>NW_028262332.1:6875000-7500000 GCF_047370975.1 Nipponia nippon
AGAATTTAGGATTCATATATATATATGTATATCTCCATTTGCAAATTCAAATCAGAATGAGTTAACCTTGTTGGTTAAGATTTACAGAACTTTAATTAATATCATCATTAGTTATTCTGAAGGACTACATAGGGCTGTAAAATGTAGGTGATGATAATGCAGATTTCCAGTAATACCTGGACATGGAAAGCAAACTTTGCAGCTATGTTACACAAAAGACATGCATTTCTCTCTGGAAAAGGTCCAGCAAGCACAGGGACCTTTTTTTTTTTTTTTTTTTCTCCTTTAAATGTTTTAATGTATACTTACACAGTAGCAGAATTACTTGATACTGTTTTTCTACATTTTCATAGCCCTAGATTATAAAAGTGAAAACTAAACTATATATTAGAGTTAATTTTTTAGCAGCTTATTAGAAAGACTGAATACTGATCACCTCTATTAGACTCCAGACCTGTGTATTCAGAGTTATCTGACAAATATCAAAAAAAGGCAAACACAAAGAAGAAACAAATTTAACAGTTAATTTCAGTGTCATGTCACGTGTGGCACAGTGCACATTAAAACACACACAGAAAATTGTGATTAAAACACAGGACAGGCATGCTGTAAATGTGCTTACCAGCTTGAGAGAAAGCTTCATGTAAAAATTGGAGAGATACAGGGTGGGGGAGAAAGAGAAAAAACAACAGTGCATCAGTAGAAGAGGAACTTTTTCAGACTGATGTTACAATAAAATGACACATAATCCCCTTGCTCTTGGAAGGCAAAATGGGTAACACTAACAGATCTGTGCAAAAGTTCACAAGACGGGCCAGCGTTATCAGTCAGCTGCCATTTCCTCGCCAGAAGAAACAGAAATAGAAGAGTGTTGTACCTCTACTCGTGCTTTAGCACCGCAGGTAAAAATCTGGCCTGGATTGCCTCATTTACAGCGGCTACAACAGCAGAGATGTTTCACATTACAGTAATGCTTCTAAAGTGGAAAAAACCTCAGAACTTGCAGATGTAGGCAAGTCACTTTAAAACAAAAATGTGCTGAAATGCAGTCATGAGCATCAGTCCCTTTATGCAAGGGCTTAAGAGAAGCGGGGTAACACCCAGCCAAAACTCAGTGAAGAGGTAAGGGACTGCACTTGGCCTCCAGCTGCCGAAAGCACGACGGGATCTCCAGCGATTTCCTAGCTCTCAGGCCTACGTCCAAAGGACAACGTCCCTGCAAGAGCCCTGTTGATTGCGTACGGTGCTGTCTGGGCAGCCACATCAAGTCATTTCATGTTCTTGATCAATTAAAAAACAAATACTCAGTCTTAAAACATACTTTGGCCATACAGTCAGACAAGGTCAAGACCAAGAAGAGGGGGAAAAAAAAAAAAAAAATCCCTCTTTACAGCAAATTGGTTCTATCACAGCATAGTAAGACATTATGCAAGCTCCTTAAATGATATACGTGATCCAATTCTTCAAAGGTTATCATGTTTCCTGGTACGGAGCCAAACCACTATCTTTTAGTTACTCTGGGCAAGTAAGAGACTGAAGGGATGTGCACGCTCCGAGGGCCTGCGCAGCAGCACGGGTTGCCTTTGCCCTGCATCGTTGCCCGTACCGCTCTCGGCAGCGCTGAGGGCCTCAGAAACGGCCAGGTGAACAAATGGGCCCGGGCAGCCGACCACCAAAACCACCCAAAGCCTCTCCCAGCATTGCAAGACGTTATGACAGCTGCAGTTCAGGTTTTCCAAGAGATAGGGAGACTAACAGCGCTACAGTGCTTTTCTGTGCTGTGCCAAGGAGCGCACGTTAGCTGCTGTTCAGGATATAAAAGCAGATTTTAAAGGGAGAATCAAAACTACCCCAACCTCCTCCTCCAGGAACCTGCGCTGTGCCTGTCCTACCAGCTCTTTGGGGACAGCTGGGAAACGCTCAAACGACCCAACAAACTTGTAAGTGCGTAAATGTATGTGCTTGGTGAAGGCAGTTGAAATGTAGAACTCGGGAAACGCCTCTCACTCCAGGCAATGATCTGTACTGCGAGACCTCTGAACCTCTTCCCGTTCAAGAGTTCTCTGTTATTTTACTACCAACAGCTCCTGAACATGATGCTCTCAGACACTCAACTTTTGGCAAAAGCACAGTTCTTTAGGATTGGATTTAAAATAAATAAAGGTGGCTCCACACCTATGGTGTTTTTGACAGCATGATTTAAGAAATACACATTTTTCAAAAATAACAATTACCATTGGTTACCAGAATTTGTACAGCCGTACATGCCAACCATTCAAGGAAAACATATGGCCTTGCAATGAATAGTGGAATAGCCCACTTGAACGGACACATTCAGTGAGACGGCAGCAGTTCAACTTCCCTCTGAAGGTCAGTCCATCAGGAAGCAAACGTGTGATAACAATCACAGCGCCATGAAGAAATGCACTCTCTCGGCTACGAGGCCGTTAAACAAAAAAAGCAAAAAAGTTAAAAAAAAAAAAAACGCAATCCATTTGAGAGAATAATCATACGGGAAGGAGAAAGAATGAGCTAAAATACGCTGCTGAAGAAATTCAGCGCAGGCAGCTTTTTTTTTGCGTAATTGCTTTAGCACTCCTGTGAACTTTAGCATAGACATGATCAGCACAAATTGAGATCCTTGTACATATATACAGACAAGACTCATGGTGCGGAATAATTATTTACCTACAAAGCACTCTGTAAAAGGCACAAATGTATGCTACATGCGCTAGTCTCTAAACACTACTCGCTCTAAAGGCGCTACGCTACTGCGAAGAATCATCTGCATCAAGACTATTCTTTTGCTGTAAATTCAGCAAATTTGATAAGGATTATAGACACTGTATGCCGAATTCTTACGCTGTTAAGTATGACAAAAATAGAAAACTTATTAATAGCATTTCCAAATAGTACATCAGGGATTGTTATAACCAGTACAAATAACAAAGCAGATCAGAGACTGGAAACAATGAAATGCTGAAATAAGTCATATTCACAGTTTTCCATTTCTGAAATGTATTCATAATTTTACATGAGAGCAATTCAGTTTCTATAAACAAATACAAGCAGACTGAAAATAAATCTGCGTTAAACACTAAGTAACTACTTTTGCCCATTTCTTTTGGGTTTTCACAGCTAGAAACTTGCTCACAAGCTCCTGGGAGAACACGGGCATTTTTCCCCCAAATGATCAAATAAATTAGATTTCTTCAAAATGAGCAAATCCGTTTCAAGCTGTCAATTTAGAACAAGTCTATTAGTCTTACAAGGAAAAAAACCGACGAGCCTAAGAGCCACAAGCTTCAATAACACATGAGAGAGCATGAAAGCCAGCAAGTCCATGTGTTATTGGACAGTCACGGCCACTAACCTCACTTACAGAAAACAGGGATGAAATAAATCACTGGACTTCATACAACCAAGAGGCAATTTTCTTTCTTAGTGGTCCTGTAACCATCTCCCCATACTCTGCTTTATCCGGGTATCAGATTTAGAGGTCACATATCTCGATTGCGTGAGCTGTCATCGTTACAGGGAGTTCAGGGAGGCTTCAGAAAGCTCCACGGAGTGCTCCACGACCAAGGCACGGAACGTGCCACTGCACTGCTGCAAATCAGGGGCTGGCTCATGATGCTCAAGACCGCATTCATAGAATAATTTGGAATAAAAGCATGGAACCTGTTTGTAGTACTTACTCTGAATTTCACAGGTCCAGCTACTTTAATTGTGCCAATTTCAGCATTTCCAGGACTAGCAGACATCTCTTTCCTGCACGTAACACAGTAAGCTGCAACTTGCCTCCCACCAAATTTTCTTTTTATCTTTTACAAAGCACATTTTCACAGCACACTCTAACGGCATTGTAAGTGGGGTTAGCGACTGTGTAGCAACGGTATGGGCTGATCACACCATACGCGGACTTACAACATATTCCCTAGCCTCAATGGCACACGTGGGTGTCCCTAAAGTCCTCTTCATGAGTTCTTTGTGAATATACAAAGACTGTGTCTGCTGGTGAGTCAGCAAGAGAAAACACACATCCGTTACACTGGAGACGAGCACGGCACCTCTGTGTTTACTGCTTCTACAGCAAAAGACAGCTTGGCATTTAACTAGCCTTTCAGTGCAAAGTGGAAGCTTCCTAGAAACTAGGTGAATATTAAGAGTTTAGCATTCTCACAAAAATCAGAAAATACAATATTTTTAAATGCTAGCTTAAACACGCAAGGTCAGAAAACATCTCTCTCTCTGTGCTAGAATAAGCCATGGCTTTAATGACCCCACCCACCAAAAAATCCTGGTCTCGGCACAGATTTATACACTTACGTTAGAATAACAAGTATTCCCAGGGGCAGGGAAGAGAGCAGGTACAAGAGGGGTGGTTTGTTTGGTTTGCTGTTTCTGCATGCAGAACAACAAAGCACTGATCACCCAGGCAGACCAACAGCTAAGTGTCGAGGGAGAAGACTGCACAGTGTCACAGAGGCAAGACGGGATGGTAGGGGAAAACATTAACTGGTGCAATGGAAATAAAATCACATTGTAATGAAGTCAACACCTTCCACTAAAAAGGAAACCACAAAAGTCCCTCCGTGTGCCTTATGGGACCGCCTGGAGGCCGGAACGTGGGTAATGACAGCAATACCTGCGTCCCGGCTCCCCAACCCATCCCCTCTGCTTAATCACAACCCAGTCTCGGGGTACGAGAGGAAAGGCAAGTCTGCACAACACAGCGATTCAAAGGTGTAAGTTCTACCCCTGGATTTTGTTAGTTCAGAAGTATTGCTCTTTAAATAAAGGTGCTGATGTTACTGCCGCTATAGCAATAAAACAAAAGAACACAAAATTAATATCAACTAGCAGAATACTGAGTTGTCTTTGTCCTCAAAATGGAATTAGAAAAAGCAGAGCAAGCATAAATGAAATGGTGACTTATGTAAGTGGTTCCTCATTTTTTGTACTCTTCTGGCTTTAACTTCCCTAAAGAGACAGAGTTGATTTTAAGTGTTATACTACTTTCATACTGCCTTTGTAAAGAGTTATTAGAAACAGCACTCACAAAAACTGTGTAAAAGACTTTTTTTCCCCTCATTTTGTAGTTCTGATCCATGACAAGTGCTGTAACAGTTTTACAGTACTTTCTACAATGGACATTTCTGCTGGTGGGGTTAGAAGAAAGAAACTGTATTTAGAAAACCATAGACACTGACAAGAGTCAGCACCTAAATTTATTTATTTTTTTTTTTTTTTAAACAGACTAGGATTTCATATTGGCAGTGACCACTGGTACTGGTATTGGCGCCTCTACATTAACCTGGCATCTGTTGTAAATTGTTCAGGCATCTGCTTCCTTCCATGAAAACAAGATTCATTGGATTTTTGGTTTGGAAGCAAAATTAAAACCAGACTGGGCACAGGACATATCATTACTAATTATATAATTCATTTTAACAGTCACCAGTGATTTTTCTGCTTTAGTTTTGAAATCTTTCTTTCCAAATGCAACATAAGATGCTAAAGCAAAACTTTATAAGGCAAGTACTAGAACATACTGCTTCTCCAGACACGTTCTGATATCAGAGGTTTCATGGAGGAATTGTATGGGAATCCATTCACTCACGTTTCAAGGATCAACTACAACGTGCAGTTCTGCTGGTGTTATTTATCCTGTTACGGTCTTAGTATCTACTGGACTTGTTCGCATTAAGTAGTTCCTTTTCATGCACTTCTTCCTTAAGCCAGTGCAAAAAAGGAGCACGATCCCGTTTCCTCCGACATAAACAAATTGTTACCCTGGCTTTTGTAGGAGTGAACAGCTCAGTTTATCAACAAAGCCAGGAAGGACCTGCTTGACAATTTGCTTGAATACTCTAAAACAGTACTTCAAATGTCTTGTGGCCACCTTTACTGCAAGGTGTCTGGCTGGAGTAGAATTTTGTCTCTGAACAAAACCAGCAGTGCAGAGACAATATTCAGAGCAATTGAAATTATTCAGTGTCCGAAGCCAAAGGCCCGTTACATTGTGCTGTCCTGCTGGCTCCCTGCACGACCTTTCCAAAAGTTGTTTCACTGATGTCTTTCTGTATAGATCAAATGTTCTTCTGCGTAGAGGACAGCTTCCCTCTATGTCCTCCTGATTTCTTTGGTAACATCACAATCCAGTGTTCGTAACATTACTGCTCATGCTCCTGAGCAGAATTCAGATGCTTTTGGAGTTGGCAGGGGGATGGAGAGGAACTGAGAAAAGGAAATGTTATAAAACTGAATATGGTAAAAGCAGAATTAACAGTATTATCTGGCTGTACTGAATATAAAGTGGGTCAACCGCATCAGCTGAAACACATGCCAACCATTCATTCTTCACCTGATAAATTTGGGGATGGCTCTTGATTTATGTTTTGCCTGGTTAGAATTATTTTGGTTTTGAAGGTCATATGGCATTTTTGTGATCTTGTAGTCTGACCGTTTGTACAACAAATCACCAGGGACCTATGAAATGTGAACTTGACAAGTTTTCAAATCAGATGGAGCAAGCTGCCAGAGCTTTGCAGCTTCTCCGACTCCATATTTCTAGATGAACCATGTGGCCTAAATTCACCCCTCTGGAAAAAAAAAACAAAAAAAAACGATGATCTGAACACTGTCCTCCAACTCTGTGGGATGAGTCAGGCAGGAAAAGTATTTACTTACAAACATCCTGGTAGCTAACAGGGGAAGGAAATTAAATAGAAAGAGAACACAGTGAAAGGTTTAAATGAAGATTTAGCAATAGCCTTTCCTTGCACATTTTTAATGAACATGTCAGCAGAAATTTGAGGGATTTCAGAGAAGACTATAGGAAATTGTTCTCATTATTTCACCTTTCACACAAACCACTAAAACCAATACAGCACGCAGGATTTGTAAGACTTGCTTGGACTTCTCAGTTGATAACAGAAAATAATGGCATTACTTCAGAAACTACTAAAAGCAATTAGACATAACTGCTTCTACAGCCAAACACTCACTCAATAAGAATTAGTACATTTGAAACACAAACTTGTGAAGTGCCCCCGGAACTACAAACGACTATTTTTAAACCAAGTTAGAAATACTCAGCACTATTTTCAATATTCTGTTCTGTCAATGTCACTATTGGAGCAGTAGATCGCAAGGCAAACCCTCGCCTTCAGCAGCACCTCGCTCTCCGAAGCCTCCCCCTGCCACCCGCTACGAAGAGGGCTGCCAGACGCCCGCCCGCCGCAGCGGTGCCACCAAGACAGCCGCTGCCTGCACATCCCCCAGGTTTGCCGCTACGGAAGCAGAGCTGAAAGACTGTTTCGCCCCCCTAAAAGCCACCGAGAAAAGATGCTCTGAGCCAAACTGCAACTGAGGGAAGGAGGTACATTTACAGAACCTGCCTTTGGACAACTTAGAAACTTCCCGCTTCCCCAGTGAAAAGCGCCAGAAATGGGATTTTTTGGGTTCTGAATGTCCCATTAAATGGCAATTCTCTAGCAAAGAACTGAAAACCGCTCTGTATAAAACATCTTTTTTTTTTTAAATGTACTGTCTGCAACCAGATGAGACAAAATATTGTTTACAGCACTGTTCTCCATTCTCTGTAACTAACCACTGAAGTTCCCCACTTTTATACAACTCCAGCCCTCAGCCCTAAATGTCAGTGCAGTCCCTGGAGCAGAATTTGGGCTTTTTAAAGTATTCACTTCCTTGCTGTTACAGCCTGCTCTAAAAAACATTTTAAAATACTGAACACTTGTGTCTCCTTCCTGTAATTTTTAGAGGAGGAAATAATTCTAAGGACCTTAACCTAGGAGCCAAAGCCATGCTGTGCCAGCAACTTCTCAGCACAACTGGGCCACGTGCGAGCTTCCGGGGAAGATAAAGCTGCCTTTTTGTTTGAAAAATGGAAAATTGTATCTCAGGGACCTGTCATTTTACTTATTTCTTATGAAGACCACCAATAAGAGCATTTAATTCAACACAAACACTTCACCATCAGCTTACCAGTATAGCCACAGCAGATGTCAAGGACAGGAACAGAGCAGCTGACCTGGGAAAACTCAGGCCATGCCTCCTACTCTACCAGCAGCAAAGGAGACAGGGACACTGCACTTGTAACAGCGGTGATGTGTCACAAAATACTGATCCAGTTTGATCTAGCCCCAGGTGAATCCCCGAGGTCAGCCACGGAGGCTTTCAGCTTCTCTGCACTGTCCAGGGCATAAAGCAGCACCTAACGCACTGCACTTCAGCTGCTGGCAGAGGAAAAAACCCAAACCGCAGTCCCTCAAAACACCTCATCTATGTTTTGGAGCTCGCACGCTAGCCTGATACAGCTTTTGCAGACAGAATATCATTTTAAACTGTGTGCATCATAGCACCGGGAAGTGAAAGTCAGTTCAGAAACCAACAGAATCCGTGGACTTGATGGGAAATGCCCAGAAAAAGACGCGCTGGCCTACAATTCTGCATGCTAATGTACGCAGGGAAGGCTGCAAGGAGAAGTCAAACATGGGACTTGACATTTTCTTCCTAGCTTTGCAATGGTTCATATCACAATGTTTACTGAACTCTTAGTTAATGTCTTTCCTGCACAGTTGGCAAGAATGGCAACTATTAGTGGCCGTTACAAGTAGTTTTTCAACTTGGTATTTTTGCGAAGGTATTTCATCGACATTTAAAGTGTCAAGAATAAAAACTGTGGAAAATACATTTAAAACTAATTAGAAAAAAAGTTAAAGAGCATGGCAGGATTTTAAATTCTTCTACGGACACATTAAAAGCTGTTTAAGCCACATCATCTGCTCAAGGAGGCCCAAACACGGACATGATGAACTCGTTGTGAAGCAAGATTTCTTAGGCTCTCTCCACAGGAGTCAAATCAAACCTTCCTATCTTATTGAAGCTTCATGCTACAGGATGCAGTTAAGGTCCTTGAGAAGCGTCAGCCCCAAATATTTAGGGCCAACTGTCATCAATACATCCAGGTAGCTGCAGGGAACGTGAAATGCAGTGTCGTCCCCCCCAACACGGCAGCCCTGGTTTAAAACACATATACTGTATCAACAACTTTATTACCGCCTATAACCAGTTCACCATTCACATCTCACCTGTTTTTTAATCTTAAGACTCAGACTTACTAAGCAAGCTAACATTGCAGCACAAGCTGAGGCCAAGTCTCTGGAACAGAAGTCGCACGCAGAGGCGCACTTGGCCATAAAATACAGGGAAGCCATCTTCCTGCTACTACAGCAAGGTGTTGATCTTTTCAGGGAAATGCCTGAACATGCGCCAACTGAGGTCAGAAGAATTATTTTCTAGAATCCCTCCTAATTTAGTCTCCTCCTCCCGACACAGATATTGAGCTGAATCCATCCTGCAGAGAGGAAAACTTCTCACGTGAAGGTAGACAGCATGCAGCACCAGGATCAGAGTAAACCTCTGCATGGTGCTCCTCCAAACCTGCTTGGCCACAGACACGCGCAGGGCTACTAAATTCACAACTTTGACTTCAACTTGAGTATTATTTAATGTTCAGCTCTTCCTTCCGTGTTTTGGATAATCCCGCCTCCCCCAAAAAACCTGAATGGGTAATTTCCATCAGCAACTGTACTTTTTGTGGTTTCATTGTGGGGTTTTTGACTACAAATGGCTTTATAGGTTGGGATTCCTTGGATTTGTCTGCATGTTATGATAGAACACAACGGATTCATTCACAAAACAAAATGAGTTTTTACATAACAGAACGTGCAATAAAAGCGCAAGAAAGAAAGAAAAGAGAAAGAAAGAGAGAGAGGTATCCAGAGGAGAACTTACCCCGCGCTTTAGGCTCCTGAAGCAGTGGATTTTGGGTTTGGAGGTCATGAACTCGTTGAAGCGATGGGAGAGGGGTTCCTTTTGCTGCTTGGGAGACTGGGGGCCGTTGGGAACAGCAGAGGGTGAGGCAGAGGCAGGGGGAGGAGGAGGGGGCTGATGGGGGGATGTTAAAAGGGACATAAGCTACGTATAAGAGATGGAGAAGTGACAGAATAAAAACCAAAATAAAAAGATAAAACACAAAACGAAAATAAGCATCAAAACCAATATTTGAAATCCAGAGAAAAAAAACAATTAAATAATTAAATATTAAAGGCCATGGTTCAAAAGAGGGGGGAAAGCAGTATTTAAGAGTTGTGTTAAATGAAGAGTGTGATAAATGGAAGTTTTAGTAAGTGATGCAACAGAAGAATAACACAAAGTATTTTGACAGGAGGCTCATGCAGACTCTTCCATGCAGCGCTATCCCCATAAATTGCCCTGTTCTCGCTCTGTGGACAGCTCAGAATAATGCATATGGATAGAGCTTTCAAATACCTGAATTTAAATGGATCAGATAAGGAAGGTACCTTAGTGCCCAGTAGCGTTTCTATTATCTGGAAAACAACAAACCACATTCCTTCCTGCTTTCAAATCATACCTCAGTAACGTCCATCACACTTCACTTTTACAAATTGGTCTATGAATTTGCTCAGGACTTAGTCCTGTTTTTTAATTTTTTTTCCTGGCTACACTGATGTAAGCACCAGACAGCCGTGTTCTCTCATATACCAGCACAACAGGAACGATCCATTTTGAACAGGTAGATTTTTTGACTCTGTAATTAGTAGAAGTGGTTTGGTACGGGTCAGAGCAAGGGTGAGATCAGAACAACAAAGCTACGCTGGGCTTCCATCAGTGCTACTGAAAACTAATTTCGTCCGGTCACCCTGACACGTTCTGGTAACCCCAGATAAATGCTGCCATGCATTATGGTGTAAAATATGACAGTGAAATGAAAAAGGTTTAATGGATACATAAGTTAATATGGTCTCTTAAAAAAGTCAACTGCTCAGTTAGTTGTGCTCCATTAGTTGTGCTTAAGAAGAATGAATCGCAGCAATTCCTTGTTCCCAGCCACCCAACTGCTGAACCCAGTGCACAGACTGAAAAGATAACGCAAATGAAAAGCCAAGGAGAGTTTTAGAAGTGTCAAAACAGTAATGCCACATTAAAGCTTCCCCAAAGTAACAATGTTAGTCAGCACACATGGCACTAGGTAAGTGGTATACAATTCCTTCCGAGTTAGGAACAGTAATGGACCATGGCAGAGACGTGACAACTGAAGTTAAATTAATACAAAAACTGCAACATAATTAAACAAATTATACGAGAAAAAAAATTAAATATATAAAGAAACTTAAGTAACCAAAGACTACAACAAAACACCACATTAAGACATCAGTTATTAACTTTCTGAATCTAAAATTCTCTTTAAAAATTTGCAATTGCCAGGATTACTAGACAAGGCAGAGTTACTGACTATACACATACTAGCACCACGCTCAAGTTTGCAAGTCAGTACCTTATTTTTCTTGATGAATGGCCATAACTTGCCCTTGGATTTGCCACCAAACTTCGGCTCAGACTTCCCATCCCCTCTGGAGTTGGAAAGGCTGGATTCCGAGACAGTCCGCTTCATGGGCTGCGTGAAGTCCTCAAAGTCGATATCTCCCGGAGGCTCGAACCCTGATTTAAAGGCTTCTATTACCAGTTGTGAATCCTGAAATGGGACAGATCCAGTACAAGCATAAACATCTCGGATGAGGGCTGTCATCAAATTGGTGGCATAGAGAAACAGTACAAGGACAAGGAAGTTCACCTGTGCGGGAACCAGCCTTTACAGGGACCAGTCTCATTCCTGGGAACAAACATCCTGGGAACGAACGCCCAGGATCAATACAAGTCTCTCCACCTTCTGCTCCAAGATCAGGGCACTTTTCTTGGACCTACTTTCGCTATCATGATGTGCTTTTAAAAAAAAACACCTAGGTGCAGCATAGTATCCTACCAAAACAAGGCACACTAATACGTAAGATTTAATACTCCCAGATACTGAAGTGATAAATGCAGTTAAGAACACAAGAACCACCCCACACAGAACAAAAGTTTCCAACCTATGTCAGTCAGAATGTGTTACAACTGGGAACATAAATGGCTACAAGCTCAGTTTCAGAATAGATCTCTAAATAAACAATTTACGGAAATAAAGCAGGCGAGCTTTTGTCTCAAACAGCCCATTATTCCTGTAATGAAATTCTAGCCCATTTTGAAAAGGTATCACTGAGACCAGTCATTATGCAAAACACCAACAGATAAAAAGCAGAGGACTGTGGTCTATTTAGGAAAATAAAAAAAAAAAAAACCAACAAAAAACATAACTATCATTAAAGCATAGGTCATTGTAGTTAACTAAAGATGATGCTTAGGAAAAGTGAACTCAGGTCTCCTCACTCCAACCTTCCACTGGGCTGCACAACCCCTGAGTATGACCACAACCAGCAAGGTCTTCATTCCCTTTGTTTCTGTTCCAACACAAAAATAAAAATTCTGATACAAACATCTTTCAAAGGCTTTTTCATGTCTACTGGTAAAAATGACTAAGAGCTTATTACTGTTAACTTTACTGACTAGAAAAGCAATCATACTTCAGTCACTGAACAGGTAACTTAAGTGACTCTAAACAAAGATTTAAGGTATAGAATTGCTGGGCATGCAGCTGTAAGCAAACTAGTGGAAAATCCCAATAAATATTCCTATATAAGGGAGCTCTTAAGTGATCACACTGCCACGAGTTGACAAGTTGGTGCTTGTGAACTCAGCTACAGTAAACGGCAGGAGTTTATCTTATGAGCTTTACTGAACAACTGAGCAGTCCAAGGTCACGCAAGTGGCCCAACACCTCGGTGCGGGCAGCGCCTGGGAGCTCCCGGCGCCGTCATCGAAGCCACACGCCCTTTTGGCACTACGAGGAGTGCTAGATGCAAGTCAGCCGCACACCAGCTGTATACTGCGTACAATGTGTTTGCCTTTTTTTTTTTTTTTTTTGACAGAGGGAAAAGAAAAAAATAAATCAAAGCAAAACAATATATAGCATTTTTCCTAGTCAGATCTGCAAACACAATTAATTATACCTGAGCTCGAATTCAGACTTCAGCTTGCTGAATGCATTTAAATCTAACGGACTCAGAAAAAAATTTATTGTAACACACTTCTCATCTACTTCTTTGGAAGAGAGCTTTTAATGTTATACTGTTCTAACGGTTTTCTTCTAAGATCATTAGAGAAACTGTGCCACAGCACACAAATATCTTCTTAGTCTCTAGAGAAGAGCATCACCATCCTGCTCAGATAAAAAAGATGAACTTGTTGCTTTGAAGGCATTTCACAGATTCTGCTTATGTCTGTAGGTAAAACACTATTCATGAGAAATCTAGTGGGATATAAGCACATCCAGAGGCCAGGCTCAACTGAGCAAAACACAGGTACAGGAAGAGCTTTGCAAAAGTCTTCCTGGGATTGTGAAGAAAATCCAGGTTTAAGATCCTCGACCTATCCAGTGTGCTGTGAAAATCCTACGGCAGCTTTTAGGGAGGTAGAACGATGCTTTCCATTATCTCATCCTAGTCTGCCATTAAAACTTCTAGACATTTGAAGAGATTTTTAATAATAGTCATGGAAGCAAGATGAAGAAGGAAGAGACTATAAACATACACAAGGTTATATTAAATATTCTATTGGTATTTTATCCTATGCATGGAGCTTTTCATTTTTTCCTCTTAATTTTAGGCTGTTCCTTCCATTTAGTCAAAACATCCTTCCACTACAATGGAGCTAAAAATAACCAGCATGTTCCATATATCACAGAGATAATGTCATAACAGGAACTCCCAAGTCCATAACAAATTAATTTTATCTGCTTCTAGAGCCTTTTGAAGCAAATTCTGCATAGGTTCACCCAGCAGTCACTACAGCTTACCCTTGCAACATGACCTCTGCGTTGCCCGAGTTGTTAGAAAGAGGAGATGAAAAAGAAGCATATTTACAACTGCATTAGGAACACAGGGCTAACCGGTACTCCCAGCCAAATCCGGAGTTTCTGTTGCTATTAGCGGGAATTCTATACACTTCAGTGACGGCATAAAGCAATCCTATTTACACAGTTACAAATTAAGTAACTAAGCCTGAAAGACTGGCCATTTTGGAAGTGGGCACGAAGCAGAACTTTAATATTTAAGCTGCAGAGAATATAGAAAGTAGTAAATCTGTCCCATATGTCATTCCCTTTCTTAACACTATCCAACGAAACAGGGGCCCTGGAAGAAAAGTGGTCTTCCACAATCCTACTAACACCCGCAGAGGGAGGGAGCACGGAGCAGGCCATGGAAAGGAGGCCTGCTGTTAGCAGTCTGCACTTCCACTGTGTCAAAGTCACCACGGAACTACATCTTTCCTTCCTATTTACTACAGAGTTCTGATGCTAGAAAACGTGGTGGTTCACAGATGCCATAGGAACCGCCCCTTCATAGAACAAAGTTTGTAAGAAAAACTTATCTGAAGCTGAAAACTGATTATCAAAAAGCTCCAAGATACCTACACGAAGTGTAAAGTTCTGCTGCTTTTATTTTGTTTTTTCTTTTTAAACAGAAATTACTTACCATCAGCTCGTAATGTTTTACTGACAGACCAAAAAAAAAAACCGCTGCAGAACTTGCAGGTTCTTACATCCTTTCAGCTAGAGTTGACACACAGTTTGGTACTCAGGGTAAATTACTAAGAATTGGTGCTTTCTCTGTAATTGTTTTTTCTTTCTGACCAATACATCTTCTATATTAGTTGTGGTTGTTCCATTTAAAGCTCTGGTTTCTGAACTGAAATTACTGCATAAAGAGCACAGCTTTCATTCTCCCCTCTCACCTACTTCAGCAACTCTGCATGGGATAGCCGGGTAGAAAAAGTGAAAATAAAACCAAAGGATACCAAGAGCTAAATAAGAACTCCAAATGCATCACTGCCATTTCTCAGTGTCATAGCGTCTGACCTTACACATTTCAGGTTTGGCGATACTGTATGTTTGTTTATGATTACCAGATCCTGGAGATCTCCTCCCAGCTGGGAAACACGTGTCTGTGTGGGCTCGCAGTTCACACAAAGCTCTTCCTGCTCAGCAGGCTCTTCGTTTTGCTCACCATTATACTAGCTGTATTAGCACCAGCGGTCCTTGCATTCAACTTTCCTGGAATCTGACCTCATTTTCAAAGTTGACTACAGCTCAGATTGAGTCGACTTTCCTATGCAAAGTTTTTCAAGCTTGAAAGAGATGAGTAAAGGAGACAACCTTCAATTTGAATCTTTCGAGGACAGGGAGAAACTATCCTGATGGTAGCCTAAGAGAGCCCAAACTTGCCTCTTATAACATTAAGGGGTCAGATGGGAAAGGTCTCCTGTAATACTCTGCATTAGTGGCAAAAGTAGTACGCGATCTGGAAATCGAGAAGATACAGCTTTTAAATTGCTACTGTGTTCACCTATGGCCACCCTTGTAAAGTAGCAGGACCTGCATCCTGCAGAAAGGCAGGAACAAGCATATCACTTTTATCAGAGTCAAGACAGTTAGAAACTACTGTTCCAGAGATGAAAAAAAAATCCTTGGTGATATTTAAGAAGAAAAAAGAACCTTTATGGACATAACTGTTTTCCAGATAGAACATGCTAAACCCTTTGTAATTGTTCAGATATAACAAATACATTTTTGGTAGCATGGTGTTTACAGGAGATCCCTTAGTTACCAATGCTCAAAGCCACCGGTTTCTAATGTCATACTTGTGCACATGAGCCATCAATCTGACTTATCTGTGTGCAAGAGAGACTAACTTGAATATGAAATTCATGGTGATTCAAACACCTAGCTTAAGCTTTGTGTGTGTTTTGCTAAGACCTCACTTAAGATTCAAGCAGAGTACAGCCTTAGATATGAATCTCCCCAACACGATTTCACCATGCAGCACCAAAAGCTGGATCTCAAGAAGGGTACGTTGTTCTAACATGGGAATCTGTGCCCCAGCTCCCCCTTCTCCCACCCTGAAAGAGTAATTTTCAGATTCCTTGGTCTCCTATGCCGCTCTCTGTGAGAGCAATTGCTGAGCAGAAAGTAGTGGATTCATTTCAAAACTTCAGCCTCAGGCTTATGCTGCCAATTAATGGCAGCCTCCAGGTTCTGGGTACTGAATAGCTCAGAAAAGATTCCAGTGAAAAAGACGTATGAGAAATTCAAACAGCCAGCAAGACACATGCTGTTTGTATTTGAAGCACTAATGTGATCCATGAGAAGGGCTGAAAGAGCAGAGACTTCATTTACAAAGGGAGCAGATCATTCTGAAAACAAAATAGAAAACACATTTGCCCTTGTGCTAACTGTACGTCAGGAAGCTCAACCGAACAATTTATCAGCCTTTTTATCAGAAAGGCTTCTTTTTACTCCTACAGTGATGTTCAGAAATCAAGATTTGTGTGAGCTCGTTTACAGATTGCTAGCAAACCTCAAATCTGCAAAGAAAGATTTTACACTAAAATAGAAATTTTGCCAGTCGTTTGCAATAATTTATGCAGCCAATACTTTAAATACTTCAATTATTATAAAACTAACTGGAATGAAGACATTTCTGCAACATTCAGTTTTCTGACTATTAGACACAGAACCCATCTGAGTAAGAATTAGTGATTATTAGGTATCTTCCTTATTCTATGCAGAAGCCTATTTTTCAATTACAGTTATTTCAAAAAGTAATTATCCTAGCAAAAGGAGAGACTATTCCTAAAAGAAAAAGGAAAGAAACCAAAAAAAAATAAATAGGTAAAAGTGTGGCAGTAGACGCTGGGCGTTAAGTAGATTTGGGAAATAATGGGAGCACATCCCGCCTCAGACAAAGTAGTGAGGGACAAGAAACTATTCTTTGTTTTAGTTCTATGATTATAAAGCTCTCATGCTGCAGCCTGGACCCAGGATTTAGGTCTCCATGTATGTGACCAACACTAAAGATGACAATCAACAATCCACACAATGCAACACTTACGTTCTTGTGATCGATTGATTCTGCAGCCTTTGTTATTTCATCCAGACACTTTCCAATGATAGGGATCACTTGGCGGTCGACCTCTGCAAAAGTCTTCATGGATTCACCTATCCTCACGATTCTTCTTTCCTCCATCTCTTGTATTTTCTAAGACATTACATTTCATTCAGATCAAATACCAAGATTAACTTCACAGTTTCAACCAATTTTTCTCCCCAGCATACATCAGCTGCTTTAAAATTTATGGTTTAAATATATTTTTAAGAACAGACAAACTAGGACAGCTGTTCTCATGAAGGCATCAAGTGATATTGTTCCCTCAAACGTCAAAATGCCATTCGAAAAGTAATCTCTGTTACTATTACTGGGAAATTTTCAATTAACTTTTTATGTTAAAAAATGCTGATTTGTCAAAACCCCAGCTTTAGACTTTTGTAAGGATGGCTCCTCAGGCTTTTAAAAGAATTTCTGCAACAATAAATTCTTCCATTTTCTACACATGTTCTGAAAGCTCTTATTTTCATACCACTGCAGAATCGAAGCAAACAAAAATCTTGATGTCCCCCCTTCTCCTTTTCCCTCAAGGCAATTTTTGGTTTACAGGCAGTCCTATATATCATGTATTGTTCACACCAGGGCTTCTCAACACATGCTCCCTGTTGCTCGACCGATTCAGTGCCACGATCTCCAGCATCTATTCCATGGACCTCTCGTTTACAACGGAGGGAAACTGGATGTGGCATAACGCTATTATGACAGATAATAACAGGATACAGAAGGGCATGAACAAGAACTGCCTCTTTCACATTAGACTGCAGGAATCTTACGGAGCATTGTTGACTTAAAACTCCCCATTGCCTTGACAGATTCACAAGCAACAAATAATTTACAAAACAACTTCTTATTTCAACATCTAAAAGAAAACACTAGAGCTTACTGGTGCACTGGTAGTGAAAAGGATACTTCTGCAGTACTTTAAGCATGCTCACCTACAAATCAGAGCGCTTAACACTAGATCTGGTAAATACAAATCTACTGCAAGAATTTTATATCTGATGCCAGGGAGAAGTTACCTCAAGACATTGATTTGAAATACCATGAAGCAAAAAAGGAGGTGTCCATTTAGCTAAGAATTTCCAGCTACGGATAAGAAAATGCCTATTTGCTACTCAAATATCAGTTATTTCTCATCAGATGAGAAGCATGTGACATTTGCTCCCTTAAAGAGGTTGTATTTTCCACTTCTGATGCTTATGACCCATTACAATGGAACAGTCATTTAGAACTTCTCTTCTACTACATTAATCTCTCTTTGTTCAGTCAAGCACAAAGTCAGATCTGCGGTCAGTATAAATCTGATGGCTTTTTTGTTCTTTCTCTACAGTCTTTCTTCAGGCACCCTAAGACATAATGAGCAAGTTTGCTTAGACCCTTTGACATTCACTACTGCAGAATTATTGTGGTTTAAATTTAAACATCTGTGAAGTTCGATTTGAAGACAGGTTAATAAAGGGCTGTGAGGCTCTACAGATGTAATGATGCCCAGCTGACTCCTGCCCCAACAATGCAAATAATGCTCTCATTCTGCAGCTGCACGGACACAAGAGTTTAACAGAGCAAGGTTGTGAGGATTCCAAAGACTATCGTAATCTATCATGACAATTCAATGTCACCTTCCTCATATATTATTCATCACTTGATATCTAGTCTAAGAGAAAGGGACAATTTATCCTACCAAGCTCTCCATCTCTTGTGTTGGCAGACTGCATATAAAATTTGCTAACAGCAACAAAAATCACCGAAAAGTAAAAGATAGGGTCATAGCATTGAGGCGATGTGCAATACGCCCCTCTGCTCTTATCACAAGATTATGAGCTGCTCTAGATCAGTGCCAGTGACCCTTACCTGGAAGATGTTTGGTATGTGTGTGTAGTAATGATCATGCTGCTCACTGTTGAACTTCTGTAGAGTGGAAGAATATTCCGCTTTGCTGTCTTCTGCCATTTGATGTCGCAGCTGGGCTTGCTGTCTTGCCTAAAGAAATGCCAAAAGAAATTTATAATTTATACTACATGGAAAGAAATTGCATTGCGTTACTCCTCATCTTACTATCCTTACCAGTAGGCAGCACAGGAGCATTCGCATATGGGTCTCTGAACACTTCAGCTTTTGGTTTACTCCTATTTTGTGAAACAGTTCATCTACGTCAAGCATAAGCCTGCAGTGTGCACACCGCTGTGTTCTTTTCTTGTTATGACATGCTATTTCCATGAACCATTTTGCATTCCATGAACAACCTCTGTTCGTACTGCATGTAGAACAGCGGAACAAGTTTGCCCCTCTACTAGCCCACTTAACGGGCATGCCCGTTTTCTGTACGCTTGCGGACACTCTTCGTGCTCCACTGCATGCCCTGTTGGATGGCACCGCCTTTTCTCTAATGAACTGCTTACCTGTTGGCTAGCAGTACTTTTGGGGGAAAGGGAAGCGACAAAACAAAATGGTTTTGTCTCATTTCGCATGTCTTAGCCAACATAATCACGACAAAACATCTTCATACATGCTCCCACTGCGCTCTCTGCAAAGTCTTTTATCTACACCTCCTTGAGTAGCGCCGGCATGAAGTGCACAAGGAAAGGGGAGCCTGAGTAGCAGCTGAGACAACTCCCTTGCTATTTTTACCTACACAGATGATTTGCTTTGCTACCCAGCATAGCAGAGCACTGGGGAATTAACCTTCCCTAGAACAATCTGTCCCTGAGTGACCCTTCTGTATTTTCCAGTTCCTCCCCTTACAATTCTGCTTCCCAAGGCCTTCTGTTATCTGTTTCACTGCCCAATATTATTCCCTTACTGTCTATCCCATCTGTTTATTTTAGTTGCCTTTTCCTTCCTTGCTGTTGGCCTTCATACAGCGGCTCTTCCTCCTCTTCCCTTCCTACCCAGCTCCCCGCACCCACGTGCCTTCGCTCCCTGTCCAGCACCCGCTTGTTGAAGCTCCCCTCTCTCCCACCTGCCCCAGCAGAGCCTGCTCCACGGCCATGGACCAAACGCTTGCTCCGGCAAGAGCTCTGCCATCGATCGGAGCGAGCGTAGGCTTTGGCTTTGTGAATCAAAACTATCCTGAGTTTGCACTCGTTTTTCAGGTGCTCACAGAGTCTCCTCGCCCTCCGCTGTCTACCTAGCCCTGGAACAGTGCTGTGAGCAACCAGAAAGCATTGTGGTCCAATCCCTCCCTCAATTTCAGAATAATCCCTTTAAGAAAGGGGAAAGAAAGACCACTTTAAAACTCATTTAAAGGATTTTGGGGTGTTTCAGGGAAACCAGCACAACAATTAATTTTAGCATATTCTAAGTGGGCTCCTGTTAAAAACAGTTCAGAATGGGGTTATTCTTTGAACTGTTCCAAGCAGACAATAGTTTCCTGACAATAAACCCATGAAATACCAAATCATGGAACATTTTAGTAATCATAACTGGAAGGTAACAATTTCTGCCAGAAGGTTTCAAATCTCAGTTTGCAAAGAAACAGGCTTCCCTCCCATTTGTCCAGCTCGCACATCTCACCTAATAATTTATGTCACCTCAATTCAGCTATTTCTTTTGCGAGCGCAGTCACTTGTAGGAATTTCCTAGATCCCCGTCACATTCTTTCTACGAAAATAATTCAAGCACAATGAGAAAATGCTGGACACCGAGTCCATAACAGGAGATGAAACAGTAGCATCAAATGGAAAAGACTGAAACTATAACCAAATAAATAAATCCAATTAAAAAAAAAAAACTTTCAACTTTGCTTGTTCCCCAGGAGTTTTAACTGTCCGCTAACCCCTGTAACAGATGCATATATAACTTCAGAAAATTTACCTGCTGCAGTGAAATTCCAAGAAGCCATATCAATCATGTTTTCTGCCCAAGTGCTATATAGCTTATTAAACTTTATCATCCCCACACTCCTATATAGCTACATTAAATACGAGTGGAAAACAATATAGCTTTGTACTACAAACAAATTTACCAGCAAAACAAAGTCAGCCATGGAAAGGCTGACAGCTGTAAGGGTAATGTCCGCTTGTCGCCCAACCCCTTCCTCACGTCCCAGCTGCTCCAGCTCAGCATCCATTTGTGAGGCCCATTCTCTTCATCTACCTAAGAGCAACCCATTGTTTGAGCCGCCTTCTACAACAGCCCCAGTCCCACTCGTACAGCTGTCTTTTCTTTTTTATTATTAATTTTTTTAAAATAATGCAACTCAGGAATTTGTCCCTTGACTCTGTTGTTGAAGCAGAAAAACAAGAAATCCATTATTACACATTTCCAGGCAGATCCAGCCAACATTAAGCCATCAGAGTTCATTTTCATGGGCGAGCTCATCGGTCGGATATGAGCAAAGTAACTCTGAGCTAAATGTATACAGGAGTAGACGCTTGGTTTCCAAAACTATCATAACTGGCCCCACATAAGAGGAGGCAGCAGATAAGTAAAACTGGGTACATTCCAAAACCAACAATTTTTTGTATGAGAGCCCCAGTGATGTTTTGTTTCTCCTGGCCATTTAATGCATTTGGCAAGCTTCAAACAGTTTAAATATTTTTCCAATGAGGTATTTGGATCTTAAAATAAAAATATAAAAAAAGTCTAGAATTTTTTTATTACTTCATTTGAGTATGTCACTTCCTCAAACATCATCACTTTAGTATTAACAGAATTATATTTTATAGCTAGGTGCCTGCACTCTGCTGAAGCACAGAATGGTAAAAAAGAGCCGGTGATGTTAAGTTTCACATTCGGAGTAATGGATACAGTGGCCTGGAGCTGCACAGAGTCACAGGAGCTATTTCAGGAGTAACTTATAGTTGAGTGTTACAGAAAATAAATGTTTGCCTTCTTTACTGCTCACTTGTGCATGCAAAGAGCTTCAGAGAAGGTATTTTTTGGGCTTCTTAGAGTTAATGTTAAAATATCTGCTCTGAACAGTATTTTTAGGAGGAAAGGCTTTGGAATAATTGGTCTCTGGAAAACCAGACCATGACTTCAGCTATAAGAGGATGATAATGTGATGCAGCTTTCAGTCAATATACTCTCTCCTTTAGCTGGGCAGGGACGACGGAGCAAGAGCTCACGGTTCCAGCACCACATGTGAAACCACGATCCAGATCTTCTACAGACTGCCAGATTACTCAGTTGTAAGAGATGTCAAGGCTAGGTACTCGTAATGCAACAAAAAAATCCCCTCCCCTCTTGAAAGGAAGAAGGAATGAGGTCACCTTTCGGCATCACGAAAAAGCAGAAAAGGGTAGGTACATTTGGGGGATTTGTGGGGAGAAGCAGAAAAGCAGCTTGCTTTCAAATGTGTGCTCCTGCACACATTTGCAAAGGATACACAGATTTTGCCCACTCCCCCCCCCCGAATGTACCTTTGTAACATCTTTCTGTCCCCAAATGAACATGCACAGTGTGCGTACATATTGCCTCCTCTCCAAAGTCTGGTTTTGTTACGGCAGTTCTTCTCTGAGCTCATATGGCAGCAACAAAACCAAAAGGTCACGTACGCCAATGTACGTCTCATCAAGAAAAGGACTCCCAAGAATGAAGGACAGCCCAGTAGCTGCAGCACCATTAACCTTGCAACGAGCATACAGGAAAACTTCAGGTTTCCACCATCACGGCAATCGGATTTAAACACAATCACACCAGGGAGCGTTTTCTATAACTAACTCTGAAAGAAAACTCCAGGTAAAGAAAGCGTAGCTCTGATATACTGAGCTAGTTAAAAGCACCCTAGCAGCAGGTAAGGCTTCTTATGCGTGACCTCTTTTCTCGCAGAACTTACACAGAATTGCTATTAAACATAATAAAACCCCATCTTTTTTCCTTCCTTTAACAGCCTTGCTCGTTGATGGGGGAGAATGCAGGGCAGTAGCTAACTGCGGGGCTTTCAAATGGTTGATTTAAAAAAAAAAAAATAATCAGTAGAATTGTGGCTGTCTTCAGTGCTTTTAAAAATAAAATTTAAAAAAAAAAAAAAAAAATCAGCCTTAACAGCACTTACCTTATATGAAAAACAACACTGAACTCAATAGCCATGTGAACTGGCAACACACACTACGGCTTCTCTCTCTTCTACAAGGTAGCAGGAAAAAACCAACCATTATTCTCTCAAGATTATTTTGACCACATTTCCTGCAGATTTTCTACCTAACCACTGAGTTGCAAAAACCAGACTTTCAAACAGCATCAACAGTTAGTTCCAAATGTTTAAATGACTCCACCAGGAGTCCAGAGATGGCAGCTTCGAGCTAAATGACAGATGCCAGGGTGGGACATGGATGAGCTAAAATCTTTCATGACCAAAGTACTTACAGAAGTATTTCTTTCCCTTTTAAAATAAAAAATTAGATGAAAGTTAACCCTGCATCCCTTTTACTCTGAAGTAACCCATGTTAGGGAGACAATATTTAGTCTGAACCTACTCATCACCTGCTTGAATAATCCTGCAGTTTAGCAATACGATGCAACGTAAGTACTCACTGCATATCCAAATGAGACGAAAGTATTACAGACAAGGAAAGTTCCCCATAGTCTCGCAAACATGCAGTACTAGTAAAGCTTTATATGCTGATCTGAAATCAATCCTAGTACTTTATGCCTTTGAACAGCAGTCGGAAAGGGAAAATTTAATAGAGAAAGGGGATACGGACATCTTTATGATGGGCACTGTCGATCCTGAACGCGTGAGAAAATGTTAGTAAGCTGTTACGCATTACATGCAACCTCTCAGAGAATTCAAAACAATAAATCCTTGTATAGTGTTACTTGCGTACACCTTCTCCCCCCAAAATCCGGTTCGATATGAAAGGCAACTGATTATTAAGTGTAGGAGAATTTTTTAAAAAACAAGTACACTTTCTGCCATTTCGGTCTCCAATACAGAAAAGAATGAAGGATATTTTGCTGAGAACAATTTTCTAAGACACATTCCAGAAACGGCAAGAGGGTCAATAGACACACTGTCTTCTGGGTTTACACAGACAAAAAATGCAGCTCCTCAAGGCTGTTATGGTGGGAGTGATATGAATAACTGAAAAGGGCAGAAAAAAGCTTTGGCTGCTATTCAGCTGATCCGCACTAAGTGGAACAGTTCAACTTCTCAGCAGTCGCTCTTGTCCAGAACGGCAGAGTTTCCAGTCAAAACTTTGGTGTAGTTTGCTTTCTTCTTTCTTTTCTCCCATTCCCCCCCCCCCCTTGTTTTTTTAAACCCAGACAGCATGTGAGATGCATCACTGCCAGGCCACTGCCTGCCAAAATAGATCCGTCTTTGGTAAATCCAAGATCAGACTAAAAGGCAAACACAAAAAATCACCCCTGCCCCCCTTCAACTACCCAACCCCTTCAAAATAACTTAATGATAAAGGCAGACTCAGAAACACTTCACCAATTTCAGGAATGCTTTCAATTGCTCACAGATTTTTCAGCTGCGGGCTCTGGTCCTCCCTCCGCGGCCAGCCTCACATAGCCGCGCGCTGTTACCAGCGGGCACCGTCACCAGCAGCGGCGGGGCGCCTCTTGGTAGCAGCAACACTGGCAGCGTTTGCAGAATCATTAATAACAGTGGGAATTCTGCCATGGGCTTCGAAACAGGGCCAGGATTTCAGGCTTTGATTTACATAGCCTCCAAATCAAGCTCCATTGTTTACTATTTTACAATAACCAGTTTGGTCTCTCTGAACTGGCAAGCAGAAAAAGGTTTTGAAATTTGCTTTCCTGAAAGCAAGAAGGTAGAATGGGGGGTGCAAAATAACGGGGGGGGGGGGGGGAGAGAGAGGAAAAAATCCTTACTTTTAACATTAGAAGAGGGGAGGGGGAAAAAAAATATCTGAGAATCTGTGGATTCATCCTTTGGCTGAATATAATATACAACTGAGCAAACCACTGACAAGGGATGGAAAGTCTTCATCACCAGATCTCAGGAATTGTTATCTAGTGCAGCTGCATTCCACATAATTCTGCCAGACTACAGAAGCGCACGCTAATAAGAGATACACCAAAGCAACAGAACACCACTGAAGCTCTAACAAGAAAGATGGACCGAATTAACGGAGCTGGGACAGGAACACAGTAAGCACCCTGCACAAGGCTCTAGCACAGCTCTTGAATTGCTCTGGTCCCATCTGCACTACTGAAAAAACAAAAATCATATTACAACAAGGACTCACCTAACTGTGTCAGTCCTATACTCATAGGACCACTCCTGCAGCATGGCTAAAGGAACAGTTGCTTGCTGATTAATGGAGTCCGACAGCTAGAGGTTACTTGAAATTTTACATAAGGGAATGAGCCCCAGACTTCGGTTGCCTGGCTTTAGACTTCAGTTCTGCCGCAGACTCCCCTGCACAAATTGGAGCATTGTATTTCCCGGTCATAAAACAAGTGTATCGCTTTTTCTTTTCTATCACATGCAACCAATCGCCTCAATTCGGTCTGGAAAGCGTTCAGAGCAGTCTAAATGTTGTGTAAGAGAAGGACCATCACATAAGAATTAAGAACAGCAGCCAGTGTCACGGCAATGTGCGCCAGAGAAGCACCTCTCAGCACGCTGCTCCAAGGCCCCAGTGAAGTAACTGTGCCTGGAATCCAAAAGTTTGCCTCCCTGCGCTGCCGCTCTCGTGTCACGAATACTAAATATCCAGACTCTCTGGGTGACCAAACTGCAAATCCCTGCTAACATCCAGTAGCTTGCCACACAGCTCGGAGAAACGCAGTTCCACAAGGATACCTAACAAAAGGTTATTACGGAAGAACGAGGTGTTCACGGTGGGTGGAAGGCTATGTAGACTTGAGGGAGGAGGTAACAAGAAAAGATATATTCGGAGCAGTGGCCAACAACGTTTAAATGATTTCTGGAGATGTGTTTAGTTGTACTAACATAAGCAATTAAATTCTGCGGTGTATAAATGTAAGTATTGAATATAAATAATGGAAATTATTTCAGGACTGTATAATAGATGGCTTAGCTCATACTTTGAATACTGGGCACAGTTCTAGTCATCTCTCTCCAAGAAAGAATTTACAAACACAGCCAATGCAGAATGGCTAGTCAGGGTTGAAGAAAGTTACCAGTATGAATTTGCCAGCCTTAAACCCCAGCTTTATGCGTACAATACATTCACTTAAACCGAACAACTTACAAACAATAAACTAAATTCTGAGGTCTCTGCTTTATTTTCCCTTAGTTCTTAAACAGGTAAAGATATCTCTTCTCATATTTTGACAGAATGACTATAAACAAGCTTTCCAACTGTATAGCATAAACTAATTGCTTTACATTAGCCAAGAAGGCTGGTTACATTACACTTCTGATTCAAACTGCAGTTGATCCTTAGTTCAGAAGCAGCTCTTAAGCCTCCCCTTCACACCCCCTTTCCCTCCCTAACTTGTTTGCTCCTTTAGCAACCTGCTTCCCAACAGAGTTTTTTTGTTAGGAAACTCAGTCAGATTGCTATGTGGAGCATTACTGCAGAGAGGAAATGTGAGTTCAGATGGGATTTCCTTATCTCACCCTAAAACTGGCTGCGGCTTCTGTTCATCGATCTCTTAACACCAAACACAGTGTATGCACGGGATACATACAGATACTTATTAAGTTTTCCAGCCACTCCTGCTGCAGTCATTAACTCTATTGACGAGAAATCAAACCTCCTAAATTAGTCATGATTCCAAAAGGGAAACAGCTGCTATGCAGGGTGTCACAGACAGCAGGTTGTAAACAAGGCTTACTCTTTCAGAAATGCAAATGACTGTCCTGAGGGACTCCCTGCGTTCACACACTACCTCATCCATCAGGAAGGAAGCAGTTCAGGATGGAGACTGGGGTCTGCATAACCCAGAGAAATAATGTTACTGTGAATCTATGGCCTTAAATCATGTTACCAAGAACCTGAATTGATGGGAAATTTGACCCGCGTCACAAGCAAAGACACTGAAGGGTTTAGCTAGCTCCATCTGTGGAGCAAAAGAAAAGCAGCTGCCTAATTGAAGTATGTAAAACTGACCGCCACGCAGAGAGCGTGGCAAATCTTATGCAATATCTAACTCTCGAATAAGAAATGCACAGGCCAGGCCCTCCTGCACTACGTTCAGGACTGAGCCTTACGCACCTTGCCTCCATATTTCACTGAGGCGCTGCTGCTGCACTTTTCTAAATTCACAGCAGCGTATAACAAAAGCAAAGCCTCTGGAACTACTCGCTGCAGTAAGCATTCGCCATATTAATGACACAAACACTGCACAGCTTGTCCACCTTCTAACATCACCTTTGCCTGGCACTACATTCTCCAAAATGCTGAGAAGTTCATTATGCCAGTAGGTGCCTCAAGGTGGGCAGGAGAAGGAGGAGATCCAACAAGCCCCACTGCCACAGGGCAGATGACTCAGCATCTCCCGAAAAATTAGGCCCATTTAGTAGTTATGGTCTGCAGAAGGCAGGCACCCACAATCTCAGGTTATGCTGTAGAGTTTCCTGCTGACAGTCTTAATTAACTAAAACCTCAGTGATGCACGATGCAACAACAGAGCACGGAGCTGGAGATGTTCCTCTATGGTTTGCCTGTGGGGTTTCGGTGGTGCACGCTGCATCCGGCTCCGTTGTGACTTGGCTGCTGTGCCGACGAAGCATGCTGTAAACGCTGTGTGCAGGGCAGTGCTGAAACACAGATCAGAGATTTCTCCAGAGCCCAAGTAAAAATAGCTTAGTGCACCCTTCATTGTAAGGCTGTGTAAATTCTTAATGAAGAGATTTGCGTCCTGCAGCGCAGCAGCCGACAGGCTGGAAAAGCAGTTTACCACTTGACAGCATAACTGCACTTGCACAGGCAGGAAGATCAGCTTATTCCAAGAATCTTTCTAAGTAGCAGTATTTCTACATCTATGTTCAGTAAGACTTTGCCAGGGATTCAGCTCATGACTCCCCACGGCAATGTAGTGGACGTGTCTCCTCTGGGTAAGGAGGGAGATACAGACTCTTTACGCTGCTTTGCAATTGATGGTGAGCACCCAGGGAACGCGGCGTAAGAAAAGAGAAGAGAAAATGAAACTTCAAGTGTGAAACGTCAGTATCTCTCTGTAGTTATATTTACAGACTAGAAAATTAATGTCATGGTGATCATTGTATTATGAGGTTTTATGCCTTTATGCAAATCTTAAGCTATTCTGGGACTCCAAAGATCTTGGATATGGCAGACAAACTGATCTGAAAGTTGCAGAGCACTGGGGAAAGCTCCTACAGATTTCAATAAACTTGAGATTACTTCTATTTCCCCCAGTTTCTCCACTCCAAAAACCAAACCAAACCAACCAAACAAAAAAAGGCCAGTACCTCTAAAACTCCTAAGTATCTCAGAGTCAGCACAGGAATAGAACTGTCAACTTTTTCATTTGTTTGTTTTTAGATATAACATAGGATTGGGCAGAGAAGAGAGGAAGGAATGGAATGATAATTCTGTAATAATAATAATTTTGGATATAAGCTTGGATAATTTTGGCATAATTTTGATTTCAAACTGACTTGCAACAAGCTCAAGCAGCTGTAAGTACGTAAGAAAACAAATCCAGTAGGAAAACCCCACTGCCCCAGAAAAGATCTCTGAATGTCACAGGATATGAATAAAATCTTAATACAAGCTCGTCCTTTCTGGGTGTGGGTTCAAGTCAGTCAAAAACCCACAGCAAAACAAAATGCCCACCCCATGTTTTTAGCAGCGCCAGAAGCTTCTTGACTTAATGAGAATTAAGGTCAAAATTGCATATTTGTCTTTCTAAATCTACCACTACTAAACTACTTTCTAAATCCACATCACGTTTACATTAATCTCAAAACCACTCAAGGTGGAAGCCTCCTAACATAACAGGAACAAAAATCAGAATCAGGTGATGAACCCTGACTTCAGGGCGGCAGTTCTGGGAACTCATGCACAGCTCGTTTTTCACTGCTGAAAGCTGAAGTTGTTTGCTGCCTAAATTATCACCTAGGATGCCAACATACGACCGTGCTCCTCTTCAGCAAAGGGACAGATCCTGCCTGACACCGAGTACCTCAAACTGCTGTCCTCCCCCTCAACTGCTGTGCAAATCAAGAGGCAAAGCATTCGCCCCTTCCCATGGCTGGCCTCAGCCACTTCCTCCTTAAAAACAGATTCTGAAAAGTCTACTTTGAAAACAAACCTTTAGAAAAGCCAGCTGATTTTTTTTTTTTTTTTTTTTTACTGCAAGAAGTCTGCAGAGGCACCACTGGGTACCACGTTACCCCATAAAGATGTCAGCTTTTTAGCGATTGCAGCTCTGAAGTGAAGGAACAAACAATAAAGCGCTTCCTTATATGTACACCGGCTCTGCGCTGGTGACAGAGACCATTTCCCCAAATGGTCAAAAAACTGAAGCAGCTCCACTGTGGTTTTCGAAAGAGAAATGCTTTAAGGCACACGTCCCACTGCAATCCAAATGAAGCTAAAGCTTACAGTGATACCTACAAGACTTCCCGGTATCAGCATGCTGCACCATTTACTTGGTTTATAAGGATATTTTCACAGCGCAGCTTTCTGCAACACCGTAAGCTTCGTACCCTGACTTTGCTAAACTGAACTGACAAAACCTTTGTGCCAAACCGCGCTTTGTGTTGACACTTAAACATTTCTCTGCAAATGTCGGCTGCTGGTAATTTAGAGGCTCGGTGCAAACACGGGAAGGGAGCCCAGAGCCACTCTCCTTTGGCTCCTGCATAAAGACCCTGACCATTGCAGAGACTGAACACAGCCTTTTGCTCTATGTTCCTACCACCAAAAAAGGAGATGATAGCAAAGAAAGCTAAACACCCTGCTCGCTCTGAGATCAACTCTCAGACTGACCCGCTGCAAAGACGATCGAGCCCATCCTGGCCGCAAAAGTGGCACAGAAGGCAGATACCCTCTGCGCATCAAACCTGAGCTGGTCCTACAGAAGGAGTTTGGACCTAGGTGCAAGATACCCATACTTGTGCCCATAGGGCACATCCAGCCCTGCCTCTAAGCGCACACCTGAGGGCCTTTGCGAAACAATCCTGGAGAAATAAGGAGGAAAGTAACTCTCTAATTTGCTTCCCTGCCACTGTTCTGGTTACTCAATCCTAGCAAATGGCAATACCAAGAGTTATCCCTTAGGCAAGGCCACGTTAAGCGCTGGTAGCTGGCAGCTCTGTCACAGAGTTTTCCTGCTGCCGTTGTCAAAGGCTGCAACGACTGAAAGATTGAGAGATGAGAGCGTTTCAGAGCCTCATACAGCTTAGCATTAGGTGCATTAGGGAACTGCAGCTATATATTCTTTTGATTGCATGTGTCATTGTGATCACTGCAGAACTTTAATTCCATTACTCTATAATGCATGATGCAAAAAATAGCTCTAGTGTCTGCTCATATTTGCAGGTACAAGTTAAAGTAGCCAAGGTGTCAATCTCAAGCCAAAGAAATGAGGGCGACCGATCCCATTGCTTGAAGAGCACCTTGTTCTGCCAAAGTGAATAGCATTGGCTCTGAACACAGCCAAATTGTCCGTTTTCCTGGCCAGACAGATTTTTTGGGAGCTTTTAGGAGTAGGAGTGCAGCAGCCAAGCCATAAGGGGCAAGAGAAATCAGAACCACTGCAATAGAAGGAAGAGGTAAAAATCATCGTAAAAAGTCATCCTATTGCTTCATCTGAAGCCGAGCAGCCTCTGAGCCGGCGAGAGCGGCCCCCACCAGCAGCACTCGGTTAAACAAGATCCTATTTTGCGCTTGGCAGTTATGTCAGAGCGGCCCCAGTCACACGGGCGGAGGGAAGCAAAGAAAGGGCATTATTCACAGCCTGACATGGATGAACCCGGTTTAAACACATGCACTTGGAAAACACTGTTCTCTCTGTTCAGTAATATTATTTCACATTCCACTCATTTTGATAACCTTTTCCTTCTCCATCTACCCCGCTGACTGACTGGAAAGTCGACTAATGCCTTCTCCTGAGACTAGCCAACACACATAACTGCAACAGATTTTTTTTTTTTTCTTTCAAGATACCACTAAGACTCGTTTTGCAATAAATAGCTTACAAATATATACAATAAAAAGCTAGAGAAATTTAGAAGGGAAGCCCCTCTCTGCTTCACTTTCCAGGGAAAGACCACCAGGGTAGGGATTGCTTCCCAGAATTTACCTAACACTATCAGATTGATAGAGCATCAATACATAGCCTGTCACTCTGACCAGAAAAGGCCAGCCTTCGAAAGGGATGTAGAAGTAAGGCGCTTCAGCTCTCTATTTCAAATAGTAAGTCATGTCTCTCTATCCCTTTGACATGGCCTCAGCTTTGAAAAAAATCTAGGGCAAGTCCTAATTTTATCTATGAAAAAAAAAAAGTGTATTCTGAAATCACTTTATACAGATAAAGCAGCGATGATCCTCCTCCGTCAGAAAAACCCACATGTGGTGTTACATCTTTAACAGTCCTGTACATGCATTCATCTGTAAAGCGCCCTGGCAAATCCAGAAGGCAACAAAGGATCAAATCTGCATGGTGAATTTACAACTAATAGCCAAGCAAATTACAAGACCACAGAGGTATTTTTCCCTTTGATATGCAATAGCCCTTTGGGGAAATTTCCTGAGCTTCTTTTTATTTACTGTCCTCATTTCTAATAGCATGCTTGATGCTATCTGCTACGCAACCTCCATGATGCTCAGCATACTAGAAACATCTTAAGATTCCATAGATGTAAAGAAAAATTTGTATTTGATTGCTTCCCAGGACTGAATTAACTGAGAATAGAATGAAGCTGACCTCTTGAGAAGCAAAAGCTACATTTTACAAGGGCTATCTTGGACTAGAAAAGATTCTTTACCTATAATTCAGTTTCCTTTCCTGTCCCCGCAACAAAATGTTTGGTGTATTTTAAGCTTCAGTTTCCCCACCCCCCTCCCCCTTGCCTTTTTTTGTTTGTTGTCTTTTTTTTTTGTCTGTTTGTTTTTTTTTTTAAAGAAACAAACCTTTTCAAATGTTCTGGCTATTTTCTATCTATATGAATCAAACTCAGGGAAGACAAAACTGCCCTTACACACTGTAATACAGTGTTTCTGATCTACGTTACTGCATCTTCTGAGCAGATGTGTAACACCAAAAAGAGAAGCAATTTAAACACGTCTTCTCCCTCTCCATTGCTTCCTTAAGTTACAGGTACATCACTGGACTTGGACATTTAAACTTTAAACATCTTTCTGCACATCCAATTTTGAATCAAACTAAAGAGAGAAAATATTTCAAGGCGGATATGCTGAAACAGAAATGTGTGTTTAAAATTAAGCATCAGTTCAAAAGCTTCACTGAATGGGGATCAATCTATAAAAGCCAGAAATGATTCTGCAACCAGACAGCAACTGAGAAATAAAAATAAAAGCTATGTGCCATCTGTGACAAGCGGGGATTCCAGGAGTCTGTATGACATGAAGAGTTGTCCTGCTGTAAACCTAGGACCATGAACAACAATCCTGGTAGTTCTTCATTGCAACCAATGACATTGGGACACCTTCAAAGTGTTGCCCAAAAGCCAGGAAGTTTAATTCTACCTGGATCACAGAGCGACCAGCAACGCGTAGTAACTGCAAGCACTCCTCAGGGAGCCCTCACAAGCTGGACTGTCACAGAATCAAGAGTGTTAGTTAGAACTGATTTTGCATAAGCTCATTTAGAGCCATGTCAGTTATGTTAAACTCCGATATCGCCTTACTGAAGAGAACTGACTTTATCTGTTTAGAATTTTTATGCAAATACAGGTCTCTGTAGAGATCTCCCTATTTTTAATTAACCTATGGACTGATTGAAGCGAGGCATTGAGCCTCAGAGGGTTTATCCCACCAGCAGGACTGAGGAACCAAACCTCTCACATCCATGTTTACAGTCTCTCCACCCTCTGGCTTACCTTCTCAACATCTGCTTTTGTAACGTTGATGTCAGCATCCATTTTCTCAAAATACTGCTGTGCTCTATCAGCTTCTTTGCAATCACGTTCAAACCGCCTTTTACTCTGAAAAGGAAAAATAGAAGCCTTCATTATGGGAAAGAAACACGATATCAAAATCTACCTAAAATCAATACCTGCCCCTAAACTGATTTGCTGCCACAACTGTCAGATTTTAGGACTCGCTTGTTCACATTGGAATACATTTCCATATTAAAGAACTTCAGAAAACAAAGTTACCAGAAGCACATTTTTTGTTCCGTTCTTCAGGCTGCTTGATTCCACCAACATCACTAGTATTTCAGTATTTTTCCTTGTTAGCATCTCTTCTGCTCTTGTAGACCAAATCACTCCCTCATTTGTACAATGCACAACAAGGGAGTTATAAGATTCATACATTTGCAAGTAGGACTTTTGGTTACCAATGTCCCCTTTCTTTATCCTCTCCTCTACTTACGCTCTCACTTTTCATTCATCACATGAACGACAATTCCGATGTATTTACTTTTGAGAAACAGCACCTTACTCAAGAGATGGCCCCATTCAATTTATTCACGCAGTATGAAGCTATTCAGCTTACAGTGGAATATCTGAATAGGACCCTTAGGGACTCTGCGTTCCCAGCAATGCTTAGCACACTTTTCAAGTCATATCAAATGAAATTTTACTCATGATAGACACAGATCCCACAGAAAGCCAAATGTACTATTAAAACAGACCTTTTCGTGTGTACCAGTGTATTTAAGACAGCAGAGTTTTTAAAAAAATCCCATTTCTACAGCTTTTATCCATACACCCTTCTTTTTCCAAATATAATGTTTGGAACCATCTCTAGGAAAACAATATAAAGATGACTTAAATGTCACATCTGAGGAAGCTTCCACTTACTGCTTCGAGTTGTTTCCAGCACGTTTCAATATGTTGTTGTGCCTTCCTGCCATCATGGAAGTGCTGTTTAGAAAAAGAAAAGAGAAAAAGAAAACATTTTGAACAACAAAAGAACAAACAGTCAATTATGCTCAAGGAGTTCCAGGAAAAAAAAAAAAAAAAAAAAAAAACAACACACAAACAAAAAAACCCCAACAACCAGAAATGATTCTGACAGCTGTGTTCTGCAACACTGGTAAATTGAGCAGGTGTATGATGACTAGCTAATGTCTTAGCAGGCTGCAGATGTATATTTGCATCAATTATAGTAGTTAGTTAGACTAATCCCTTTAGCAATTCTACCTTGTATTGTTCACTGTATCTCATAATTATTGGTTTCCCAGACCACAAAATCTGAAGCACTTTTATCTGAAGAGTATTTCTTTGGTTACTGACTGAACGCGAGCTCTAAATTAAAATTTCTCTCTACATGGAGTTTACCAAGATGCCCTTGATTGGCACATTCTAACAACGGATGTTTGTCCTGATTTTCATTCAGACTCAACATAAAACCCTCTTCTTCCTAGTTACTGGCTGCATGTGCGAGGCCAGCTGTTCGTTTCTCTTGAGAGGTATCAATTCTTTGGGTCCCTCCAAAAACCCTCCTCTCCCACACGCTGGGTGCGTGCGTGCACACACTAAGGCGTTACAGAAGTTTTAAATACGAGATGTCAACTGCATACTAAATGACAAGAACTTCTCCTGACATGCCTTTTGGAGAAAGGCTCTTCATTGCAGTTGGTTTAAATAATCGTTCCTAACCCTTACACAATGCTCTTCATCAGAGAATTTAATATGCTTTAGCTATTTACCCCCTCTATCTTCCACATGCTTCGCTTTTCCTCAGGATAAGCAATCCCTTCAAGATCACTGCGTACGTCAATGACCCAGCTCTAAACAGGGATGTTAACGCAGCCCCCAGCTGACCGCCAGAACAGGCTACCCCCCCCCCCCCCCAACCACCTTGTAAAATAAATAATACAGGAAACTACACATAGGAAGAGAGATGCCTTTCTGCTGCATTATTTACTAGCAATTAGGATGTCTTACTCAAATACAGGCATGATTTCACACAGTAAACTTGAAAAATAAAGGTCTGACATTGCCAGATAGTCCCACTGCAACTCACTAGAATTCATGCATTCTCAGGCCCGCACATCATCAGACATTAGATATATCTTGAGCAACATGGCATCAGCAGTCTGTTAGGGCAGAAAAGCTCCAACTTCAGAACAGTAGCCTGCCACAAACTGCCAAAGTTAGAAAAATGTGCCTGCAAGCACTGCATAATTTGGCAGCTACTTGGTTTCCTGCACCTTCCACTAAAAAGCAACTGCTATTTTCCTCTGTCAGAGGCAGGTTTCTGGAGCAAACGTGCTAGTGGCATTTCCTAGCTGCCTTTCTGCCTCCACCAGTCACATCAGTAAAAAGCCCAAAACCGCAATGCTCTGTCACGCCATGTCCAATAGACTTGTATTGCCTTAAAAATCACAATAACCTTCAATTTGTCTGCGAGAACAGACCACCGCCACACTATCCCGAGTGCTCTGGGTACTACTGCCTGTAGTCCCAAACACCGGCTGTTAAGGAGGGGTGCTCACCTATGGTTGAACATAGGGGCATTCTATAGGTTCAACTTTCTGGATAGTATTTATCTCTGCACAAAAACTCTCAAAGCAGAGAAGAGGCACAAATGTCAGGAATGCTTTTAATCCTGGGCATGGTGCTCAGCTCCTGTCTCGACTCCTGCCTGCCGAGGGGGGAGAGCATGCAGCAGCCAGGCCATCTGGCACTGCTGCGGCTGGGGAGAGACGCCTTTTGCCACCAACCCTGATGGCGCTGGTGCAGTCCAGACCCCTGCCTACCATACCAGGCTTCTCCAAAAACTCAGTCGCCACATTATGACATTAAAAAAACCCAGACGTAGCTGTAAGAGTGCTGGGGCGGTGGGGAAAGACTCCAAGTTGATTTTGGTTCCTTCTGTAGCTCCCCATTTCCTTTCGACTCTGCGTGTGACAGATCCTGCATCTTCCTTGCCAGGGGGCTTTGTAACGCTCCTCATTTCAGGCTTGCTTTTGTACTTAAGAGTTTAGGAAAACAGTCCCAAGGAGCAACAAAAACAGTCCCAAGGAACAACTGTAATTTAACACTACATTTTTCAACATTTTGCTAACGAGCACGGAATTCATGAAAATCTTTTAACAGTGAAGCTGCAAGTAAAATTACTTGGCTGTCCTCATACCGCGCTTCCCGCCTGCACCAGCCTTCGTTTGCCTGCTCCCCTCTCCGCTGGCTCCGACTCTGCCGGGGGGTACGAAGGGCCTTGGTTTGGGAGCAGCTGGCCGGCACGAAACCTAACGCTGCCACCGACCCACAAACCTCAGGCAAACAACGCGCCAGGTTAATTTAACAGAACACAATGGTACATAGGGGCTGAAGGATGAACTTGGATTCAAAAGTATAACAGATAACAGGACTACCCTGAGCTCCTATTTTTAAACCACTTTGTAGTTAATCACTAATGTAATTTTCATTTTGCACAAGCCATCCCTGTCATTTCCAAATCTGTCTTCTCTGTAAAATAAACTCTACAAGCTGCTGGAAGTACATCTGAGAGAAGCAGTAAGCCTGAGCATCACGGCTGCATCTTGTTCAGATTTTGCCATATTTTGCCCTTTTTTTTTTACAGAAACGGAGCACTGAGATGTAAAATGGGTGTTACCGAGCATTATTAAATAGTGAAACTGAGGAACTGATGTCAAGTTACATCGCATTTTGGAGATTTCAGTGCAATATTGCCTTTTTTCATTCAACGATTTTCTAAATATATTTATAACCCCCAATTCATGTTGTGTTATCGCATATATATCCTTGTTATGAGAGAGAAAGCTACACACGATAATAGATGTAATATGTATTGAGAGCACTTCTGCTTTTGCAAATCTTTTGCCCTCAGAGGATGATTTCTGCCTTTCGAAAATTCATTTTTATATAAAGCAACGAAGCGGGACCTTCCAACTGTCTATGTGTCTTCATTGCCCCCATTTTACGGGTAAGCAAATCGAGACAGTATGGTTAGCGATCGGCTCCAAGTCATACAGGAAGCCCCCAGTTTCCTCAAACCCTGTACGATCTTCAACTTCCGCAAACTCCTTTCCTTTCCTTTCCAAACTTCTTAAACAGCAAGGGCCTTGTAGCTTTCCCTCCCCCCCCAAAAAAAAATTTAGCAAAAATAACTTTAAGATCAACTCTTCCTTGACAAGGTTTCGAGATACAAGTTCTAATTTAAAGAAATTTTTTTGTTAATCAAATGAAATAATTGGTTATTCTACACCTGATGATTTAGCAAATGGGAACATCACAAATGATTTAGCAAATCATATGGAAAACTACCGTTCTTAATCAGTCACCCAGATTTCAGCAGCACACAGTGATGAATTTGGAGTAGTTCATACAATATAGAATATTACTTCCCCCGCCCAAATGCCCAAACTAATGCACCCTAATCAGGCTTTCTATTTAAAAAAAAACAGATTACGAGCAAGATACCGAATTAATGAATCACACTTCAAGCGTAGCAGTAAGACATTTGCAGGAGCAGTGTTGGTTGTTCATATGCCATGATTTCCCCCAGACATTTCGGCCATATCCACAGCATTTGAAGCACACATTAAAAACAGGATAAGTGAAAGTTTTGGTTTTATTAGCGTTCATTACTCGCTCGATCTCCCTAAATCACCTTTTAATCTATACTTTGGAGTCTTAGGGTAGCAATCACCATGCCAACTTTAACATTTCCCTGAAAAATATTTTATCCGAGCATTAGACCTACTAAATAGCTTCAAACATAGCAGCATTACCGCAACTCAAACCATCCTGGCTACATGACCACAACTCTCCTTTTTCCCTGCGTGTTAAAGCACAATGCAGGTAGGATGTCCCGGGGCGCTCCGAACGATCCCTAACTGGCCATGTTTTGACTGGACATCTCCATCCATTCTGCGCTCACAGGCTAAGACCCAATAATCTAGGTTTTAGGTGATCTCGCTAGAGTTGTTAAGACTTGAGAGATTTTCAGCACAGTATTAAATTGCTTATACGAAGACTGTGCATTAGATCGACTTCTTAAAAAGGATTCATGATATTCTAAAAACTCTCAGCTCGAGGAATACTCAGCTACAGTAAAGGAAGAAGAGTTTTAGGAAAAGCAAGAAATCCACCTAAAGACACACTGTGCGCATGAGTTTTTTCCTTTGTAAATTAAGCCATACCAATCAGCGTGCTCTCCTCATCGCCATGCTGACTGCGTTTGTGACAGCTGGGGAGAAATCCTGGCTGCTGCGCAATCAAAGACAAAACTCTCATTGACTTTTGTTAGGCTCAGATTTCACCCATGTTGATCAAAACACTGGGAGCAGCGAGCGAGCTACCTACAATACAGCGCCTGTTACTGCCAACGCTAGGACAATAAGGAGCAGTGGGATATTTTTGCAAAACTTTCTTGGTATGCAAGAGGGTTTACACAGCCACACAGCTCACACAGCAGACAACAAAAGCTCGGTAGAAGATGCCTCTTATCTTCTTTCTGACCTTTTGAGAGGAGCAATAGAAAAGCAAGATGTAGTTAAAAGCATCTTATGACAACTGGGCTGCTTATGCTGTATCAAAAACTGACCACGTGAAACATTTTAAGAAAGGCTGTAACAAGACAGCCTTGTTTGTCTTAAGGAAGTAAACAGCAATTGATTGCATAGTTAAACTTAAGATTTGCACATCTACAGTCTGTTTATATTAGAAATAGTCAGAAAAATATCTTAATCTATATGCAGAGCATATGGTTCATTTGACAACATCCTATTTAAGAGTTTGCAAAAGAGAGACATATGACAAAGCTGCTTCATTCTCTTTTCTGTTTTCAAACTAGATAATACAACACACAAAGAACAGCTACCTTTGACTTCTGTACCTCGCGCTCTCACCTCGTATCGATAGTCCATATAAACACACTCCTAGCAAGGTAGTACTTCCTCCTCCAATTCAAACTCTATCTCCATTTTTGTTACAAGTGATTCCTAAAATAACGGCCCGTGATTAAAGCATACCAGAGACGGAAATTAGAGACATTATTTTTTCCTCAATTTGCAAGCAGCCTTGTCAAATGTTTTTCTTTTCCTGGCTGCAAAGACAGGAACCAGTCTACTCAGAAGAAATCTTTCTTTCTAAGAATAGCAACATGCTCTTGAGGTCTTATCACCCTCATTTATAATAAGAGTAGCATAAGACAGTCCTGTGAACGGTGACATGAAACACGGGACTGTTTTCACACACGTTCATCAGCGCTACTTCTTAATATTGCAATATAACCCTGTTTTCCTTTGCAACCTTCCACATGAACGTTATTCTTAACATGTACCTATCAACTAGGTCCAACCTGAAACAGGTTATACGAATAGCTGTTCAAGGTTGATGTTAATTCGACTTGAACTGTCTCCTCCTGAAGTGGTGCATTCCAGAGGAATTCCAGTTACAGACCACTAAGACCAAAGTTTTCAGGCTTCAGACAAAGACCAGATCAGCTGCACGAGACGACCAGAACTAGCTGCTCATGCCTACTGGGAGATGAGACAACAGAATGATGGTGATTAACATAAACCTAAAAGACACCGTGGCAGTAGTATTTATGGTAACTTGCTGTTTCATGCTACATATGACACATTAAGGCCTTATACTGGGAATTGTAACTCAGAACTGAGTAACTGCTCTGACACAGAGACAACTGCATCGTGCTCCTCTCCCAGCAGAGCAGCCCTGCACTCCTACAGCTTAGCAGGCCAACTCCGTGGGAGCAAAGCTACAGGGATCCGAGAGCACTCTGCTACCCTGGCCAACTCTTCGAGCGGTCCTGCTCAACCATCTGGCTTCACGGCAGCAGGCCAGAAGGCCCTGGATTCAGGGAGCACAAACACGAGTATGACAGGTTGTTTGGAGATCGTGTACCCCACTCCCAAATCCATCCTTGGGGGCTGATCAAGTCCTTAAAGGCCCTGTTGTGCTGAAGTGCTCTATGAGAGCAAACCTATGGGCTTTTCAAAGGGAGATCCACCATTACTACTAAAAACTAAGGTAAGAAAAAAAGATGTTTGTGTTTTTAAATCCTTCAACGATAATAAAGGAGCATGCTACTCCACGTTCCACCTCTTCTAGTTCCCAGTCTTGTCACAAAGCTCCTCTTCCATTGATCCACAACCAAGAGAGGCCACCTCACCTGGATGTCTCCTCCTTCCATGGAAAAGGTGTGTGACAGTCCTGTACAACTCTTACAGGGATAAGAAAACTAGAAGATGTACACGTTAATGCCTCAACAGGCAAAGAAATACTTATTTCTTTAAAGAGCGGCAACCTTTTAGCTGTTTCCATATAGCCTTCATGTATGCATATACTCACACACGAGTATTAAGACCTGCATCAGATACATAAAATATTGAATGTTAACTAAAATGCCAGCTAAACGCGCCCACATGTATCATGTGCCTCAGGCCCTGGATACACAGCATTCGCACACGGTTAAGGGATGCTCTGCTAGCATGGCTTTATTGTTGCCCTTCCATTTTAGGCCGATCTCTGCGGCTGTCTGGATAGAGCACAAAGGGAAAAACACATACATGGCCGACGCTCAACCTCTCGCCCTCCAGCGTTTCACAGTCATGCACTGAGCAGGAAATGTTACTGTCGATAGAAGACATCTCTCATCTCATCCCTCTAACAGGCTGTTGCTCTGCAGTGTAATATTCAGGCTAATTCACAGAAAATGTAACTACATATGTTTGTAACCATGTTTTGTTTCCCAATCAGAATCCTTCGTGTAGCAAACAGAAGCCAATTTATTTATTCGAACTATTATTTCACAGTTCAATGTACCCATTCCAAACTGGGAAGAGCAGGATAAGTCCAGTGGTCTCGACTTTAACCCTGCTGAATCCAAAGTTCACACTATACCTTTCAGCTGGATTGGATATTATTATTAGTTTCCCACACAAAAATGTTTTTGGAAACTTTTGTAATAAGCATATGCTGTTTCCATCCCAGAACAGTCCTTCACAGCACCATTAAATGATACATATAAATATTTAACAGTTTCATTAAATTTGTGCCATAGTTTGGGGAAAACCAACAAATACTCAATAAGAATATACAGAATTTATTATGGTCTTTCCTAAATGATTTTCTGCATTCTTTTGTTTCTTATAGCTACTAGTTCACACTCTACTGATACAATTTAACTTAATGAAATACAGCTGAAATCTTCTAAGAAATAAAGGATGAATATGCAGAGTTGGATCGTTATGCAGCGTATTTATTGAGCACAACAAAATCTCCCATAAACGCCCAGAGTTTTCTTTCTGTTCATAAATAGCTCCTGCAAAGCTTCTACCTGCCAACATAACTATTTATTAATGTTTAATTTTTATACCCTTATACTTAGATTAAAAGTAAATGCTTCTAACTCCATTGATGGGGCAGGAAGCTGGAAGCGGGATAGTCACAGAACAAGAGCTGGGGAAAGCTCAGTTTGAATCTCGTCAACGTGAAGTTTGAAGTTTGGCAAATCACTTCCTTTCACTGTCTCTCTTTTCCTCTTCCCACTACCCGCTTTGCCATTACTTTGTCATTTCTGGAAGGCAGCAATGTCGCTTTGGACCTCTGCAGCACAAAGCACAGCCGTGCTCCAAACACACAAAGACATTGAGCCACATCCAAAATGCAACACGGAAAAATCCATTGTGCGCTTGACAGGGTCACATTCTGCCATCCTGTCTCACGCTTGCACGGTGCGTTACGCCATGAGAAGTCCTGTTGAAAACCACAGGACTATTTGCAGAACAGGGCACTATTCAGAATCAATGAACGTGGCAGAATTCCTCCAATTATTTACTTTTCATCAACACCTGAGAGTCTGCAAGAAACAGAAAGTTCTCTGACATGTAAACCCCGTGTATGAATACACACAGGGAGGGCGCACAAGCTCCACCATAAAGAACCAGACCATTTTTGCCCTCACGGTACCCATAAGGATACATTCATTCCCCATTCCCCATTCCCCTTCTATCCCGACACAAAATGGAACATATTGACATCAGGTAAATTCTCTCCCAACCACAGAATCCCAGTGCTGCACCAGTTCAGTCTGCAGCAAAGCTCTGGGCTTGTACCTGACTTTCATGCTTGATTGTATGGAGCCAGCCTACCCCCAAGGGGAGGTGGAGGCAGAGGTGAAAGCAGCAGCAGCAATAAGAGGTATAGTTCATGACTCCCAAATACATTTTTAGCAAAGCTGACCTGAGCAACAGCTACACAGAGCAGCTGCTGCCAGAGGAGACCATGAGTCAGACCTACTTTGTGACTACAGATTTAAATGAGAATTGTCCCAGGAATTAATTCTTGAATTTCTATCCAGACAAACTACAGTATTGAGGGTTTTCCTCAGCCATAGTCGAGCGAATACTTAAATTCGGCTATCTCCTGTGAAGCTTTAAGAAAAAAAGGAAATTCTCAATGCTTGGGCTGCACTGGCTGCATCTTTGCTCAGCAGTCCTCTTAGGTGTCATCCAAAAAGAAGGTAGCAAAAACACCCCAGTGTCTAGATTTTTTTTTTTTTTTAAATAGAATAAAGCATGCTGAGCAACTCGGCAGGCGCAGCAATGTGCAGAAGCAGATTCCCTCACCCAAGCAATCAAAATGCTGGTGATCTTTCTCTCATATTGAGAATAACTGGGCTGCTTAGGAGCTACCATCACAACCAGCAACAGTCGCAATGGGTGGGAGTAGAACAACTCTTGAGTACATCTCTCCAGCCTGGAGATGAAGTGAAGTCCAAACATCCCTCTTGACATACTGGGATCATCTCCTTTTCTTTTGTCACAGACAAGCAAGACTAAGACCCAATTCTGCAACACTGCAGGGCCCCCAGCTCAAACTTGACACCTTCCAGAGCTACCCCGACGTAGGGTTGTGGTGAAATTGGGGTGGCACAAAGAATGACTGCAGAAGCGAGTTCTTTCCCGGAACCACTCTGAGAGGCGATCCCCAACTCATTTGTGTGGCTTGGTGATGGAGCGAAGGGGAATTCAGTCGCATGCATCTGACCTCAATAACCTCAAAAGGAAGGTGGATGGGGCTTGACCTTCACATGTCATGTAGAACTGAAATTTCAGCTTTGAAGCAGCTAGCAAGATCCTGGCTGAAGATGACAATTACTCACATGAGAGCATGGACACACTAAGATCAAGAGAATACAAGAAGAAGTTGAAGTCAGGAACTGTACTATAAAGAGTTTCACTTCACTAGACAGCTGGGAAGAACTGAAACAGCGCAAGGAGTTCTCCCTCTCACACGTTGTATGTGAAAAGCTGGCAGGGTGTTTGCCTAACTTCAGTGACTGTGAGGGCAAAACAACTCATCTGGTACAGTGATAACATCAACGAGGGCTATCCTCTGGAAGAGGAATGCATAATATGATAAAGTTTAACGCACTGACTGACCTTTGTTGCTGAAGATATTCAAGTTTCACAAAAAGAGTATTTGCCTGATTTTTCTTACCGCTTTCTGATGATCAAAAACCATCATGCAACAAAGCATGCGATCTGTAAAAACTTAAAGGTAACCGAGAACTCTCCTGAGCTCCAAACCAGGCCAGAGGAAAGAGGAGGTATTGCTCTTTTTACAGCACCAAGCCACTGTGAATTTGCAAATTGTCCCACTTGTCCAACCTCCAGAGTGTCCCACCTGTTTTTGATTACCTGCTTCTTCCTTTATTTTCACCATTAGCAACTATCTTCTATGGAAAAAACATGACATAGGTAGCCATCAAGTATACATTTCACAGTAGCCTAGCAAGTCAAACGTATGTAAAACTTGCATGCCAGATGAATCTTATCCAGCATAAAACCAGTGCAAAGCTTTATATACTATCAGGTTCTGTGCTGCTTACAGGCTACGGGCTTGTACTTGTCAAGGAAAAACAAAAGAAGTGTGATTTATCACTGTGTGACCCCAATCATCTGCTGCTGTAATCCCACTTTAACCAACAGAGCTAAATGAGCAGGAAAGCAGAGTAACGCAGGCATGCATCAGACCCCACGTGTTTAAAGATCACCACCCTCATCCCCCATGACTCTAGCAAATGCACAATTCCTATTGCATATCAAAAGGGTTTCCTTTGGAAACAGAAGCTCTTGTCTTATATATTTGCCTGACCACTTTCTGCTGTACCCGAGTTCATCGTTCATGCATTTATCCTTATCACGCCGCTGTCATTTCCATCTTCCAGGTGGGAAATTACAAGAAAAAGAGCAAGGCTGCTTAGCTATCTCAGCAATACCGAAATCACTGGAAATTTGTACCATTTTACAGGTGTTTGGACACCTCAGTGACTTAATCCAAATGATACAAGACTCCGTGGACAAGAATGTGGGTCTCCCAATTCCTACATGTGGCCCTAGCCCCAGAAGCGATCATCTTTTCTTACAGTTTATAGCAACTTGGTGGACTTGGTAGTGTTAATGGTTGGACTCAACGATCTTGAGGGTCTTTTTCAACCTAAATGATTCTATGATTCCATGAACTTGTAGCCTAACAGCTGATGACATATCAAGCAGCGAGCATGAGAACTCTGCCAGCAAAATTTCTGGAAATACCGAGCCATTCATCAATTTGTATCATAAGAGGTTTTGCCAAAGCATCAGCCCTCTGTGATATTTACACACCCACCACCTGCCCCTCCTGCAGATCCCAGCATGACTGATGCATTGGTGTTTTACAGTATGAAGTGAGAGAAGCTATGTATGAAAAAATGCCCGAAGGCAGAAGCAGTTTCCTTTTCAACACCATTTGCTCATAAATGATAAATCTTCAGGACTCAGACAAGGATTCATAGTTCATACAGTTTATATTCATGTTACAAGAACAAACGAACCAACCATGACTGACAGCTGTTTTCTGTTAAAGGCTAAGAATGATCAGCAACAGCAGGTAAATACACCGTCAGTTAGTTTATCAGCAATGTCAGGTAAATACACTGTAACAGCTGTTCCCACGCTGTTATCACTCGACCAATATTAAAATGATTTTTGTCATGCACCCATTACTTACATGAGCCATACTTACCTCAAAACTCTATTAACAAACCAAAAAAGCAATAGTTACTGTTCACATTCTTTACTAGATAGCGAGTCCTCTTTCATCGTACTTAAAATGTCTAACAGATATTCCAATCACCTTATACGCCCATATAATTGAAAAACTAGGTAAACACATTCAAAGTGACAGAAAAATGCCATACTAGAATGCTTTTTTTGCTTTTTTGTACAGAGTCCATACTGAATGAAACGTCATAGAAGTGGCTGAGAAAACATTCTCATCACAGCTATATGTAAAACATCCTTCCAAGTTGCTGCCAGAATACTATGTCCCTGAAAGATTACACACCATTCTGCAAATTAAAGGTACGCCTGTTGACAGACTTACCATCCTAATACTATACTTAGGAAAAGATGTCATTTCCAGGGCTCTGACCCTGCACAGCACTTCAAAACATGCTTAATGTTTAGTGGGACTGTTTATAAATGCCTAAGTTTTCCTGGACTGAGCAAGAGTACTTTTGCACTTTCCATAATGTACCAACAGTTTCGAAATCAAATATAGTGTCCTGATGCTCCCCTGCGTTGTTGCACTTTGCTTAGTCATTTTATACCTGTGTTATATGAGTATTTGTAACAATAATGCTTAGAATGACTGTTTTATGCCCACTCATCCCAGGGATAAAAGGGTTCAAGGCAAGGAAGAAAAATCACATTTCAACTATGTGCCTTTCAGAGCTGGCGACATGCAAATTAATCAGTTTTGAACATTTACTGTAGCAGGCACATAGGTTCCTAAACTAGTAGCTAAAATAGGGTATTAACAAAAAGCTCCTAATTCTACCAGTCTCGAAGGATAACAGGTTGAAAACCAGATTCCCCACCATCACAAAACAAGACAGACCCCGTATTTCTCATTAGAATAGTTTTTCAGAAAGTTCTGTTGACCAGATCTGCCTGAGAAGCAGGAAAGCGTGAACCAAGATCCTAACAATTCTTTCAATCGGTCTCAGTAATACAGTTTCTCTGTTTATTTCAGGCTTTACACAGTGCTGCTGGACTCTTCCCTAAACAAGCTTTTGGCTACCAGAGCCTTAAGCACAGATGGGTCTCTGACCTTATTTAGCAGGGATTCTCCTGAAGGCATTGCTGTCTGATTTTATAACATTTGATTCAAATGGTTCAGTGACTTGGCCAGGGCACGTAACCCACTTTTTTATTGCTTGGCTCGTTAGCAAAGCTTATGTTTATTAACTACAAATAAATTTTGCTTAACATTGAACTCCCCTAATCATCTGTCTTAAACGGCAATTAATTGTGAATAATAAAAAATGATCAATTACCGATTTCCTCTCTTGTTTCAGCTCCTGCACATAGCGTGTTAACTCTCCAGTGATAAGAGAGGTCATGTTCTCTGAAATGACCTCATGCTGTCCGGCATAGTCATTCATTTCATTTAAAGTGGCTAGGAAGGCTCTAGTTGATGTGTACCTGCAGAGGACAAAAACGTATTCTGCTTTTAGTCCCTTTCTTTTCAGAAAGACACACTGCAAAGGAGGTTGTATCCTTCTTAAGCATTTAGTATTGCTACATGAGACTGAATATGGGTTAGCATAGATTCACTTGAAGGAATTTCTCAAAAGGAAGCCTATCCCACACACTGACAGTTGTCTGATAAATTAATCTCGATTTAGACAGTTTGACATTGGCTCTTAATATATCACAGTTGTAGAGTGCCAGGTTTTTTATCAGCACAGCTCTGAGACTTCACTATTCTAATCTCTATTCACCAAACATTTCTAGTTATACCCTTTCAAGTGCTACAGTTCAGTGCACAGAGTCATCACTGTACTCTACCTGGCAAAATCCTGTCTAAGCAACCAACTTTTTGGCTAGCATAGTGCAGAAAAAAAAACTTTTAATAGTGCAAATTGGATTTAAATCAGCTATAGTTATAAAGTTTTCAAAAAGGTAGTGAGTTTACTAACCAGGTGTTCATTGTCAACCCATATCTTTTAGTACCTTCCTCTGCAAGGTTTATTTTTCGTATAAAATAATCTCTTACACAGCATTCCATGTATTATTAAAAAGGAAGAAACGAACATCTGTGCACACAATTTCAAAACAGCAGATTATGTCACTAGCATATTCAGCACAGAGCCAACAGAGCTGCACTTAAATACCCCAGCTGGCTGTGCTGGTCCGCTGGAAAACAGCGGCTTTGAAGCACTGCACTTGGACATACGAGAAAAACTATTAATATTAACTGGTAGCAGTCTGCACTAATAACATCACCTAAAGGTGAAAAAGCAAAGCAAAGAGGGGGAGATTTAGAGGTGACAGAGGGGAGTGGTACAAGCAGGGATGAAAAAGGCGTCAGAGAAAAAATGGAAAAAAGAAACTAAAAAAAGACTAAAAATATAGTCCAGTACAAGCAGCCACATTCACAAGTCAAGCCGTGGTGCCTCAAGAGAAACCCCGGTTGCAAAAGACAAGGGGATCAAAGCCACGGAACTACAGACTGACAATAAGCTTGAAAACAGATAATTTTTAGACAGACTGTCTCAAAGCAGTGTCCAAGGCACCCAAAGGTCGCATGAAAAATCCCCAGACATTGTTTAGAGACATGAGGAAACTATACTGAGGTGAACACTATATTTAAAAGGGCAAAGGATACATGGGATCTTCTGTGCCACGTTACATGAATCATTTAACTCCAATATCCTTTTACAGCAGTGAAAGATGTGTCAAAAAAGGTTGTAGTAAACTCAAAATACCCATTTATGGTAAAGCTACCCAAAGGCAGATTTATTCCTAATCCCGGGTACAGACCAAAACAACCGATGTGCTGGTAACATAAGCTTCCTTGTATAAATATCAATAGCTCAGGAAACAATGGTATAAATAACTGATTCCCAAACAGCATTACTAAAAATAAATTAAAAAGAAAATGAAAAGGTTGTTATCTCTGTTAATATGAGCCACTAGAGTAGCTGTATACAGCAGCTTGGGGGTCTGACCCAAAAATCTAAATCAATATAATCACACAGTTGGACCCGTATCCAAACTCATTTGAAACGTTTCAAATTTCAAGGTCAAGGGTTTGAGTCTGCCGCTGGGCTCTCCAGAGGCAGAGCAGCCTCCTGCAATACAAGGCTGCAGGGTCAGACTCTGCGATGCCTTTGTTCAAAGCTGATGCATTACAAAACACTGACTTAGTTGAGAAACTAAGGAAAAGGTTCTCGCTCTGGCTTATAGCCTGTCTGTCGGAAAGCTCCTCCTCTAGAAAGTTCTCTTTAAAGAATATCTTTAATCTCATGAGGGGCAGGAATGATCTTAACGACATGTGGTCTATCATCACCTGTAGTCATGCCCACAGCGTCACCCAGTGAAGGAGCGGTGCTGTGATGCTGCAGCCGCTACCTGCGAGCACGACATTAGTCCCCTGCCACCAGGGAGATACAGCCTGAATCCGTGAATCAACAGCAGGCAGCTGAGGCCATGCAAGATCCTTCAACAGCAGCACGTCATGCGTCAGTCCATCCCGGGAGTACACACTACATCCTTCACCTTACTTTTCAAGAGCCACTGGTTTCTCTGCGGTGTTATAACATTACCCCTTTAGTAAGTTACTCATCTGTGTTGTCAGTCCATTTGAGTAATTTAATATTTACGCGGACTGCTTAAGTTTCATGCTAAAATTAACAACTGTTTCTGTTCCTGCTGTAAGTAGTTAAGAGTTTGGTCATTCACTTCAAAGAGCCAGGCTCATACAGTCTGGCTTAGTTTTTAAGGTACATGAAAAAAAAAAAAAAAAAAAAAAAACCCAACAAAATGAAAACCCCCAACCCAGGCATCCAGAAACTGTAACATATAAAAGGAATTGAGTAGTTGCAGACCAAATCCAAACTTTGAAAATCCACTCCTTAGTATCTACCATCTAAGCCTGTTTCTGCATCTATGATTTCTATACTCGTATACTTTAAAAATATTTGGTTTACAAGCCAGATCCTAGTTGGTAACCCAAACTTTTCCCCTTCCTCCATCAACGCATGCTCACTCAGCAGTGGATCATGAACATACCTGTATTCTTCCTCTTCTTTGGAGTTCTTTTTGGGTTGGTATTTCTTTGAAAGATTCCTAAAATTAAAAATACATATATATAAAATTAAATTTAAAATCTCCTTTAAATTAACTGGATAATCTTTGCATGCACACACATATTCTGTGGGGCTTCAGTTTTTATTTGCAGTGACTAGACACCTTTTCAGAAGTACAACTGCACTTAGGCTTTGACTGCGTTGTAGTAGCACACAAAGAATGGGCCGCACAGTGCTTCAGTCTCTATAACCACAATAAGTAGCGGGTTCTGAACCCTAAAAGTCCATAAATTACGGTCATGCAGTCAATACACCTGAGTCCTGGTTCTGCTGATGCAGAAGTCTCCGTCACCTGATCTATAGGAAAGACCCTTCTACAGTAAATATACTGGTCCTTGGACACACAGACACGCTTTACAAATGCCACCCAGTAGAAGGTGCTCCTCCATATCCAAATGTCAGCCAGCTCATTAAAGTGTGATTTGCTGCAGATGACACTCACGGCCAGGCAAATTTGCCTGCCTTTAGCAGGATGCTTCCAAGGAAGAGAAAAATCTTCGTAAAGCTGCGGGAAGCTGCACTGAGATGAGAAGAGGGGATCGTATTATGATTATCAACGGATGCTGGGAGAAATGTGAAATTTGATTATCCCAATTAGCACAGATCTCTCCTTACCCCACATCCAACTAATGATTTAATTTTAAAATACTGATATGCTCTTCAAGTGATCATATCTTGAATAAGAAATTTGAACATAAGTCTGTTAGCACATTTGACAGTTAGTATACAGCCTTCGTTGTCCTGAAAGCACTGACTGCAAGCCCCCAGCCAGCGGCACAGCCCGGGTTTAACGGATGCGTGCTGTCCACCTGACACTGAACACCTCTTGCGATACTTAAGGCTCAACACTACGATACATATTGCACTGTAGCACAATATGCCACCGCACACCTTTTCAACACTGCAAACCAGAGACCTGGCAAATCTTACTCAGCAATTTTAAGACCTTCTCTGTGCTGCAGTACTGGGATCTCCTCTGTTCGAAGCTCAGCCCTATTACTATATGCCTTCCTGCAGCCTCTGTTACCCCACTGTGAAATGGAAGCTATTTGTTTCAGCTTTACAAGACTGTTTCAGTGATCAAGAATAACATACAAGTGGTATTGATGGAATCGTTGTCCAAAGGACTACCAAGTTTCACTGACCTATCTGTGCCAAACTCTTTGGAGGAGTACCAGAACGCATCCAGTTGAAAAGAAACTGCTTTTTCAGAGGTGTAACCCACTCGCTGTTGCATGCTGGTTTTACTGCTAACTAGGAGACAGCAGGGCCTCTTGTCTCACATTTCTTACTCCTTTTGTTCTCCTTAAGGAATTAAAAAGCATCTGCCCAAACAGAGTAGTAGCCAGAACCCTGGCGGATTTGCACAGACAAACATGTGTTTCTCAAAATTTAAGTATCCCTGCTGGAAGGGATCCAAATGAGCATCTCCTTTCCAGTCTCTGCCTTCCCTGAAAAGAGGATGCTCTGAAACAAAGAACTCTTCTCTACTTCTGCGTACAGCAGCTTCAACCAAAGAATACCAGCATGGCAAGAGTTCTGCAAGCTGCTCTGCATGATTACCGTAAGTCTTACGGCGCTCTTCGTATGCCATGGGAATGCCTCTCTCCACACACCGGCTTAAAGAGGAAAGGAAAAACCACAAGAAAACATGCACAGAAGACTACACTAATAAGGCATTTTCACACACACATCTCCCTGCACTGCCATGCTGCCCAATTAGTTCTGACATACAGAGCTACTGTCTTCTTGTGAACCTTTGAAGGTGTAGAAATGCTACAGAGCTATGGCAAAAAAATCCAGTATGCTTTCACAGAAAAAAAATTCTGAAAGCATGTAACAAAGATTAGCACCCGGGTTAAACATTTTATTATTTTCTATGTACTTCATAAAGCGCATAAAATATAGAGTCTATATATTTGTGTTTTTCAATTTTTTCCCCCTTTTTTAATCAAAACCACACGTAGGGTTTTAAACCAGGATACACACACAAAGAAAGAAGTGATACTGAATCCAGAAGTGATACTGAATCCAGTAAGAGTCAATCTGACTCTTGCACGTTGAAGTTCAGCATGCAGTGTCATGACCACAACACCAGCGCTTCCCACGTTCAAACTCATGAAGCAATGACACCTGCAGAGCTAACTGCGATCAGCGGGAACTAACACAGACGAACAGAGATTAGCAGTAAAACAGCAATTCCGGGAAGATTCTGTGCCAGCCTGTGCACCTGTCTCCGATCCACCTTTCTGTTTGCCTTTCACACCACATCATTTTCTTCTGCCTTTCCAGCTTGTTTCTCTGCTCCCTGATTTTCACTTCTTTGACATCTTACTCTTCCTCTCACATTTATCATCCAGAGGTTCCCGATTCTCCGATTATCCTAATATCTTAAGCATTTTTTTTCGCAATACGTCTTCCTCAGGGCTATCTAACCATCGTTACATTAGGCAAGGCTTTTGACACACTTTTTGATGCTCGAAGCAGTGACTAGGGAAGGAGGACCACGAACCACTTCAGCACTCGGAGCACAGCGTCCAGCATGTCACATCCCACGAAGTTCAAAACAAAATGCAGCAACAAGCAAACGCTCTACCATAGTTTCTGCATCTCTTCCTTCCCAGTTTAGTCTAATGACTTGACAATTATAAAGAAAGCAATCATGCCAAATCTGAACTGGACTCTCAAACCAGGAGTGATCGGAAGTGGTACGAGCAGGACTTGAATAGCGCAGGCACAATGTAGAAGGTGTGTGATACTGGGGAGTTTCTTCCACTGGTGTAACCAGATAAATTTGATGCATCCTGCAAGTATGTAGATCTAACTAAACACTTTAAAAAAAAAATATTACATATATATCTGCAGAATTATAAGGAGGAAGGACAGAAACATTTTTAAATAGAAGACAATGAAACTTCAACAGATGACCAGGCTGAGATGTAGATAGTCAGACGGGAAGAATAGCTCGCTAGGGAGCCCAGAGCCCAAGCAGAACACACAAATTTCACAAAAGAAAATAAAGTTCAGCGGCTTTACTTATGCTATAAATAAAACTTTGAGTTAAATCCACGGGAGTATCTTGTGTTAACTTGTCCCTTTTTAATAGTATGGCTGCATGTTATGACATGCAGTGATACACTGCAGCCCTTTTACACCAAACGGATGTGATCAAGAAAGGTTTGCACCAGGCTTGAGGAGACTTAATAAAAGCACATGATTTTTTATTTTTTTTGATGTCCAGCACTGTTTTATCTCAACATTTGACAAGCCTACATTTTTGTTTTTTTCTTTTGTACCTCTAACTTCTTAGTGACTCCAAACAGCATTGTGTTTAAGAGCTCCTCAGGAATGAATGTATTTGTCCTCAAACCATACCCATGGATGGGGGAGACAAATGCAGCTATGCATGGGGAATTAAAATACAGAAAGAAGAAACAAATTGACCAAGTTTGTTTTGGAAGTCTAGGACAGAATAAGAATTTCAGAGTTTCTAGATAGTTTTGCCTGTGACTATCTCCCACTTTCTTTAAACGTTTTGTTTGTGTGTTTGTTTTCATAATTACACTCTTTATACATGAATTTTGTCATCCTAAGAAATTCACTGAGTCTAGTGTGTGATTCTTCATAAGGCAGGCCTGCTCACACAGATACTCTGCTGGGGTTTCCCAGTCCAGTCATACTCTCTTTCTTCCAGCCCATTTTGCCTCTGTAATTCAATCTCTTCTCATCTCCATAGGATGTGAGCAATTTGTTCCTGCAGAAGTAATTTTCTCTATTTCCTGCTTGCCTATAGCAGAAACCCTGGGGAATCCTTGTGGCATTCCCCTGAGAAAGCACATAACCATAAAGGCAGGGTTTTCTCAACTACCAGCTCCTCATAAATAACAAGCTGTTGTGCATCTCAAATCCATCCTCATACAAGCATCAAAAATTATGGGCGATTTTTTTTTTTTAAATAGACATTGTGCTTTAGATATGCACAGAACAACTAGAACCTCAGATCTCAATCTCTATAAATATTGCAAAGATGGAAGGAGTTCTAATATGTATTATAGTCATGCAAAAAAAGGTATGGATTTACTGGAGGGGTTCGGAAGGATTAGTGCTGCGCTCCCCTCCCCCAGTTAGCTCCACCACCTCCAGTTTATCACCCTGGACACTAGCGGCTGCCAGCAATATTGCACCACAGCCTCTCTCGGCAGCAGCAGGACTGCCTGTGTGTTGTACTCCCTTCTAACCCCTGTTCACCTCTCATTTTTTCTGCCCTACTGGGAAAAGCAGGGTAAGAGCTACTCGTTGTGGGAGGGTTCTTTGCACCCCTTCCCTTCCCCCTTCCCCATTTACACTGGATCTGACCTCAGGGAATATGTTTTCTGGCTCTGGTTCACATACACTCCTCTCTCTCCCTACAACCTGATGGTGGAACCAGACACGTAGAACGTACATAGCAGGAATTTCCAGTAATTTAGCTACTTGAGATAAATTCACAGGATCTCTACTCTGTTCAGGAGACATCACAAGAACTGTGGCAAGACTATAAAACTGTCAAAATTCAAATCTCAGGCTGCAACCTGGCTAACTACATTGCCAAAATTTCCAAGGGCTGAGACTGACTTTCTGACCTGTAATTTCTCCAACACTCATTCATAAAGAGCCTGTCTTATGAAAAGAAACCCTAAACTTTGCCTTACAACAAATGATCATTATTCTGCTGAATTCTTAAACCGTTCAGCACTTACATGCAGCAGTCCTCATTTCATGGAAAACATTACAATGCTATCCTCAAAGCCCAAGCCATTAATCATGCTTAAATCGTGAGTAAGCCCTAGTGTGCTACTCAGTCACCTAAAGAACCATTCTTTTTGCAAAGCATATGATTTTTAGCAGAGATAATAAAACCGTATCTTAAATTAACTTTAGCTTTCCATTCTCTAAAAGCCATGATTATAAACCAAACAAATTACCACCACTGAAACAGTAAACTTACAGGCGATTACAGGCTCTGAACACATGCAACTCAAAGTCCAGAACTTGACGTATCAACTTACCTAAGCTGCTTTGCATAGTTGAGTTCAATCTCTGTTCTTTCTTTTACAAACTTGATGTATTTTTCCAGAACATCAATACCCCATTGCGTGTGTTTTTCTAAGTTGTCAAACTGGTCCTGCAATGAATGAAAAAAATAGTTTCGTCTTGTTGAACACAGAGATAACTAAAAATAATTTCCAAAGCGCATATCACCATAAAGAAAGTGTTATTAATATTTTCCATTACCACAGTTACACATTTTTGTAGCAACACAGGTTTTTGAAGCAATGAAAAATCTGTCTTTTAACATGAGACAGATTCAGTACAATTCTTCATTCCTCATTTCTGAATCAGTTTCATTGGAAAAGTCCTGGCAACTCCACTGAATACATTTTCTAATATAAAGACATACTTAGACAAAGGATAAGAAACAGATACTCTTGCCAGTACTTTATTTTACCCTGAAGAGTTAATAGAAGTTCCATGAATTTGAGGTCTACTGCTAATTAGTAATTCTGAATTTAGTCTGAAAAATAGAGATTTATACTCAAGCTTTGCCAGTGTTATGAATTTAAAATATCATTTAGAACAACTAACAATCTTTTGACAGAACAGAATTTACTTCCCCTATAGCCTGTTTCGTTCTAAAACAGAAGACACGCTAACAAATGATGCCACAAAATTTGACATTAGCTGTGTTTACAGTAAGTTTTCTACCTCCATTTATATACCGATACTACTTTGTTCTTCAAATACTGTTGCCCTCAAAAACAGTCACACATGTTTTCAATAAAATCTTTTTCAATCAAGAACATTCCACAAGTCAGTTTGGGATTTGCAAATGCCAAGAGAAATTAAGCAACTCTAAATCCAAATTAATTATCCAAGCCAGCTTATTACTATCTGCAGATTTAACCTAAAATTACCTTTTTTTTTTTTTTTTTTTTAAATATGGTTACTTCAACAACACTCAAATTCCATAATCATCCCTTCCACACAGCATTTCAGAAGTTCTATTTTTCAGGTCTTGTAGAAACCTTTTTTTTAAACTGTGATACACTGAATACTTATCCTGACAAACACAGCGTAAACAAGGTCTTTAATATCAGCCTGACTTATTTGGCATCAGGTTGCATTATGTTTTACATGGAAAATAGAGAATAAGTTTGTACATCTGCAGTACAAATATTTACAACGTTTTCCAAAGTATTGTGCACAGCACTAGATTTGGGTCAGATGCTGAGCTGCCACAGTTACAGCTTCTGAGAGAAGTGATGCTTCTTTCTATCTGCCAAAGATTTGCTCTTGTGACTTGCAGTTTGTAGAGCTATCGTTGGATGTTATCAAAGCAATACAAGCCCACTTCCTTAGATGCACAGAGTAGAAAAATAACAGAAAATTAGTACAAAGCCTCGCTTATGAATACGTTGCTTTTGAGCAAATACCACTTTCTGCTTTGTAGCATATCTGGCCCTGACAATAAATTATATCAGGAGAGATTCTTCCAGCATCGAACAAAACACTCATCTACACAGAAGCTGCTACTTGCTAACAAAGCTGCTCTAACTGTATTTTGAAGGGGCAAAATAGAAACCACGCTAGAGGAGGAAATTTGCAAAAGCCTAGCAAGACGCAAGTTAAAACAGCAGGTAATCGGCATGGAATAGGACGCATGGGATTTGTGTATCTGCATTTGCTCTGGTTTAGCATAAGGTACTATTTTAAAGCAATTCAGCCAAACCAGACTAGGCTTCAGTTTAAATTATGTCAGTATTGGTCAACTAAAGAGGCACTGGGGGGAGAACAGCAAAAGGGCAATAGTATAAAGTTACAAAAATAGTAAAGAACTACTAAGCCCCATACTCTAGGAACTAAGAAAAAGTTGTTAAGGGCAACTGGGGAAAGAAAAAAAAAAAAAAAAAGAGAGAGAGATTCAAAGTACACAGAATAAAACTCTCGACTTCCAGCAATATAAGTCACCCTTAAACCAATATAACATCATTCACACAAAAAGAGGATGTACATATTCTGCAGAAAGGGAAGATGTGTACTAAGCCAGTACATATTTGCATATAGACAAATCCTTATTTCAGACAATTTCACAGCTGGGGAGAATACAAAGACGCCATGGGTACCATCACGGACCTCTCCTCCTCCCGGAGGGCTCGGATCAGGAAGGAACATGGTGGCTGGAGCACGATGCCAGCACAACGAGGCACCTTCTGCTCTGCTTCAAATATACAACCTCTACATCTCTCAGGTTATGCCGGCATCAAGAAAGCAGTGCAATCATGGCCTTTTTACAGTTTCTGATAAAGATGTCTTATAGCTAACCCACACCCTCCTCTTCCACAATTTATATTATTTAACATAAACACATGCATATCAATTAAATACCCCACAAGGCAGCCCATTACTCACAAGTTTACATGTATTCACACACACTCCCAACTTTAAGGAAAATGTCAGGGAGGGAAATCCAATCCCTAATCCCTGTAAGCAAATTAAACCACCCTTATCAGATATACCGTACTAGTAGCAAGAAACTAACTTAGCATCCTACTGTAACCCCATTCGGAGAGGAAAGGTCATGGTTTCCCATAGGAAACAATGCCTCTCAAGGAGATCCTGCCCGTCGAGAGAATTGAGGCTGCTGACCGCACAGAAAGATAGAGCAGGTTCGCCCTGCAAAGGCAATCTTGGTGGTGGCTCGTCCAAACCTCTTCCACCACCATCACCACCACCCTGACTCAATTCTCAGAGCATCATTTAGATCAGAATATGAATAAAAACCTGAAAATGGCTCCAGATAGCAGCCTCAGTTTGGTCTATTATCCCATAGCTGGATCTGCTGGACTGTTTCAGCGGCCTCACTATGTCAAGTTTGGCGAAAGAAAACTCCATGCTGCGCAGTGCAAAGGCGAACGCACCACGGCCCAGCTCTCAGACCAACTGTGTGAAGATGCTAACCGTCTATTTATAAAGTGAGCAGAGACATCTGCCCTGCGCCGAGCTGTAACCAGAAGAACCTCAACCAGATAAGCTACAAGCACCGACCTCTGCTATCAAGAAGCAAGGCAAGGTGAAATTTAGCTTTCTGCAGACTTTGCTAAAGAGAAGAGTTTCTGACCTTTTCCAGGCATGGAACGGTTTTGGCCCAAGTGCCATTTCACTAAGCAGCCGACGCCCCACAACAGTGTGCTGGGGTCATGTATTCCATTATCCGTTCTCTTTTCTGTGTTCCTTAAGGATGAAAAAAGTCAGTAAAATTGGCAACACCATCACTTGCTGAGCATGAGATTCCAAAACAAAAGGCAGTGCAGGCAGAGGGACCCAACACAGATGTGTCCTCCTTGTTCATGGATCTGCTCAGCAAGGTGAAGGTAGGCAAAGGCTCTGTGTTAAAGCTAATGAATCGTACAGATGACAGAGTACACAGAATGCTTTGATCGTAAAGCATAACCTTTAATTCAGGGAATCCCAAGTCCAGGAATACATGCAATCAATGCAAAACCAGAACTTCGAAAAAGGAGATTTCAGAGAGTAGTTACCAACAATGTCGTCCCTTCAAACAACATTTAAAAGATTATTTTTTTTAAATTGACTTAGTATTTCCAAAGTTTATTACAAAAATACATTATCACATGGAATCTGAAAAGTTGAAAAAATCTCAACTATTCGGTACAAATTTGGTCTAGTTTTAGTAATCCTAACAATGAGATTTTCATCCTTCTCCATAATAGACTGCTTCCCATAAAAGATTTCCCAGAAGCAGACTGCTAGGAAGTAAGTTCTTCGAAAGACTCCCAAACTCCAGTACTATGTTTCATTTCAGTTTTCACTGAACTCCAGAATAATTTTGTAGCTTAAAACAAGCTCTTCATAGTGATTGATCCCAGCAAAAAAGATCTCGTGAAGAGGGCAACACCATCAGTAAATTAGCTCGTATTCTGGTTAACTTAAGCACTTGTAGCACGGGGCATAAGAAGCTGCTCATATTCAAACAGTAAAACTCAAAGGTGGTTTTTAAATGTAAAGATCAAGGTATCAGTTTTGCACTGAAAGCCAGCAAGAAGCTGGTGGCTGGGGAAGCATCCACCTTACAAAAAGAAGCAAGAATGCAGCTTGTAAGGATTTGGCTGTCTCCACTGTGAAGGAACTTGGCTTTACAACCAGGAGCAGTCTCATCAGAGCAGCACATGGTTTCAGCACAAAGCCCACCGTCCCTGCCAGTGACTGGATCCACATTCAGCAAATAAAACGTGCCACTACAGCTGTGCAGGTTCAGTCATCAGCTGGAAGTTGGCTCAGGTACCTCCATGAGCTGCTCCTTCAGCTTTTCATTTCAATGTACATCATCTCCTCTGTCTGTTTTTGCAGCTTCCTCACCCTTCCAGTTAGGGATAACATTAGAGAACAATAAATTCCACAAGGCTTTAGCATTCTTCAAGAAAAGCAAGAAAACAAGACACGAACCATAACGCAGTGTTCAGTGAGAACGCTCCCACCAGACCACAGTGAGGGGGGGAAACAAAAGGTCACTTTGCACCTGCTTGCTCCGAAAAAGAAACACCAACACATTTTTTAGGAGCATTCCCTACTTTCCTCTGACTCAGACTGCTTTACGTAAGAACACTCTTAAGCAAAATACTGCACTGACAATGAGTCGTGCATCTCAGCAGGCTCCCACCACAGCCTTCATGTTATTCTCTACGTCCTTTGGCCTTCCAACCTGCCAGATCTCATGTTCTCCTGTTTTCAAGTCCCTATACTTACTTATTGTGACATCAACAGCTTATTAGAAAGAACAGACTATTGATTGACAATCAAGATGCGCACATAACTAAACTACTCGTGCCTCTTCCTCAGATTCCCCCAGCTTCCCAGTGAAAGCAACACATACCAGTGCAAACACTCCATCATGCCTTCCCCCAGCGATGGAGGAGTCCGAATACACAACCGACCTGACTTCACCTGGGTAGGAAAGCGGAGCCTCTGCTGCAAGCCCTTTGAAACAAACAGCATCTTCGCAGTTGTTCAGAGCTTAACACATTCTCGAGCATGCACACAAAAGCTAAAGCTCAAAAGAGGAAAGAAGAACTTTTGTCACTAACTTGAACAGGAACTGGACATCCAAGTACCCAAAATGCTCTGAAAATTTTATCCCTAAGGCAAAGCGTGCTTCTAACTTCAGTTCTGTTCCCATTAATTCTCTCCCGGTATTTTTACCGCTGCCCAAATAACCTCACATTCATGCATTCTTTCTGGAACTCAGCTGCATGCTTGTTACACTGACAATGCTTAAAATGGAAACAGCGCTGCCTATTCGCTTTTCCTCATTTTAACGGCTACTTTAAGCTGTCAAATCCCCTCACTTCTCAACTATTCTCCTGAAGTCACATTCCCCAGCTATGCAAAGTATTTGGGGAAGAAGAAAAAGTTAGCCATTAAAAAAAAACAAAAAAAACCCAAAAAACACCAAAACAAAAGAAAGAAAAACTTTCTTCCCATTTCTAAGCCACATAACATGGAGTACAACCAATTATTGTGCAATAAAGTGTTATTCATGTGGTCTTTGAAGATCAGCTCAGTAAGATATTCCTTCCTCTTTCAAGAGTGCTTCCATCTCTTGCGAAATAGTTTGACACAAGGCTCGTTCAGATCCAATGATGGATGGGACCTTAATTTGCCACCAAGGGGCTTCAGCATCAACATCTAGTGCAATGAAGGGGGTGTCCTCGCTCCTCTCTTGAGCTACAGGCTCAGTCTCTCCGCAGCCAGACAACCCGCATGCAGGTCGCTGTGCTCCCCGTGTCGGGTAAGCGCTTCCACAAACAGAAAGGCTAACGATGGTCCAACCGCACCTACAGAAGTCCTGGGATTTCTAGTTGGTTTCAAGTGGGGAAAAAAAAACGTTAGATTCTGGGAGACTAACAATTAACCCTGCAATTTTAATCATCATGTCAAACCAGCTCAGATTAGACTTTGGAGGCAGTGTTTACCACACCAGTCACCAGGCTGAACTGTCCCTGTCACTCTTTCTGCTGCTTTCACAGGTAGTGGTGCAGGAGTGCGAAATTAAGAAGAATGCTAATACAGAGATAAGTAGTGAAGAAAGAGTATGCTGAAGGTTCAGATGCTAATGACAGAAAAACAAAGCCTTTATATTTAGCATATTCCTCCTGTAATTCTAATCGGGCAACATAATAAAAGACTCATGATTCTTAAACATCAAGAAAACTTGAAGCCTTTCTACTGCCTCATTCTCCAGGGAGTTTGATTCTGTTTCCTCCCGAAATTACTTGTTTATCTGCTGTCCTTAAAAACATAAGTAGGAATAGGGGAATTAAACGCTATCTTTCACCTCTGATTCATACCTTCTCCTCCCACATCCCACTCCCCCCCCGTTTTTTTTTTTTTTTGAAAACACTCTCATCCATTTCCATAGACAAAAAGGAATTAAAGCGAAGATCAAGAATACATTACAGCATCCAAGTTCTAAATTACTTTTTTAGATTCCATGGTTTAACAACTTCAAATTACAAAAATAATTAACAAGATGATGAGACCTTCATAGGCTCGGTTAAGTCCCATACGGCACCATAGCGCTGGCAGAATACAACAGAATTCAGATCACAGATCCTCAGAGACCTACAATAAAGCTACATATGAATGTTAACAGTCTTCAGGCAAATTAATAATGAAAGCAAATGCATGAAGTATAGGCCACCATTGCAAGAGCCTTCCAGAAAACAGAGATAAGCAGAAAATACAAAAGCACTTCAGCATCTGTTGACTCAGCCACTACCGAGAGACAACTTCCCATGCAAAACTTGTCAGCTACAGTCGGTGAAATCCTCAGTTACCAACAACTAAACAAACATCTGTGTTCATACAGGTTAAGCATGAAATGGAGTACAGGACACTAACCTTTTGCTTCACGCAGTACAGACAAGGAGCACCATGGAAAATGTACTGATGGGACAGGGAGACCATCTCTTTTAGCTTTACATTCAAACGTTGCTGTGGCTTTACTGGTTGTTTGATGAACCTACCCTTTCATTACCCCTGTATATCCGGTTCTCGTTCACAAAACTATTTATGATCACATCCATTTTTCATGCAGATCTCCTACTCATCCATGCGTTTAATTTCATTTTACCCTTTAAGTATTAAATAAATGCTTCCTGACCTTTCACCTTAAACAGGCATATTTCCACTCGAGAGGAATAATAAATATCCCAGAAAAAAAAATCCAGCTTACTTTCCCACATCCATTTTCCCTTCATCGCCATCCCTTAACTCATATTTCCATAAAGCCCAAAAGGTTTTTACTATTCTCTTCTGATTTGCTTCAGAACTTAATCTAGTTAGGAGAAAACAGAAACAAAAATAAGATTCTTTGCTGCATCCTTAAGCAACTGTGTGCATTTCAAACCTGGGGGGAGGCTGTGAGGATCCCAGAAATCAAGAGTGGAAACAGACTATATTTTATGTTGAACTATCGTTTATGTTGCTAGATAAACTCACCTCTAATTGTCCTACTTGTTCCAATAAGCTTTATGAATTAAGCAGTTTATGGTCTATATTTCAGCCTTGAAATGCTTACTCTTCAGTATTTTGCTGAAGCTGTAAAGCAAAATAAGTTCTAATATTTATGCCAATTTTAATTTGTATTTAAAATAACACTGCCCCAGTATAACAGCAAGGCCCTTTGCACAGCAAAGAGTAGCAACAGGGAGTAACCATCTTAATTGCTCCTGAGACCAACCACACTCATCCCCACCCAGAAAACCACCTCCCACAAACTCAAGAGTGACCCCTCCTGCTAATTAAGCAGAAGTGCTGTCTCACAGGCAGGTTTCGCCCATACCCTGCCCCTACCTTGATGGAAACCTGACTGAAGTCAAGCACTTCTGCAAAAGCCACCTGAGCCCATGGCGCAGAGGCCAGCGCCTGGAGAGCAGAACAAATGACAGCCACGCTGAGGCAAGGCCAGTGCTGGGAGTACAACCAGATCATCGGGGCTGACGACCTCGTTGTAGAGAAGATGATGCACAGCACCAGAGTCTAAAACACAGCAGTAGGCTACAGAGAGCACAACACCAAACCACAGTGCAAAGCCGACCAGCGAGCTTTGAAAGCAGGGAAGGGAGGGAGAGCGGCTCCCCCCAGCAGCAGCACAGAGGATCGGGTTGGCAGCAAGACACCTCCATCTGCCTGACAGGTCACCAACAGCACAGCCCGGGCACTCGCGTTGGTGACCCACTTTAACACCTATTATGAAAGCCTCGCAAACCCTGACACGTGGTTCACGGGAGGACGCTTCCCTGTGTGAGTACAACCAGTGTCATCCACTGCCGAGACGTTCACGCACACGCACTCTTCATGTCTAGCGCTCTCTGCTCACGGCTTAAACCCTGAGCTGAAACTACTCCTTCCTGCAGCAGCCAGAAGCCTCTGAGTCACTGCTGCTGCCCGCCACGGCTGCAGGAGCGGTGGAGCTCCAGGAGGAGCAGGTGCTCCTGCAAGAAACCTCCTGGTCTTGGCTCTAGGGGCTGCTCTTACCACTACAGCAAACAGCCTTCCTCACCGGAGCCCAAACCTGTTAGACCCCCAAGCCCTCCACCTCTGCCGTCCTGGTGTCAAACCAAGCCTTCTCCTCCCCCTTAGCCTGTTGAATCCTACAAAGGATGTGGTAAAGCAGAACTTGTGGTCCCTCTATAGCAACAGGGCAAGTAACAGTGCTAACACAGCAGCCAGGAAGGAAGGTGAGAGAAGATGTGCCATACGAGAGAGGATGTGGTTGCTGGCACTGCAGCGGCTTCAAAAGATGCTGCGAGAGGTAAGGCACCAGCGAGGAATAATTAATTCTGGGGAGTGGGAAGGCAGGAGGATGTGAACAGCTCAAGTGGAGCAGGACAGAGCTGATGAGCAATAGGTGATTAAAAGACAGCAACTGAATCAAAGGATACTGGATAGTTAGGGACAGTAAGATTGTCCTTTTGCAGGCAAAAGGCTAATGGGAAGCCTGGGTTTCTTGGAACAAGGGAGATTTTTGATGTTAAATTATGTAGGTTACGTGCCCTGGATGGCACATGTGGAAGAAATTAGTCCATGTAGTATAGAGCATTATACAGGTGCTGTTTCATTTTTATTCAGTTACCTGAAAAGGCCATACAGAGGCGTTAGAGACTTGACACAAGTCATCTGCTGTTATCGGTGCGAGACGCTTCCAAGGAAGTTGCGTTCCATCTCGTGAAAGAGGAGATGTGCATCTTAGAGGTGTCACAGTTTTATGCTCTTGAAAATGAGTATTACAGTTTTCTTCAAATAAGGAAAAGGTAAGGCTCAAAAAACATTGTTTGCAATGTCCACGGATACTCTTCATAGATGGCCATGCTGCAGCAGCAATTCATTTCCTTCCAATAAGTTTATACATTTTGAGGTTTGAGGCACTGCATGACTTTGCCACAATGAGAACCATCTGTCATAAGCAGACCATTCAGAAATGAACACTTCTTTTCAAACATACAATTCTGCTTATAAAATACGCGCAAGAAACCCCAGAATGGGTCACAGTTTTGTTTCAAAATACATTATAATGTGCAAATTACAACCTAGGATATAAGAAAGCTCTTAAAGAGCAAGATAATAAGAGAGAAACCTCAACTAATGCCAGATGTAAGGTCAGAAATACCAACTATTTTTACTGAAGGACTGAGTGCATTTCAACCTTCTTCTGTGCACGCTCAGCTATTTAAACTGAAGACAAACGTGCACATGCTGCTTCTCCTTTTGGTGGTGTTAGTGCAATTCCACCAATGTTAAGTGAATTTATCCCTACTAGGTATAGGGATAAGCAGCAGAACCTAGACCTTAAAATCCAGGCTCGTTAGCTAAGCAAAAGCTAAGCAAAGGCTCGTAACTACTAAAAACCTACTGGGGCCCAGAGATGATGCATCTCTACCATTAGCATTAATGGTACCCATGAAACTCATTTAAAAAACAAAGAAACAAAACAAAGCAATGCTAACCTCTTCCTTCTGCTCATCCTGAGGGAATAGGAATGGGACAAGGATTTGGTTTTTGCTGACAGTATCCAGAGCTGCAGACTGAAAGCTGCAAGGACCCACAGGGATTCACTGTTCTGTTCTGTGCGTTATAAACAAGAGCTTTGAAAGTGAGCAGATTCTGGTGTGTATCGCTCTGCTGCTGGAATGGTATAAATCATGAGCCGCAGCAGAGCTCCAGAGCCGAGCTGCCTCCCTCAGGAGTTGCAGCATGGTAACAATGCTAAATATATGTCGTTGTTGTTCCAGTTAAGATTTTTCAGTTGACAATGTTGCAACTTTTGACTGTTCCCCAGCACCATCCCACTTCCCTGATTTAATACACACCCATTCTTTTATTCTGAAATAATTTGAACAAATGCAATTTTAGAACTAATTCCCAGTAAATCTTTTGGTGCCTGGCTACATCTTTGGATTAACTGTTGACTGATTTTCATCCTCTTTTTTTCCCATTCTGCAACACTCTCCCTTAATAATACCAGCTGTTAAAACAAAGATCAACAAGATCTCTTGCCCACACAGTTTCCCCTTTGGGCAGCTGTGTACTAATTATTAAAAATGAACCATACAGTGTTGCTGCTTATTGCACGGATAACTGCAACAGAAAAACAAACAAATCTGCTGATCCATTTAAAAGACGACACACACGCACACACAAAGGCAATTCTGCCCTCTTATCCAAAACCACCCTGAATTACAATAGCAGAATCTCATCCACAAGAACAATACTTCAAACTGCAGCAGTCTGGGGGAACGTATTTTGGGGAAACGAGCTTTTTGCCCAGCTTCTTCATAAACGGATGCCACACTGGATTCATCATGTACAATATACCCAAGCTGTTCTATGCATCCTCAAAGTGCATGATTTTTTTGTTAATACCAAACCTTTTCAAATACGGTACTGCTCTAAGCACGCAGCTGGAGTTTAGGAACTCCTGAATTTCAATCCCATTCTGTTGAAGTCTTTGGTGGAGTAATATCTGGGTGAGGGTTTGTTTCGTTTTGGGGGGATTTAATTCGATTAGTTTTTATAACCACTTAAAAAAAAAAGTGACATTGTTAAACTTTGCAAAATAAGAGTCCTTGATCTCCCTCTATCTAAATGTAGTCCATATGGGCTACATTTTTAAAAAAAAAAAAAAAAAAAAGTAAAGGCCTCGCCAGGTATGCCTGGTATTCTCAATAGCAAAACTTCTGATCTTCTAATCTCCGTTAAATAAATCACCTGTCAGATGTAGAATGGAGCATGTGTGTGAATCCCATTTCTACACAGATGCTAATGCAAAGATGTATTTGTTTATTAAATAGAAGAGAATAGCCTTTACTCCTCTGACTCATTCTCCCCTCCTCCTCTGGCACTGTGAAGCACTCTGAGAACTGACCACCAAACTCCGCTGCAGGCATGGTGTCCTTACGGCACTGTTTATGCAGACGCTTGGAAAGAAAAATGTTGTAAAAGTCACTGTAGTTCTGCTTTGATGGAAGCTGCCTCCTAGAATCACTGGAGCAATGGCAATACCTAGGGTCAAAAAACAAGGTGTCCCCCCAAGCGGGTCCAAAGTCCTTCCCCAAAGTTCAAATGAAAAGTGAAAATCTGTACACTCACTCTTCCCTCCTCTCTTTTCCAAACTAAATGGAACTAACAGCTGAAAAAGACTAAAGTACTCCTTTGCAGATGGGGTTCAAAAAGCATTTAATATCTTAAATACCATGACATTACAAGTACAACCCTAGATTCTTCAAGGGCCACTTTGCACTCAGGACCAAATAACATTACTGCTATGCCTTAAGTATTTCTATCTGCCATTGCATTCCATTTTTAACCCAGAAATTAGATTTGGTGCTTCTGCTCGGATCCAAGAAATAGTTAAGTTCCCGAAACAGGAGACTTCTCAGAGAGATATATATGATTCGGGCAATCTAATGCAATACATAGAACGACACTGTCGTTCTGAGTATGTGGCATTTTAAATGTCTGCAAACCTAGGCATAAATTCAACTTAAATTTTAAACAAAGTTGATCACTTCAAAATTTGTTAACAAACTCTGTTCAAAGTGCATTTCATAATTCATATTATCCACTCATCCACTCCACTCTGTAGAGTGGAGTCAAGCTACACTGGCAAAAAAATAGATGAATTCTGGAACTAGGGCAGAAAGAGAAAATAAGCAAAGAGCTGAAGAAAAGCTGAAAAGACACAATTCCTTAAATCAGTCTACTGGGGTTTGCCACACGGCTTTTTTATTACAATTAGACCCAACTCTTCCTCCAGCTATGAAAATGGCAACCCAGACATTCAGCTAACATCCTGCCAAGTATTTTCCTATTACCTATACCTTTCTCATCTCAGCTTTTCAGCTGATAAACGCTTCAGAAAAGGGACTAACCCCTGCTGCACTTGCACACGCTCTGCAGTACTTGGTAGAGTCAGGCCATGTGTCTTGATTTTGACAACAACATTGGTTCAGGCTGATCCCACTTGCATAAAATACTCAGACTTTAAGCTGAATCTTGCCATGCCTCTTCTCCTCTGGAAAAGTCAAGATCACCTGTATAGCCACAGAATTAATCTACGATTAACAAACTAAAATACGGTCAAACCAAAACTAATGTGGCAACTGTACCACTGACACGTCTTGCTGGGGATCAGAAACATCCACCTGTGCATCAAAGCATATACTGCTATCAATAAGGAAGGATTCTCTGATAACTTCAGTTTCTTTTCCTTTGGAGGGAGAGAGCATATACTCATATTCTCATATGCTCAATTCTATTCCATTTCTATAACGTGTATCCTCACGTAACAACTCCCATTAATTACAGCATGAACTAGTGTTAAATCAAAGTTTAAATCTGAGGAAAAGTAATCGCATTTCCCTTAACCAAATAATCACTGTATAAAGCCTCTCTGAAACTCCACTGGGTTCTCCCCTCCTCCCAACAGAAGCCTCGCTCAGTTTTCAGTAATAAGATCGCAGCAAAAATAAATGAATGCATCAAAGTAGGTGGAATAAAGAAGGGGAAATTTTGTGCAAAATGCTGACCCACCAAAAGCACAGAAAGCATTTGTTCAGTAGTGACAACGAATAATTTAATCTGAGGCAAATTACCAAACAAACATCAATTAAATTACATGCTAGAATACAAGAGAAAGTTCGCCCACGCACATTTCAGGTTTGCAGAGTCAACAGAGCAGCACGCACACAGCCAAGCACAAGGCGCTGTGGATTGTCACGGAGCCATCCCAGCTACTCACTCGAGGATACCTGAGATTCTTCGTAGTACATGAGGCAATTACAAGCATCTAAAGAGAAAAAGGTAATTTTAACTCCATCTCACTAAACAAACATTCATACGAGAAGAATAGAGAGATCATGTGTCACCAAGCTTTGTAAAATGGGAAGAAACCAGTGTTTCCTCCCTATAAACATGACGTTCATGAAACATACAGAACTGGAGTTTTATAACGCAATTATCTCTACCATCCATAAATTTTAAGTGCCCGACCACCTGATCAGAGAGCATTTGAAGCAAGTTGCAGCAGCAGCAAAGGTCCTCCAGCTCTAACAGCAGCCTCGTTGTGCAAGTGCTGCCTATTCACCTAACAGATCTGAAACAGGGACCAGTTCACAGAGAAATCAGAGACAAGCAGGGAACCACAGAGCAGCATGCAAGACACAGTGGTTTGCTGGCTGTCCCACAAAGATGCTGTAGTAAGGCCACACTTGGAGCCCCAACAGACAAAGCTCAAGTTCAGCGTGCTAACCATACCGTGCTGACCAAGATAACCTAAAACTGCAGTTTGTAGAAAGTAGGGCATCTACTGACGGACTGTACAAACCTCCCAGCCTGGCTCCCTACAAAGCCTCTCAAAGTAAAATAGTCAGAACATTTTACAGAAACAAATCTACAATTACATTCTCTTTTGACCAATATGACTTAGAAACCTAAGCAGCAGGAATAAATAATGTTTCACCATCCTGAGCAAGAAAAGCAACATCCTTTGATCCTTTAAGCACGGACTGCTTTCCTCAGCGAGGATATTCTGCTCCTAAGCTGGACAGGCAAGTCTAGCTGAGCAAAAGGGGTAATTCCGTTTTCTTGTGACAACAATCTCATGCCCTTGGTTTCCAAAAAACCATGTGAGTATAACACATGCTATAACAGTGATGATGGTACCATGATACAGATTTCAAGCCTTCACAATGCTTGAATAAGTATGCATCTTCACAACCCTAATGAGAATTAAATCAGTAAACTGTTGTCTTCTATCAATCTAGTTTTTAGACATAGACATGAGGAAAAGCACTACCCAATTTAAAACAGTGCTTATTGGAGCTAAGATTAAAAACCACACGTACGTCACACCAGTCTGACCACTTCTTTCTGCCCATCCCATCTTCCAGTACTACATATTTGCCTAAATCCAGTATCAGTGAAACAAGGGACAGCACATGTGAGTTTTTTTTTATTCCATTCCTAAACATGCAGCTTTATATTCAATTCCCAGTTCTGAACAGTCAATCGGTACTGGTTCATAAACCTCACATAGAAGTTTTTCTGCAGCAGGTAATAAAATTATGCTTTACCCATCTAGGCAGCTTTTACTAAAAATCAATCTCTGAATAAAAGCATTCATTTAAAAAAGATAGACTTCTAAAAAGTTTAAAACTTTTCATAGTTTTAAAACCCCATTCATATCCCTCTTCCCCAAGACCTGCCAGGTAGAATACTGTTTTGGGGGGAGGCAGGAGTTGGTCTACTACACAAAGAGGAAAAAGGAAAAACGGTTTAGTGTCGTATCAGTTCTACCCTGGCATTTAAATACCAACTTATGAACTTAAGATGGAACAGAAAGTACACATGAAAAACATCAGGTTGACTGCATCCAGCCTCATTAAAACCACATTATGGTAGTTTATCTGACTGTAATTTTTTCCAACATAAATCCTAGACTGTCCATTGAGATTAAAAGCATATCAAAACATGCAGTAAATGTATCTACTGGCACCTAGATAAAAACACTAATAGGAGCCTCATATAACAATGAGCTACACAGTAAAACCTAGAGCACAATGAAACTCCAAGGCCATTAATACTACCAGAAAAAGATTCTTAGTAGTTTTTCTAAGCCCAGGATGCACAACAGTTTTCAAATACAGATCTCGAAATTCTTTATAAAGCTGGTAAGGCTACGGCAAGCAGACAAGAATTTAAAACTCTCTTTTAAGGAGTTTAGAACCAACAAAGCTCCTGGTATTTTAGTGACATTGAAGGCTCTTGTAACACTGCAGGCATTTAGAAGTGCTAGCAAATTAATATGCTGCACCAACTCATTTGGTGAACAATCTCATTCAGATCTTAAGCTGCTTGTCCTGTGTTCTGAATGTGTTAGCAGACTGAAAAAATCTGAGGCACCAAAGATATTTTCTGAAAGGGTGCTACAGTTTTTCCAAGCGTAAAGCCGCTTGCTGTACTTTGGGCTGATTACTGGGACAGCAATAAAAAGCATTCTGTCTTGAAGACAAAACCAAGACCACCATACCACGTAAATCATGATGTTATTAGTTAAAGACTAACACAAACTAGGGTTCAATGTTATTAAAATCTTCACGATAGAAGTACGGGAGAGCTGCTGGTCAAGTTTTGAGTTGGTATTATAGCACAGCGTGTTTTACAGGAATAGTTCTTAATGAATTGCTTTACTAAGACTATGTCATAGAAAAATGTGCTGTGCACAGAGCACGTGTGGCAAAATTTTGTGAATAAAACTACACAGCTAAATGATCCTGATTTCCACTCTTCTCACTTTCTTGGAATATCAAGTAGAAGGCTACAGCAACAAAAAAAATAAACAGAGGGAATGCTTACATTATGTGCTACTTGTGTTTTCCTATCACAGCAATAACAAACCATGACGTATCAAAAGAGGATGGCAAGCACAGCGCTGCTCTTTTCCACCCTTATTGTGGGAGGAAATCTAACAAATGTTCGCTTCATTTCCAGAAAGTGATGGATTCCCCAACTCTACAGGTCTGTTTGGAATAAACAGTGCCCACAAATTATAGGTAAATCTGTTACAAATTCACTTCTCCGTAAGCCCACCATTCAAAATAAGCAGCTGATAACATAGCAATAACAATGAATACAGCCTGTTCACTTATAAAAATACTGCAAACAGCTCACGAGTAGACTGGCATCTCGCAAGAGAACCATAGATTTAGGTCAGCTCGTAGCTGCGCTCTTCAGCAGCGGAACAGGAAGCGATGTGATGTGCAGAGTAAGATGTCGGTCACTTGGGCTCACTCCTTCCTGAAGGAAGAGAAAAATTACAGCCCATTTTCAGTATTACTTCTGCACACTTGCTTCAACTGGAGGAGCCTGCCTGCTGAAAGGCGGAGACCAGCGCATCCCATTCGGGAAACAGAAACTCTCTGGTAACATCCAGAAGTGTATTCACGGTGCAACAGCCTACAAAGAGATGAAGCCATTTCCTACAACCTATTATTCTTGAGCAGGGCCATGAGGGGCATCTCAATTACATCTTTAAGGAGTGAGTAATTAACTCCTTGAATGAAAAGAAAACACAGACACACACACATTCCATCCTCTCTTTATCAGGGATGTGTGAATATCACCCCCGCACAACTTCAAAAGTCTAGACCGGGAGGGTTTTAAGCAGATGCCATTAAATATTGATGTTGTCTTCTTTCATTTTTTGCCTGACTATTTATTTGAAGGGAATTAATTAGTATATTGGAAAAATAATTCTTTGAAATGTGTTCTAGAATAGAGAATCTATTTTGGATATCTATCACCATACTGTATTCATTTTCAATGTAAGAGGATACAATAAAATAGATACCCTCTGTTTTACTTTTTAAACTCAGTCTCAGAGTACAGTAACTATTCAGTAGTTTACAACTTCACAACACATATGGACTTTCATAAAAACCATGGGTGCAAGAGAAATTACTATTTTTTTTCCCCAGACCAGAAGAGTCATGAGATGGGAGAGGTTTGAGATCTGTGTATGATTTCCACGTCCAAGTGACACACGTCCCATCCTTACCATCTTGCTTGCCTTTAATTCATATTACACAATTTTCAAGACAGGGTCCACCAATGCCCGGGTTGCACAATGCCCACCTAGCATGATGGGATCTCCAGCAACAACTGCTATGACAACTCCTCCCGGGTTCACAAAATAAAGAAACAAAAAAGTAAGTGGGACTTCTGGAACAGCACAACACTTTAAGCAATGCACTTACTAAAACGGCAGACGTTTAAGTGCTACAAGGGTTGACATTCTGTAAATGTACCGAGAGGCACTCCTCAAAAGCCTTGCTAGATGCACTTCCAGCTCATTTATTACTGGAACGAGGTGGTATTAGAGCATTTAGTTTCAAAGCAGAAGATACTAAAGGCAAAGTTCTCATTTTTTGTGTAAGAGATGTTGGCTTCACATATTACAGTTCATCAGAGAAAATGTAACCTGGGAAAACTCCCCACTTCAAAACACCTTTTTTTTTAAAAAAAAAAAAAAGTCTCGCCATTATATTAAAATACCAAGTTACTATCTGCAAGCCTTCTTCCAGTGGTCTGGAGTCTTATAATCAGAGTAAGTTATTTGCGGCTTCTATGACACTTGGTATATTCAGTTGATGTGCAAGACGCCTTCCTTCATTAAACATGACGCTTCCTGACTTGGCACTCAAGCCTGCAAGGGGTTATCACACTGCTCTTCAGTTGACATTTTTGGAAGCATACATCGCAAATTCTAAAGTACATGGTGAGATGAGTTAATCTTATGAGTAATGCAAGAGAGACAAAAAAGAACAGTATCTTTGAGAATAAATAATCTACTCATGGAAAATAAGACGCATGGGGGGACAGCGGAAGATAATGGGATATTAACAAAACAACTGGTCCTGCTGCAGAACGCCAGAAAAGAGAAAATTTACTGTACCACAGCTCAAGACTAAAGTGTAAGGCATCTGCATGTATTGGAGAAAAATTTCTTAGTCAGGATACTAGAGACACAAGTGCTTTAGAAAAATATGTGCCTGAAATGAGACCGAAGGTTCTGAACATTGCACTGCCTTGCACAGACATTGATGCAGAGTGACAGATGTTCGGAGAGCAGAGTCAGCATTACTAAATTAGGCACAATGATCTAAATTTCTTATTAACCTCGAAAAAAAGCCAAATACCCATAATGCAGACAGACAGAACAGGTGCATAAACAAAAAGCCCAGGGCTCTTAACTGCACTGAAATAATTGACATTAATCATAAGGTTAAGGGCTGAAGAATAAGGTTCACTCTTTTATAGTGTGATTTAGTTGAACAATGGCACGAAATACAAGCAATTTCTAAAATAACAGATACACTAACAAAGAGAAATAGTCTAAGCAACATTTTACACGAGTGCAAGTGCTTTGCGAGGTGAAGCTTATGATAAGGGCTTCATATTAGAAGTGATAGTGGTGGCAAGGTAAAAGCAGATCTCATGAGTTTATCTAAAATTAAAAGGCTGTAATTTCCGCAAAAATAAATTTTACTACAGGTAAAATCCCCAAAGTTATATAAAAATTTCATATCTTTGTTTTCTTGTCACCTTTGTAATTCCTATTGCATTGTAATTTTCTGTCTAGGCTGAAGAAAATCACATTGTTTACAAACTTTAAGTCACATATTTCAAAACACAGATGTTAAGTTAACAAATATTGTCTCATTTATACAACTGTAATTAACATTTTATCTTGGGACAGGAAGATCAAAAAAATACTCCTTGTTCTATTTTCTTTTAATGTGAATGCAAAATATAGCATTAATATAATCTTCTAAATCTGGACTTAAATACAATTCTCAGGTAAACCGAACTGCCTTAGGAAAAAAAGACAAAAAAACCCAAAATAAATCTTCTCAATGTTCATGCTCAGAAATGCTTACTCAGAAAGCAACTGCAAGAAGTAAGAGCATCTATCATACCCAAAATGAATGAGCCGCTGTCGTAAGCACCCAGCAGTATCATCACAAGCAATCCAGAGCAGTCACACAGATTAAAACCCTCGGCAGGCCTGACAAACGGGAGCTCGGGGGTTCGTAAACTTTGCGAGAGGAAGAGCCTGCAGCTGAAGGGCGACGGCTGCAGCAGCCCCATGCGACTGCTGGCACAACAGGACCAAGGATCCCCGAAGCTCAGGGCGGACCTAGGGACTCTGATCTCAATATACAGCTGCTCCTTCTGACAGAAAGCCCTCGGCAATCTGTACCAACTCCTGTTATTAACAATAAAAATGTGCCAGCCTTCCTCCTCTTCCCCTTTCACTCTTGCTCGTATCCATGCGTTGCTTTCACCCATTACATTGCTGCAGCTTTGTCTGTTGGATTAAAGAGCACTCTAACACAGAAGAAATGCCTTTGAAGAGGAACAAACAGGAACCTCCTGTCCAACCTTTGACTTGGATGGATCAGAGCTACTGATCTTCAGACAGCAACTGGAGCTTCTGGGCACAGTTCCCTGAACGTCCCATGACTCCCCAACTATTTTATAACACAGGGATAGACCATTTGCTTGATGAGCAGTTGAATCATCTAAAAAATATGAAAGCGGATATTGATTTGAATCTACTGGATGCTTTATCTGCCAAGCTGGGAAAGCAAGCTTGGCCTCTGAACGAGACTGATATAGAGGAGAGGGAAAGAGGAAAACAAACGCGTGCTTACCTATGTACAATTTCTCACAATTTGACAAGAACATCCCCTCCCATAGCAAGGACAATGAGGTCATTCGGTGCTCTTCAGCTGTCATAATGACAACACCTTCCACTTAAAATGGTCTTTGGAAACTACTCTGGTCCAAAGGTTGACTGAAACTGCTATTGCTCTCAGCCAAGAAAGAGAAAGTAAAGAGCTTATTTTTCACAAACCCTAAAGTTTAAACCCACCTCCCCAAATAATGGAGTTTTGGCTGCTAACACAAACTGGTGAGCCGTGAACCGGTAGGACCAAGGAAGTTTAGGTTACGGAAGAATACTGTGGCAGAGCATCTCTGAAGTCAGAGGTCTTTAAGATGAGAGCATCTGCCATCTACCAGGGACATTCAGTATGTCTTCACAGACATAAACAAAGAGTCACCCTAAAACATTCCAGCTTTTCTAAAGCCCTCAGGCCTTCTGGATATATTTGCAAAGGATTCCAATATTCTGTAAAAAGAAAATTACTGCTCACCTGACTTGGTGTGCAGACTGAGATGGACCGAGACAAAGTGGCTAAGAACTAAGAGCAAGACTAAAGAAACGTCATGTGGTCTACCCCATTATTTTTTTTTTTTAGTACTCCTGTACACGAATGACATTCATAATGATCAGTAAGCATATCCAACAAGGTTACTGACATATAGTAGTTAAATCTTGCTTATGAGCGCTTAATATACTGACTGAAGCTCAGTCAGACTGTTTCATTCCTCATTCGAGTTAATGAAAGGATTTCCAGAAAAGCTGAATGCAACCATGACATTTTTATCCTCAAGAAATTCATGCATAATTGTAGCCTCTGTAAAAGCACACCAGTAAACACAATCTTAAAATTTTGCAAAATTAAGACCTAATACAATATGCACAGGAACACACACTTCCTCAGTAGTGACTGTTGTTAAAAAATGGTGTGTTTCCCAGCTTTAAGATGCTTAATCCTAGCAATTTTATATTTGTGACCGTATCTATTTTTGGAATGGCTATGGAACACATACACAAAAGAGAAAACAAGTTATAAATGAAGTGCCATGAATAGAGCTATATAGTTCATGCATTTTTTTCTTTTCTTCCCCGAGAGAATCTGAGCTTTAAGCACTGCACCACACAAAGAAAATGTATTACAGTCCCCTTTTTAAGGGTGATTTGAGCCTGTGGCTTTTTTCTTTCAGTTTTGGGTTCATCTTCTGATTATTTTCAAAATTCTCTTTATCCAGGAAAGCCTCTTGAAGTGCATTAGGGCTTACACATTAGTCCCAGACTGTTTAATTTAGCCCTAATACCTTGAGGAAGCTTCAGGATGGATTGTTGCTATTCTGATTAAGGAATCCATCTCACCCCCTGCTGAGCAGGTTAGATGAATGCCTTGCCCCCAGAGCGAAATCAATATTGCTCCACTGACCAGCAACTTCCAAACACTGCATGTGCCAACGTATCACAAAGAAAGAAAAAAAAGCACTTAAGTCTTGCATTCTAATTATAAAATAGGTTCTGAATTTCCACTATTTTGACACTTTTTTACTTGTTCAGCTCTTCAAGAAGCATGGATGCTAGCTTTCTACTACTCTCTCAATATTCCAGATTTGTTTTTTTGTTCCCAGGGATTAACCCACAAGCAAACCACAAAAGATAACCATACCAAGCCAACAACAGATTCAACATTCACATCATTAGAAACTGCTGTAATCATATGCATGAAAACCATACATATCATATAAAAGAAAAGATCTTCCGACCTTTGCGTGAACAGAGTGCACTACTTTGTCATGCTGTTCCTAACCATCAAGTACTTCAACTCAACTGCCAATAACCAAGTGAAATATTTATGTTTATATTGTTTAGCTCAGCGAAGGCTTTTGTTAGCTGGAACAATTCAACACACTCCCCCAAACATTAAATGTTAGCACTAGGATACGCAAACTATTCAAGACTAACTATTTTCGAAAAGCTTCAACAACTATGCAGATCTCAGTCTCCAAAGATGCCTGAATTAGGTGCACGTGTCTCACAACAGCACATTTCTTGCAAAATTGTCTTCTTCCAACAATTACAGCTTTCCTATTTCGAGATACTTTCATGTCAATCATACTGAACCTCTGGAAACTGAGCTTTCAACAATTTTATACATAATGCAAGTATAAGGATGACGCAGACAAGAATCAGAGCAAAAGCCACAATGCAAAAACAGCCCACGATTATCCAGAAGAGGAGGTGTAGAGGTGCGCACAGTTCACATTGTGCTTTACCAGGAACGGATGCATGCTTCCACCCTTGCAGGGGTGTTTCCGGGCTACTTCGCTGCATCTCAGAAGACTGCATGCAGCCACACAGCCAGAGAAACATTATTTTGTCTTTAAATAGAGCTGGAACCTAGCTATCCCCCCTATTCCAAAAATAAGGCTACAAATCCCCAGGGCACTGATTTAAATAGGAACCGAGTCACACGTGTCATGTGATATGCATTCTCATCACCTAAAGGATAGGCTGGTGCGTTTGCTCAGCTTACAATTCTGGTTTTCGGGTAAAGCATGCAACAATAACCTTTAAGCGCTGAATGCCTTGATCACTGTGGGCAGGCTGCCTATCCTCCAGGAGAAGGTCGCCTTTCTGATCAGCTGATGACAGTGTCTTTCAGCAAAGTAGCAAAGAAGCTACTAACATATATATATACACACACATACACACACACACACACACTTCTGAAATGTTTGCTTGGAGTTTTTCTGCACACCAAAAACTGAAGTAAAGCTGTGCTACACAGCTTTTAGATGTTAAGTTACGAACATATGCCAAAAAGCATTCTCTGCGAAACACAGATGTTTCACAACCTCAAAGAGTTGTAAGGAAATAAAGGCTCTTGACCAGCATATACAACCCTCTCCTCTCAACCCTTTATTTTTAGGCTTTTCCAGTGACAACACATGAGCAAAAGTATCTCAGACTGTTATACTTGGGAGAGAGAGGCATGACAGGTGAAAAAATATTTATGTAGCGCTCTATCACAGCTCTCCCGGTTCATCCACTGCCAGTTTTTCTTTTACTACAGCAAAACCTTAGTTACACATTCTTAATGAATGCCACTCCTATAAGACCCACATTTGACAGATCAACAGCCCTCAAGAGGGCAAGAAATATTTCCTGTCCTCATTCAACTTTTGTTTGAGAAAACACACTTCCATTCACTCACTGCTGCATGCCAACCATTTTTTCCTTTTGTAAATACAAGATAAATGCGTTAAAGCGTATTGCAGAGTGAAAAATATTATCTAAATGCATTTTAAATCTGTTTGCTAAACAATTCCTCAAAGCTTTCTGCACAGAACGAGTGGATGAAAAACAGCAGTGCACACCCTTCTGGATAAAGCTCTCACTTGGGGATGTGGTCAAATATTCTTCCACAGTGAGTAAAGATGCAAAATGCAACCACAGAAGTCAATGTACATACATTCAAACCAGTAAGTCAACTCTACTTAAATATTACAAGGAAAAAGCCACAGCAAAATAGCAATGCTACAAAACCAGGCATGCAAAAGAGGACTGCTAGGTCCCTTCACTACTTTTCTGTTTTATTTATTATCTAATCTTCATCCTTTGCCCCATGCTTCCTTCTTCCCCTTGTGCACCCACTACACTTTCTCCTGATCCCATCAAACTCTTGACTTGCCATTCCTAATGCACTAATCCCATTGCACATCCTGACAGCAACTCGCAATCCCACCCGTCCTACCCACAGTCCAACCCTGCTCTCCCCACATGCTCTTTATCCAAGCTGCTTCCTTATTACTAGTTCCTTGTCTTTTCTGTTTAAACTCCCTTTCTCCTCACGAGCTCCTTTCCTGTTCTCTCATCCTCCCCGAGTTCACTACCAGAACTGCCAGTTCAAATGGTCTCTCCTCAAACGACCCCATTCCCATCATTCTTGGCACTCCAATCACAGGAGCGGTTCCTAGACAAGCAGCTCCAAGTTTCTGTAACCAGATCCTAGGCTGAGCTCTACTACTTCTTCCCCACCACATTTGGTCTCTTGAATCAGCTGGGTTCCTCTCTGACCACAGCATCCCTTCCCCCATTCCTCACCCTCGGGTGAGCATAACAAGAGAAGAACAAGTACCTAATAAGAGAAGAACTACTTTGCTACCATCAAGGAAGCGTTAAGTGGTCTGACAGACCTGTAGCATGACTCGGTGCAGCCATGCCTCTCATCCCCTTTCCCTCCCAGCTGTAGCCCACTTTCTCCCAACTCACTGACTCATGTTACCCCCCTCAATGCAGCCCAGAGCCCACTGGTGCAGGACTGTGTTCCAGCCAGCTTCCCCCTCGGCACCGCTGGGTGCCCATAAAGGAGTCTGAGAGCAGGAGAGGCTGCCTGACTCCACCCTGGCCTTGAGCAGCCACGACATGGAAACTCTGGCTGCGCTCTTGCGAGGATGAGACTGAGGCACGTTCGACTATTCTGTGGGTGACTGCATCATCTTGTCCCACAAAAACCCCTCCAAGGCCAAAACGCACTCAGCACACACTGGAACTTCTGAAAACTTAGCACTGGTATCTTCACTGACTACTTGCAAAGTGGTATTTTTCCAGAGACTTACAAGTTTGCCTAATTTGGGCAGATTTTCTCAAGAGCAGCAGAAGCCATACCCCTGTTCAACAGCTATTGTCTGCCAAATTTCAAAACCTTGCTCAAATGAACGGGAGCACTACAGCTTTCCAAAAACGAAGAGGCATCGTGTTTAGTATGTGCAAGACACTAGCCCTGGTAGCAACTGAATAATCCTGACTAATCTGAAATACAAAAAATGTGAGGGAGGCACAGAAAAAAAAGAAAACTGCAGTCTGAGCACACTAAGTTGGAAAAAAAATCTAAACATCAGAAGATAGATTACTTTGACAGAAAGCATTAAATAACCTTCATAACCAGCTCAGTCTACAATATGGGCTGAGACAGGGAAAACTGTCCAAGGCACCTAATAAGCAATTTCTCAGTTAATCAGAGCTGAGCTGAACTGACTCCAGGAGTCCAGTTACTAAAAAGCAGTATTCTCAATATCTCTGCCAAGATGACCATTCTCCTGTCACATAGGTAATACTCCTTTATCTGCATATCCAGAGACTTAGTTCAATGAAAGTAGAATTCCTGAACTATAAAATGAGTAATTAATGAGATAAATTGTACCTGCTGTTCACAGAGGAGCAGTCTAAACACTGCAAACTACCACCCTTCCCCTTCAGATACATAAATGCTACTGGCAGCACTGATACCAGCCTCTCTAGAATGGCAGAATTCAAGGATTTGCTTTAAAACTTTTTAGGTACCAAGCAGAAGCACTTGAAAAATATTGACCGAGAGACAGCTAAGTGACACACATTTAACGTAAGAAACCTATGTTATTTCAGCTACAACAAGAAGAATAATAATCCACTATGGCATTTCCTCAGGATTAAGGACTACATGGATGACTTGGTAGCTCATTGGGGACCATCTTTCTAAACCAGGCATTAATTCCTGAGACTCCATTTCAAGTTCTATTGCTTTCCTGGGTTTCTAAGGGTGTCTAGGGGATTGCTGTTGTTCTTTTGCTTGTTTTTCCAATTAGGCTGACTCTTCCCCAAATAAATTAAGGACAACATTGCAACAGAATTGCTTCTTTACGTGCTTTACAACATGCATGTCTGCTTCAGTGACCAGCAATGAACACTGGGCAATCAACATTTCGTTCTTGCACTAACTGCACTGCTCTGTGCTGTAAGTAATCTAGAAACCTCATCTACATTTTTTTCCATTTTTAGATGCAAAAAGAAACATTTTATTTAATAATGCCAACAAACCATTCTCAATAAACTGAGCCAAAAGAAATTACTGACCAGGTTAATACGGTTATCCAGACAGCACGGAGGCAAAGCAATCACGTAAAAATTCCCAATGGATCCAAATCACCCTACGACACCTGCCTGAGAAGACAGACTGAAACCATCACATCCTGTACATACATGTGCACGTACATACAACATATGATACTTTTTCCTGTTTCGTATTTTAGAGTCAAAGCCATCATTTGAAAAGAAGGACGAAGACTGCGATAAGCCAAGAGGCAACAGCGTTTTTCCTCTCACCAATTTAACCAGCTTATCGTTTAAAAAAAGAAGGGAAATAGAAAAAGCAGAGTTTCTAGGGGTGGAAGCAGGAAGACAAGTTTCATCTGAAAAGCTTACAATTATATTGAAAGGGGAAGTTATTTTAAAATATTTATATGAACTCTAAGGAAACTCAACAGAGCATTGGATTTTGACAGCTGGACTGGATTCAACGTATAACCAATCTCAGAAGCATTATTTCAAACAGGATGAAAGTGAATTTCAAAAATTCATTAGCAGGTTACCTTTCCAGCAATCAACAAAGGCAATAACGTAAAGCACGTTATTAAGTTACAGTGCAGCAGTGGCTCTTACTCTTCATGTGGAGTAAGGCTTTTGAAATTCTGCTTTAAAAGAATGTTTCACAACATGAGTAACACTAATGAGCTGCACCGAGTCCAGAAAAACATCGTCTCATGTTTGACTGCCTTCCCATATGGTTCAAGAAGGCGGGGGATCTTCAGCAGCCACAATACAAATGGGAAGAGTCTGTGACTGAAAGGAAAAAAGAAGATATTCTGCAGTCTTGACTCACGCTGAAAGATCGTAAATCCCCCATTCTTTAATGAATAGGTAGGAAATACAAGAATAGGTTGGTGACAATATTACAGAAAACCTCTTTCTTAAAGCAAAGCAGAATTGTAAACGAAATTACTCAGACATTCATACACTGAAGACCCAGCAACTCCTTCAGAAACCGGAACAGAGTGTTTCTACTCCCAGCGCCTGGAAGTACAACGGGGTGTACGCAGGGACCTCACACAACCCCATTCTCCTACCAGCAGCAGGGGAGTTCCCACACCACACATCCTAAAGCTTAAAAATCAACTACTTTTAAACTAATGAAAAGGACTAAAATAGCACTAATTTTAAAATGCACAAACTTACAGGCGGCTGCAGCCTGAACTCCCATCCTGTGCCAGGCAAACGCACGAAGGCGTGTGCTGCAGAATTAAGATACTGCGTAATGATTCAACTTCTATAAACAATTTCTCACTCAGTAATCTGCATGTACAGGCTGACCACTTAAAACAGTGAGTGATCCACTGTGAAATAAGGAGATATTAATGTCAGACAACTTTGCTACCTCAAAACTGTCCAAAATAACTATGCAGAATACTTAGCTAATGAAAAGTGTATTTTGCTTTGAAGTGCCCATCTCCAGCACTCCGTATATAACTAAGAGCCTTAGAATAACCAAGCCAAAATTATAAATATGATGCATTTATTCCTGACCTCATCTTTTTTTTTTTTTCAACCTCTCAATGTATTTGCTTTTAGGGTGCCTTAATCTGGGAGTATATTTTTGTGGGTGAAATTTCAGCCTCTACAGAAGAAGTTTTAACATGTTATTAAATAGAAATGAAGATTCTACTAAATAGAAAGGGGTCATGGATGCACAGCTCTGCCTCTAGGAGTTGTCTGAATGATGCCAAATAAATTGCAACAATTCACAGCCAATTTACAATGAAACACACTTTTCAGAAGAGCATTTGCCATCACTACAGAAGAAGATTTTCTAAGCTGCAAACAATTCATCCGCCCACCTTTGAAGGTTAGGCCCATTACCTTATATAATGGAAACTCTCAACTCATAATCAGAGTTAACTTGTGATTTAACAGGCAAGACTAAATACTTCTGATCTGTGTCCTTGTCCCACCAGAAACCAGCTCCTTTTCTGTTCAATTTTGGAGAGTAACAGTTAACACCCAAAACCAAAGAACTGGCCGGGGGCAGGGGGGAGAATGCGATGGGTGGGATGACCCACACACAGATTCCTATTGCAGGCAATCAACCATAGTGGGGCATAGAATAAAACTCGGTGTTGGCTTAAGAAAAGAATCAGTACGTCAAACCTAAACCCAGCTCTGCACATCCTCTTATAGGGAAGAATCCGACAAGAACAGAGCCTTCATTTCAGATCACATTTGACTACTGAGCCCAGACAACACTATGTAATGCCACCAAGGTCAAAATCACCTAGGTTCTCCAGACGGTTTCCGAATGTGAGTCACCCCTATATGCAACACCCATACATTATAAATACTGCTGAAGAACAATACTGCATTCAAGCAAATTTAAGAAATGCAAGATTACAGCTGTTTAAAGACAAATTCTGCTGATGAAATAGAGATGCAACTACTGAAAGAGGAAACGATTCATCAGTTAAAGACAGCAAGCAGGGCCTTCACCTTCAACTCAGAGTTGCACCCCCATGTTTCATCATCTGACAATGAGGACGCAGTTAAGAGAACATGACCTACAAGAATCCCACTTGTTTAAATACCGTGAATTAAGAAATTGCTATTACTGAAAATAATAATTTTCTAAACTGTAAAAAGCTTAGAGACAATTCACATTTTTAAGTGGAATTAACTTTATAAGGCAAAAATAACCATATCCACAAATTGGGTTTTTTTTTCATACTAAAGCATTCTGGAACACGCTACAAAGAAAAGGCGCAGTCCCCAAAGTATCAGTCACGTGAGGAGTTGGCCAACAGAGCCCCTTGCGTAAAGACGGCAAATTAAGTCCTTTGCAAACACAGAATATTCACCTTCTCACAGGTGGAAAGGACAGTGACAGCTGTTAGCAGGCACGCAGCTTTTCCCAAAGGTCACAGAAAAATTTTACTAAATCACCTTCTCCCCAGTCTTTTTCTAAACTTTACACTGAATGTGGAAAAAACCAACAAACCCAGTGTCTGAACCTCTAAAACACTCATAACAAAAAGATAAATCTTCTCACATTCAATCATTTACCATTTGCAGTTGCCATGCGATGTGACAGTGTTCTGAAGAGGCAGAGTTTCTCCTCAACCACTTAACCACAAATTTACACGTAGCTCCCCCAAACTACATGCTGTGCCACAGCTCATCATCAAGACAGTTCATTCCCTTCAATACACCAGCCGTGCGGCCACAGCTTTTTCCACTCAAAAGACAAGGACCGAAGCGCTGAGGTTAGTTTTAGCTCAGTTTGCTGTGTAATTCCTACCACTTGCTTCAAGGGCTTCGTACCACACAAATGGACACTGGTGGGAAGCGTAGCGCACAGTAGCATTTTACAAGCTAAAACACCCCTCAGAATAGCTGTATAAGCCATGCTCGAGGTTCTTCCCATTACCCAAGAGAGGAAAAGGGTGAGCGAGATCCGAGTATGCTTTTACAGCCCATTGTCCCCAAAGCGTAGTTCACTGAAGGTACAAGTTGGGTCTGTAACACATCATCTTTACTTACCACTTACATTAGCAGAGTATTTAGAAAACATTGCCAATTTCAAGAACCAGACATGAAATAAGTATCTACAATACCCTCCTACCTGTTAGCCCTTAATGCTACTCCTGAACTGGGGCAAAAAACAAGACGGTTCGGTCCTATGACTGTACTTTGACCTTCACCCACCACTTCTTCCTCCAGCTCCTGCGTGTTTCAAGTATAACGGGCAGACTGTCTCTTGCAGGGGTTGGGTAGATTGACAAACCGCACAATGCAGCCGCTGCCACCCCGTACAGCGTGCTTACACACAGGAAACTCGCAGGCGGCGACACAAGACCTTCAGGTTTTGCTCTGTAACGCTGGATTGCTTGGAGGCCCCAGATGATCTCATTATGCCAAGCATTTACCCTCATATGGGATATAAATGCTGCATTAGTACCTCTAATAATTCTGCTGGTTACAGGTCCATTTACACTCACAGGGCCAATCCTGAAATGAAACTCAGAAGTCTAGATTCAAGTGAAACATCAACAGGAACCTTGCAATAGGGTTTGCAAGCCAGAGGCACAGAATACACTCACATCACAGCACAAGGCTAAAAGTCTGTCTTGGGAATAACTTACATGTTGCCAAAGGAATTTTATTGCTTCTGAAGTTTGATGCTTTCTGCAACCAGCTTTTTTTTTTTCTTCCAGGAATGAACAGAAATTCTACATAAATCCACGCACATTAACATTCTACATGCTTTAATGAGCAAGCTTGATTTTACTTCTCCTTTGCTACATTTAAAGGGGTGAATCATGAACACACCTCCAGTCTGATAGATCAGCACATCGGAGATACAGGGGGCAAGTCAAGCCTGATCAAACAACGCTAACTAATCTTTCTAGCAAACTTCAAACTCCTAAACTACAGTTGGAAACTCTTGTTACTGCCTCAACTTTTGGTCCATCAAATGGTTGCACCAAATCAAATACCAGTCACATCGTAAAACAGGCATTTGTTGTTTGCAACACCTGTTCCTAAACACCCATTCCCTGACTACTTAAAACAAATACTAAGTTCTAAGGTAAATGAAAATTTAATGTTGTTTAAAAAAAAAAAAGCATGCCATGATCAACAAAAGGAGGTGACATATACTAAGTACAGGTTGGTTGTGTGGTTTCCTTTCACAGTGAAAGGGTGAACATGGAGAGAGAAATCAGTGTTTTGGCCTAAATACCCAGAGCACTGGAAACCAATGTGTTTTCAAAACTCTGCCCAATTTAAAATAAAGCAACTTCTGCCAATTTTGCATCTAGAATCATTTAATCTGCTGGTCCAACCCTCTTCCTCAGTATCCTGCTATGCTTCTCAAAGTACGACATTGACGACATGAAAAATAACACTTTGATGCTGCTGAGGACAGTAATTTCACCAGGAAAAATTTTTTGGGGAGAAAAAAAAAAAGTATGTTACAAAAGCAGATTGGAACTGTTACAGAAGACAAATATATGACTGCATATACACCTGCAAAGATTACATAAAACAGAAACAACTATTTATAAGCACTACTATACTACTACTGTTCTTGTGCAGAAACATCTCGGTATTGCTTGCACACTTTTAAGAACGCAAAAATAACTAAGTCTATCTTGAGAATTCAGAATGTATTTTCCTGCATCAAAATTGTTACACTGACTCTTACTTTAATTCCACTCAAACTGTTTCATCTCCCCCCAAAGCACCCAAGATGCAAAAAAAGGCGGCAACTGCAGATTTTCCCATAAACACTCTCACGCAGCAGAGCTGCTTATATACTGATGAATCAATATAGCATCACTACAATATTTCATCAGTATGTACCACCTTTCTTTCTCTGGAATATACAAACATACCACAGTAACCTCGCAGTAAGCATTTGCTTCCTAGTTTACTGTCTAGTTCTAATCAGATCCAGCTGTAACGCGACTACAATGTCACAGCAAAACGGGATGCTTAACTGTCTGCCCGAACAGGCCAGTAACGCATCCAGAAAGGACAGCAATCAGCACATCTAAAATAACCATTTCTATACAGAGACAGTTTAGAGATGTTCCCATCTTAACTCGCAGTGGTTACTGGCCACAAACATGAACACAGGAGCAAAATCCTGCAGTGCTTTGCAATCCAGATGACCCTCTGCCACTCATTCTTGACTTCTCCATTCAAAACACCATTTCCGTTTTCCTCTTCCCCCCTCCCGAGCACAGATTTGTCCAAAGATTTTTAATGTCCCACAATTAAATTAACGACCGCTTGCAGCCTCCTGTCCACTGTCACAAACCCTCAAGAACAGGTTTTGCTCCATGCTCCACCATCACGCTGCCAAACATGGCTGCATCGTGTCCTCTTTGTGATTGAATATGTATATCTCCTTTGCCTTCCAAGACTTCTTTTATCTGCCCACCCTTGTTTTCTCAGATTAGCAAGGGACCATTTCAAATCGTTATTACCCACTTTTCATTCCTTTTAACAGTTTGGTATTTTCCAGTGCTGTTCCATCGTAAACCAAATGCATTTATACTTTCCAGGTTCACTTCAAAAACAATCAAGGAGCTTTGTACACCGAAACCCTCCCCACCATTAAAACCTACTTATTTACACACAACAACAAACTCCGCTAATAAAAACCTCCGTCCTTCAAAACAAGCGTGGAGAGAAAGCCCTGAACAACAGCGAAAGGAAATTTTATCATCTGGCTTTTCTTCCCTGCAGCTCCCTCTCCTGAAATTGGACGCCCTTGTATACGAATCCACCTCGGAGCCTCTCCTCCAGCCTCCTGCAGAAGCCACACACAAAACCCACCCCAGCCCTTGCCTGAAAGCCTCCCTCCGCTCTAGAACCGCCGCCGCTTTCTGTGCGATTGAGCACTTTTTTTATTATTATTTTATTTCAGAAAATAAATAGAACTAAGTCTGCGCTGGGATTTCGCTGCGGAGGCTACACGTAAAAGTTTCTGGAAAGGGGAGACCCCCGCACCGGAGAGGGCGGCCCCCGGCCAGCCCCGCACGGCGGAGCCCCGGCCCCCCGCACCGCACCGCACCGCACCGCACCGCCCCGCACCGCAGCGGGGCCGGCGCCGGCCCCTCCGCCCGGACCGTTATGACACGGGGCGGGCGCGGCGCTCCGCGGTAACCGCCGCAACGGCGACCCCGCTCCCTCCCTCCTTCCCTCACTCACCCACAGCTCTGTGCCCCAGCTCATGGCTCCGCCGCGCCGCCGAGGGCCGGCGCTGAGGGGCGGGCGGGGGGCGCTCGGGGTCTCTCTGTCCCCTGGCCGAAGCTTCCTTCCCCTTCGCTCCCCCGCACACGGAGGGCCGGGGCGAGGCGGGGGAGTGCGGCGAGGAGCGGAGCGGGACGGGGACGGGCGCTGCTCTCCGCCGCTGCTCACCGCCGCTCCCGCCTCATCGCGCCGCAAAATGGCCCGAGCGGCGCCGCGCGGGGAGGCGGTGGCGGAGCGGGGGGGGGGGGCGCGATTGACAGCTCCGGCGCACTGCGCAGGCGCGGCGGCGGCGGGCGAGGCCCCAACGGCGCAGGCGCGGCCTCCAGTCAGCGCCGCCCCGGTGCCCGCTGGCAGCGGCGGGGCCGGACCCCCAGGGTCCCCGCAGGGGAAAGCGGGGCGGCGGGCACCTCTCAGCCCGCGTTGCCGGTGGGAGCACCCGGCTGGGTGAGGTGGGCGCTCTCCGCCCGGAGGGCAGCCCCGGCGGCGATCCCCGCCCTCCGCTCCCTCAGGTGTCGCTTCCCCATTTCTTGCCGCCCTCTCCCCGAACGAGGTGGGGCTTTTTTTTTTTTTTTTTTTTTTTTTTGTAAGCAAATGTTCCTGTTTTGACCATTTGGAAGGGGGGCAACTGCCCCAGAGAAGAAGGAAACCCACACCCTTAAAACTGACTGCAAGGGCTGATTTCTTCAAAGTCAGCTACCCAAATATATATATATATATATACATATACAAACACGCACCCAAAATAACCTAAATCCGGGACTATGAAGTGCACCATCTGTCACCAACACGCTCAACGAGCGAGCAGAAAAATAACCAAATGATCTGCCTTTGCATAAATGTGGGTTATTGTAGCAATTATGCAGGCCTTGCAGAAAATGGTCCATTTCCTTGACAGAGAAATAAGATTTACTTTGTGCTCATCTTCCTCTAACAGCATTTATTTGAGCTGCGTCACTTAATCTGATTTTACGTTTGTTTTTCAGCTACAAGAAATGTAAAAAGAGCTTCAGGCTGATGTTTTATATTGCTGCATCTGTTCATGAAAGATTTACACGGGGGAAAAAAAAGGGAAGCACATTTATTCACCTGGGGAAAAAGGTACCTGCTTATAGAGGGTGGGGATCCTTTTGATGTCAGAAGATAAAAACTGACCAGCTGCTACAAGCATTATCGCCTTTAGATTAATGCACTTCTTTCACTGACACTTGGCTATTACCCTACATGAGAAAGGCCGAGAGCAGAATAACTTATTAAGCAATTCCAACGTTTAGAACAACAATGAAGATGAGTGTCATGTTAATAACTGAATTGCATTTATTTTTATCCTAGTTCAGATGATTGGAACATAAGAGTACAGTGCTGCTCCTCACACAGGTCTCTCTAAAGGGAGGCAGAGAACAGGCAACGCTTTTGTTCATCATTAAAAGTTATTATTTTTAAGGACTGACTTCATAACAACTAAGAGACACGCTCTTCAACTCATTTTACAGAGTACTTCTTCCTGCTACTGCCAACATATTTAAATACCTGAGCCTGCCATGCTGCCTAAAGCACAACCACAATCTGCCAAGGGTTTGAACTTTCAGGGAAGGGGCACCAAAGCCCGCTGTCCTTAGACCTATGTCCATCCAGAATGCATTGCAAAACCAGACAGCACGGTTGCATCACGACTTTTTGAGAGCTTAATCCACAAATACTTGAGTAAAAAGAATGTACAGGGACCAAACAGAAAGCAGCGTTAGTATCATCTGAGGTAAATTTGCTGTGGAATTTCCTTTTGCACAAAGAGCTGGGAGGGGAACAAGGCAAACCTGTTACACCAGCACAGGCAGGGAAACCTGTCCACACTGAAAGATAAAAATGCTTAACCAGTTACAGAAAGATAAAGGCCAGAAATACAAGTTTTGTATTATGATGGTACATTACAATCAACCATGCCAAAACCTATAAAAAGTTGTTAAAAATTCATGTGGACAGAGGTTCAAGACAAACACCAAATAAAATTAATTCTGGATATTTCTGGAAGGGGACTTTTTCCTATCTTTGATTATCTTTATTAGTTACCCTGAAACTCTCCAAGACAGGGACTGCCATTTACGTTATTACTTTCAGTTGTACAGTGCCCAAAACAGCAGGGCCTGCAGCTTGGTTGGTCCCTAATTACTAATGTAATTAACTATGATGGGAGCATTAAGAGCCCTTTATGCTGAAGTAGGATGCTGGAAAGCTCAGTAGGTCCCAGCCTCAAAAGAATAATTCAAAATGACACTTAGAAATTATATTATCTATCACTTTGTTACTGAATTTGCACAATCCAAATCTGAAAGACACAGAAGCTGGTGGGAGTTTTCCTTCAGCCACACCGAGACCAAGACCACGCAGATCTGTTCTCTAGATATGGGCCTATTCCTGTAAATTGTCTGTGTTTACCTCTCCTGTTGTTATGATTCAGAACACTCCCAGAGGTAGATCCTAAGCCCAAAGAGAAGCAACTCCCTTTTTAGAAGGCCAAGACTTTGTTTAGGAAACCCCAATCCCACTTGAAAACAGCCAGATTAGCTGCTAAATGATTCAGAAGGTATTTAAAGAAGATGAAGTAAATCCCTAAATCACAGTTCAATCTAAACCCTTTTCTCTGGGTTTGTTTACTCATGCAAAGCAAAAAAAATCAGAACTTTTCAGAGCACGTACAAGCATTTCTAGCTTCCAGGATACAAGAGGAAGAGGACCCACCTTTCCCCCCCAAAGTTATCACCCTTGCAGCTGCTTCCCTTTTAGTTTTATAATTCTACCCAGATCATCCACATCCAAGAAAAGGAACGTGGATGTTGCTTGTAACCTCTCATACACTGGGACCGAAACGGCACCGGGAAAGGAAGAGGACACACCTTTCCCTAAGGCCACCACAGCTGTTTCCTCTCTGCTGTTACAGCACTACACAGATCATTCAGCCACACAGCAGGGGGCCCCTGGTGCTCTTTAAATGCCCTATCAGGGTTTTAGAGGGGGCTAATTAAGGCCTGATTAACACCTGATAAACCTTAATGGCCATGACCAGCCTCACCTGTGGCCTCCACCCACACCCTCTGCCCATGGACTCAGGAGCGGCAGTTAAGCTTTGGCCTGAGGGTTCAGTCTCTGAGCGATGTTGCAGGGGTCTCCAGCTCAGCCACAGCGATGGCTATAGACCCTGTTGATGTGGAGCCTGGCTCACATCTGGCTGATCTCAGGCCTGCCTCATCCCTGTGGACCTGTCCAGCCATCACTAGATTGTGTCTGACCTTGGCTACCATCACCTGAACTGTGGATTGAGTTCTCAGCTCAGCCTTGTCCTGTCGCATTGCCATGAGCTGGCCTGATGACCCGGACTCTCAGCTGCCATCCCTGGGCCTGCCCTGCTCGCCTTGCCTGGGGACGGCGGGACTGGACCCTGAATGGTGAGATGGTGAGGCTCCTGCCCTGCTGGCTGTGTTATGCTCATCTACCGACTCCATGTCCAGCCCTTGCTACCCCACGACGCGCCTGTACCTCAGCTCATGGAGTACGTTAACAAATTGACACTTAATCTGCTTCGCTCTGTATGGAGGTGTACCTGCAGGCCGCCCCCGTGCCAAGATTTTCCTGCCACTGCTGATGCCTTCCACCCAATCTCAATACTTGCCCATGATAAGCTTAAAGAAAAAAAATCAGTGAAGGGTTCTAATTAGATATTTGGGTACATGTGAAAATACAATGAAGGAGTAAAGGAAAAAGATATCCAGGCTAAATATGTTTAACCACAGCTGAGAATAACTGTACTTGCTAGGAACAGCACATTTAGAGCAAGGCGAATCTTGTCTGGAAGCTACAGTAAAACATATCAATATAACGATGAGAGTTGCTGTTATAGCATATTCATTACAGCCAGCAGCCAGTTTGCATATTGATAGGCATGTAAATTTAAGTATAGACATCATTTAACATACAAATTCTTCGAAAAATGCATAGCCATAGTAAACATTATAAATTCTAACTTTGAGATTATTTAGGCTAGGTAAGTGGGGAACTTACTACAATATCCTAATAGTTGGTGGAGAGTTACATGAACAAAATAAAGATCTTCAGACAGTTTCTAGTCTGTGGCATAGAAATCCCTGATTGCTCTTAGGAAGCATCTTCAGACTAAGAGAGGCTCTTCAGCTGAACCAATCCCCAGAATTATAGGGGAAAACCTCATGCTATTTGACCACTGAAGCAGTCAGATTGTGCCTGATACTTAGTGGAGCAAGGCATGAAAGCCTGCACTGCAGCTGTCGCTGCAAGCAACTATTTCTCAGGAATCAAAAGTCTCTAGCTTTCCCAGGTGGTCCGTGCACAGAAATTATAATAATTACAACATTAAAAGTATTAATTCCAAGAAAATATCTGGACCAGAGTTATCTTTCCAGGATAAATTATCTGATGTTTGTAGTTACGTAGGCTTCTTGCAATCTGTGGGGTGTAGCTACGCGCACTACAAGGCCTGATGCTGACAGGACATCTAGTGGCACGTACAAGTCACTGCCCAGAGAAAGAATCCTACTAGAAAACCACAAGATTGGTTTTTTCGTAGTTCCAGATATTTTCTGGTACCTGTCCAGGTTTCTTTGGCTGATGGTGAGATTTCTGTGTTTATTTTATTACCTAAGAGTATAAAAGAAGAAGGGGGAAATTAAAGTGTAAGAGGTAATGGGTAATGTACAGTAACATCTGAATCACCTCTGTACAAAGATGTGACATTCTACATAATCTTGCTAATATAAAGGTCGAGACTATTGATTTTTCTCTGCCTATTTGCTCTTGCTTGCATTTTACTACTCACCTGGTCCAATCTAGTTGTTTATCTGGCTCTAGATGAAGAAACTTGCAAGCTGTCACTCCATACGCTGAAAGGGAAAATCAGAATGTTTGGGTTCCAAGATCTGACAGGACAGGACTCCACACTGAAGAACTACATTTATTGATACTGATGGCTTCCTGTAAGGAAGATAAATTGCACAGTCTTTCAAAAATTTTTTTAGCACTGTGTTAACCTAAAAGCCATTTTAATTGCTGCTATTCATGTTCATTTTGCTTCTTGTGTTACTCTCAGTTTGAGCAACAAAGAAGCCACTGAAGTCAGGCCCAATCTGCTTGTCGTTTCATTTTTCAGTGGGACTACAGCTACCAGTTTCAACGAGTTCAATAGCTGCAAAACTATTCCAGTAAGGAAGCAGAAAGCCCTTTGTTTTGTTACATAGTTTTTTGTGATATTTAAAATTAATACTCGAAACCCAGCTTTAAACAGAAAGGCAGTTTTTCAGTTGTTTGGACTACCTGATGCTCAGACATCTGTCTTGCTACAGCTCCCAGGAAGAAGCTGAAACTTGCTGGCGGACCCACGGCTGTAGCTGGAAGCGACAACCCCAAACCTCCCTGGGAACTGGCTGAGGACTGTGGCGGGAAGATCTCCGGCCTTCTCCCGGGGGGCAGAGCAGCTCTGTGGCGCCTCGCCCCAACCAGGGCCTTGCTGAGCACCTCCACACAGGATGTTCTCGGCAAGGCTCAGGGGTTGCCTTTGACCGGTGTTCCCCTGTGAGAGCAGCGAGGGCCATCAGCAAGGAGGGAGCTGCCTCACGGCCCTGACCACCGCCATGGCCCTTACCGATGGGCCCGGGCCAACCCGGGGACACTCTGGGGGGCAGCGTCCGGGCGGTGGGCAGCCCAGAGGGGCCCTAGAGGGAGAGAAAAGGGCTGGGAAGCCACAAAACCCCGCTGACAGGGGACAAACCCCGCTGACAGGAGAGACCCGGCGGTGACAGGGGTGAGGGACGGCCCCGCCCCGCCGCGGTCACGTGCCGCCACCGCCCCTTGACCCCGGAAGTAGCGCGGGAAGAGGATGCTGATGCTGGAATAAACATGGCGGCCCGCGGCGCTGGGGCTGTGCTATCGCGGGCCGCGGTTGTGCTGGGGCTGGTGCTGCTCTGGACGGGCCCGGCTGGTGCCCGCGTCCATCACCTCACCCTCAAAGTAAGGTCTGCGCCGCCCCCGTCCCTGCAGGCTCGCCCCCCCCCCCCCCCCCGGCGGCGTTGGGCTCCCTCCGGGTCGCCTGAGAGGAGTGGCGGGGCCGGCCTGGCCCTGCCCGCCTCCCGCGGTCCGGGGCTTTTCTGTTCTCCCCGCGCCTCCAGCTTTGTCCCGCTGCCTTCCCCCGGCATTTCTCCCTCTTTGCTGCTTTCTGGGCTCTCTCTCTGCTCCTCGGTCTGCTCGGGCCCTGCTGTGTTCTGCTTTTCCCGTTATTTCTCCCTGCATCCCCTTAGCTCCATCCTTGCCTTTTTGGCCGCCTGTTTCTTAGTCTGGGGAAAGCGTGTGAAGGAGCCTCAGAACTGCAGTGGTTTGAAGGTCCAAAATTTTCACATCCTCTTAAAAGCGAGGTGGAAAGCTGTGTGTGATGAGCGAGGACTGAACATGGGATGTGGGGAGGTTTCCGGAGGGAATTTGGGGATGGTTTTTCTTTTAATCTGTGGTCTGTAGTAGCTTTCCTGTCTTCTTTGTGGGTCGCTCGACTCTAAAAGGCTGTGTGGCTGTCTTATTGGCCTTCCATCTGTAGTTTCTTAGCGCTAATCAAGCTATCAGTAGAGGCAAAAGAAGATACTCATGCTGACAGTTCTCTATTTCATTTTAATAGAGTTCTGGTTGTGCTTTGAGAGAGTGTTGTGTCGTCCTGTGCCTATATTTGAGGAAAAACTAGTTATTCAGGCTGGTTGATGGGAAGTGGTGCAGGTCGTGGCGATGACCTGCAGCTCCAGAGTCATGCTGTCTGTTGTGTTTTAAATGAGAAGCTGTGCAGTGGTTATGTGATACCAGAACTGTGCGCTTGGGGTGATGCTTTTTAAGGGCTTCTGTATAGTTCATGAAGCGCTCTGTATATCTTCGGAATGCGATTGTTAATTTTGTTCTTGCTGTCAACAACATGTAATATTTTGCCAATAGAAACATTGGAAGAAGTTAAAAAGGTGGTATATGACCAGGGCCAGGATTACTCCGTTCTTGTAGCAGTTTAGGGAGAGTGCCAAAACTTTGCAGGAGCTCCCCTTCAGCCTGTAGGATAGAGTGAATGCCAGGGGGACATTCATGACTTATTCGTAGGGGGTTTTCCAGGCTATGTAGTTGTCTAATGTGCAACCACATGCATATTTTTCTGCTTCAGAAAAAGTAAACTTTTCTCTGAAGCAATAAATTAGGAGGTTTGTGCTAGTTACATTATTGTTTTGAGGAATTTGTGGCCAACAGTTGAGTGCTGGAAGAATTTCTCCTGGGGTGATACTTTTCCCTTAGATAGAAAACTTTCAAACTGGCCTCAAGCAAATGTTCTCAGCAGCAAACATTACCGTTTCTAGTTCCTACTAGGGTCTCTTAACTACTTGGATCAATTACTATGCTGTGGTTGCTGATTTTTGCAATCAAAGTGGGGTATGGTTTTACTTTTGTAGGTATTTTGTGTGAGTTGCAACACTGCCCTATGGAGCACTGTGGAAAGTAGAAGAGCGTTAATGCCTTTGTCCGCTTCCTGTATAAACACGAGCTTTACTGTTAGAGCACGGTCTCTCCCTTTCTGCTTCTGCTGCCGCTTTACAGCATTTATGTGAACGTCAGGCTCCAACAACTGTACCCTTTCACAGAGAAATCTCCCTTCTAGTGTTCTTGCTGTTGGCTCCTGGCTTGTAAGTGTGCTTTGATGCTGTGCCAAGCTAAAGGCCGCAGCTTTGTGTGAGTGTTTGCTATTAGGTTTCCTCAAACAAGCTGTTATTGCTTGACTTAGAATAGCCTCATTCTTGTATCTTGTAATTAGTGTGCTAAGGTGAAGCTTTTTTTGTTGTCAGAAAAACAAGCCACCGTCTGAGTGGTTTCCTGTTCTGAAAATAACTTTTTATCTTTATAAAAACATACAAAATGATTTATTTCTTCTGAGTTAGGAAAATTATTTGAATCTTGCTATTAGACTAACCTTGTCAAAGGAAACTCTCTTCCTTAGTAGCAATTGTTATCAGCTTCATTAGTTTAATGAGCTGTGTTAATAAACAAACAAAAGCACCACAAAAAAAAACCTACAAAAAGTGAAGTTATAAAGACTGGAAGCAATTTTCAGAGGTTTCCAGAAGTAGTTGGAATGTTTCTCTTGATTTAAAATAAGTTGTTGGTTTTTTTTTTTTTGTCTTAACAGTTGAATGGTGTAATATTGAAGCCTTATGTTTTGCGTGATGCAATGGCAAACTGTCTCGGAGATTGAGGAAGTTAGGTTTAATGCTAGTGAATACCTGAATGTACCAGTTTGTAGTGATTTATCAAGAGGAACCATCCAGCTGACAATGCTGTGTAGCAGCTGTGGTGTTAGTTTCTGATTAGAGTGAATTCTCTTTGCAATTATTTAGCTTCCAAAAGGGAAGTAAGACCTCTCCTGTTTTATGATATTGTCAAGATTGCAGTTTCATGTTCCAAATTATTATTTGGAAGATGTTACTTTTCAGTGGTTGTTTGTAAATACTTGTGGCCTTTTAATGTTGGTAGGCCTCAAGCTCCAATTGCTCAAGTAGAAAACACCTTTCACATAATTTATGTAAGACTAAATGAATTAAGTCTATTAGTCTCACACACTGATACCATGATCCCAATTAGATTTTGGGTAAAATGTTAATCTTTTTCTGCTCATTCTGGGCTACAGGATCTTGGATACCACTTTCCTGTAATCTTATTCATATGTTGCAGGATCAATTTTTATCCTAAAGGGGTAGAAGAAGTGGGGAAGATTTTTATGGAAATAAGCTGAGAACATACTGTATTGGTCTGATTGTAACCTGGTAGTGATGAGTCCCAGATCACCCCTTCTCAAAGGGGCAGACTTAAGCACTCTATGTAAACTAAAATAATGTGTATGCTAACAACTCAGATGCTTAAGTATTCACTTGTATGGGTTCAGATCTTTGTTGTAAACTTACAATTGAATATTTCTGCAGTCAGCGGTTGAGTGATTATAAATAAAAGTCAGATTCTTCCAACCTGTTAAACCTCCTGTGAGAGGTGAGACAGTTATTAGTAAGCCGCTGTCTTTAAGCTGTCGATGTGTGGAACAGCTCTTGGAGGGCGTGCTGTTGCTTGGTGGCAACTGGTAACAGTGTGTGTGGGATCATGTAAAGCTGAAGGATTTGTGAACTAAATCTGTAAACTCTAAGCACTCAAAGCTGAGATAAAACCAGGGAGGAAAGTGTGTGTGTTGTATATTAATTATCTTTTATTGGTGGGGAGCAGTAAACTGGCAGAGTAGACAAACTTAAATTGAACTGAATAGCTTTTGCAAGTACTCTGACTTAAGCAGCTGTCTCTGGTCATGTTTATAAGGTGCAAAACACCCTGTGGCTGGATGACCCTGTATCCCCCCCTCCTGTTCCCTTCTACCTAATCACGCAGACAAATGCTTATCTGTCCAGATGTGGTTAAATACGTATGATGTGCTACGTAAAGAGCTAGTATTAATATTCTGTTCTGACTGGGAAATTATATCAAAAGCAGTGTTAAATGAACCAGATGGGCTCTTGTTTCAAGCACGTTAAGTGACCTAGAACCCAAAGACAGCACAGCTATAATACTCTGTTGAACAAAGCATCTGCTGTGTGCCATGTGTCACTAACTTTTTTTTTCCTCTTCTGAGCATTAAGGGAACCATCTGGTTATTTGCCAGGTTAACTTGATTCTGTTAGGGCGATCTTATTACAGCTATATTACAGGTTAGCTGTGTCAGGAGTAGTGTCCTGCTATTACAGTGAGTCCTATTTATGTGTCAGGAATGTTTTATGCAGAGAAGTCAAAATTAATACTGGGAGCAAAGGAAGAGAGAGAACTTACTGTACTTCTACAGTTCTTAGCTCGGTCTTCCAGTACCTTGCCCAGAACGCTTTGTTTGCCTTTAGCAGCTGAATTCTCTGCTTAGAGTATTCTGCAATCTGATTATCTTTCCTAGAAGAAACAATTTTCTTATTTTCAGTGACAACTTGTAAAAGTGCTTTAAATCAATTTTGAACTTGCTTTTTAATTTTTGTTGCTCTGTTTCTGCTTTTCTTCCAATTAATGATCGAGTAGGTTTGAGGCTCCAACTGCATGCCTGTTTATTGACTTATGAATGCAAAGTAACAGGGATATGACATTTCCTCACCTGATGTGGCAACTGTGTGTAATGTTTACTACTTTTCATGTGAGGTCCTTCATGACCTTCTTATTTAAAAAAAAAAAAAATGCTCACTGTACTTGAACCTTTATCAGCTGAGCAAGGCATGGAAAGGGATCAATTTCTACACTTTCCTTGCCAGACTGAAGTGGAGTAAATTATTCTGCAGCTAAGACAGGGAGCAGAGGAGGGGATTGCAATTTTCCTGTTAGAGAAACTGACCCAAGTAATTCTGTTTGAACACACATATACAGTTTTTGGTATTTATCCTACTTATAAGATGCAAGGCCTTGCTAAAAATCATTTGGAGGAATGGGGCTACATAAGAAATTTTCTCATCTACACTGTACACATAGTTTTCCAGTGTGTTAGGTGTTTGACTGCCCAAACATTGACCCTGCCTAATGTAGAAGATCTGATGGGATGGCAATACCCTGTGATAGTTGTGAAACACCTGGCCAAAACCCAGCTCTCGGTTAGGTGACATCACTATAGTCAACTAATTCCTCTTCAGTCTGTTGCAATGACAGCAGCTAGTGTTCAAACAATAGTTGTCTTGATTTGTCTACAGTCTTTTTTTTGGTAGCAATATTTTTGTTTAATCATTGCCAGATATTTAATTTCTTCCAAACTTTTTTCTTGCATATTTCTCAGTAGTATAGCCAGGTAATTAGCAAAGACACATTTATTTAAAGTTCTTACTGTTCAAGTTATTGGAAGAGTTGGTTGATTCCAGTGAAATAATTGGTTATATCTGAAGGTATCCTAAAGAAATTTTCTCTTGGTATGATCAGGTAGATGTTTTGCATGAATAGTTAAGTGTCAATCTCTGTCACCCTGCTTCTTCTTTGCTGCTGCAGATGACTATATGTGATTTGTAAACTTACTTTCCTTTCTTACAGGATGATGTGAGGCAGAAAGTGCACCTGAATACCTTTGGCTTCTTCAAGGATGGTTTCATGAAAGTCAATGTCGGCAACCTTTCATTGAAGCCCCCTGTGGGCTCTGATGACAAGGGCAGCTTATCAGTAAGTTGAGTTCAATGACTGTATTAAGCTTCCCGTTAAATTGCCCTTCCACTGGATGCCTTACCTTGTTTGAGGAGTCGGATCCTGACTGGTGGTGCTGTTGGCTTTGCTCCCCACTGCGAGCAATTTATGACGATATATATATATTGTGAGACTTATCCTTGAGCACTATACATTCTGCTTTAACAATAAACTTTAACTTACCGGATCCTCTACTGAACTCGATGCGTGCATATACAACCTATATTGAACATAGGCTTCCTAAGCAGTCCTCTGATGTGAGATTTTCACATTGTTGTCCTGTTGCATTGCAATGTGTCTTGTAATCATGATATCAGTAGGTTTCCAGAACAGTGACCGTCTTATTTTTAGAGGACTCTAACATTACATGTTATATAGTACATTATATGAGTAATTTTAATAGAGAGACTGAAACACTAGGGTAGAAAACAGACCTGTGTTCTTATTCTTCTGCACAGTTTGACCTCTTTATTACTAAAAGTATTAAATGTTTTCCTCAAGGAAAAACATCTGGAAAAATTCTGAAATAAGTTAAAAGGTTCAGGGACAGAAGGTACTCTAGTTTGAGTTTGAATCAGTATATATTTTATTCTTGGTGGATATGGATGAACCAGCAAGCTTATTAGATTTGAATAATTTTTTTCTGTCTAATTAGGTAATGAGAAAAATACCTGGATTTTGCCTTAAATGTTTAATTTATTTAGAGAGCAGTGTCTTTGACTCTTTCAGTGGTGGTTTGACTTCTGATACTAGGGGAACCTGAGCTGTTTTAATTTGACAGATTCTTCTCAATTGTTTCATAGGTGGGGTTCAGTTTGGATCGAACAAGGAATGATGGGTTCTCCACTTACCTGGTAAGAATGAGATGTGACCTTACTTTTCTAAGCTAGGGGCATCTCATAGTCTACCTCACTCCAGGAATGGTTGGAAGAAATTAAAAAAAAAGGGGGGGGGCCTTTAGACATGGGCAGTTTTTAAGGGTAATTCAATTTTACAACTTTCTAGACTAAGAATGGTAACCTCTACCTGAGGGGGGGGAACATGTCCCATTTCTTATCGACAGGAGGGCACTTCAAAGATATTTTGCTTATATTACCAGGATGAAGAAGTAGATTACTGTATCTTGAAAAAGAAACCAGAGCGAGATGTCTCTGTTGTCATCTTACTTCTGGACTTCAAAACTGAAGTGTGAGTAAACAGTGTACACTACGTTTTAAAGTTATTTCTCTAGTTGAAGCTAAGGTAACACTTGTGAAATTTCTTTAAGGGCTTGGAAAACTGCTGTGCACGTAGTTTATTTCTTAATGGGTTACATGAGAGTTGAGGGGAGGTGAGAGTGAAAGAAAAATTTTCAGTATAAAATGGTCTAAGAATTCTTGCTGTATGTTGGAGGACATAGGGCAGAAGAGTCATACCTTAATTGTGCTGCAGGCATGAACTTGAATTCTTGGGTCACTTCTGCAGCTCTTGCACTGAATACGCTGTTTTATTGTTTGTCTTGCTTTCTTTTGGAAGAACAACTGTAACTGTTTGTGTGGAAACATGATTTCTAATGAGACTCTGGTTACCAAAACTGAATAAACTTTTTGTTCAGCTGCTCTTGTATTTGATATAAACATATAGTGTGACTTCTCCCAGAGCCATCAGTTCAATGCCAGGCTGCTGTAAGTCATGATCTGGTGCTTGCCTGTTCTCTGTGGTAAAAAAAAAAGGTCAGAACAAGTTGATTTTCCTTTATTGAGTATATGTAGGCTATGACAGCCTCTTTATGAATGTTGATTGACTTTAGTTTTGCATAAAAACTCTTTTGTTTATTTAGCGTGAAAGTACGGTTCTCTGCAGAAGCTGCTTCTTTGTTACCTAAAATTTCATTCATGTCTGAGGAAAATGTTACTGCCTTAAGTACCAAGCCGCAAAAAACCTCTGAACAGAGCAGTGATTCTGGTAAAAATCCTACAAAGACCAATGAAAATGCAGACAGCAAAGGTAAGCCTGCTAAAGCTGACCTGTGTGCGCTCTCACGGCTGGTTCCTTGTTGATGTGCATTCAGCGGTGTGTTGTGGTTACATGCTGGGTTCCCCTGGGGCTAGAACTTGACAGAAGTCTTGTGTAAACCAGTGCATAGAGCTTCCTTTTGGGCTAGAGTCTCTCCTGCTCAGTGATTTGTGTTAACCAGTTCTGTTGATCCAGCAGAGACCTAATGTGATTGTTGGAGACCTACAGTACCTGTGAGGAGGGGCTGAGGTACTTGGTTGTCTCTTGTCTGGCAAAAAGAAGGCTAAGGTGGAATTTGGTAGCCACCAACAGCTAGTTGAAGGACAGTTAGAAGGACAATGATGCCAAGCTATTTTTAATAGTGTCACACAATGCAACCTGTGGCTGATCCCCCTTATTAAGTCTCAGGTGTCTCAGACTGGATGCTGGGAGGGAAAATAAGACTTTCCTAGGTAGGTATTCCAGCATGGTAGCACATCATTTGTGGAAGTTGTAGAACCTCCATCCTTTGAAGTTTTAAACACTTCACTAAACAAAGCCAGGGCCAATGTGATACAGTATTGACGCTAGGCATGCTTTGAGTCAGAAGTTGGGTTAAGTACCTCCACAGGTCCTTTCCAGCCAGCATTTGTATGAGTTTGTATGTATCTAAAGAGCTGAAATCTAGTCTGTCACTTAGAAGCTATGGGGATGGAGAAGTAACTATACCATAACCTTTGTTGGAGGCACAAATCTTTTGTCTGGCTTCCAGATTAGCAGATGAAACAATTTTATAATCTCAGTTCTGCTGAGATTATCTCTAAACAGTTCATGTTATCCCTTCCTGGAAGAGTTTAGACTTTAGATCAGACTGCTCAGTCTGATCTGAAGTAGTCTGAGTCTGTCTTGGCCTGTCATGTTCACAAGCTTTATTGTTGAAAATTTTGCACAGCTGTTCTAACAAGTCAAGAACTAAAGCTGGATGGCACTGAAAATAATTGATCTGACAGCTCTAGTTCTGCTTTTTCTGGCACTGAGAAGTCTAGCATGCACACTGACGGCGCATTGAGGTGCGGGAGCCAAAAGCAAAGTTTGTCTTGAACTTTTGGTTCCTAATAGAATGGGATGACCTTAGGTTTGAAAAGCTTCTTATAGCAGTAGAATGAAACTGTGAACTTGACATGCTGCTCTGTTGAAGTCTCCTGTCAATTTAAGTTTCTCAAGTTCAGAACAGATACTGACTTGGCAGGTCACCTATGCTTTGGGGTTGGTTTGGTTTGGGTTTGTTTGTGTTTTTACTGGTGCCTTGCTTATAAAGAGCTGAGAATTTTTTCCTTCCCCAGGGCTGGTTAGGACTTCCATATGTTTGTCAGGCCATGTATTGATGTCCAGATTAAGATTAGTCAGTGAGATTAACAGTGCTGTCATAACATTAAAAGTCATAGCTGTAGACTGTATGAAACAAGGCTGTAGCCTGCATCTGGTATAGGTCATCCGCCTCCTGCATCAGTGTAATTGGAGGGGTTGGAAAGATTTCTTGGGTAGGTTTTTGTAGAAGGTGTAATAGTAGAGAAGCTTATCCTAGCATTTGAGGATTCATCAGGAATGGATGCTAGTTGTAGGAAGAGTCCTGGGAGGTAAGGAAGGACTGGGAAAGAATCTCTGTTAATGATTATCTAGGAAATTGCCATGCAGACAAGTATAGGAAGATTTGAGTAAGGTATTGGCAATGTGTAAAAGGTGGTAGTCTACAAGGATGTCTAAATGCAAACACTCTAAATGTACCATTAATACTTCTATCTCTAGGGAAGCAGTCCAAACGAAGTACAACATCATCCCAGGTAAGAAACTGTCTGCTGTTCTCTTTCTGAAAAGAACCTAGGGGAATATTCCAGTATAAGCACAGCCAGGAAGTGGAGAGTATTATTTTCTATTGCTCTCAACTTCTGCTGTAAATATACAGAATGCAGTTTTGATTGTCTGGGTGATGTAGCCAGATGTGGTAGTTACCTGCTTTAAAAAAAAAAAAAAATAATCTGTCTCTTTTCCTTTTGCCAGAGCATAGTAGAACAAGAACATCCTGTTCACAATGACAGAGGAACTTTTTCATTTCAGGTAGGGTGTCTGTCAGTGTCTAGTCTTAATGTGTGCAGACAGTTCCTTCACTGTACTGCTTTGTGAAAAGCAAGTCTGTTGCTCCCTACTGTAATCCCCATTTCTTGGGTATAGATGCCTCTCTGATAGCTCAGTCAGTTTTTGAGTGGACTCTTGTTAAGAATAAGTGCTGGAAATCTTTCTTCATAAGGTGTGGGGGCTGTTTTAAACTGTCTTTGGTATGATGCAGTTCTAAATATCTTAGTCTGTGAGCCTCAGCGTGTTGAAGTTTATTGTGACGCAACTAGTGCATACAGGTTTCTAAGAACGAGTAGCTGGGACCTGACTGATGACTCGCTTAAGGGGAAGATACTCTGCCTGAAACCAGATTAGTGCTGTGTTTCTGTATACTGGTTCACTTGTGATTGTTGGTTACTATAGAATTTAAAATGTGTTTGTTTTATGTGACACAAATCTTACTTCCATAGCTTCCAATTTGTATAGTTGGGGGAGGAACAGAATAGCTGCTTATGCTTTAGGGCAAGTATGATTAAAATTTTACACCTCACCATGTTAAATACACAACACTTCTTGTTATCTTTTCTCTGTGGTGAGCTGAGTTAAACACTGGTACCTAAAGGCCTTTCATAAAGGTCTTGGATTACCAGAGTGCCTAATCATAGATAGGTACAATGATTTTGCATGTGGAATTCTGTCGAAACTTGCAGATATGCTGGTATCCTCAGAACAGTATGCTTGCTGAAAGGAACCAACTGACCTTAAATGACTGACTTCTTTCATGCTTCAGTAGAGATGGCTTCTTACCAGGGCAACCCTGTTGTGAATGAGAAGAATGCTGACTTTCCTATTCCTTATTTTCAGTTTTTTTTTAACATCAGCTCTGAAAACCAAGAAGGTCTCTACAGCCTGTATTTCCATAAATGTGTTGGCAAGGATGGGGCGACTAATGATCAGCAGCTATTTAGCCTCGATGTGAGTATAGCTTCTAAAGTATAATTAACTCACTTGCTTAGACTGAAAGATACAGCTTTCAATTCTAGCTTGTGTATCAGCACACACTGTACATGAGTGTATATATGGAGTGGAAAGTGATTCAGAGTTGTGCCTTTAATCTCTGTAGTGGCATTTCTGAAGAAAGCAACTACAGTAAGAAGAATTAAAATACTATTTTGGAGAAATGTCTGGAAATCTGAAGACTGCATGTGGGCTGGGTTCCATCTACACAGTTGTGACTAGATGCTGTAATGAGATGGGAGCTAAAACAGCTGTTCATGTTTTGTTGTGCTCAAAAATCACTTTTTTCTTTACACAATTGCAGATATTAAGGCTGTTGCTGCAGTCAAAATTGTTGGTGTTTGAATTCAGTGTCTCTGCTTTTTCTGGCCTAATTAAAGATGCGTTTTTACAGTGTTAGATGCACATCTTAAAGGCAATATGTTACAGCAAATGTCTCATCTCTTTTAACATCCAGGGGTTTGGTCCTATGCTCTTTTGAGCCACAGTACATTATCACAGCTCAGGCTTTCCCTTTTTTCTCTTTCCTGTGCTCATGCCGGCATCCATGCTGGTGTATAGTGAGCTCTTCTGTAATGAATCCTCTCGTTGACTGAGGTAACTCAGCCAGATCAGCCCCCTGAACTGCTTTTTACATGGTTGTGCTGATGCTACGGCAAGGGAAAAGCAAGGGAGCATGTAGTGATAAAACTTAGCAGCCATAGCTTAACTCAGACTGGACTGCTATAAATCTGCTTCTGAAGTTGTGTGTTTCAAAGACCAAGTTTTTGAATTGCTGTTTGTTGCTTTGACCCACTGAAGAAATCAGAAAGAGAAGAAAGTCTGGATAACTAACCTGCTTGGTTGTATTTAGAGCTGCAGGACAGTTTCGGTGCTGCAAACCAGTCTTGATGCATTATTTTAATGAAGTCCTAGCACATGTAACCAAGCCATTTAGGGGCATAAATAGCATGTTAAATAAAGCTTCTGTTTTCTCAGTCGCAAGGTAACAGGCTTGCAGCAGAGTGCTTCCTGTCTCTTGACAGGTGAAGAAATCCACTGTAGTAAACCCAAGAGTGGGGTTTTTCAGCTATGTGTGATTCTCTCCACACATAATTCGGGACTGTGCTAAAAAACCTACTTGTTTATGCAAGGTTATAGATACTGTTTCTGAATTAAAGGTGGGCAAACTCTGTGAAGTTTGGTATAGAGAACAACTATTCTTTGGGAAAATTACTTTGTCTTTCTGAATTATGTTGCATAACAGAAGCAGCAGAAGGAACGTCTGTCCTTTTCTGCTTTTCAAGGAAATTATTGCTGTGGGTGTAATTTTGCAAAATGTTTTGAGGTTCTTGAGGATGAAGAGTTGCTTTTATTTTTTCTGTGAGTCTCATAACAGTCACTGCTTCAGAAAAGCTAATTTTAAATGAGCAAATTTGATTGTGAACTGTAATTGTTAACTCAGTGCTTTAAGAAAATGTTTTTTCAACTGTACACATAACACACCTTTAATATTCAGATAGAAATTACGGAAAAGAATCCTGAAAGCTACCTCTCGGCAGGTGAGATCCCACTGCCAAAACTCTACATTTCCATGGCTATGTTCTTCTTCCTGTCTGGGACTGTATGGATCCACATACTTCGTAAACGCAGGTAAGCGGACTAGTTTGGTGTCAGAGACAAGTATGGGCCTACTGTGTTTGATTTTTATTTTTCACTCTTCCTCTTAGAACGCCCAATTCATAGTCAGATTTAATCACTTAAAACTCCAAATCTGGCTCAATATTGTATGCCTAATACATAAGTTTATAGTTGAAAGCAGGTACTTCTGTCAGTATCACTGTTGCAGACTATTGTTCTAAAGTTATCAAGTCTTACATTAAGAAATTCTTCATGTAGCATACATATTAAAATATATTGTGGCAACAAATAAATGGGATATTCCTGTAGTTGATGACAAAAGGAGAACGCTCTTTGAAAAGAAATAATAAGAAAAAAGGTGATCATATTTTTTTCCCCATGGGGAATGACAGCTATGGCAGTGGAGAGCCATAAACATTTTGATTATAGTCAAAAGTGGTAGGAATTCCTAAGTGAAAACCATGCTGCTTAATAGTTAAAGCGTAGCAACATAAGCCAGGAGCACCTATGATTCCATTTTGGCTTTACCTCTGACTTAGTCTGGAGTTCACTTAGTGATCAGATTATTTAGTAGTCTGGAGTTCACTTGGTGGTGTGTATAGTGACTTGGGGGCGGAGGGTGGAGTAATACATGTTTGAATGATGTTTAGCAAACTTTCTAACAGCTATCATCTATATAGGCAAGATACTCCTACGAATTACTGTTTTCAATTAACTCGAGTATTAAAAATCAGAGTTGTAGAACATAGTTGAAATGTTGTTCAGGATGTTGCAAAAACTTGGGCTGCAGCATTAAAGGGAGTCCTTTTACGCTATAGTCACCTCAGCCTGGGTGTTACTGTTTGTAGGTTTTCAAGAAATACCCCTGGGAACTGAAGTTTTTACTGCTGGCTTTTAATTGATGCTCTTCTTTTTTTTTTTTCCCCCCCTCCTCTCCCAGAAATGATGTCTTTAAGATTCACTGGCTAATGGCAGCCCTCCCTTTCACAAAATCTCTGTCCTTAGTCTTCCATGCGGTATGTATAACGTCTCTGCCTTTAAGTTGTTCAGCTAGAAAGTAGAAACATGGAATCCAGGGCATGCTGTTAGAGAAATCCGCTTTGTGGGGGAGAATGGGAGGGAGCAAGAAGTGTCTTTCATATTGAAGCATTGGAACTGAACTGCAGCTGTTTGGTGGAAGTGATTCAGTTTTCATTAGCAAATTCTGACTTTAAATACAATTGAGATCATGGCCTGAAGTGGTGAAGCAGCAAGCGTACGTGAGGGTTGAATGAGTTCCATGAATTCTAATGTTTTGGCCATCTGAGGCTGGCCTGAAAGCTTGAGCGATGGTGCTGCTTCAGCTATGTGGCTTGCAATAAATGTTAATAAATGGAAACCTCGATGAATATTTGTAAAATTCAAGGGCACTGCTTTAGATGAAGTATTATGGTGTACTGTAACAGACCTAACGTTAACAGACCTAACACTTTCAACACACAAAGTCTCTGTTGAATTGTATTGACTTTGCCTTTCCACTGGAAAGATCTCATAAACAAAGGTAATGGCAAGCATTTAATCCTTCAATGTTTGTGCCAGCCATGATCTTCACCTTCACGTTCGGATAACTGCTACAAACATTTCTGGGGTCTAAGGCATTGAATCTGGTTTCCAGTAAAATTGAAACTAGAAAACCTCTAGTCACCTAATGCAACTGAACTTGAACAATGAATGAATAAATAGGTTACAAATGCAGTTGTTTAACTATAGCTAAGCATGGGAGCTGTGTGGAAAGGATGTAGATTCTATGAGAAATATCCACTAACACTTAGGAAATACAGCAAATGGAAGCGGCCTCGTTGTTGCTAAACAAAACCAGAGCACGTTGGGAGGAAGCATTCTGTAAGACGTAACAGAGCTGAGTTTGTACACACTGATTGGAAAATGAAATTTGAAGTGGCTGTCAGGCAGACCTATTTTATAGACATGGGTGGGGTGCTGATGAGCAGCTTGTAAAGTAACATACTGTATTTTTTTGCTTCCAGATCGACTATCACTACATTTCTTTTCAGGGATTTCCTATTGAAGGCTGGGCTGTTGTTTATTACATCACTCACCTGTAAGTATGTCAGAAGATTGATGTGATAGATTCAAACAATGAAATTGAATTCCCTGTGGGGCTGCCCCCCTCCCTCCCTCCTGAGCAAACTGGAAAATTGCTGATTCTTTGGTACTATGGGCTGAATGACAAGGCAACAATCAGCCCTGTGTGAAGGGGAAAGCTCTACTTATACAGGGCAGCTGCAGAGAATTGGTACTTATCTGGGTGGAGGAGTAAAAGGAGAAGAAATGCTTTGCTTTTCTTTGTTCATACTAATATTCAAGTATCTAATTTGCTCTTGGTGTGAATGGTAAAAGAGGGTACAGCTGCCAGTGTTTTCTCCTGTTCATGATGGTGAATGGATGACTCCCCCAGGAAAAGATTGCATATATTGACAATTATGAATGAAGTGTAATATTGCTATGTGATACGCAGTTGTAAGCAAGTACATCTGCTTCACTGTTGTAGGATAAGCACTTGCCAAAATTATGAATAGCAAGGCATTTGTTTGGGTTTGTGGCTTTACTGACTGTAGGAGAGAACCTGGGCAGAAGAGGAAGTGTGATAAAATAAAGTCTCTCACTGCAGTATCTGTTTCTCTTTCAGACTGAAGGGTGCTCTTCTGTTCATCACTATTGCCCTTATTGGCACAGGCTGGGCTTTCATTAAACACATCCTGTCAGATAAAGACAAAAAAATTTTCATGATTGTCATCCCACTTCAGGTGAGGACTGAGCTGTGTTAATACTTAGGGTCTTGTGGGAGAGCTGCTTGTGGAAACTGTAAAAGGCTGTGAATCCCTCACAAACTACTGCATAACTACTGCTTGTATAAGCCTATTGGTTACAATCCCAGTTGAGCTGGGATTTTCTGGGCCAGAAATGACCTCTGTAATTTTCCCCACTTTTATGCCTGTATTGAGTATGAGATAATGGTGATCAAACAGTGTCAGCAAGTGAACAACTAGCTATAAGGTAGGTATGTTCATGCTGGGGCAAAACTTGGGCTGCAAAACAGTACTAAACTACTCAGCAGAGAAATGAAATGAAAGTTGTCACTTCTGCAATGCTGAGTGAGCTTAAGAAAAAAAAAAGGGGAAAACTGAGACTTGTAGGTCCACTGAGTCTGAGGGAAACTTTCCCAGTGTGTTCAAAGTGATCAGTGCTTGTCTCGTACTCCAGGAACTGAAGTAAATAGGAGGGCAGCACTTCTATTTGTTGTAGATAGAACAGCTTTTCTGCCTTTCCAGATGGAATCCCTTACTCGGCTGCAAAACCAGAAGTGTATAATTAGTGGTTTGAGGCTCTTACAGAGCTCAGGTACAGAGTACAAAACGTGGTCAATGACCAGTTTGAATTATTGGCGTAATTGAGAATAATGCATTTAGACTGTTTGCTGTCTGTGCGTATGGGGAGTCCTGTTTCTGTATTTTTATAAATAGATTATGCTCTTTTTTATTTCTACTGATACAATAGATTCAGCATAGTATATAACAAAAAGGACTACTGCCTGAATGTCAGCAGAAATCAGTTCCAATCAGTTTTATTTCTGTGAATCCTGTGAAGATGCTGCTGAACGTGTGACTTTCTTGACATAGAGGTGCAGAAGAATTATTGACGTTAGCGAACGGCCTTTTCCTGCCACTGTGGGACAGCTTTTGCTGAATTGGCAGCCCACATCAGTATCTCCTCGGAAAGCTTCTGAAACCATTAAGCATGTTTTGTCCTGTAGGTCCTCGCAAATGTGGCGTACATTATCATAGAGTCAACAGAAGAGGGGACAACTGAATATGGACTGTGGAAAGAAATCCTCTTCCTGGTAGACTTGCTATGTTGCGGAGCTATCCTGTTTCCAGTGGTATGGTGAGTCACTGTATGTATTGTGTGGTTTCTGGGCCCCGATGGCTTGAGTTGTTTCTGAACTAATGAGTATTGACTGCTAGTTAGAGCTAAAGGTACTGCCAAAGCGCAAAAAGTCAGTCCTGTGGAGGCAAGGGTTCTGTTAACTTTTTGAAACTGTATCAATCTTAACACTTCAGCCTTGTGTTGTAGAAGATACTTGTTTTGGGGATGTTAAAGTGGGGATAAGGTAAGGTGGGTGGCGATTTTAAGTGGGGCCAGCACAGTGCAGACTATAGGTGCTTTTGAAACTTGGAATTTTTCAGAAGTACTGACTCTCTTACGTTGAGAAATAGGATTTTGCTTTACTGACTGAGGTTGGAAACTAGGCTGTTAAATTCTAAAACAATAGTGCTGTCTAAGATCTGTGCTGCCTTCAAGCAGAGTAGCTGTATTTTTACTTGACTGTTTAAAAGAAATAATCCCACAGGGAGCATTTCCCTGCCCTTCCTTCCACTCTACTTGGCAAAGAATAATGTTGGTTATATAAAACTCAACCAAAACACAGATAATTCAGATAAACACTATTGTTGCTTCTTGCCAGTTAGTCAGAACATTTATCTTCAAATTCATTTTAGTCTTAATTGGATAAACAGCTGGATTTAAAGGAGGATATGAAGGAGCTTCTGGCTCCTTGGTTAGTAAACACAGAATATTCTTCTTTTTCTCCAGTATCTCCAGTATTTTTTCCTGAAACACAGAATGAATATAAATGTCTGTCTAATAAACATGTCATCACTCTAGAGTGTGTAACTCTTGAGTGTTTCAGCAAACTGTTTCGTAAAGACACACGTACGTGTTGCTCAGCAGATGGGGGTAAGCTTCAGCTTGACTTGTGAGGGTGGCTTTCAGCTGTCCTTACTTTCCCAGTTGTCCTTTGTGTAAGGGCAAAACCCTACACAGTCTTGGTGGCCTTCTGCCAAGGCTGGGAAACGTCTTCCAAGAAACTTGCACTGCCCACTCTTCCCTTCCTCCACTCCAGTCAAAATGCTGCAGCTCTTCTGAGGTTGAGAGCGTTTGGGTATGGTAAATAAACCTGCAAGAATATTAACTTTAATTGTAGAGAGACTGATTTCCTGTGATAAAGGTGACTTTTACAGTTGCAGCTCTTTACTACCTAATGCTAGAATCCATATGTCCTGCTTAGTGATATGCTGGTACAAAACTTGCTTTCCATAAAGGAATTGTATCTGAAGAGCAAATGCATTTGGGTGAGCTATCGTGTAACTGTCTATAGTGTGCAGCCAGTGTTCCTGGATTGTCATGGTACCAACATAAACTGGCAGTGAAGCCCAAGACACAAAATCCTGCCCCTTTTTCATCTGGATAGTGTCACTGCAGCTGGTGGGATGATTCATGGGAGCAAGGTGACTAAGACTTGGCCCTTGAATTTACATTCCTGCAGGGTAGCTTCTGTTACATAAGTTGCCTATGTAGACATGTAAGCTGTAATCAACTATTTAAATGAAAAGAGCTTAAAAGAGCAGTAAGATGCCAAATGCTTGGCAGTACTCTGAGTAGTAGCTCAGCTTAATTGTACAAGTGGAAAGCATTATGCTGGAAAATGCCCCAGTTTCTCACTCTGCTCCCTCCCTCCCACAAAGCTTTCTGTAGGCTGAAGTAGGCTTTGGCAATCGGCTTTCTTAATCGCAAGGAGATGCAGATACTTGAACTAACTGCCTGAGCTGGGGGTGAACTGTATGCCAAGCACGCTAAGCACAGTTAATTACGAGTATACCCCAGCCATAAAGAGCTATCAAAACTTGTCAGTGTTCTAGAGGGCTGCAGTGAAAAGGGAGTGCAAAAATTATAGCTAATCTACTCCTTTTTTATTTTTCAGGTCAATAAGACATTTACAGGAAGCTTCAGCAACAGATGGGAAAGGCAAGTAATCTGTAATTTTTTTGTTTTATGCTACGTGCCATAAGATAGTGCTAGGTTTTCAAACACATGATGCTGATTTAAAATATGTAAAGTAACACTACAAATCTACACTATGTTATTGTCACACTGCTGCTTTTCCTCAGTGGGCTAGTGGGAATAACTTCTGGAAAATGACCTTTTTCATGTATTGCTTTGACTATTGGAACTCATATGTGGAACTCACTCTCTGGTACTTGCACAGCTCTCGGTGCTTGAGCTAGACACGACATCTAGAGCAAATCATCTTGATAGATTTGCCTTCCTTTCTCAGACTCGAGTGTTCAGAAGCAGAACTAGAAATGAATTCCAGAATTGCTGACTATTAGACAAAATAGACACCCTTACTTCAGTTTCTGCAGAAATCTGTTCCTGCCAGAATACAGGGAAACAAACCTCATTATGAAACAAAACATAAATTGGCATTCAATGTAACGCAGTTCTTGTCCATGTTTGTACAGCAGCTTAAAGGACTGCTTGTGTAAAGTTGAGTATGTTTATTGTAGCAGTGAAAATGAGATGATGGATAGAAAGCTAACCCAAATATGGCTTCTGTAAGTGTGTGCTTTTCCTGTCTTATCTGTTCACTTCTTCTGAATTAGTTCCTCAGTTGGCTGCAGATGCAAGCCATGGAGCACAGCACTGGCTTCCTTGGAAGCAGGCAGCCATTTCAACGTTCTGTCATTTGATGGCTTTTCTTGAAAGCTTTATTTGTAGAAGGTCCTTTGGCAACATCCTTTCAACCTGGTCTTATCCGTTAACTCTTGTCTCGCCTTTCAGGAGCTAGCCTCCTAGGTCTGAATACTTCTTCCAGTCATTTCCCGGTTTCCACTGAGCCGCTTGCATTTCAGTGCAGATTGTCTCTGTGGTCCAGTAGGTGAAGTTTAGGCTGGGCACTGAACTCAGCTCTGTGCAGACCACAGATTAGGTCTTTTCTTGCCATTTGTTAAAATGAAACAATAATGAAGGTGAGCCCAGCATTTTTTTTTTGAGATTCAAAGTTGTTAAAAAAAAAAAAAAACAACAAACCACCCACCCCAAACCTAAAGGGGGGAAAATATTAATTTCTAATAGAAACCAATGTAAAAGAGGTTTGTGTTGATAAAGTAACATGAATGTTATTGGTAGCTTTCTCATCGGTGTGTTCACATGGATTCAGTGACATTGACTGAATTTGTTTTATCTTGTCCACTGAGCATGTGTTCTGGAGTATTTATGCTCTTACTGTTACAAAGTCTGCTTAAATTTAGACATTCCCTAAAGCAATCCCTTTCTTCTGAACTGAGAACTTCACATATGTAAGTCCTGGTTCTTAGCTGAAGCCACCGTGTGTGACTACAAATAGAGATCAGCTTTCCTGTAACTGAGGCAGAACTGCTGGGTGGCAATGGAGTCTGTGGCTGTTCCGACACTGAGCACTCAAACTGAGCCACAAACCCTCCAGATCTGTGTGGCCCCAGGTGATCACCCCGTGCCTGCTTTGCACTTGATGCCTTTTATCACAAGATGGTGCTATGGAGTTTGCTTAACTTCAAAACATACTGAATGAAGGAGAAAAGTAAGGTGGCCAACATCAAGGGTGTTCAGCATAGACTCTGGACGTGTCCACTTTTCGTCGTAATGGGGGGAATCTGGATCTAAGTAAAACCAAGTAGTTCTGAAGGATGTGTTGTAGTGTATAATGGAGGTAGAAGAAAATGATGATCTGAGAAGAACTGGTTGTGTCCTTATAGCTAGTCAGTGATATGCACAATAGCCCCTAAGGACTGTTCTTAGTCCTCTGTTTTGTGTTGTTCTCAACGGGTAATGGTGCTCTTTATCATGAAGGTTGCTTGTGGATCACCTACTGCCATTACCATGCTTTGTTGTGCAGATCCTGCAAGTTCAATAATTGTGTGTTGAGAGGGACTTGGCAGCTGTGTTATACTACACTAATAAAAAAGAAGCTAAGGAAGAATTTTCGGGGAAAACATAGGCACTAGATTGTGGCCAGGACAGCCACAGTGCTGGGACTCACTTGTGAAATAATGTGCTTAGAGTATTTAGAGGCTGTTGATAGGAGCTCGTGGGGAGCAAGTGAATGGCAACATGATGCCAGAAGCAGAATGTAACCTAATGATGTCATGCTGCTAGTGTGCCTGGCTGAGAAAACCAGAAGTGATATGGTTGCCCTATAATATGGTAAAATAATTTGTTAGGCTTATAAATGAATAGTCTTGACTAGAACCACATGCTCTTAACTCTGTAGGCTTCCCTTGGAGGCCCTGTTCTGCAGAGGTGTTGCACAGTGTCTTAGCTTCTCACAAGAAAAACAGGACTAGTGATAATTCTAAAATCACCAGCATTTTTTTTTCCACAGATGAAGATAGTTTTCTCCTAAAGTGGTGAAAACTACTGGATCCTTTCATACGCAGTTTACCTGCAGCACTGCCTGTCCTGTGGTTAGAGCTGACTGAATCTTGTGCAGCCGGTGTTGGCTGGGCTGCCTATTGCTTGCTAGGATTTATTGTCTAGTATTACCTCAACGGCTGCTTTCCCTGTTCTCTCACACAGACTTCATTAACTTATAGGGTATCTTGGGGAATTATAGACTATAAATTCAATAACTTTTTTTCCCTGGTGCTGAGTCTGCTGGTGAGAAAGACCTAAGGTAAATTATTTTTGCTTCCTTACATCTATTAGAACTAACAACTCTAGGACTTCACGGCTCAGTATCCTGGTGGTGTTTCCTGACTGTCTGTCTGTCTTGTCCTCTTCCAGCTACTTCACAACCTGTTTATTAGATAGCACTCCCTTGGGTCAAGTGCAGCCGTGACTGCAGCGTGACTAGACTAGAAATGAAGCAGAAGGCTGGTCGGACTACTAGTCTTTTAGCCTGTTACAGCTGTGCTTGCTATAGGCCTTTGTATTAGCAATGTACAATTATTAAAAAGGCTTGTTAGAAGCAACAATGATTTGGAGTCACTAGCTAATGGTCATTTAAACTTGATTTTTTTTTTTAAAGATTATTTTCTAAAGTGGGAAAGCTAGAGGAATGGGTCTAAAGCCGTATTTATCCAGGGAGACCTTATATGCACAGGTGCTGTGGATTGCTAGTGAAGAGTAGGCAAGGCACAGTGATAGAGCTGAGTTTGAGCTGCCTGCTTGTTTGCTTTTTTTCCTTGAAGGTGATCTTTAACTCTAAAGCAAAATATCTGACCTACACAGGCTTCTTATCTTGCACAGCAGTGGGTGTAAACATCCCATTTTTAGAAGCTTTTTTCTTCCCCTTTTAAAATAGCCACCTTCAGACTTAAGCAAGTGCCTAGCTGCAGCTCTTTGGTCTGTCACTGTTCTTTCAGATGGGAGCGGGCTCTCTGTCCATTTCTAGATCTGCATTACAAATGTCTTGCAGATTTAAGGAAATCAGCCTTGCAAACTGAGCTGGGATTGTTTGGGCTGGAAAGCTGCTCAACTACCACTACCTTTTTTACAGGCATTGTGAGAAAAGGGAGAGAGGGAGTATGTTGTAGTAAACTTGCTTATGTTTGTCTGAAACTCAAAGTTCTTGGTCACTGGACCTCTCAAGTCTCATAACCCACTCTTGTGTATCACATCATCTGTTATTTGAGGGAGGAATGGAGGGCTGGAAACACCACTGCAGTTTTTGTTCTGCTTGTACTTCTGTGTGTGTGATGTGAGATGTGAAACTTGGTGCAGTCTGATCACGAACATTAGCTTTTTTCCTGAAGCACTGCAGCATGTCATAGCTGGCAGCAGAATTAGGAGAATTAGGCGGAATGCATTGAGCTCCCAGGCAGCATTCCCTGTGTGCTGTGCAGTGGGCAAATGATGGTTAAAGCTTTCGTGCTTGCCCCCATGTCAGGAAAAAACATTTGCTGTATTGAGTGTCTTCCTGCTTCTGTACCATGGAAATGCCGTGAACAAAGAGCCTGGTCCTGTGTGGTGCAGAACACCCTCTGCTTAGCTGAGCTCAGCAGACGCTGGAGGCGATGGCTCTGCGGAGACCCATGCTAAAACACCTCCGCAGCTCTCCGGCGAGGAGGAGGGGGTAGCGCAGGGGCAAACATGCTCTAGGCAGTACATGGGCATCTCAAACCTTGAGATAAAGCGTGGTGATTTAAGTGTCAAGACCTCAATGGATAGCGCTGGAGAGTTAGGAAATGTTGAGAAATTAAATAGGCCTATTATGTTCCACTGTACTACTTCCAGCTGCCCTAGCTAACTATCTGGGGTTGATGTAGCAATTACGTGTTGGAGATACATTGCTTATCCTGTACTTTGGACATTCTTCTGACCCTGGTGGGGAAGTGTTGTGCCAAATGGCTAATGTGTTTTAGAATGTTCAAGATTAACTAGTCTGTGCAGCTTCTCATGCATAACACAGAGTTGCTGTATCTGTTTGCTTGACCTCTTCTTTCTGGTATAAGAATGCTTTTAAGCAGAGTGCTGTAGAGATTACAGGGCCGTACTTCTCAGAGTTACTCCTGGAGTTGCTTTTTGAGGTCTGGATCTACATGTGTGCCTTCATTCTTGGGGGCGAGGTGGGGGAATAAAAAGTTCATTTACTATTTGGAAATGGTGCAGATTGCATCTCAAATGCACCGGAGTTAGTATAGCGCACAAAGATTGTAGAAATATTTTTAGCTGTACTTTAGCGTGTTCACTCAAAATGCATTATGGTTTGCCCTTGCATACTATATTATCTGGACTTGAGCTTGTTACGCCCTGGGCTGCAGTCCTCTTATTGTTATTACATATTCTAAAAAGGTCAGATTTATTCATCAAAAAGCTATTGTCTGATGGTGTGCAAAGCTGTAGTGGATGGTCTGACTTTCTTTTTCCCCATCTTATAGGCTGTCTCAGCATTTGAAATTAGCAAGGGGGCAATTGGAAAAAGAGACTGATTATCAAAATTGTGTGGTGTGCTATGTTTTGATCGATGCAGATCAGGCTATTGCAGGCACAAGCTGTTTAAGTAAATGGTGATAGGGAGGGAAAACTGAGGGAAGCAAGGTATAGATGTTATAAACCTTTCTTGGAGGATGGCTTTTATCTTTTTAATTACTTTATGAAAGAGGTGGAATACAAATATGAATTCATTTGTAAACTCTTTGGTAGAAAGTCTCTGCTACTTTTTTCTACCTTCTCTGCAGTTAAGTACTGTTCCTTGAAGAATGGTTATCATACTCGAAACATAAATTTACCCAGCCTTTACTGCATGCTGTGATTGCTGCCGTGTTATCACGGCTTTACAGGTTGGGATTGCAAATGATTCAAGTTGTAAGTGACAGCTGCTGGCCTAGCCTCTCTCCTTGCAAATGTTGCTGTCAGTGTCTGGACTGCCAGGCTAAGGTGAATCAAAGTCTTAGTGTCCAGCATAGCGAGACTCAAGTGTTACTGCTTGGAGCACATTCAGCCTGTGAAAAAGCAATTCACAAGCTGCTGATGCCAAGCAATGATGATTTTAGACTTTCTCCAGAACAGTGTGTGCTGTAACTTTGAGCCGTTTAAAAAAAACCTGGCAGAATTTTGTAGACGTGCATTAATACTGGCTTTAGTGTCTGATAGCGGAGGGAAGTATTCCTGAAGTTGAGGCAGCTAGAGGAGAGCACCTAGTTGTGATAAATAAGCAAGCCAGCTTCCAGAGGTGGCTCTTCAGTCTTTCTACTTGGTGGTGGTTGTCGTTTTTCCTCCCCTCGCCCTTCTTTCCCATGCTCAGCCATTCTAGATATCTGGATGTACCAACCTATGACTTTCGGTATTGATTATCATGATGAATAGGCAAGATCTTGAGCTGTGCTCCATAAGGTGGGAGAGGTGGCATGGTGATACTTCAGTTGGCAGCCAGATCTTTGGCTTCACTATCCTTTCCTCCTATGCACTGCACGAATCCAACAGAAATGACTCCCCAGCTCACTCGGTTGTTGACTGTAAAGCATTGATGGATGGCAGTTTGAATCACAGCTGTTGAGTTGGTGTTTCTTTAACTATGAAGCCTCGTAATTCTCATGGCCTGTCATTGCACCAGTTGGTGGCAGTTCTTGGAGATGAATGCGTTGAGTTCAAAATAGATCCTTCTGTGTACAAACCGATATGTGGTAAATCACAAGATCTTCGTGGTCACACTTAATGTAGCTCTCATTTAAATAGGACAATATTGCTTCCCTGCTTCACGATTTAATATTCTTGTCCTGCTTATTTGCAGGCTTTAATCTTTCTCCAACTGTATTATGAAAAGCTTTTAACATTAGGTTATCTGGTAGAGCACTAGATCCATGAAAATTCCTAAGTTTTTGCTATTTAAATGGGGGAAACTAGCTTTTGTGAGGGACAGAAATGAGGGTGAAGTAGCTAAACCAATGTCTCGGGGCTGATTTAGCTACCAAGGATTTAGTTAGATTCTTGTTCTAGCAGTTCCAAGTCTTGCCATCTGTTGCCCAGTGAAGTGCTCTGTGCTTCGCTGCTGGTACTCTCCAGATGCAAGTTTAGAGCTTGGGCATTGCTTTCTGGAGTCCAGAACTGTATATTGCAAAGCGGCTGCTATTCTATGTTCAGTTTTTCATATTGCAGTCCAGAAGGGAGCATCCTCCCCAGACTGAGAGCTAGTGTTCCTCTGACGTACTGTGCCAGAAGATTGCCCCCATGAGCACAGTCTTGCCCAAAGCCAACCCAGTCTGACTGGTGTTCAGATGAGCGTTGCACATAAAGCTTTAGCTGCATGGAAACAAACTTGGTGTTCCTTCACAAATAAGGTTTGCTTTTTTCCTCTTGAGGCCTGTCTCTGCTTTCTCTCTCTGCCATGCCCTGTGCTCTGTCAAAAGTAGACATACCGTTTGGAAATGTGTAGAAGCCACTAGCCAGCACTAAATCAAAACTACCCTTAGCTTAGTTTTATCTACTTGTCAGTCAGTTTACGCCTTGTGTTAGTCGGGTGCTCTTGTTACAGTATGTCTGCTGGAGGAGGGTTTCTGTCTGTCTCAAGGTGTCCGTAGCTTTCAGTGGTTCTTCTGGAACACTAAAGGTAAGTTTTGGAAAGTGACTCTTGATCTCTAGATTACACAAAGTAGGTTTATAAGAGAATGTTGTCTGTCTTCACTGTAGCTTATGTAGGGGGAACCTGTAACAGTTTGAGTGGTGCATTTGACATTACCTTTCCATAAGAAAAGCTTCATTGTTTTTGACAAAGAAAGTGAAGCATTTTTTGGTAGCTATTAGTCCTCCTCTTCCTGGTGTGTAATACTGTATTTTGCACTGTTGTGAACCTGGGAGGCCTTATGTGCAAATACATGCAGCCTTTTGTAAATCTAATTTTTTGCAGTTGGTGATTTCTGTGAGGGAGTGCAGGTGAACTTAAGCACAATGTGTTGCACTTTCACATCTGATAAAAAATTTTATAAGGAGGGCTTGGAGGGAATACCAGTAAGCATGTGGCAGATTTTCTAACTGGCAACTGATGTTCATGGTCTCTAAATTGCATTTCTGTATGCTGTCAACATATCTTGGAGTGTTTGCCTCTTGTGTTGTCACAAAAGCACCAGGAGTCCGTATTTGTAATCCTGCTGCACCTCTAAAACCTGACTCTCAAACCAGAGTTGACAGCTGCTCCATCTGTTGTTGACCTCTGCTCCTTCACATGAATATCTGCTCTGTTCCTCAAGAGCTGATGTAATCTGTCCAATAAACACAAGTTAGCCCTGGGGCCTTGGCTTACACGGTTTGTGACTGAAACATGCATTTGCTATAAGAACTATTTAGTATGACTTCCCATTTCACTGGTAAGTTGTGACTGAGCCACGAATGATAGAGGATACTGTATAGATGTCAAAATACTCCTGCTGCGGTTCACCAAGCTGCAGTGGTTCCCAGAGCTGAGGTTACCTCAAAGTCGTTCAGGTCAGTTGAAGGCACAGAGCAGGTCAGGACTCTAGAACTCTAGAAAAGATGTCAGTTTTCTAGGAGGCAATGTCAAGTGGCATGGTCCTTCTGGCAAGAGTGAGGTGACAGTATGTAGTTGGCTATGTACAGATAAGCATTAGAGGAAGAAGGTTCTATATTGCAGAGTGCGTGCATATAAAATTTAGCATAAAGGTGATATCACCGAGTTGCCTTTTTAAGAGGGCATTCACCCCAGCCTAGGAGTTGTCTGGTATGTAGACAAGCCAGGCTGGTACTCCTCAGAGCCCAACAGGCTGTGTGACAAATCCTTCTAGTCTGGGATTACCCAAGTCCTAGTTTTGACCACTTGCCTACCTTGCAGACAGACATCGAAAGAAACTTCATCTTGTTTTAACAATTTTCTGATGGACTTTTGTGTTCTCTTGATAGCTGCCATTAACCTAGCAAAGCTGAAGCTTTTCAGACATTACTATGTAATGGTAAGTAAAACACATGTACGCATGCATACAGAGCACTTAGAAGCCGTTCAAGCCTTTTGATGGCTTACTTGTTGGAAGCTAGTATAGCTGGTGGATGTGGTGGAGATGTTCCTAGTTCTGTGGCGCTGCTGTGCTTTGGCATCTTGGTCAACTGGGTTACAGTGCTCAAAGCAACTTCCCTTCTTTTCCTAGCGGTTGCATCCTTCTCTCTATCTTTAAATTGGTTACAGCTATTTGTAACGCTTACTAATTTCCTCTGGAGACAGCTTGAGCTGCCAGTTGAATTGATGGGCTTGAATAACATACTGTAAACTTCCTAAAAATTAAACTTGGGACCAAATGGTGCCTTGAGATGCATGTGTGCAGCTTCTGATTAAGTCAGTGGGAGCCATGAGCATACCTCCCAAGAGAGCATAGGCTTCTTAATGATTTCCAGCAGCCTCATTTCAGACTCTTAAAAGTGGTAAGAGTAATAATTGCAATCCCGATTTTTCAAGTTCTACAAAATCCTAATGCTTAAAGCATTTTCCTGCTGTAACTTAAATATGTTAGCAATACTTTGAGTCATTTGGACATTCACCAAGCAGTACGGCCCTCAGCCTGTATCTTCCCTGTTTATCAAGGAGCATAATAGGGCTAATCTGACATAATGAGTTGCCTGGGAATTGCTTGAGCTCTTTCTCTGGAAAAAGAGGTTCTATAAGGATGGTGCTATTGTTCTCATCATGTTTTCTCCTTTTCCTTCCCAGATTGTGTGTTACATTTACTTCACACGGATCATTGCAATTCTCATAAAGATTGCTGTTCCATTCCAGTGGAAATGGCTGTACCAGGTATTTGCTAGCAAAGGAAAATACATCCATTCCTTTATTTTTTTTCTTATTATTCTTTAAATATAACCACACAAAAAAAATTCCATAAATTGTTCCTCATGTTGTAGTAGAACATCTCAGAGCACAGTGCTGCACCCTTTCTCCTCCTGGTTTTTATCACTGATGTGCCTAAGGTGGCAGGAATATATTTTTAGTTTTATGTTTGTCCAGCAAGGCTGCTGGATTATACATGACATGTCTGAAAGTAATTGCATTATTGATTTTTAGTCTTTCAATTTAAAAATGTCTGAAGGAAATTAATCAAGAACATACAAAGGAGAAAAAATAGTCAGGTTTGCCCTGTGTAATTGAGGCCCCAGGGAGCCAGCGAAATAGGCTTTCACTCTTCTATCTACAGGCTTTATTTGCCTAGTGACTTTTAAATACTTGGTTTCTTAACATATAGTCCAAGTAACTGTGCGGGGAGTCTTTAGAATACATTAACTGTTGAAAATTCCAAACAACGTAGGGATGATCATCCCCCCCCATTTAAAAGCCAAGTCTTGCCGTAGTTACTTAAAAGCACTGGAGTGATGGCTGGAACTGTAACTGAATTTAAAGTGACAGGGAAAGCTGAAAGAACAAAGGGCTTGACAGCCTTTAGCCTGAGATTAATGATAACAGGACAGGAATTGCTTTGTTATTTCTGCTACGGCACAGGCTTCTTGGCCATTAAATCTCAAATCTTATGAATGAGAAGAAATGTTTCATGACCATGAAGGATTATAGGACTGAACTTCAATCTTGTGTTTTTACTTGCAGCTGCTGGATGAAATGGCCACACTTGTCTTCTTTGTCCTCACTGGGTACAAGTTCCGTCCAGCATCAGACAACCCTTATCTACAGCTTTCTCAAGATGATGAGGATGACTTGGAGATGGAAGCTGTGTAAGAACCCCTTCCCCTGCCTTTTTTTACATCTTTGCTTGATTTGAGAAAAGTAATGTTTAAAAGCGGTTTACTTTAATGTCTCTAAATCCTTCTTTGAAAAAGATTTAAGATCTGCCCACACATTTAAAGATGAGGTGTCTATTTGGTGTGTGTTAAACTAACAAAGAAATTTGTGATATGCATAGGAGCCTCTGAGCTGGATATTACAGTAGTGTGGAATAAGCTGGTAAAGCTTTTTGTGGGGCAAAAACATACCCATGAAAATATCAAGTGAAAAAACTTGTGTTTAATCTGTGTTGCTGAACACAAATGAGCCTTACAGATTGTCATTAATGCTTCATGGTTAAAAAAACCAAACCAACCAAGCAATGGCAAACTACCAATCTACAGAAGATAAATGAACATGGTGTAAGGTCACTCCTACCTTGAAGTTCAGCCTGTAGCTTTGCAGAAAGTAACACTGAGCTGAGGAGATGGCTTTTTACCAATGCTCTTCACTGTTCTGTTCCTTCATGCTAAACCATGAGGCACCACAAATGCAGTAGGACCTGAGATAGTCTGGAGAAATTATAAAGTGGGGCTCAGCCTAAGTCCCTGTCATTTTCTTTGCAGTGCTGTTCTGAGGACTTAAAAAATGAGTGGCATTTCTGAATCTGTAATAGAAACTGCCCTAAGAAATTCAGCATGCTAGAAGTGTTGAATACAGCTATAATTGCCACAGACTCTGTTGCTTGATAGGAGCCGAGCTAACCTAATCTCTTTAGTAGTTATGCACTTCTGCATAATTGCAATTCATGTACAGGCCCACAAGCCTGTTCCTAAGAATTTATTTCTAATTCGGCAGATCTCCTTTACCTGATCTTGGGTGAAACAAATCAACACTCCAACTTTTACTGCGGGGGCAAAAAAAGTCAGAATGTGTTTGCTCTCGTAGTTAGCTCAGAAAGAAATGGAGCTTATTGGGAAATTGCTACAAGGAGGTTTGAGGCAGAATCCAGCCTGAAATGTCATACAAGGAGTGTAACTTCTCAGAAATGTCTCTAGAAACAAAGATCTCTTCAAATGCTTAGTTATTTTTGCTTTGGATCCATAAAATCTGTCATTGTTGCAAGCGGAATCCAACTAGTAGGTAGTGGCCCTAAAATCACTGTTGCTTTAAAAGTGTTTAAATGGTTTATGTAAGAAGCTGGTTTCAGTTTGGGAGCTGGTAAATAAACATCCATGTTAGGAAGGCACTGTCTGAAAAGGAAGATGTGGCAGGATTTGTGATTGTACAGAAAAGAGCTTTTTTTCCTACAAGATTGCCTGTTAGAGTGAATTTTAAGTTTGCATGACATGCTTAATGAGTTTTTACTTGGGTTTTTTTAGGACTAATAATATGGCACCTTTCGCATGTAGTAATTTCAGTAAATTGGAGAAGCTGCTAAATTTAAGAGAACCTGCCAGGAATAAGCTGGAAAAAGTTTAATGAACTAATTAAGTGATTTACATCTTGCCATACTGGAATAGACATTACTAGAAACTCGAGGATCAGAATTCCTTGGGAGCCTTTTCCTAGTAAGGCATTTTGCTCTTTGCCTTGGGAGTCTCCATTGTTGTGCCTTGTGGCTTTGTTCCCCTTAGCCTTGCTTGAATTTTTCTCATCTGATTCACCAGTTTTACCCCATTTGGGCACTTGGCAGGGTGTAATCTCCGAGAGTCTTGTTCTTCCTTCCCCAGCTGCATCAGGGAGGTGAAGTTTGCACATATTTGAAAAGCATGCTGCATACACATTCTGTGACAGGTGAAGCACTGCAATGGAAGTGTATTAAATTTCTTGTTGACTTGGTCTTGCTGGTCCTATTTTTGCTTTTATAAATATTAAATGTTGTTTCTGTGGGGGAAAAAATACCAAGGCTTATTTGACCGAGTGAGTGAGTGCCTGACAGCATCCTGACCAACTATTGTATGAGTGTGTTTTGTCTTTCATGTGATAAATACCCACTTGTCTTCAGAGGCTATGGCAGAAGTTAAAAGCCTGCAAACTTCAAACTTCATGGTGTTCTGCCATGTCTTATTGTCAGGTTTTATGGTTGTTTTCCTCTCCCGGAGGGTTTTTGTTAAAATCAGGCTCTTTAAAATATTTGCTGCAGAAGCGTTCAGTTTCTTTAGACTCAACATTTCCATGAGCCAATGGAGGGGAGAGCTGTGAGATCACCAAGCCTGTTTTCCAGGCTTGCCTGCCTTCCAGCAAAAAATAGGACATTTTAAGTGCAGCTCTCTAGCTTATGCCTGCTTTAATGCAGTGCGAACTATACAAAGCTCAGTCTGGCAGTAAATGTAAATATTGTTAAGGACAGTGTGGAAATCTGTGAAGTTTCAAGAAAAATCCAAAGGCTAGGTGTCTGTGACAGAAGCAACGTAAGGCACAAATCCTCCCTCTGTAAATTCTCGTAACTCTCAAATAAAATATAAATCAAGAACAGCAAAGGTAACTTGCAATAAGTCTCTTCCACTAACGCGCCTCTGTCTTGGGATAGGACTTGCTCTTCAGTTATACCAGACTCAATAGAAGTTGTCCTGGTGGAGAGGAGAGTATGACTAAACCTGAACTAAGGACCAGCCTGTTCTTTTTCAAGTAGGGTCAATAGCCATTTATCATCAACAAAGTGGCTTTCTGTGTATTCTGGGCTGGGCAGCCTCTTGAGCCCATGCTGTCGGTATGTGGGCTTGTCGCTGACAGTTTGTTAGATTTAAGTACTCTGTTTGAAAAGGTGCAGCCACACTTGGCAGAAAGAGTTGTCAGGCTTCCAGTCCTAATGCCATTTCTGGGGCATGAACACAAAAATATAAACAGTACAGTAGATGAGGTGGGGTGGGGAAGGGGAAAGGAAGCAGTTTTAGTTTTTTTTACTCTTGCAGTAAGTTATTTCATTAGCTCAGTAAGTTTGCTTTAAATGTGAGGTACTGAAGTGCTCTTCTACAGATCTTGGTTGAGAATGATGTTCATACATGCATGTGGGGGTAAGATATTTCCACTGGAGGAGGAATTGGAGGAAAAGCCATTAATGGTTTTGTTATTAATTCAGTAAATCCATCTTACTGAGTGTGTGGAGACTTAACTTTGTTTGTTCTTAACACCCAGCACAGCCTCAACATAGTGAACTGTTGTGGTAACACTGACCTACCTTTGCTTATGCCTTGGGATCTGGAGTTTCTCACTGTATCATGAGACAACCTATTCTGTGCTGAGACTTGAAGTCCTGGTTGGTTGCTTTTCTCTGCTTTCTCTCAGCTTGTGCTTCATGGCAGACTGATTCATGATGCTCTCCGTTAGAAGTGATTTTCTTCACCTAATGCATCTTTCCCATGCAGAGATCAGCTTTTTTGCTCAATGGCTGATCAGTTTTCACTCCAGTTTGCAATAGCTTGTAAAGGCTGGCTCCTGCCAGTATCACAGTGTTTCTTTTTGGGAACAAAAAACAGGAGAAAAGACAGCTGAGATCCACCACTGCGGAGGGCTGAAAATGCTTCTGAATGTTTAGCTATCTCTTGATACCTTGGATACAACGTGGGGGGGAACTATGAAGTATCTGCAGCGTGTACCACTGTGCAATGGAGTGTTCAGGGAACTCCTTTTGTGCCTCGTTTGTGACAGGTATCTCTCTGACAGCCACAAAAATTCTCTCTGGAGAGAGATGGTTTAGTTAGAAGGATCTGTTGCTTTTTAGCTACTGCTAGTTTCTGGGATAGACATGCAGTTCTCAAACTGCGGGTGAGGAACATTTACTTGCAGTATTGCAGGTCAGAACTGAAGTCTTGAGACTGCTCAGAGGACTAGAATGAGAATTGCACTGTGCTTGGTCTTAGTGCTGATACCCTTATTTTACCGGGCACTGAAACGTGTTGGCTGAACTGATTTTGAGTGAGAGGAATTGCCCATTGTACGCAAACAATCTGAGAAAATAAGGACTCAAGAGCTACGGCATACATTTCTCATGAGATGAGAACAGTGCTCATCAGATGGTCTTTAACTTCTGCTGTTGAGGAATCCACCCCAAAATCTCTCCCTGTTCTTTGCTGTCGTTGCAGGGTGGGGACAGTAAATGGCCTCTGGTAACAAATGACAGGACTTGAGCTGGCTGCAATTTCAGTATGTAGCTGTCTGTCCTTTCCCTCCATGAAAGTGCATCATTCCCTCTTAGCCACAACCTCTGATCATTTTGTCATCATCTTGGTGTGTAATGGGTTTGTAATTGTATTAAAATGCAGAGCTAAAAATCTAGACTGTGGGCCAGCTGTGAGTCAAGTGTTAGGACTACCTGGTGTCATGCATGTGCAAAAAACTTACTTATATATCCTAGTATGTCTGCTGTGCATTGCTGTGTTAGTGGCTTGTGTTTGGTTTGTAGTCCATTGTAATCTTCAGCTCCTCCCTGAAGAATTGGTACTTAGCCCCTTATTCTGTAATTAAAAAGCTTATTATTTCTGAAGAGTAAACTTTGTAGTTGTCTTGCTGCATTGTCCCATATTTTTTCAGACCATTACCTTGATTTGCCAGGATCTTTCTGCATTCTAGTCCTGTTCTCAAATATGTAGCTTTTAGTGTCTTCTGTGGATTTAATAAGCAAATTCTCTATTCCATTACCCAGGCAATTACTGAAAATACTGAATAGAAGTGAACCCAGGACAGACCTCTCTGGAACCACACTCAATGTTCTTTCATTTTTGACAGGAAACCATTAAGTACATTTCAATGCAAGCTTTTCCAATTATTTATGTATCTACTTTGATGGTTTTGTCTAGCTCATGTTTCCCCAGATGTTTTCGTGTGTGACTGTGGGGAAAACCTTTGTCAAAAGGGAGAACTTAGAGATCTACGTGTTCTCTGTGCTGATGAGCTCGACGTGATTTCTTCCAGGCAAATGTTTGCTGCTTACTAATTCCATCTTTCTCCTTTAAGCAACCTGCTTACTTTTCTCCCTTTTTTTTTTTTATTTCAATAGGGAATAAAGCTGCTATTTGATCTGAACTCTTTCCCTATTGCTTTAAACACAAGCTCATCTAGGCCCACTCTAAAGCGTCTGAACCACTGATGATCCCAGTACTGCTAGAGAGTCACTGAACACACCGTTTTGAGTAAATTATTTTTACAGTACATGTACAGAAGCTGATACCTAACGTGGAACTAAAGGCATTATCAGAAGAGTGTATCTGAAGATTACTTCTTCTCTTGGGTGATACTGTTAAAATGTTGTTAGCTAGTCTGATCAAATAAAGTATTCTTACATGGTAAACAGCAGGTGAAAGCCTGCGAAGACTGACAGGGGCATCTTTGAACAGGACGGTTTTATGTATGCTCCCAGGCATCCCTTGTGAATGCATTGAGCTATTGGCACTCTTACTTTCAGCATCCAAAATAACCCTTGTAGCACATTTGTGGGGGAAAAAAATACCTGTATGGAATGAGAATAATAGTGTGCAAAAGAACAAAGCAGACGTCTTGTGCATGTGAATAGCCTGTTTTGTATAGCAACAGAGAAAGCTCCTGGGCTGAAAAGCTTTTGGATAGCTAAGGCAGTTCTGAGAGGAGTGGTGCTGTTCTGGCTGGAAAAACAGTTCAGTCTGCCTAGTGTTTGAACGGTATTATGAGGCTTTATAGTTCAATGATCAGATTGCCATGACAAATCCAGACTTGGATGGTATAAAAAGGATGACCTCTCTCTTCTGTTCTGTTGCCATTCATTGAGTAATTTTGCTATTAACAGGAGTTGGTGTGCATTAAGCTAGTAAGGTTCATTTGGGGCACTGTCCACTGTGTGTGCGTTTATATAATACGTTGTACCTATTAAAAGCATTGCAAATGCAGAAGAAAGTATTTAATGCACAGAATTCAGTGTGTTCAACTGTATAGCAAAATATTTTGTTTTTTTTCAAGCAAGCTGCTCAAACTTTAGCAAATAACCACCCATTTTAACCATTTAACCACCCCTGCTATCTTCTTTCAAGTATGAGCAAATATTATTTGCTCATTTAGTTTAATGATAGATGGGGAGGGCCTTGAGGTTCTCAAGTACAACGGCCTTGCTTCCACCACCCATCAGTGCTGTGTCCATGATGATACTTGGCCTGCAAAATGGTAGCAATAGGAAAGGCCGAACATCATCAAGACTGCTAGGTCTTGGTAACACTAGAGAAGTGTTGTTTGATACGCGCAAGAGCACAAACCTGGGCTACTGGTGAAATGGATGTTACTGTTCAAGTTCGGTTCTCTGATGTTTCTCCCTTCTCTTCTAGGGTGACGACTTCTGGAGTAATGGAGGGCATGAAGAAGGTCAAGAAAGTGGTGAATGGTTCAGCAGAGCCACGGGGCGAGTGGGAAAGTACGGCATGATGGACTGGACTAAGGCAGCACTTTCAGAGAAACTTTTTTAATTTATTATTATTACTCTCAGTGGAAAGGGAGCAACTAGCACTCCCCAACACTGAAACTGCAGAGTGGGGTGTGTCTAGGGGGAGCAAAGCAGTGCAGAAATATAACTATTCCTCTGATCATAAGAAAATGGGATCTCTTGGTACCTGCAAGGAGCGTGAAGCTTTCCTAGGGATTTTGGGTAGCTTATTCTTTTTTTTTCCCCTTTCTGGATTGGTTAGATATTCAGAGTTGTTTGCAGCTGCATTCTTCAGAATGTGTAATACTAATGCGAAGAGAGACCTTAGTGTGTATGTAAACTATATATTTTATATAATGCTCATATATATATATATACACACTTGCTATGTAACATGTATGCTGGGAATTACAAGGCGTGTCAGAAGGTGGGAAAAGAAGAGATGTAAGTATTTTTTTTCTTTATAAACTCTCCTTTTGGCTTGGACAAAACGTTGCAAAACAAACGAATAGAAACAACTGCAGTTATTTGAGAGACTAAATGGGGTATTGGATCAGATGACTTCTGCCACTACTCGCATCAGTGGGAAAGTTGATAAGTATCTTCTTGTCTTATCCAGGCAGGTATCCACTTGAATATGTCAGGTTTTCAAATGTATTGCTATACAGGAAGCAAGTGACTGTTCTCCATTAAAAGCACTAGCCGTAGTGCAATAAGCGTTAACGCAAATTCTCCACTGTTCATGGAGTTGCTCTTGATTCACACCCACCTGACAAGAAGTACACAAGAGGTGTAAGACTGATGCTTGCTTTCTAGGGGTCTGCCATGCTATTGTAAACATTTTATTTCAAGCTGTGACCCAGAGCACTTCAATCTGTATCATAAAATATTTTCAAGGGATTTCAAAAGACACTCCTTTCTGACATGGTATAAACAGTACCGGAATCTCCAGTGGAAGTCTGTCTAGCAAATGTACGGCAGCATAAACCTCTGGTTCACCATTATCCTGAGTTACTTAGCCTCACTGGATGGCTACTTGTACCTCTCTGGCTACGTAGGATTAATGGTATTGCTGTTTGAGTTGGGCTGAACTGGTCAAAATGGTATTTTGCTGCCAAAACCAGGCAACCGCAGCTTCCAGTCCTAAATGGTTTTTGTCAGGAAAGGAGAAGGTTATGAGCAGAACACTCAATGCAGGGGAATATGGAAGTCTTAACTGTTAGCTGCAAACTTGCAGTGGAGTTTTTAGAGACATGTTACAAATGCCATGTGCGTTTTATCTGTAGTACTCTGCTATTGTTAGTAAGGCAAGCTGGTGCCCATAGCTGTAGTAGTAGTAAGGCATAGCAAATGATTGTTAATTTGGGGGAGGATGGAAGTGGTTCACTGATGTAATGAGGATAAGCTTTAAGAAAAATAAATCAAGTATAACTCACTGACCCACTGAAGCCTTAATATTCATGTAGAGACATTGATGTATGGTGCTGTCGAGCAAAGTGCTTCTGTCAGGGTGACAGGGGTAGTCATCATCGCAGAGCTTCGGATGTGCCAGCATCTTTTACAAAGGCACTTAGGAATTGCTTTTTTTTGACTGAAGGGACTACATCTCTGGGGCACAACTGATTAGAGGACTGTTAGCCACTAGGGTTTTTTATTCTTTAAGTTTAGAAGGGGGATTTCCTCTGGAACCTTGAACCACTTCTTCCTCAGTCCTGAACAGGGATTGTAGAGCTCTTAAATGAGCAGTCTGTACCAAGACTTGCGTTTTTGAAGTCCAGCATTGTTTTCTCCAGTTGCCACTTCTTTTCCCAGGTGGGGGGAAAAGTCCCAAAAGTAGTTGGTTCTATGCATCATGGAAACGGTAGAAATGAATCTGCCTGCTCTGATACCTGGAACTGCTTTCTCTTCTGATAAAGCATGAGAATAGCCCTCTTCTCTGTGTACAGAGTCCTCTTCTATGTTTTCCTCCTCAGCTGTAACTGCATGGTAATTGCAGCAGTGATGGTTTGACTTTTGCTGTCATTGTTTTGCAAAGATACAGTTTTTGTGAAAACAGAGAAGCCTACACAACTAAAAGGCTGTTAGGTGACCTGTGAGCCTTTCAGACCTTCTGTATGAAGAAATCTTCTGCATACTAAGTAGCTGAGGTCTGAGAAATTGGACTCCAGACAAACATAGGCAGTCCCAGCTCATCATACACTTAAATACAATAACTGAAAAACTCATCCCCTCACTCTTTGCCACAGGGACAGAGTAACCCTGCAATGTCACTGCATCCAAAGGGCCACTCAAACAGGCTGTAAACTTTGTTCAGAGTAGCCCATGGAGACTTGAAGTCTGTTGGCACTGAAGTATGTAGAGGATAAGGATTTGCTGTCAGGAACAGAACTGCAAAAACAATGTTAATCCAGACATGATGCTGTCTTAAAACCTGTTAATACCTTTTGCGAGTGAGATGTGAAATTGTGATGGGTGTGGCGTTTCACCCAGAAACATGAGGGGTTGTGCTGGGATCCCAGCATGGGCTGAGCTGGTTCCAAACGGCTGCCTATTCCATACCTCAGCATCAGTGGAGCCGCTGATTTGGCGAGCGCTTTTACCTTAGTCTCAGGTTTCTTTTTTTATACGCACTTTACTAAAGTTGCGCATGGTGTAGGTTTATCTGCCAAGTTGCCGGCTCACTAGTCAAAGGCCAAAAAATGGGTGACTTTTTTTTGTCTTGGCCTGAAAAGCCATGGCAGTACTCCAAAAGTGGTTTTAGAAGAGCTGTTTCCTAGTTCAGACCTGAGCTTTAGCAGTCAGCTGTACAACCGCCTTCAGCTGGTGCTTAATGCAGGATGCTAACCAGCAGTACAACAGTAACTAGTCAGACCTAAGCATTAGCAAAGAAAATGAATGTGGATGTACAAGTCAAAAAACAGAGTGATAGAAGATTCTTACTGTAGCCATTTCCAAAGTAAATTTCCACTTTCTCTGGTGGAATTCCTTGGAGCAGGTTGAAAAATTTTGTCTTGCAGGGTCGTATGATGGATTGGACAGCGGCTGGGCTGTTGGCGGATGGAGAGGATGGCTGCAGCCGTGCTCCTCACGCAGCACGGTGTGTGCTGCACCGCAAAGCATCGAAGGGAGGGCTGCTCCCCCCCTTCCTCCCAAGGCAAACCCACATCTGCATGACTGGCAAGTGCATGACTCTCTTGCTAGTGAAAAGCAGCAGCTTAGAGCTCACCGGGCAGGATAATAGCAGAGCTTGCCTTTCAGATGCTGACGGCTGTTGATCTGGTAGGAAGCTCTGTCTTTCACAGGGAGGGAAAATAGAAGAGCTGCTTGTGGCTTACAGATAGTTTTGGGATACAGCCTTACTTTCCTGTCTTTGCCTTTTACTGAAGCGAACAACTAAATCAGCCTGTGAGTACCCAGTGGTGTAATGACAGGAGTCCTGGAAAAGCAGGTCTGGTGCAATTCAGAATAAATGGCTTTGAAGGCATGCACGTATGTTGCTGCAGTGGAGTACTCGGCTCCCTCTGCAGACAAAAATGAGATCGGTTCAGTCTTCAGTTGTAATGCAGGTTCTGCCCCGGTAAATCCCTGTTGATGATGACGTGCAAATGCCACTGATGCATTCCTCCTGCCTGCTGTAACTGTTCAGCAAGCTGTCTTCCATAGGAAACCTCCTTGCAGTGCAACTGCCAGACTCTTGCATTCCTCAGGCTTGAAAATGTTTTCCTTGATGGTTCATCAAGAGGCGTACTAAAAGAAAGCAAGACATAATGGGGTCATCTGGAACATTGCTGCTGCTTGCTCAAAATGTAGCAGTTCGAGTTGGAGAAGCCACATGCTGTCCTATTAAGATGCTCTTTCATGTTGTCATCTAACTCAGCATGTCGTGATCTGTGCAGTGCATTGTTCAGGGTTTCTCTCCAGCCGAGTGCCCTGTTCCTGGATCTCCATGCTGGCATACCCTGGGAGCATGTTGTAAAAATTTGCTGCATTGCAGTATTTTGTCTTGGAGCTAGTAATGTGCAAGATGTATTTTTTTTTTCCGAAGCTAAGTGGACTCTCTCTAGCATGAGTGTGCATCCACCACGTATTCTTAAGCACTGTAACATTCCTTCTGGCCATGAAAGGGCATGTCCTAGTCACTCCAGTGTGCACATTTGGTGAAAGTCCAATGGAAGATTTTTAGTGTGTTAAGTCTTTTTTTTTCCTTACAGTATGCTCCTCTTAAAGAAGAGCTATGCAGTCTGGCCAGTGACAATCAAATTGACAAGAAAGAGGTTTTTTGTCTATTTGAAAATTGCCCACCTGCATTTGAAGCAAATATTAGGTATTTTTATGTTCTGTTGAGCTCTGAAAACTGAAGTTGCTTAGCTATTAAAAAAAATAATCAGGGAGTAGCACAGGTATTGAAGAGAAGGAAATCCTCCTCCTTCAGTCTACCTGGTTTGTCTCCTTTGGTTTGACCTGTCATGATAGCTAACAGATTACTGGTACTTTAAAGCGAATGTGTTCTATTGATTCTATGTTATGCCCTCCATTTCAATCATAAAACGTTTCCCCATTTTTCACCTTGGTAAAAAGAGCGTGGAGCTGTGGGCTGCCATAGATGGAAGGTACGGTGATACCTGAAAGGGGACTGACACTGTCCAAAACCTGTGATCTTGTGTTTAACTTCAGTAACCTGAATGTTTCATGAAAACTGAGGTGGTGCTCCTCAGAGGCACTTGACCAGTGGTTCTTTGTGTTCCCTGGGGTTGATGTGCTGGAAAACGTTGTTCTAAATTGGATTAATTGGCCTTGTCTCGTAGCCGCCGGGTACGATGCTGTTTTGGGCTTATTAATCACTTTTACTTAGCAATATTGGGAGGCTGTGTATTTTCCCCCTTACAGTTTCTCGCGTGGATATAGCAATGATCCTGTAAGAACTCCGCACGATATGTACTTGCAAGCGGCTGGAACAGGATTTAAGAAAAATACTGCAATATTCATTTATGTGTAAAGTGACTGTACTGGAAGAAAGCGGCTGAGAAAAGTGTTGCTCCTTGTAGGTTGACTGGCTCAAGAACCCATTTATGTTTTGACTGCAGCGATCCTGTAGAAAGGACAATTCTTAATAAATATTTCCCTGTGGGATTTCACTCGGCGTTCTGCTCTCTGTGTAATAAAATAGAGCCGACCTCCACATTATCAGAAGCACTTCGTCTCGTAGCTAGGATACTGGAGCGTTGGGCTGGTACCTGTTCTGTCAAAACAGAGTATGGGTCTAAATAGCTTCCCTTTCCCTTTAGTAACTATTAATAATTAATTCTAGATCCTCTTGTGGCATTAAGCAGCTTTAGGGCACCTTGTACACTGTAGCTTTGAATTCGTTTAGTAAATGACCTCCAACAGAACTCAAAGACTTTCCTGTGTACAGCAAGGTCCAGTTCCAGGGGTTTTGGTGACCTGTAAATATCCTGTTCCTCAGTTCATGTTCAGATGTACAAATGGATTTTTTCAGTATTTTTTTAAACTTTATTAAAAGAACAGCAAACAGTATTTGAAGAGAAGCAAGGTAGATACAAATCAGGGTGGTCTGTGTAACTTGGTTTCCCTGCTGTGATGCAAATGTGTAAAATAAAGATTGACCAGAAAGAAGTTTAATGCATCTCATTTTCTGCTTCTGAACTGCTAGCAGCCAAGCTGACCCGTTGACTCCAAAGTCTGCGTTTCCCCATGCCTAACTGCCATTGGCATCCATTAACATATGCATCATGGATACAGGGCCAAATCACAACAATCTCGTCTGCCTGTAGTCTATGGGAAAAGCTTTCCTGGGGGTGACACTGAGGTGCCTTGCCTTGAGCTGAAAGACCTCCGGGTACTACAGCTGTGCTGGTATGTGCCTAGCTCCTCTCCTCGTTTTGTCAGCTGAACTTCTGCAGTAGTTTCTGCTTTGAACCTTGGTGACTAGATACAAATTAAGGGTAGAAACCTGTATTTTTAAGTAGTCTCCTTTGTGGATCTGGCCACGTTATCGCAAAGGGCTAGGTCCTTGACCTGTTTGTTTTAGGCTGGACTGGGGGTGACTTGGGACTGCTGTAGCTGTTCTCTTCCTGAGCTGTTGGGACCTAACCCCATGTTTCGGTTCTGCAAACTGGTTGGGTTGGCAGGGATGAGGAGGGCAAAGTATTTCTGTAAAGTGCTTTTCCTGACAATCCCCCGCCCCTCAAAAGCATATGTCCTTCATCACGAAATGGAGGTCTTCAAGATGTTTCTTACAGTTTAGCCTATAGTTCTCATCCTACCACAGAGGGGTAATGCCAAAAATAGCCTGTGTCTTCTACCCTGCAAATCCCAAGCAGCCAGTTCTGCATTGCCTCAAGCCTTTGGGTGGGTGGTGTTTTGCCAGGGAACTAAACTATAAAAAGTACATGGGTTTTGGACTTAGTAATACCCTGCTGTAGAATAAACCAAACTTGAGGTGATGGCTGGTTGTTGCACTGGGGTAGCTTCTCTCTCTTTCGTGCAGGTAGTTCTTGGATGTTCGGTTTCTCCAAACTGAATATCCTCTGCTTTTTCTGTTGGTTGTATATTTGGCCTTAAAATATCTCCCCTTAAAGCGACAGCAGCCAAACTCATCCCTGCTGTCAGTGCGCAGCGCTCCAGCGGAGTTAGCGGCACTGGGCTAAAAAACCGCTCGGCTGTAACGAAAGGTGAAATGTTAGGGGAGGGCTGTGTAAAGTGGGACTAAATTGTGGGAAGACTCACTTGAGATTGAGACCAAGTATAGGTTACGTGGGAAAAAAAATCTTGCTTTCTGACTACCTTCTCCAAGGAGAGACAAAAAGAAAAAGCCCCTAATTGCACCAGAGCTCCTGGTACTTAAGGTGTATTGCAAGCAGAGATTGTCTGGTAGAATTACATGGGGGGGAGATAAACAAAACCAGAGCCCTAACACAGCTCTCCTCAATGTGCTGTGTTTGGATGCAAGTTTGTAGGTGTTTTCCTGCCCGGAGGAGGTAAATTGTTTTGTTTGCTTTAAGGATTTTCTTCTAGTGTCTGAAATTCTGAGCTGTCTTGATCATTTGCTGCGCCTTGTTGCAGTCCAGGCTGCCTGCTGTCAATGCTCTTGCTCTAGCAAGATTATCTTCATGACTGCAAAGAGCTGCCTTCTCTTTAAATCTTGCTTTTACCTTCCTTTGCCTTCTGACTGACAGACTCTAATGAGGAGGAGCGTGTTGTAGTGCCCTGTATACTGAATGGTCAATAAAAACAAATTGCTTTGTGCAGAAGAGGTAATAATACAGCTTGTATTGGCACAGCTGATCCTGATACTGGGGTCCTCAGTTAGGAGACGAGGGCTTTCATGTGTCTTAAGGAACAACAAATGGATGTCAACCCTTTCTTCTCTCCCCTCTCATCTGTGGAGAGTAATGTCACTTGGGGTGACACCGCTTTCTCCTGACTCTTCTCCCCTGGGGAATATTTTTAGTGGGGTGGCTGAGATATAATGCATGAGATGGCTCCTTGTATTGCTGAAAAAAATAAACAGGCCTGCAAGGTGAGGCTGTTACAGTGGTGGTCGGTGGCATAGGTGAGGATCGAAATGGAGGGGATAGCTTAAAACTCCTTTTACTGCTCCCTGTTGGGATGATTGCACTGAGCTCGGTAAGAGGCTTCCAGCGTCCTCAATGAGGGGAGCTGTGAGCAACGTGGGTCTCCTGTGGCAAGGGTAAATATATTAATAAGGGTTTTTTTTGTCCCTGAGGACGCTGTTTTGAGGTGCTGATCTTCTTCAGTTCCGAGTCGTTTTTGTAGGGCATCCCATTGGCATCCTGTTGCCCTAAGAACATGTACGCGCCCACCGTTTACCACGGGGTGTGGAAGAGCGATGGTTAGTGCCTCAGCTGCTGCCTGGCTGGAAATGCCTCTTCCCCTGAGCTCTCGGGCTGCTTTCGTTCTGCTGGAGCTCTGTGGAGTTGGAAGGAATCCCACCCCCAGCACGGCTGTGAAGGTATCGATCTGCATCCCCTGGGAGAAGCCAAACTTGTTCGGTTTGGGATGGATCTCATACCAGGAGGCGGTAGCCAAATTGGAGGGGCTACAAAGAACAGCTGCGGGGACTGAGATGAGAGAATTGGGCAATGACAGAAGATTACAAGAATTAAAGCTGTAAGCCTGACTAAGTGATGATTAAAGAGAGCCAAGAAGATGTTGCAAGCTACAAAATGGCTGCATGGGGGGGGAAACTGCAGAAATGGGTGGGGAATTAATTCGTGTGGCTCAAGGCCTGAGCTGTGGAGAGGTGAGATGAAATGAAAGCAGAGGAAGACGAGGTGTTAGGAGAAACCTTTTGCCAATGAGATGGCTTTGGCTGCAAACAATCTCCCTGGAGAAATGGAGGCAGCTCTGTGGTGTTTTACATAATCAACACTAGACTGGACAAATCACTGCTAAATATACTGTAGGGAACAAGTCCTTATCGGCTGTGAGCTGGACTAAATGCCTGAACAGGTCTTTTTCCATTTGCTTATCTCTGTGTGAAGTATATTGCATGCATAATTTCTGGTTTGGGGGTCCGCTTTTGGTTTACTATTAAACCTTGTCGATGCCTTGAGTGAGCTCGGCTGCTCCATAAGAGGAACATAAAAGTACAACGTTAAAATGAAGCTGGTACGTGTGTGCCCTAATCTGTATTCATGGCAAGTCAGGGTTTTAACCGTTGTTGTGAGCAGAAATATCTGCTGGGATTTACCAAGCACACGACGCCTGTGTGTTGCCATGAATCCTTGTGGGAGGCAACGGTTCAACCTCTCATGGCAATGAGATTTGAAAAATAGGTACAGGTTGATTTTGAATGTTTGAATGCTTTTTTTTGGGCGGGGGGGGGTTTATGGGTTTTTTTGTTTTGGTTTTTATTTTGGTTTTTTGTGTTTTGGGGGGGGAGGGTGTTGTGGGGGGTTTTTTGTTTGTTTTTTTTTTTTTAACTTGATTGCAGGGTGGGGTTTGGGTGGACAGACGTCACTGCTGACGTTGCAGTTTGCTTACGAAGCTTGCTCAAGAGGCTCGTGTCTCGTCTTAAAACCAGACCAGGTGAGCAGTGGCCGGTTCCTTGGGCTGCTCCAGGGCAGCGTCCCTGGTGGGGTGGTGTGTGCTGCAGGCAGGCTCCACGCACCGAGGGGCTGACGATCTAATAGGACTCAGGAGTAATCTTGGAAAGAGCCTCACTTCTGTCCAGCTCGTGGCACGAAAAGCACCACCGCGACCGTTCCCTTGTGCCCGCCTTTGCCCATTCAATGCTGAGCCCTCACGAGCTACCTTCAGGGCGAAGATCTGGGCAGGAAAGCAGACAGCTGGCAGCTGCATACCTTCCCTTTATTTTGAAGGTTCTTACGTATATATATTTCTAAAAAAAGCTTTGTTCTGTTCCAAACCCCACTCTTGCAGTTTTAGGGACACTTCTCTCAAAGAGATTTTTTTTGAGTAAAGGCATCTGCTGAAGCTGGGCAGCAGAACTGGTGAACGGTGCTCCAGTAACCCCACGCATCGCTCCCAGTGTGCAGAACAGCCTCTCCAACCCCGCTTTCAGCCCTGACGGCGCTGGTGGATGCTGTGGGGCGTCTTGGCTGCAAAAAGCTGCTGCTGCCTCTGCGCCTGTGATCTTATCTCACGCAGACGCAACCGTCCAGCACTTGCTTGGTTGTCGTTACGAGGAGTCTTTTTATTTTCTGTCCCTGAACAAATGCGCTGCCCGTTTCTAGTATCGAGCCTTGTTCGAAGGCTGAAGGCAGCTGGGCTGAGCCCCGCAGTTCCTGCGCTGCAGGATGAGCGTGGCAGGAGCAGAAAAAGAAGGTGGTTTCCCAGTTGCCAGCTGTGATTTGTGATGTGCCACGAAGGAAGAGCGCGACACCTCCTCCTGCTTGGCTGCGTCTCAGCCAACTGCTAGCTCCGCACGGCAGGCAACTGGGAGAAGAGCTGATGAGTTCGCCACAGCCGCCCTTTCCAGGTTCCCACATTAGCATAACAATTCCAGCCCCAGAGCCTGTAAAGAGAATATAGTCTTTAAAAAAATACACTAGAATTTAACAGAGGAATTAATAGCATAGCAAATCGTAACACTCAGCGCCTCGGCTGCATGTCAGTCTTGAAAGACAGCTGTATGTGCAGCCTTGGCGCGGTTGTGCTGATTTCCAGACCTTCCTCTGCATTTGGCCATCACTTCGCCATCTGCAATTCTGTTTCCTGGGGAAAGAGCCTGCAGGGCACCATTCCCGCTGCCATTTACCCAAAAAACTGGTATGTTTGGTTTCTGTTGTGTTTTCTCTAAAGCCATGCTATGTATTGGCACTAAAATGCTGTGCTAGCTGAAATTAATTTATAACGGTGATAGCCAGTAGGGCTGCTAGAGTTCGAGCCACAGTGTGGTTTGGGTTATAAATCTTGATTTCTGAGGCTTTCTTGTATGTAGCTCAGTTATCAAACCAGTTACAACGATAACTGCCGGCGCTCCGTGTTTGCTGTGGCCGGCAGTGAAAGCAGGGGCGAAGCAAGAGCAGCACCGCTCGCGTCTTGTCAAGCTTAAAAGAGCCTCAGAAACGCGCTGGTTGATGAGCTCGAAGCTGTGGAGTCCCATCTAAAGCTGCCCCCAGTCTTGAAATCATACACGTACGTAAAATTGTTGTAATCTGAGATTCGGGTGATGCCTGAGAAGCCGAGGCACGGGCGAGGATGTCCCCAGGACTAGCCGATGCATACCGGCGGTCGCCATTTCTGGCTGTTGCACCAGGATGTTGAACTCACTCTACTGGCATTTTTTTTCAAAAACCCTCAAAAAGCAGCTATTTTGGTAACTCTCCGTGCCAGCAGTGACCACGGCTTGTCTGGTGGAGCAGCCAGCGCTGATGCCAGTAATTTCTTTGGCTCTTTTTCTGACTGAGTCAGATCACTTAAGCATTAACGTTAAAATAGTCACTATTTTTGTAGCTGATATAATTAATCTCCTGTGTGTGTGTGTATGTTCCTTGCCCATCCCGGGCTTTGAGGCTTCACCACTCCCCTGCTGACGGCCTCCCTGCTTTGGCACAAGAAAGCTCTTAGCAAAACTTGGCTTTTTCATGAAAAAGCACAACGTAGGGGCTGTGTGCGCTCCGCTCGGTGAGTTCACGGCCGGACAAAGGCTCTTTACCTTTGCTGCTGCCGTCTCCAGCGCCAGATTGCTTTTGGAGCACCTTCTCGATCTGCTTCTGCGTGGGTGGATGTGGAAGGGGGATGTCTGCGAGCCGGCAGGTCTGGGGGTAACACTGGCCCCAAAGACGGCAGCAGCAGACGGATGGATGCGTGGGTTTAGCGATGCGCTAGGGAAAAGGGGGTTGGTGAAGCCTGAAGCAGGAGTGGACCCTGCATGGGGCCTCATCCAGCCCTGGGAAGGGCAGGAGAGAGGTAGGGGATGAGTTGAGCTGAGCCGCCCAGCTCAGGGCAGCTCCTGCATCAACCTACATCCAAGAGTGCAAGTGCGGGATACTGGATACCACCCCATCCCCCATTTCCAGCCCCACTCATGGCTCCAGCCATGGCTGAGGTGGGGGCCAGAGGGTGCTGTGCTTTGGCTGCATTATAACCACTGATTTTTTCAGGTCCGAGCACATCAGCAGGGAGGGAGAAAAGGAGGAAAGAAAAAACCTCTTGCGATGAAGCAAAGCGAGCAAGCGCCCTGGAGCGGGGGGGGACCGAACCGCGCTGCTTGCAGGCAGCGCTATTCCCATGAGGTGACTGTAATCCTGACGATTAAATCAACAAGGATGCGTTGGGGAAAACCCCCGTGATGGTGTCTGAGGATGCTTTATTAAATGCACGCAGCGTGGCGAGCCCACGTGGAACAAAGGCTGCGTGGCTGAGCCTGACAGACTTGCTGTGTCCTGGGGAAAAAGAGCTCAGTGGTTTTATTAAACGCTTTTAAGTAAATAGCCAAGGAAGAAAAAGCTTTCTGCAGACACAGGCTCGGCTGCACAGCCCACGCAGCCAGCTTTTGCAGTCAGAGCGTGGAGCGTCCTCAGATCCCATCCCAGCCTCCGGCGCTGGCGTGGCAGGAGAGGCAGCGGCTTCGCTGTAAGCAAGACCCTGCTCCGACCGCAGCAGCGACAGCGCATACCGCCCAGGGAACGATCATTTCCATGGCAGCGCATTGCAATACGGTGAAGAGACGGTGGATGCACTGCGAGCAGCACATGCAGTCGCTTAATGAAAAAGCCAGCTCCGGCCAGGGCCGGGCAGGCTGCAAGCTCGGGCTGCAGTCGCTGGCGGCGGGGAGGTGCGAGTGCTGCCTGGGCTGCAGAGGTTTTCTTCAGAAGAGAAAGACGGGGGGATTTGCAAAGCAAAACTGCTCTCAAGGGCTGGCCCTGCGTTGGATTTTCCTCTCTGAGCAAGCAACTCGGCTCCTTCCCTGGCGCACTGACCGCATCCAGCTGGACAGGATTGTTTTGTGCCCCAGTCACTGTTCACATTCCAATCCCGCCGGCCCCAGGAGTCTTTCCGGGCTGGGGCTGTGTTTCTCTGGCTGTAGAAATGTCACTGCATCCCAGAAAATGCCACTAGCGGTGTTATTTAAGCAATAATAGGGTTAAAGCTAATAATTAGGAAGAGAAAGTGACTGGCTTGCACAGTTTCCGATTACTTTTCTCCTCTCGTCTGTGTGATCTGAGGTCTCTCTTCAGCGTTCCCCGTGGTGGAGGCAGGGTAGAGTTTTAAATAGAATTGAATCCCTTTAACATCAGTTTTGCATCAGCAGAGCTTGTGCTAAAATGCCGGTGCTGCACGGGGAAGGTTTGGGACCTTGCTGATCACCCCCGCGGGCGTGGGACAGGTCGTGCTCTGCACACAGCAGGACCCCCCCGCTGCAACGCGGTTACAGCCCCGTGGCCGCAGATGAAGGGAAATACTGCAAAAATTGGTATTTTGCTAGTGGGCAGCAAAGGAAGGGGCTGCACAGGGCATTTTGCAGCAGATTTGAAGACCAAACTGAAATCTGCCGAGGCCTGTGCCTGAGTCGCAGGCAGGCCTTTGTCCCTAAAAGCCGTGCAAATATTGGTAGCGACGGGGAGGGATGCTGGGGGGACAACGCGAGCCTCGCAGAGCTCTCGCAGCTGCAAATGCCGAGGCGCTCGGTGCCGTTCCTCCTGGTGGTCCCCCGGGGTGTGCCGCTGCTGGGCGCCCGAGCTGGGGCATGGTGATGGTGGTTTTCTACTCTCCTGCCTTAATGAGCTCATTCGTGGAAAGGCTGGGTAATAGAGACTACACATTTTAGAAATATCTCCCTGGGGAATGTATCCCTGGAGAAGTGCCAGGCAATCCCTCGCTGGTAAAAAAAAAAAAGTGTGAAGATCGGCATTGTATCAGCCATGCTCCTTCTCCCCTTTGCAAGAACCCCGGGTGGTTTGCGTTGTGCTCTCTGCAGCCTCGCAGCCAGGTTTTACTGTAGCCAAGCACGGTTTTTTTCCCCTCCTTGGCTGCTACCACAGAAGTCCAGGCATGCCTGGGCAGCTCCAGCGGGCCTTCATTGCAACACAGGCGGGAAGAACATGGTATTTATCATGTGCATCGGTACAGCTAATGAATGTGTGCACACATCCACAGAGAGCTTTTGTAGAGGCATAAAGCCCTGCATGGTTTTGAGGTGGAAAAGAGCCGAGTGCTGCTGCTTTTAGCACTTGTATGGTTTCCTGGCTGTGCCGCAAACCTGCTGTAGGTTGAATCCGTGGGGTTTTTGGAGGGATTGAACTTGGTGTCTATTGCAGAGTGTGAGCAAAGGCTCACGAGAGTCCTGAGGATCCTGGGGTGAGAGGCACAGCCCTCAGCTGGGGGCAGCCAGGAGGTGACGATGCTTCTTCCAGTGAAGGTGCTGGTGTCCCCCCAAGGTCATCCCCGTCCCCCAGGCCCTGAGCTCAGCCTTGCTCCAGGCTGTTCCCTCCGGAGCTCCCCATCCTCCCGCTGCCCACCAGCCCTCCAGGCAGGACCACGACCTCCAGGGACCGGAGGGCTTGGCAGGCCCCCAGCTGAGCATCGGCCCCGGCTGAGCATCGCCCCCGCCCCGCCGCCCCCTTCCTCCTCCCGACATTTTACCCCGGCTTTTCCCCGCTGATCCCTACCGCTCCGGCGAGGGAGGGTATCCCGGGATCCCCCTCCCGCCCGGGGGTCCCCGCGGTTTGGAGCGGTGGGGCCGTGCCGGAGCGCCCCCCCCCCCCGCTCCATCCCGCAGCGCGGGGCGGGGCGCGCCGCCCCTCCGCGCCACCGCAGCGCCCCGCGCCCCCGCAGCGCGGCCGCGGCCGCTCCGCGCCTGGCGGCGGAGGGCGGGGAGGGTGCGTGTAACCAGGGACACGCACACACACACGCGCACACACGCACACGCAGGGCGGCCCTGCAGCGCCGCGCCGCTCGCCTTTGCGGCCAAGCCCCGGCAACAAAGACACCCCCCCCCCCCTTCCCCACGCACCCCCCCGGGGCTTCGCTGCGCGGCGCTGCCCGTCCCCTCCGCGGGATGTAGCCCGGCCGGGAGCCGCCACCGAGGCACCGCGGCCCCCCCCCGTCCCTCCATGCCCCCGCAGTGAGGCCCGGGAGGCGGCGGGCGAGCCGGCGCTGGGCGCGCTGCCGGGGCTGCCGGGGCTGCCGGGGCTGCCGGCCACCATGGGGAAATCCAACAGCAAGTTGAAGCCTGAAGTTGTGGAGGAGCTGACCAGGAAAACGTACTGTGAGTAACGGGGCCTGCTGGGGGGGGACGGGACGCCGCGGGGATGCTGCCGGGGCGGCCCCGGGTGCCGGGGGGAGGCGATGGGGCCCGGGGCGGGGGGTGTTGGGGTCCACGGGCGCCCCTGGGACGCGGGGCCGGCGCCGGCCTCCTCCCCCGGCTCGTCCCTGCCCGCCCGGCGGCGCGGCTGCGATCGCGCCGGGCATCGGCGCTGCCGGGGCCGCTCCCCGGGGGAGGGCGCAGGCTCGGCCGCGCTTTGTTGCAAGAATTCAGAGATTAGGCTGGGAGGATAAAAAAAAAAAGCAACCCACAAGGCAGCAGAGACGAGGGGTAGGGAGGCAGAGAAACACTCTGTTTTCTTATAAAAACAATTCGCCGTGGCCTGTTTCTAAGCCTTCAGTAACCGTGGGACAAGGGCCGCCTCCTGCCCACCCGGAGCGATGCCCCTGTCTTTTCCAGACCCCTCCTGCCCCTGCTTGGGGCATCCTTTCTGCTAGGGCGGCCTGGCCACGGGGTTTCGGTGCCAGGCGGGTACCCAGGGACCGGCCGTGGGGCTTGTCCTCCCCTCGCTGCTTCCCTGGAGCCAGGCACCTTCTCCCTAAACAGGGAGCCCAACCGTCTGGGTGGCTTTCAAAGTTTGGGTGCGTTAGTTGGAGGGGTTTCCTTTGTTGTTATGCTCCGAAGTGGAGAGAAGAGCCTGGCACGAGAGAGTTCGGTATTTTTCTGTGAGTATCTCAGTATCAGTTTAATAACCTGATTTTCTAAGTGAGTGGCTTTCCCGTCTGAACCTCCGCTGTAATCTTATTAATGTGGCTAGTGCCCGAGCCATCCAGTTTTAGCAAAATCAGAGTTTTTTTTCGGAAGGGTGCACAAAGGAAACAAAGGCTTTGGTGATTCAAGTTTGCTTCTCCGCTCGCAGGTTGAAAATATTCCCCCTTTGCTTCGCCAGAGAACTGCTAACGTCTAGCAGACCTGCGAGCTCTCCCCGCTGTCATTGCTGCAGTCCCACGGCAGCGCTTACCCAAAAAGGCAATAGATTAGGATGCAGCAAGTTCTCCCATATGGAGAAGAGGCAATACTGGTGCATTGCACAACCCTACAAGCGGGGTTGCTCTCTCATCGTGGCACAGGCGGGAGCAGGTTGCGGGAGGCATGTCTGCATTGGCAGACCGTGAGCGATGGTAGGAGAGGTTGGGGTACCCCGGCTGCGCTTCCTCGAAGTGGCTCGGGGAGAAGAAATCGTGAGAACGTGGCAGTGCCGGCTGGGCACAGACCCCGGCTGGAGCTGAGCCCCGGGTTTTGGTGTCCTCGCTGCGGCTGTGACCCACTGCGGGTGCAGCCGCGCTGGGCCAGGTGCGGTTATCCGTAGAATGGTAGAATGGTTTGGGTTGGAAGGGACCTTAAAGATCATCTGGTTCCAATGCCCCTGCTGTGGGCACGGACACCTTCCATTAGACCAGGTTGCTCAAAGCCCCATCCAGCCTGGCCTTGAATGCTTCCAGGGATGGGGCATCGACAGCTTCTCTGGGCAACCTGTTCCAGTGCCTCCTCACCCTTATAGTAAAGAATTTCTTCCTTATATCTGATCTAAATCTACCCTCTTTCAGCTTAAAGCCATTACCCCTTGTCCTGTCACTACATGCCCTTGTAAAAAGTCCCTCTCCAGCTTTCCTGTAGGCCCCCGTCAGGTACTGGAAGGCTGCTATAAGGTCTCCCCGGAGCCCTCTCTTCTCCAGGCTGAACAACCCCAACTCTCCCAGCCCATGCTCATAGGAGAGGTGCTCCAGCCCTCTGAGTATCTTCACGGCCTCCTCTGGACTTGCTCCAACAGGTCCATGTCCTCCTTATGGTGGGGGCCCCAGAGCTGGACGCAGGGCTCCAGGTGGGGTCTCATGGGAGCAGAGTAGAGGGGCAGAATCCCCTCCCTCGCCCTGCTGGCCACGCTGCTTTTGATGCAGCCCAGGATATCGTTGGCTTTCTGCGCTGCAAGCGCGCATTGCTGGGTCATGTTGGGCTTCTCATCAACCAGCACCCCCAAGTCCTCCTCAGGGCTGCTCTCAGTCCATTCTCTGCCCAGTCTGTATTCGCGCTTGGGATTGCCGTGCTGCAATCGCCCGCTCGGTTTGCAGCCGCCGTGACGATCCGATCTCCGATGGAGAGGGATCTGGGAAGAGCCAGCCCCGGCGCAGCCTCATCTGCTGGTGATCTCCTGCCTGCTGGGCTTTCTGCACCCCTGGGGTGGCTCGTCTCTGCTCAGGGAAGGTGCCGACCTCAGCGGGGCTGATGGCGGGGCACACGGGCAGTGATGCCCCATGTCTTACGGGCAGCCGATGCCAAACAAACACAGCGCTGGTGAAACCATCGTTTGCGGGCATGGGGATGTCTCTCTTGCTGGATGAGGCCAGCAGAAGGTCACTGCCTTTTGAATCACTTCATTCCCAACTTTCTGCTCTTCTCTCTTGGGTGCCGTCCCCTTTCCACCACACCCCCTCCAAAAAAGATTCCGGTCCTCTGATCGCTCCCTTGATGAGTTCCTGGCCTGCCTGGGGTTTTGCCTGCTTGCTCTGGCCCTCTTGCAGCCTATTTTTCGAGGTGCACCAGACCCACGTACCTGTGCAGGTGAGGCAGCAGCACCCGGGCAGCCGTGCCACAGGGCAGCGCGTGGCCCTTCGTGGGGCCGGAGCCCGGTGCAGCATCCCACCGTGCCCCGGCAGCACGCAGCCGGCGGTGCGATGCCTGTCAGGGAGAGCCGTCGCTAATACCAGGCTCTGTTTGTTGATCTCTGCTCGTTCCACCTCTCGTCTCTGGGATTAATTACTTTTGCTGAGTGTTTCTGCCCCTTTTCTGCAGCTGTCAAGGCGAACGCGTGTTCCCTTGTCTGGCAAAGCACTTCACAGGGCCCTCCCAGGCACGTCTGAGAGCCTCTGATTTATCTTCAGACCCTGGGAGATTGAAAAGATATTAATTTCCTTCTGCCTTTTGGGGAATCCAGGCAGAGGAGGTGCAGGTAGGAGGGCAGGGTTGCACTTAGTGCAGTGGAAGAGACTGATCCAGACCCCTGTGCCGTGGCTAGGGGACCAGCTCGAGCAGGGGATAGTCGTAGCCACAAATCCACGGCACACTCCAGGATTCCTGGGGATCTGCTTGGGAAAGGTTTTACTCCGCAGCACTGTGGTATTTCGGCACCTTTCTGGCAGACCGGCGATGACCATCCTTTGAAGAGCATCCCCAGTGCGTGGCTGCCCTTCCCGCATGCTGGCTGCCACGTTACCGAGCGGGCGCTGGCCCTGCCTCGTGCATCGTGCTGTTCTGCTGCTGTTGCAGCACATCTGGGCAGATGTCTCCAGGAGCCCGTAACTGGCAGCTAATGACAGGAGACCCGCTTTTGTCCCGGGGAGGGTCCCGCGGCAGTGTGAGCTGGGGCTGCGGTACACAAAGGGTTTCTCCCACGGTGCGATTTTCTTCCATTGCATCATTTGCTGTTTGTGTGGTTTCGAAAGAAAATTAAGCAAATAACAAAAACCCCCTTCTTGGTTTCGCTGGGATCGGCGGGATGGGGAGACTTCGCCTCCTCTCCCTGCTCCGGGTGGCTTTGGTACAGATTTATGTCTGGGGGACACAGAGGACCCGCGGCCTGCGCCATGTCCTCTCAGTGCTTTTCCTATGCCTGGTGGCTTCTCGTGTCCCCAGCCGCTGTCCCCTCTGGTCTCACCGTCTCCTGTTTGTGCTGTTTCTCTGGCCCTGCCTCAGTTGCAGCGATCTTGGGACAAGCAGCCGGGAGAGGAGCGTGGGACCACTCGTGTGCCCGGGCAGTCACGGGCACGGTGGTCGTGCTGGGGATGCTGCAGGGTTGCCATCAGGGGCCTCCAGGAGATGCGAGAGTTATTTCACTGCAGGTGTTCGGAGCAGGTTGTCCTGGGTCCTGCTAGCAACCGGACACGGTAGGGTAGGAGCCTGGAAACCTCGTCTCTTGGCTCCCCTCCCCACTCCGCTCCTGACTTACGGTACTGGGGGCCAGATTTTAATGGTACTTGGACACCTAAAGGCGCAGAAGGACACCCGGGGTCTGCTTCAAAGTGCCAGCTGCCCAAGTCCTGTTGATTTGGACCCATCACTGTGTGCCTTTCAGCATCTCTGGGCACCTGAGTGCCCAGGAATATCTGGCCGTGCCAAGCTCGCCTGTCTGCCAGGCGCTGGAGCGGCGCTGGCGGGGAGAGCCTGGCTGCAGGGCGAGGATTTAACCTTCCTCGGAGGCCAGGCTGGTGCCATATAGGACCGTGCGGGAGAAGCCAACACTGAGTGATAATAATAATGAATAATAAATTATGTAATTCCTTGTACTTCCATAGAGCCTTTCATCCAAAAGCTCTTAAAGTGCTTTATAATCATTAATTTATTAATCTTCCTGATGCCTTATTGAGATAGCTTGGAGACGCAGTTTTGGCCGCTGTGTGTGTTGTCCCAGGAGGTGATAACTGCCTAGACTCGAAGGAACCACCGTCCTCCCTGGATCGCGTTTGCCGGCCCCTCTTCAGCAGGGATTTAAGCCTGGGCTTAACTCGGGCCAGGTGCTTGTGGCTCAGGGCCGCGGTGGGATTTGGGATTGTGCTTAAGAGCCTTGCGGGGCCGCGGTCAAAGGGTTCTGCTAAGCTGGAGATTTATGAAGGTCCTGGGGTATGGCTGCTCTCTGCAGCCTGTTGTGTAAAGTGCATGTGTGCAGTTGTGGGTGCGGGATATGTGTCATGGGTGGAAATGGCTTGGTGTGGACTCCTGGTAGAGAGACTGGGAGATGCGGTGCTGAGCGTCCCTGCTTGCAGCAGCGCTCCCAGGCCGGCCCAGCCACAGCATTGGCAACCCTTAAAATCATGAAACAGGCTTAAAAATATGAGGCTGTTTCAGAAAAGCATGTTTTAGCTCTTTTTTTTAGTCATCTTTGGGGGGGTTGGATTTCAGGGTTAACTTTTCATAGCTATTGCCTGTGTCCGAACTACTAACGCTGTATTTTTTTTTAGCGCCAGCTGCAATAGCTGTGCAATCCAGCGCGCTCAGAGCCATGTAGGTGCAGCGGCATCACTGCTGGGACTGGGCATGGGATCAGGATGACGGTCCCAGTGTTCCGGAGGCCGCAGCGAGGCTCCGGTGAAGGCGTGGGAGCCACGGCGAGGGTGCCAAAATGACGCCCGTGGTGCTGGGAGGCCCGGGCTGCAGAGTGGGCGCGGGGAGAGCAAGATGCTCTTTTCCCAAGAACCGCGTCCCACCCACTGCGATCTATTTTGTGGATTTTAAACTCACTCTGGCATCATCATTTTCTGCTCTTTTACAATAAGCCACAAAATTGGCTCTGTTGCTCGACAGTAATGCATGGAATTAATGGGCATTAGTTTAAGAGCAAACTACAAACATATTGATTTGTAGTTATGGGGGTACGTACTGGTGGGTTGAGTTCTGCGGGAAAGGGAAGAAAATTCTCCAATTGCAGCAGTTTTCAGCCAGGAAACCGGGGGCACTGGGTTGGGGCTTTGCTCCGTCGTGCCGCCCTGGTGCCAGGAAAATGTGCCGGCCGGGGCGGTAAGCAGGAGCAGAGGGGCAGTCGGAGCAGAGGAGGGACCTCGGTGGCTCCCCAGTGCTGGTTTATTTTTAGCCTCCGAAGTGTTTGGCCCTGGGCGCTGGGTTTCTCTGCCAGGTTGGTTCGTGTTGAAATCCCTCCTGTTGCTCATCCAGCAGAAAGCGCGGCCAGGTGGTTACGGACCCGTTATCCCTCAGCGGCAAACGCTGGGTGCAATAACCTAAAGCATGGAGCCCCAAAGCCAGGCTGAAACGCGGCTCCCTGCCTGTGTCTGGCAGCTGCCTGCGCTCACCTCTGCAGCACCAGCCTCCGCTCGGCCCTACAAGCACCCATTTTGGGGCTGCCTGCACAGCCACGGGTAGGGAGCTGGTGGGCAGGATCCCACCCCGGGGTGGGAGCCCCGTGGGACCTGCTCCTGGGAGAGGGGCACCGGGATGCCGAGGTGGGCGCACGCCCGGTGTGTGAGGCTGAGGTTGGGCTGCTGCTGGCTAGCCGACCCGGCGAGTGTGCCTGCCTGCTCCGAGTGCTCTCCGTGTGTAATAGGATTTGCAGGAGCCCAAAAGGGAAGTTTTGGTGGGGGGGAGGAGAGCACCTGCCCAAGCACCCTGGAGATGCGCTGGGGCGAGGGGAGCAGAGCGGGTCTGTGGTCCCAGGAGGGCGATGGGCAGGACGCGCCGGAGGGATGCCCAGGCGCTGGCTTTTGTTTGGGGCCTGTTTTTACTGCAGCCACGTGTAACCCAGAGCCGCCAAGGTGGCAGCTGCGGTGCAGGTTCACTGCGAGCTCAATGGGGACCTGATGTGCAGCCTCCGGAGGGCTGTGGTGGTCCAGAGGGCATCTCCAGCCCCTTCCCCAGGGAGACCCCAGCTTGCTCCCAGCGAATCTCATGTCTGGTATCCCATGTGCGCACAGACCTGGTGTTCTGCACATAAATGCAAGTGAAGCAAGTTTTGGGGTGTCAGAAGCAAGTTTTGGGGTGTCCCTGTGCACCTCCCTGGGAGGTGCTTGCAATGCTGGGGTGGGAAGGGGAAGACGTGACCAAGGGCCCCTCGGGCTCCCTCTGCGGCAGAGCGGAGCAGCCGTCCCTGCCGGCTGCGCTCGTGCCGCTGCCTGCTGCTGTTCAGGCATCAGAAGAATCACATTTCATTTATCCCCTGACATGTTAATGGATCTGCTTAACCACTCTCCTGACCTTTGCTGCTGCCGCTATAATTAAGGTTGTGAAACAAGAAGCTCTGAAGGCATCAAAGGAAGCGGCTGCTTCAGGGAGGAGCCCGCGGATGCGCTTGCTCCGTTATCGGGGTGACATTCGTGGGGCTGTTGTGTTCCTCCCTCCCCTCCTCAGCCTCCCAGGTCATCTAGGGAGCTGGATGGGAAAGGGAGCCGGGGTCCGTGCCCTGCACCCCTGCCTGTCCGAGGGCAGGGGTGGCTGGGGGTGCTTACCCCAGGGCCACTGCTGCTGTGGTTCCTCGGTGGCCACTGCTGCAGGTTCCCCAGGCCAGCGGTGCTGGCACGGGGCTCACTCCCACACCTCCTGCACGTTGTTCTCCCTTCAAGGCACGTTTCTGGTTCCTACATGGAAGGAGGGCTGCCAGTGTTCTGTCCACCCATGTTTCTCCAGTGTCTCTTGATCGATGGTTGGACCCCATGGAGATTCCCTGGGTGTCTGTGCTACCTCCCATGGAGGAGCAGGTGTTCGGTGCCTCCAGCACCCTCTGCTTTGGCAGCCCTTGGCGCTGCCGTGGGCAAGACAGGGAGGGGACAGTGGTGGCCCTGCTGCCAGGGAGGCTTTGCCCTGCAGCGTCCTCCTGACGTTCCCTTGGCTCCAGGCTCTGACGGCTGAGTCGGAGGCTTCCCTTCCCCTGCCCGCGCTGGGGCCGGAGGGGAGTTTTCTCCTCTGCTTGGGCCAGGAACTGCTCCATGGGTTGGGGACAGCACTGTGGAGCGCCAGGCCATGCTGAAATCCCCGTAGCCATGGGGAGGATTGAGCAGGGGGGCAGGACACAGCTGCCCCCCGCACGGCCGGGGCAGGGGGGCTGCTCCATCCCTGCTCCCAGCAGCACTGGCGATGCTCTGCCCCGCCGTGGGGCATTGCTGCGTCGGCTCATGGGAAAGCTGGGATTAAATCCAGCCCGGGATAGACCTGCCGCAGCCACCGGCTCCTGCTGTGGGCGTGTTTCAGTCTGATCATTAATTCCCAAATGAAGGCACAGTCCTTTGCCCTTCCTCTGCTGCCTTTGCTGCAAAGAGCGACTGCTGCTTTTTGCCTGAACCCAATTTCCAAAGCCTAATGTCGGGCCCTTAAATATTTAATAAAGTCTAAAAAGGATTTTAACTGCATATTGGCTTTCCTGTTGGTATCAGCCCCGGGGGAGATGAGAACAGAGCTGCCTCATGGACCTGTTTATCCAGTCTGGGAGCAAGACAGACCACTAATGGCAACCACTGGTGAGAAGAGTGCCAAATGCACATGCAGGTCTCTCCGCATATTGCTTCGTATCTCAGCAGTAACAAATGACACCAATAACAGCGTCGGGCTTGTACTCCGGACGTCTCGGAGGCTCCCAGACCTGCCATGACGCTGGCGATGTCTGTGTCTGATGGGGAGCGAAGCCAAATTGGGCAAGTGTGCGGGGAGATGGGTGAGCTGGGATGGGGACGTCCCGTTCTGACAGGTAGGCAGCTCCGGCTGTGGTGGTGCCTGCGCGGTGAGGCTGCTCCGACATCCCTTTACGATAGGATGCTGTGAGGACGGGTACCCGCACGGGGACACCCCCAGCGCACGGGCGATGCAGCCGAGAGCGGAGACTGGGCACTGCCGGGGTGCACGGGGCTGAGATGGGGGCACGGGGGTTTGGGCAGGCTGCTGCGGGTCATCTCTGGGAACAAAAGAAAATGGCATCGGGCAGGGTCTTGCCGCGGTTGTTTTCATGGGGGGTGTCCCCAGTGCTGCAGCCGGGTTTTGCTGGGGTTGTGCTTTAACACTGCTTCCCCAAAGCTAGCCCTGTGCCCGCCCGGGAGCAGGAGCAAACCCCAGCCCCGCGGCCGTCTGGCCGAGCCTCGATGGAGGGCAGGAGGACGATGTGCTCTGTAATGTTTAACCAGGACATTGGTTACGTATTGAAACTTGAATTTTAATAAGACTGAGTAGACAGGGCCAAGCAACCCAAATTTCCAAAGTGCTGATGTGTGGCATATTTTAGAAGTTACCGTCATCGAATGGGGACCCAGGTGAGCTCTGAGGTGCCCCAAGACAGGGTGACGGATGGTTGGGGGGAAGGACTGAGCCCGCGGCAGCCTGGGGGGGTGTTTTCACCCCTTTGCCCCCCCCCGCAGGTACTGGGCTCCGTGCCGGGGGTTTGGTGCTGGAGCCGGAGGAGCGCGCTGCTGGGGGAGTCTCGTGCCTGTGCTCCAGCCATCCCCAGGGGCCAGCGGGTACTTGCCCCCTTCCCCAGCCTGCACAAAGCCACCCAACAGCCCAGGCTGCCGGAGTCATCCCGGACAGCCCCAGCATGTGTCCTTCCTCTCCCTGTGGGGAGATGCCCGTGCTGCACTAAGTGGATGCTGCCCAGCACCCATTTAGGGGCTGGATGAAGCCCCACAGCTACTGCACTCATCAATACCTCCAACAGCTTGAGCTGCTGCTGTGCTCTTGGCTACGTGTTTTGTAGGGATGAGGCCTGAAATTGGTAATGACTGCTCAGGTTATGTCGGGTAACCCACTCTGCAGGGCCAGGGGCTGGCGCTGGGGATGGGTCCGTCTGTGGCGACTGATGGGACCTCCTTGGGTCCGTGTTTGCAGGAGCAAGGTGTGAAGTCTGCACCGAGTATCCGTTCTGACTGCTGTACGGAGCCCTGTGGTTGCTCTGTGGGGACCAAGGGCTAATTCTGCGGTGGGTGTTTGTTGGGGCTGTGATGCTGACCCCCAAATCTGGGTCCCAGGGGCAAGGAGGGAAACCAGAGCGAGTGCATGCACTCGCATGCACATGCGAGCCCTGTCACCCGCTCGGTGGGGAGGGAGGGGGGAGCTTGTAATGGGTGAATGGTAACGTTGTGATGATGTTGAAAGTGGTGTTTGTAACAGATTCATGTTCAGACAATTCTTAAAGATGTGTTTCGCAGAGGCGAGGGGTGGAGTGTGTTGGGCATAAATTGCAGGGTGTGCGGGGTTCACCCTGGAGCACCGTGGTATTTTACGCATGAGGGACCGATTAGCTCATGCATGAGCACCCCAGTCGTTTCCGCATCAGCACCCAATAAGTTCACGCATGAGCACCCAATTAATACACACATGAGCACACAATTAATTTACATATGAGCACCCAGTTGATTTATGCATGGGTGCGCGGTTAATTTGCGCTGGATCGCACACTGGTCCATGCACGAGCACCCTGTTGGTTAATGCACGGGTGCCCAATTAATTGGTGCATGTGCCCCCCGTTAGCTCGTGCCTGAGTGTCCAATTAATTTATGCATGAGCACCTGATCCACTCACACCTGAGTCCCCAATTAATACGTGCACAAGTGTGTTATTTACTAATTACACTAATTTACACATGAGTGCCCAATTAGTTCACGCAGGAGTGCCCAGTGAATTTACGTGTGAGTGCTCAATTAGTCCATGCGTGAGCGCCCGATAAATTCATGAGTGCTCAAAAAATTTATGCATGAGCACCCAGCTGGTTTGTGCATGAGCACCCCTTTCATTCACACCGGAGCACCCAGGTAGTTCGTGCATGAGCACCCAATTAGTTCACCCAGAAGCACCCAAATAATTTATGCATGAGTGCCCAATTAGTCCGTGCATGATCACCTGATTTATTTTTGCATGAGTGCCCATCTAGCTCAGGCACGGGTGCCTAGTTAGTGCATGCAGGAGTGCCCCATTAATTCATGCCTGAGCACCCACTTTGCTCACGCAGGAGTGCCCACTCTGCACACACATGGGTGCCCAATTTGCCCTTGTCTGGGCGCTGTGCTGAGCGTCTGCAGCAGATTTAGGCAGCCTCAAACCCGGACGGGAGCCCCAGCGCGGGGCGATGTGCCAGCTCCCCCAGACCGGGATGCGCGGGGACCTGCGGGGACCATGGGAAGGAGCCGCAGCGAGTCCCTGGGGGAAATAAATGCCACAGGACCGCTGCCGCCACTCTTCGGCAGGTGATGCCGGACCAGTTGCCTGTGGGTTGGCGGTGGAGCCCACGGCCTGGCAGAGCGGGAGTGCCCTGCAGCGACGGGGGAACCACTCTGTGCCTGGAAATAATTAACCCTGGTTTCCCTGATAAGGCGGCGGTGCCCGTGGCCTTGTGGGATCAAGGTGCTGTCATAGCGGCTGGAGCGAGGCGGGACATGCCAGGGCTTGGCGGAGACTCCCCGCTGGCTGCTGCATGGGGACGGTGCTTGCCGAGCCTTTGGGAGCCCGAGCCCAGACGAGGACAGCCATGTGCCACGGCCGTGGCACATGGGAGCAAGGCTGAGCGTGCACGCTCCCGCTCAGGATCCGGCCCTGCGGCTCTGGCTAAACCCCTGCCCTTGCACAAACAGGGGAGGGGGTGGCTGCAGAATGGGAGGGCAGCACAAAAAAAGCCCTGTGGGGCTGAAGCATCGTGTCACCTCCTGCATCCCACCGTGGCCAGGGGTCCCCAAACCGTTCCGAATCCGGCCGCCTCTCCTGCGCTCCTTACTGCTGCCCTGTCCCCGCCGCGGTCCAGCGAGCAACGAGCTCCCTCGTGGGCAGGGTGATGGATGAGGGTTTGCAGTCCTGGGTCCCTCCTCTCCTTGCTGCCTGGCAAAAACAAATTAACGGGCTTGAGCATTGATTAACCAGAGCTGTTTCTTGCTGCAGTGGCAGCTGGGTGGTGGGAAGAGAGGGGGCACGCGAAGGGCGGGTGGTGACAGAGCTGTCAGTCCTCGCCTGTGCCACTGGGGATTGATGGAAAGGTGGGGGGGAGGGTTGGGGGTTTTTGGGTACCGGTAGCTGGGAGGAGGGAGCTGGGGGCTGCTGGCAGTGCAGCCCCACTGGGCAGTCTCTGCTCCTCTGTGCTGGGTGAGATGTGTGGCTGAAACCCTCTTCCCAGCTGCGATGGGAGCGAGGATGGACCGACCAGCACTGCGAAGGGGCAGCAAGGGCCCGTGGCTGCGGCTTGGCCATGCGGGGCAGCTCCTGTGCTGCTCTGGGGTGACTGCCCCTGCTGCCTGCACCTGCTGCCTGCTCCTGCCTGCGGTGCGAGCCCTGCGCTTGGCATTTCCCCGTGCTTTCCTAAGAGCAGTGGAAACAAAGATGCTGCCAGCACGAGCTGCTGTGCGGTGTTGTACATACGGGAGGGTGTCTGCGGTGCGTAGCCGGGGCTCCCAGCTTGGCGATGCCTCTTACAGCGTTGCGGTTCATAACGAATGCTAATACCCTGCCTTTATTTAGCGCCTTTCATCCCCAAGGATCCCCGGGGCACACTGCATCCTCTAACAAGCTGCTACGTGTGCTATTTATAGCCATCCCCATAGCGGCTGCGGGAACGACGGTCCCTGGGGAGCATGGCACAGCAGGTCCCTGGGGAGCATGGCATGGCAACTGAGCCCAGCCGCAACCCCGGCTTGGCAGGGGCATGGCGAGGGAGCCGGCCCTGCTCCGGTGGGATGCTGCAATGGGGCCGCTGCAGGTAATCCCCTTGTCCTTGAGCACTCGGGGTCAAACCTGGCTGAGGTTTATATCGCTGCAAATTGATTTGCATCGGCTCAGCATCACGCCATAATCGATTCTGGGGGAGGGAAATGCAGCAGCCGCCGCCGCGCAGGTACTTTCTGTGAGCTCGGCTGGGCTCTGCACGCTGGGGAGCTGCAGAGGCTGGATCAGGGAGAGCGGAGGGATGGCCCTGCCCCTGCACGTGTCCCCTGTCCCCAGCCCCAGGATGGGTGGCTCAGCCCAGCCAGGAGAGTGGTGTGTCCCCAAGGCTTCCACGGCCATGGGTCCCTGCTGCGGGGATGGGCAATTAGCATCCCTAATCGGTGCCACTCGGAGTGTCGACACCCAGCGAGGTTGGAGCAGCTGGGAAGTGGCAGCCGTGAAGCATTATCTGTCTCAGATCCAGAACTGCAGACACGGGGAGGCAGGTACCTGCTCATTCCCAGCTTGCCCGGCCGCAGCGACGCTGGGCTTGGGGCCGTGGCGTTTCCCTGCGCTGGGAACACTCTGCCCCGGGGTGAGGGAAGATTTGGTGGCAGCAGAGGGATGCCCCCAGAGGTGGGTGGTTTCCCAAGGGCTGGGAGATGGGGGCCGCATTCCCACCCCAGGGCAAACTCCGCAGCTTCCCCTCGCACCCGGGGCAGGAGGAAGGGCACCGGTGCCAGTGCGCTGGAGGAGGGATGGGGCTTTGCATGGCCCCGTTCCAGGGGTTCACATTAAAAATCCCACCTCGGAAGCCCTGTGCCAGTTTTTGGGCTGGCACCTGAAGAGCCCGCTCTGTTGGAAAAGCCTCTCCCGGGAGCATCACGCATCCCTGCTGTGGGCACGAGGGGAGCTGGCTCCCTCCCTCCCTCCTGCTCCAGCCCCAGCGTGTCGTTACCAGCATTTCTACTGTACTAAAAAAAGCACATATTTCTTAATTGTTTCCTGCTGGAGTTGAAAAGCAGCTCCCAGGCCCAAAATAGCACATTGGGGGAAACACTGCCGAACGAGAGAGAGAGAGCAGAAGGCGATTCGCCTGGAGGGGCTGAGCCGAGCCCCGACCAGGCTGCTGCCATTGCCCATTTTGCCTGCCCCAAGGGCTGCCTGAAGTCCTGCCGCTCACCGTCCTCCTCCTCCTCTTCCCACCTGCCTTCACGGGTGCCTGTGGGCGATCAGGGCTGCAGAGCTGGTGCCTGGGGCATTCCCCGGGGCATCCTTGGCTGGGGGCGCTCCTGGCTGGTGTCTGGATGCTTGTGGGGAGTGTGTGCAGGGAAGCCTGTTTCTGTTAGAGACGTCACTCGGCAGCTCTCTTTTGGAAGGATGCTTCCGTGCAACCCTTTTTTTTGGGATGGGGAATCCTTCAGGACTGGCACGACTTCTTTTTGGCCACCCCAGCTCTGCTGCTGGATACAGTATGTCCCTCCTGGCTCCCTCCTGCCAGGAGACCTCTGTCCTTTCCCCCTGTCTGCTCTCCTCCTGCCAGACAGCCCTGCCAAAACAACACTCCAGATCCCTCCTGCGGCACGGCCAAAGCCCTCAGTGTCCTTCAGCCCAGGTGCCGAGCATCCCTGTACCTGCCTCCCCGCTCTTTTCCCCGGGTGCTGCCGTCTCTCGACATCCCGCTGCAGTACGGCGGGTGCTGCCGCCCTCCCAGCACAGCCGGTCCCGGCGTGGCCGCCGCAGCCCTTTTCCAGCTCCCTGGGGAGGCAGGGGGAGAGGCTGCCGGCCTCTCCACCCCATGGCGAGCCCTTCCCGGGGGGTTTGCAGGCTCTGTCCCTCCAGTGGTCCCTGAGCTGGGACAGAGGGACCCCTCCTATACAGAGGGACAGCCTTGGATGCAGCGATTCCTGCCCACGGGGATGCGGGAGCCAGCACCCGGCCGGCTGCGAGGTGGGGGCCAGCGTGTGCCCTCTCGGCCGCCCCACTGCTGCCGCCTGCCAGCCCTCACCTTCTGCGGCCTGCGCCTTCTGCCAGGCGCGTTATAAATCTTTCTGATAGAAAATTGCTTTCTTTTATTTGCCATCCAAGGTAATTGGCATCTCTTGATGTGTCTTGGGTCTCTATTTTTATCACCCGTTTGCACATTGACACATCTCCACTCTGCCTCATTATCCCAGCACGTTTCAGACCTATTGCTTTTTTATTATTATTTAGATGCACAATGCAAAGGAAATGACTAATGAGGCCGTTCCCCCGTGCCCGCCTGCTGGCACCCAGCTCCCCGCTGGCGTGCCGGCCAGGCACCGCTCCTGCAGCAGGGACAGGCACCAGCCCCCCGCCCCGTCGGGCTCCCCGGCATCCCGCATCCCATCGGAGCCTTTCCTCTGCTGAGGACATTTGCGATCTCAGCAGCTGTCCCCGGGCTGGGGACACTCGGGATTGCCAATGCTCGCCATTTTCTAGCTTGTCACGGTTTTGGGGTTTCTCTGGAGCCTGGTAAAGTTTCCCAGGGCCCCGGCATGGGTTTGATGATGTTTCTCCTTGTGGCTCAGAGGCAGCCGGTACCTGGAGGGATGCTGGCCCTGGGGCTGTCCTCTTGCTCACGATCAGTGTGTGGGTGTTGGGCCGGGCAGGTGCCTTCCCCAGGCTGCCTCCCGGCAGATGTTTTGGCAGATGTTTCCAGGGATGTTTTGGCTCTGGGGAAGCAGGAGGACAGGGCTGGATCCTCCCCAGGATCAGCCCAGCCCCTGTGTGGTCCATAGCATCTTGCAGCAATGGTGCTGCACTCCCCTGGCAGGGAGCAAAACATCTTGGTGGGCTCCCTGGTTTCAGGGCTGGAGGGGCCCCAGCACCTGCAGCCCCGGCCCCATCGGCCACAGGGCTAGCCCAGGCTGTGCCTCGCAGGCAGCCGCTTGCGTGTGGGTAACACACGGCAGCGCACGGAGCGAGCGAGCCTGCGGGCATCCCCCCAGGGAAGTCACTTAGGTGAGGTGCAGAAGAGCAGCCGTCACTGGGAAAGCGCTAAATTCCTTTCTCTTTTCTTTTCTTTTTCTCTTTTCTCCTGTTTTCTCTTGCAGTTACGGAGAAGGAGGTGCAGCAGTGGTGAGTGTCCGGCGCAGCGGCATGGCGGTGAGCTGCCGGGGCACGGGGCTGGCGGGCGAGGCAGCAGGAGCTGGTGGCACTCAGCAACCCTGCCAGCCGTGCAGAGCAAGGGGGTGCAGGAGGGTGCGCCTGTTTTGGGGTGCAGGTGTTTGCTTATAGAGGGGAGACGAGAAAATAGAGGGTTTTCTCTTGCACACCTCATGCACAGCACACGGTGGGGCTTGGCTCCGGCTGCTCTCAGCCACCCGTGTGGGATGGTGCCCACTCCGTCTCGCCTCTTCCCTTCCCATAAGGGCAGCCGAGGGGAGCGGGGACGTGGGGACTGTCCAGCTGGTGGCCGTGACCCTGGCTGTGGGAGGCCGGTGCTGTCCCAGCGTGTCCCTGTTTGCAGCGGGGCCCGCAGAGGCTGGCAGGGGCTGGGAGTGTGGTGCCTTGCTGGCAGCACGCTCTCACCCCATCCCCTCCGCCCCACTGAATGCGACGCCCTAGAAAAGCCACCGCTTCCCTTTCATCTTCCTATCCCACCAGTCAAGATTTGCTTTCTTTATCTCTTTCTCTCATCCTTCCCCCCGCTCCCCGATGAGTCATAGCTGCAGCAGCGTGAAAAAGATGTCACCGGCGCTTTGGTTTCCCACCTCGCCACCCCCTTCCCCTCCTCCTCCTCCAGCCCTCGGCCCGCTGCAGCGGGCGCCTGACAGATCTGGGCGACGCGTTGCATAATGCTCACGCACCCTGCATGGTCCCCACGTGGTCCCTGCACCCACGGAGCCGGCGAGCCCCTTCCCCTGCGCCCTCCAGGGTGGCACCTTGTGGTATCCAGGGCCAGCCCGGAGCTGGGACCAAGGCCTTTGGAGGTGTTTAAGCGCTGATGGGTTTTGGGAGATGCCCTGGGCTGTGCCACCCCAAGGATGCAGTAACCCTGCTGTGCCCCCCAGCTCCTCCGAGCAGCTTTCACTTGGGATCATGCAAAAAATGCCGTCACGGAGACTCGGCTGCCCTGGGTGCTTCAGGCCGCTGTGCTGTTCGTTTTTACCGGGGCATGGCTGCAGCATGTGTGTGCCGAGTGGTGGGTTGCAAATTGCCTGTGGGGTTGCTGTCGATCGTGAGTCCCTCTCCTGTGGTGGTGCAGCAACTCAGGGCGAGCTTTCGTGGCCGCCTCCGTGCTGGAGAGACGCTTGGATGCACCTGACGTAGCGGGGCCATGCCACAGTGGTGGAGGGGAAGGGGAGCTCTGGCCCTTGGGTGAAGCTTTCCATTTGCAGCTTCTTGCTCAGGAGCCATGTGCATTTGAAGTTCTGAGCGAGGGATAGAAATACTCTCCTGCTGGCCCTGTGACAGCTTCAGGGCCAAGCGAGGCATCGCCTGCCCCGGCACCTCTGCAGGCAGCATGGCTGTGCTGGCGGGAGGTGACTGTGCAGAGGGCTTTTTAGTTTAAAGTAGGTTTAAAAGACTCTCCCGGGTGCTCCTGGCCGGGCAGCGGGTCCCTGTCCCCTCCCAGGTCCTGGACAATGTTCAACAGGAGCCTGGTTGTGGCTCGGTTGCCACTTGTGGGCTCGCAGTGGGGTTGGAGCAGTGTGGTGGGCACCGCTCGGTGTCACCGGTGCTGCTCGCTGCTTCTCTAGGCTCTCCCCGCTGCCACCCTCACTGCGGTGCCCGCAGGGACCTTGTCCCACGGGGCTGGGAGGTTGCGGGCGGGTGATGGGAGCAACACAGGGAGCACCAGGGACCTTCCCAGCTCCAGCCCACCGCAGCACTGGGGAGAGCCCCGTCCTGGCTCCGCAGGGCTTGGGGGGCTGCATTCAGCGGGGAGACCCGCCTGGTGCCCATCCTCTGCCCTTCCTCCGCAGGTACAAGGGCTTTATCAAGGACTGCCCCAGCGGGCAGCTCGATGCTGCTGGCTTTCAGAAGATCTATAAGCAGTTCTTCCCCTTTGGCGACCCAACCAAATTCGCCACTTTTGTTTTCAATGTCTTCGACGAGAACAAAGTAAGTCTGCAAGCCAAGGGCATGGTCCGGGAGGGTCGGGGCTGGGTCCGTGGCAATGGTGGGACGGGTTCAGTAACGCGGCTGCACGTTCCTGGGGCGTGAAATGAAAGTGGCGCAGCTGTAGCGAGTGAGCCCCCGTGCTTATTTTAGTCGATGAGAGTCACGTGGGAAAAGGCGATGAAGTGGCAAGCGAGAGAGGAGAAACGCGATGTTTCGGTGCCGCTGACAAAAGCCCACCTGCGCGGCGCCCCCCACGCTCCAGAGTCGCTCCCGCCGGGATGCTCGCCGTGGGCTGGGCACAGCGGCCGGATCACGCTGCTGGAGATAAATGTGCATCGCTTCTCCCTCCCCATTGCCTTTTCGGATGTGCCCCCTAAGAGCACCCGGCATCGGGCAAGCATGGGCAGGGAGGACTTTGCGGGGTGGGGGTGGCAGCGGCACCCTCACCCCCTCTTTCCCCCCTCTCCAGGATGGGAGGATCGAGTTTTCGGAGTTCATCCAGGCACTGTCGGTCACCTCCCGGGGGACCCTGGACGAGAAGCTGAGGTGTAAGTGCTCCTTGCGGGACACCGGTGGGCTCAGCCCCGTGAAGGGGGCGGGGGGTGGCACGGGGGTGGCGATGGGGTGTGTGTCCAGTTTGGGGGGACTGCAGTCCCCAGCACCTTGGCATTGCTCTGGCTTGCAGGGGCGTTTAAGCTGTACGACTTGGACAACGACGGGTACATCACGAGGAACGAGATGCTGGACATTGTGGATGCGATTTATCAGATGGTGGTAAGTGGCGGGGCAGGGGGCACGGGGCGAGCAGTCCCTGGGGGTCTCCGCTGGGCTGGAGCCCGGCTCTGCGGGCAGGGGGGCTGCGGAGAGGATGCTGAAACACCCCTGATTCTCTTCCTGGGCTTTTTTTGGGGGGGTTGTGGCCATCATGGCCGGGGCAGGGTTTGGATCTGGCCGCTGAGGATGGCTCTGGCACGAATGCCAGCCCTCTGCACCCTGTCCTGATGTGGGCAGGGGCAAAACGTGTGTCCTCGCCTGGGGACACCGTCCAGGCAGGGCACGAACGGCTGCGTGACCGGGTCCTGTCCTGCTGCCGCAGGGAAACACAGTGGAGCTTCCCGAGGAGGAGAACACACCGGAGAAGAGGGTAGATCGGATTTTCGCCATGATGGACAAGGTGAGGATGCTCAAGTTTTTTTTTTCCTGGGGCCAAGGGATTTAGGAGGCAGTTGTGGGCCCCCTTGCCACGTCTCGGCTCTTGCAGGTACCTCCTTCCCCTGTGAATACAAGGTCTCAGCTGCCGCTGGGCTCACTGTAGACCCCCGCATCCCTCCGGGATCCCCGTATCCATTTGAGGGCCCCCAAGATGGCATTGCACCCTCCATGGCATTCCTCCCTGGCTGCAGGCGTGGGTGGTTTGATGGGGAAACCAAGGCTATGGCAGTGGGGGGGGACCCAGGTAGCTCTGTGGGATGGCGTGGGTGCTGCTGGGGTCCCAGGGTGCTTGGTCCCGGGTTGCTCAGTCCCGGGGTGCTTGGCATCTCCCTCACTGGGGCGAAGCGGAGCTGCAACGGGAGTGTTTTGCAGAATGCCGATGGGAAGCTGACGCTGCAGGAATTTCAGGAGGGCTCCAAGGCCGACCCCTCCATCGTGCAAGCTCTCTCCCTCTACGACGGGCTCGTATAGTCCCGGGGCCGAGCGGCGGTGAGTGCAGCACGGGGGGGCCTGGGGGGGCCCAGGGGGGCCCCATCTCCCACCCACCTGATGCCATTCCCACCTTCCCCAGGGGCGGGTGGCTGGTTCTCGTCTGCTGAAGCATCCAAGCATGGGCATTCCCCCCAAATCCAGCTGGGGGGAGATGCTGCCCCCACACCGATGGGTTTCCCCCAGGTCCCCCCCGTCCCACAGAGCACCCCAGGACCGCAGCCCATGAGGACACGGTACAAACCGCCCTGCTGGCAGGTGTTTGCCTGCGGCACAACTCACGCTCTCGCCTGCAGATGCGGCTGCAGAGGAGGCAGGGAGGCAGCTGGTGTGCTGGGGGCATGGGGATGCTCTGGCGAGATATTCTATTAACTGTTTTATTTATATTAGATCTTATTACATTATGCCCTGGAGCTGGCAGGGTTTGGCATGGCGGTGTCAGGGATGCTGTGGTTCGCAGCATCCTGGGGGTGCTGGGCTGAGCGCCTCACCGTGCCCTGCAGGGCCATGCAGAGATGTCTCTTGGGATGATTTTGGTCATCGCAGCGCAGACAGTGTCCGATCGTGGGGATTTTTTTTAACCCCGCTGGAGTTTTGAGCCTTTCAAAATCTTTACTGTGTTTCCAGCTTTGCCCTTCCAGCTGCGCTGGTGTGGTGTGAGATGGCTGCAGGGCTTTCTGCCCATCCTTCTCACCCAATTTTCCTTCTCCCACCCTCTCCTGCAGATGCCTGGGGGAAGATGCTTTCCGTGCCATCCGACCGCCGCCGTGCGAAGCTTGCCTGTCCCTCTCGGCCTTCCTTTCTGTTCCGCGAGCAAAGGATGCCCTCGAAGCGTGAGCTCACTCTCCCTCTCCGCACTCTGAACCAGCCGCTGCCATTTGCCAACTTCTGCTTTTTCCAAAAAAAAACCCGCCACAGACCCCGGTCTGAGCGGCAGCGAACGCCCGAGACTTCAAGGCCGGGGGAACGGGTCGAGCATCGCCGAAGGCAGAGCCCCACCCCGGCCTCCTCGCCCTCTTTGCTCTCCTTTCCTATGTTTTCGGATGGAACTGCGGATGCACCGGTGCTGGTGTGGTCCTCTCCTGGGAACCGGCCGGCTGGAGACGGAGCCCAAAGGTACTGGGGGGCCGTGCACCCTGGGGTGCTGCCTGCGCGGGGTGGCCGGGGAGCCGAGGCACCGACGGCGATTGGGAACACGGTCCTGGCGTCACCTGCGATGTCGCTGGCAGCCCAGCCTGGCTCACTAGGGATATATATTATTATATTATTGTTTTATTTTTTTTTCGTGAGACAGTATTGTGCTTTTTCTTTTTTTTATCTTTTTTTTCCCTTTGGTGGAAAAAAGTGAGGCTTTTTTTATATGCCTATCTCGATGAGCGATATCCTTATTTATTTGTTGTAAATGTTGCTGCCGTGTTTAGTCTCTCGTGTGTGTGTCTGACCACCTAGGTGATGATCTGTAAGGTTTACATGCTCGTACACTATTGCGGGGCACTGGGAGCCTGCAATAACAATGAAGCCAAAAATCTGCCTTCCCCCGTCTCCTCCCACCCCCCGTGTCCCGAGCTCCGTGGGCTGGTTGCTGTTTTAAGGGGATGCTGTAGCTTCTTTTCCTCTTCCCATTTCCCTGTTTCCTGCATTTTTCTGCTCACCCTTCCCTTCGCAAGCTCAGCCACGGCTCACTCAGCCCAGGCTCTGAGCGGTCCGAGCCCACTCCATCCCTTAGCTGGGCAGGGCGAGGAAACCGCCGGGTACCAGAACATCCTAATTTCCTTTTATTTTCATTTTCTCACTGCGTGGAGAAGTAGTAATGGAGCCAAGAGTTGGGTTTTGCTTTCAGGCAGATTCCTTTACTATTTTATTTTTTACAGACTGGGGGAAGGTCTGTTTGCACCCCAGGGAGGTGGCTGTGAATTAGCCCGTGTGCGGTGGGGCTGGGGGAGCAGAGGGGATGCTCACAGGGATGGCATGCTCCGTCCCCACATCCTGGCTGGGGTGATGTGGCAGCTTCTGCCTTGGGGATGCCAGGCTGGGAGACGTGCAGCTTGGGGTGTCTCCTTATCCCCTTGCTCCTCATTTAGGACTTGGGAGGTTTTGCTGTAAATGGAGAGCATGGCCCCAAAGCGGAGCCGCTTGCATCTGCCCTGGGGGAGGTGGAGGGCTGGGGAAACACGCCTGGAGACACCCGAGCGTGGGGCTTAGAAACGGCCCCCCAGCCGCCAGCGGTGCCCGTGTGGCCTCTCCATCACCCGCCACCACTCCGGGATGTCCCCAAGCAGGGCTCAGCCCTGCCGGGACACACACCGTGGGACACCAGTTGGCATCCGCGCTGGAGGACGAGCGTTACCTGGATGCTGCCGCAGCTGTTTCCATCCGCCTTGGCCCCTGCCCTGGGGAAGGAGAGATTTGCATCTCCTCGGGAGCAAAGTGCAAGATGCCTGTGGGACCCCTAAAGCCAGCCGGGGTGCACACCCCTCCTGCTCCGACACGGTTTGTTCCTGGCCCAGCAACCCCAGTGCCGCTCTCCCACCGCCCTGGGGGCTCACCCCTCCATCCCCAGTCCGGCTGGTGGTGGTGGCATCTTTCCGCCTCGCTGTCTGTCGGGATGTCTGCAGCTCCTGCAGCCAAGCCCAGCCAGGAGGCTGTCCCCATGGCGGTGGGAGGTGACATTGGGACATAGAGGACGTTCTCACAGGTGTCCCACGATGCAGGAGACAAGACGGTGCCCCAGCGGGGTCTGAGTCCTCCCAGCGTGGCAGGGACAGACTCCAGCCAAGCGATACTGGTCCTTTGCTGTGCAGCCCCGCTCCCCAGTTTCGGGGCTGTGTGCTCGTGGCACTTTCCGATACCCATAAAAAAATGCCCTTCCCCATCCCCAAGGAGACTGACCTCAAGTCCACGTGCAATATTTCTGCTGCTTCTGCGGTTCCTGCCCCTGGGAGTGCCCGTGTTTCATTGCTGGGGGCTCCGGGAGGGTGTCACCTCGCTCCCTCTCATGGAAACTCCTTTTCCTTGATGCTTTGTGGCCAAAATGCGGCTCTCTTGGGTAGATCTTTGCAGCGCCTCCAACTTCTCTAACGCTCGTCTGCCAGACCGGTCCCTTCCCGGTGCCAATCGATGTTCCCAATGAATGTGACACTGCTGTAATCGCTTCTGCTGATAAATGATGGACCCTCTGATGTTTGACATAATTCCCAGGCAAAGGCAAACCTCATTTGCTCTGACACTTTCCCCTGAAAGGCTTTTAATTTTCGGACGACCTGCCATGCTTCGAGCTCCATCAGCGCTCGCCGATGTCTCAGCGAGGAGGCAGCCCTGCAAGGGCAGCGGGCATGTGGCCCCCGTCACGGCTGGGGTGAGGGACCGGTGTTGGCTTGGGGGAGCTTCAGACCCCAGAAATACCAAAATTCAGTGTCCACCAGGCCAGTGCTGCCATTACTGGCAGCACCCTCCTGCTGCCGCTGCTGCTGGAGGGCTCAGGGATGGAACCCAATGCCTCATCCTCCCTCGCCCCTTGTTAAATATTTGCACATTAGGAAAAAAAAAAAAAGAGCAAAAAGGAAAAAAGTTTTATGCCTGTATTCAAAAGCTCTGTGCTGGCTGTGAGGACCCTGTTGGTTTGGTGGCAACAGTGAGTTTTCCTGGGCAGAGGCCCCTCCTGCAGAGTCAGGGCTGCCTCTTGTCCTGGGTCCCAGTGTGGGGTCTGTCCTGCCCCGCTCTGGGCATGCTGAGCATCCCCGAGCAAATCATTTTGGCCCCAGTATTCGCCCCTGGCTGCAGATTTGGGACTCTGGCTTGGATGCTTCTAGCCTCCCTTTGGGGAGCACTGAGGGCCCCCAGCTCCTCCTGAACGTCACCAGGATCTGCAGCTTCTCGGCACTGCTGAAAATAAGGCTTGAAGCATCTCACGCTTGGAAATGTTGGCCTTAACCTCCTTGTGCCTCAGTTTCCCCATCAGTGAAGTGGCCTGGGTGAGCCATTCCCCCTCCAGAGAGTGATTCGATGCCTGTGCCCAGGGGAGCGTGGGCGCTGGATACGGCTCATGGCTGCGACCGCAAGGGTTTGGCAGGACCCACCGAACATCAGGCACGTGCGAAGCGCCGGGAGTGGGGCATGAACCACTGGGTTGGAGTTTATATCATCGAATAATTCATTTCGGTCTTCTTTTTACACCTGCTCATTATTAAAAGCGAACAGCCAACAAGACCTGATTTGTTTCTGTTTATACTCGGGTTCCTGATGCCTGTCTGAAATAAAGCCGGCTGCAGCCCTGGCGATGGGAAGGGGACCCGAAGCACAGCCAGGCAGAGGCGAGGGTCCGGCCCCGGCGACTGCGGCGTGTCCCCCCCACCTCTCATTTGTCCCTGTCTGTGTTGCCCCATTAAAATGCCGTGTCTGTACTTTCCTTTCTTTTCACTTTTCTGTTCGTGTGCTGACTGTTGCTGCTTTGTAACCGTCTTTCCTTGAGCTCTGGGGCTGGGCTGGGCTGAGCTGTTTCCCCCCAAGAGCAAGGACGTGGGAGAAAGCTCGGGGGGCAGATTTCCCCCGGACCCTCTCCTCATGGCACAAACCAGGACCCGAGAGAGAGAAGCAAAGTGGGTTTTTCCTCTGGAGCAGCCCTTTAATTGCTGTGATTTGTAATGAGACTGGGCAGCCCCCAGGAGTGCTCCCCGCCGGGTTCACAGAGAGGGGTGTTTGCTTATGGGGGACCCCAGACCCCGTTTGTGCTGGGTACCAGCTGCATCTCACCCAGCCACGCAGAAGTGGGTGCCCGTTGGTGCCTGCCTCCCACACCGGCAGGTCACGGCATCCCAGTTGGATGGAGGGGGTTGAGGCTTGGGGACGCCCATCCCAGAGCCACTGCTCCCCCCGAGCGAGCAGGGATGCGCGTAAGCATCTGCCACCGGCTGCCGTGGGGCTGCGCTGACGCGGGGGGTGGAAGGGTCTTGGGGTCTCGGGGTCTGGGGCCGAGCCCCTCTTGGAGCAGGGCTGGCTTCAAAGCAGGGCCAGGCGTGGCACGGGGGCAGCCGAAATCACTGGAGAGCTGCCCTCTTCCCATATATTTAGGATCGGGGGGGTTGGATGGGGTGGGTGGGTGACCCGCAGCCAGCTCGCTGTCCCATCGGCCCCAGCCACAGGGTAAAGGTGGGGATCGGGGGCATTTTGAGAGGGCAGCAGCCACCCCTCCTTGGCGGGGGCATTGGAGGGGAGGGGTCCGGCTGGGGCGGTGGCAGTGGCCAGCGGGGCAGGAGTGAGGGCTGGGGGCAAAGGAGGGAGCTGATGGCCCCGGTCTCGGTGCACAGTTTTGGGGTCTCAGTCACACGTGCCAGCCCTGACTCTGTTCCAGCAGTGCTGCAGGAAAGCCGTCCTTCCCATCTCTCTCTCTCTGCTCCTGCGGCCGCCAGCCCCAGGTTGGGTGCCACGTCCCGTGGGACCCCTGCCCGGGGAGCAGCCAAGCCCTGGGCTGAGAAACAGCAGCTCCAGCAAAGAGCCTTGTTTGTAAAGATGAAGCCTGTTTGTGCGTCCGTGCCGGTGTCTCGGCTTGCATGCCCTGCTGCCTTGTCTTGAGATGAATTCAAGAGCAAACCAAGCAAACGAAACAGTTTAAAAACAAAAGAAAACAAAACAAAACCCAGGAACTTTGTGACAGTGGAAATAAAAGCTTAATGACAGTAACGAAGCACCGGTGGTCTGTGGTGTGCTGCGGGGGGACGGCAGGCAGGCTCGGGGGGCTGCGGCGCGGGGCTGCAGCGGCAGCAGCAGCGAGCGCTGCCAGGGCTGTGCCAGCAGGGCTGCAAACGGGGATGCGCTGAGCTGTGTTGGCCCGTGGCCGGTGAGGCACTGTGCCCACACGCCGTGATGAGCTGTCAGGTCTCAGCTCCCAGCACGGCAGGGACCGTTCACCCCCGTAACACTGCTCCTTCCACCTCCCTTTACCCAGACACAGCTTTTCTTCTGCCAGGACTTATCCCCCCGCAGTGCCACGTCCTTTTCTCTTTTCCTCTTTTGCAGCAAAGGCGTGCTGTGCCCGCCTGCGCCATCACCGTCTCCTCCGAGCCCTCTTGTCGATGCAGCGGGCTGGGAGCCGTCAGGACGCTTTTGGCATGCAACGGCTGCTGAATAATCTTGATATTAATATCTCGTAATTATGCCTCCCACCCCATAACGGAGGTGCCCCTCAGGAGCACCCCCCCCAGCCGGCTGGGCGAGCAGGGGGGCTCGCAGCCTGGAACAGGCTTTTCACGTGCCGTGGGATTGCGTTTGCCGTTCTGCCCTGCTAAGTCTTCTGGAAACAAGTACTGCGAGGCCTCCCTGCCAGCCCATCTTTGTTTGCTCTCCTAACGAGGCTGACTAATTATTTTCAGGAGGCCAGAGGAGATGCCCTAATGGTCTAAACAAGGAGGCTGTGTTTGCACAGGGGGGTTTGGTCGGAGGTGCCTTGTGCCAGCACACGGCGGGGGCACCCGGGGATGTAGCCCCCGTGCCGGGGAGCGGGTGAGGACAGGCGCAGGCTCCAAACCACAGCAGTTACCCAGGGGCTGTCCCTTGCTTTGCTGTGCTTTAACCCCCAGCAAGGAAGGGGTTAAAGCCCAACTAGTCCAGGTGGTCCTGGGACTGGGAGCACTGGTGGGTGTGGGAAGGGCTGGCTGGGATTAATTTGGTGATGGGGAGAAGCTGTTGGGGTTTTTTTGTGCCAGCAGTGTTGGAGAGAGGTGTTCCTTGCCGGGGTGCAGGATGGAGTCAGGGCATGGGGTTAGTGGCTGGGGGTGCTCTGCAGTGGGTTTGGTGGCACTGTGGGGCGGGGGACCCCCCCTGAGCTTGCAGTGAGTGTGGGGCTGGGGTGCAAAGCCTTGGGGGGATGAGGGGCTGCAGATGAGCGGCTGCATGCAAGCCTACAGCCCTGGCTGGGGGACAGGAGGGGGACAGGCCACCGGCACAGCTCACAGCTCAGCCCCATGGGGCAGAGGTGCTGTCTGGCTGCCCCCTCTGCCCGGCTGCAAGGGGGGTCCTCGCCCACCCTGCGACTGTGCTGAGCCTAGGCTGGCAGGGATGCGTGGGGCAGAGGGGTGCTGTCCTGTGTGCGGGGATGGGGAGGTCCCTAACCTGCCCTGGCCCCTGTGTCTGGGAGGAGTGGGGCTGATGCCAGTGAGGTGCTGGGGGCTGGAGGAGGGGGTGCTCAGCCCAGGGCAGGATTTGGCCCTCAGTGTGCAGCCTTACCAGGAGCCAGCCCTTGGCTGCGGCCTCTCCCTGGGTCCCACTGGGGGGGAGTTGAGCAAGAGCAGAGCATCCCTCCGGAGCGGCCATGAGCTCAGCAATCTGCTTCAAGGGGAGCCAGGAAAAGCTCTGCAGCCCCCGGCCAGCGCTCCGGGCCAAAGGCTGCCTTTCCTGGCCAAGGGCTGCCTTTCCCAGCCCTTCTCCTGGCTCTGGCTTTGTCTGACTTTTGCGTGGCTGTTTGCTCCCTGTTCCTAGGGTGGCTGTGCTGGGGAAGACCCCCCTGAGCCCCCCAGAGCCCCTTGTCCTCCCCAGCCCCATTGCGGACCCCTATTCCAGGGAGAGCCCTTTGCCTGGCAGAGGGGTGGTTGATCCCTCGGGGTCCCTTTCGCAGCTGGCTCTCCTCCCCCCAGCCGTGGGTTTGGCAGGGTTTCCCCGCAGGCGCTCAGCTGCGAGCCCCCGTGTCCTCCCCTCACCCCTGGCTCCCCCCGGCAGAGCGGGGGGCTCTCTGAGCTGGGGGGGGGGCAGGGCCAGGGAGGGGGCCTGGGCAGTGTTTCTGACAATCCTATGGGCTGCAGGACCTGCTTCCCAATCCCCGCATCCCCATCCCGGCTTCCTCCTGCTCCCACCCACCTCCCCGCCGTGCTGCTGGCTCCAAAAGCCCTGTTTTCCCTCCTTCCCTCCCAGAAGTTGAACGCTGGAGGAGCAGGTCTGCAGCTGCCGGCGCCTGGGCGTCCCCCGACTGGGGTCCCTGCTCTGGCCCCACCGCGTGTGGCCCCTTGCACCTTGTCCCCCCTTGCACCCTGTGTCCCTCCCTGGTGCAGGGACAGTGCCCAGGGGGCCTGGTGGAAGGAGCGGGGCAAGGACAGACGGGGTGTCCCTGGCTCCCGAAGGTCTCCCCCACGATGCCACCCCACGGAGGGGTGTTCGTGGGTCTCTGGCTGCTGCTGGCTCCCAGTCTTGCTGAGCCCACCCCTGGCACAGAGGGGGTCACCCTGGCCTTCGTCTTTGATGTCACCGGCTCCATGTATGACGACCTGGTGCAGGTGATGGACGGGGCCTCGCGCATCCTGGAGCGGACGCTCAGCAGGAGCACGAAGCCCATCAGCAACTATGTGCTGGTCCCCTTCCATGACCCAGGTACGGCCGAGACAGGGCGAGGGCATGCGTCCCGCTGGGGGCTGGGGCTGTGGGGGCCGGGGTGCGGTTCTGGATGGGTTTGGGGCTGAAGCGTGCACTTCCCAAGTGCCTGCACTGTCCCTTCTCCACCTTTTTAATGCCCCAGTGACCACGGAATGGGGACGCCAGCACGGGATGAGCCACAGCTCGAGGGCACGGTGCTGGGCAGGGGCTCCCATCCCCACGCCACCCTGCAGGCACGGGGCAAGCCGTTTCTCACTGGATTAATCCCGGTGATGCTGGCACCCGCATATGGGTGGCTTTTCTACTTTCAGCCTGGCCCAATCTCCCCAGTTTAATCATGGAGGGGAATTTCTATACAAGTGTGCTTTCAGGTTGCCTCAATAAAAGCACCACTTGCTAAGAGGCTGCAATGCCAGAATTGTTTCTTTCCGTCCCAGTCTTTGCCTTGGAATTTTTGTGCACACCCATAAATAGCAGCTGCTCTCCAAAAGAGCACCGACCCCCTACAAGGAGAGCGGGACCGAGGCTTTATTTTCAGCAGAACTACTGAGTTTGAATGAAAATCGCTGGAGCCGGACAGGAAAGGAGACAGAGGCAGTAAATGGGTTTCTGCATTGCTTTGCTGGGAGCCTCCCCCAGCAGAAAAGGGTGCTGGGTTTGCAGCTCACCCTGGCCGAGAGCTTCCCCGGGGCAGGCTGTGCCCCTGGGCACGGTGCCGGGTCTGCCCAAATCCACGTCTTGGTGCTGAGTCAGGGTAGATGCTTAACCCCGAGTCTCGCGGGTCCCATAAGGGTGTTTAAGCCGGGGCCGGTGCTTGGGAGCGCCAGCAGCGTGGCACCGGAGGAGTCTGGTGCTGGCAGTCGGGGAGGCTGAGGCGGCAGTGCCGGTGTGTGCTTGCAGAAGTGGGACCTGCCACCCTCACCGCGGACCCCCGGCTCTTCCAGCGGCGCCTGCGGGAGCTCCATGTCCAGGTAGGCGTCCTCAGCCCTGCAGCGCTGCTCCGTGGCTGGCTTGGTGCGTGGTCCGTGGCACTTGGTGGGAAGCCAGGCCCTGCATTCCTGCACAGTGGTGGGTCCTGGGAGCAATCCCTGCTCCCCTCTGGCCTGGTGTCCCCTGGGAATGTGACGGGGGCTCGGGGCTGAGCTAGGCTTGCTGGGGGCTGACCACACCAGGGTGGGGGCGCAGAGGGTGGGGAGCACTGGCGCTGTGCCCTGGGCAGAGCCCTCTCGATTCACAGCTCTTGTCCCAAAGCGGGAACGCTTTCCGCGGGAGAGTTTGCACAAACTCTCCATGGAACCAAAAATCTCTTCTTCTAGAAGTGCTGTTTGAAAACTGTTTGAGTATGGTTGGTTGGTTGGGGTTTTTTGGTGGTTTTTTTTGTGGTGTTTTTTTTTTTTAATTATTTCAGCTGCATTCTGCCAGCTGAAATGCTCTCCGGGAGTTTAATCATGCTTTATCTATCCCCGCTCCTGCCCTGCCTCCCATGCATTGCTAAATCCCTGTGGCGTTTCCCTTCGGATGCAGCTGTGTTTTGGCGGGAGGTGTAAAGCTGCGGCTGCAAATTGTTTCACAGCCCTTCGGGGTGCAAAGGCCCGTGGAAGCAGGAGCTGGTCCTCGCTGTGCCTCTGCGCGTGCCTGGGGTGGCCGGCCCTGCTGCCGTGTGGGGGTGACAGGCTGGGGTGGGCACGGATGTGCCCGCTAAAGGCATTTGTGGGAAGCCAGCGGCTTCTGTGAGTCTGGACCCCCAAATGGGCAGTTTAATCATTGTTAGCTGTGAGACAGGGACGGGTCCTTGTGATCCTGCGTGTCCCTGCAGTACCATCACGCTGCTTTGGCTGTGCTTGAGCCGACTCCAGCAACCTGGTGCAATCCCTTGCCATGAGCAGACCCTGGGTGGGCTCCCGGCGGGAGCCCAGGAGGGAAGGGCTGAGCACTGGGTGGCTCGGTGCCTGTGCCATGTCCCTCGCTATGTGCCACAGGGCGGAGGGGACTGCCCAGAGATGAGTGTGGGAGCCATCAGGCTGGCCGTGGAGGTCTCGCACCCCGGCTCCTTCATCTACGTCTTCTCGGATGCTCGGGCCAAGGACTACGAGCAGCAGGAGGAGCTGCTGCGGCTGCTGCAGCACAAGCAGACCCAGGTGAGCAGCGCTGCCCACCGGCCTCCTGCAACGGCCGGCTTGGGTGGACGCTGCAGCAGCAGGACGGCAGGTCCTGGCAATGAGCCGCAGCAATAAAGCCCCCTCCGCTGCCTGTTAGTGGGGTGAATTTTGCATCCCCTGGGCTGGCTTGAGGTACTGGGGGCTGGTGGATGCTGGCTGCGTCCTCTCCCTGGGATGGATAGGCCCCCCATGGCTGTGTGTGATGCTATGGGGAGCGTTGCTGTGGCAGGTGGTGTTCGTGCTGACGGGGGACTGCGGGGACAGGAGCCACCCCGGGTACCGCGTGTACGAGCGCATCGCGGCCACCAGCTCCGGGCAGATCTTCCACCTGGACAAGCAGCAGGTGACAGAGGTGAGCGGGGAGACCTGCAGGAGCAGGGATGGGGTGACAGAGGCGCATGTGGTCCAGCCTGGCTCAGCTGCTCTTAGATTTTCCTGGGGTTAATCCTCATTCCCAAGGCATCTCCAGATTGCTCTGGGATCCCTGCTTTAGCCTGAAGCCGAAGTGAGGGCTGGAGAAGGCTGGTTGCTTTTGAGCTTGCTGCTGGGCTGCTTGCGTGGTCCGTGGGATGAGCTGACTCACCTGCCCCCACGGAGGGGAGGTGTTTGCTTGGGGCTGGGGCTGAAGCTGGGGTGCTCTGGTGGCCTGGCCACAGGGAGAGGGGCCTCCCTGCCCATTCCTGACCTTGAAGCTCTTGACTGGTGCACTTGTGAGGTCTTGGAGACCTGAGGAAGAGTAAAGTGCTTTTCTGCTCGTTACCAGGCAGCATCTCCCAGCAGACTCCTGGCGAAGGCCCCCACCCAGCCTCCAGCAGTTGTGTGTTTTAATGGTTTCTATTCCCATGAGCGAGCTGGGGGGGTAATAACGCGCCTGCTCCGAGCAGTTGAGCAGAAGCCGCTTGGCAATAACAATTACACCAAATTACTCAATTCCTCTTGCACCTGCTCATAGCAAGGGGGGCTCAGCCAGGGCTATCACCTCCTGCCCACCCGTCCCTGTGCCATCCTCGTGCTGGCACCCACCAGACCCAGCTGGGGCTGGCCAGCCCAGGTGCTGTTTTGCAGCCGTGCCTGACATTTTTGACCCAGTGCAATACAGCCCCGCTCCCGAAATGGAGGGGCGATTTGGGTTAATCCTCCCCCATGTGCCCCCAGGTGCTGAAGTGGGTAGAAGAGGCCATCCAGGCCTCCAAAGTCCACTTACTGTCCACGGACCATGAGGACGGCGGGGAGCACATGTGGCCCATCCCCTTCGACCCTAGCCTGAAGGAGGTCACCATCTCCCTGAGTGGCCCTGCCCCAGGGATCGAGGTCCGGGACCCAGCAGGTAGGAGCCCAGGGCAGGGGGTGATGCTTTGCCTCCCGGAGAACCCTCAGGTCAGGACAGACAGGAGGCTGCAGGCATGGGAACTACCAAATCCTGCACTGAAAACTTAAATAAAAAAGCAATGAGCTGCCAAGCCCACATTAAGCATCAAGTGCATCTGCTCTACTCCCCTCCTGGGTTGGCTTTGCCTCTGGTTTTAGGAGGGTTTTCTCTGCTGCCCCGGCTGTGAGAGCTGTGTGATGGGCTCTGCACTGCGGTGAGCCCCAAGAACAGGCCCCTGGCCGGCTGCAGGGACCAGGGGATGGACCCAGGTTGCCCATCCCTGCTGTTGCAGGAAAGGTCCTCGAGAAAGGCCAAGGTCTGAAGGAACTGCTCAGCATCCCCAACTCGGCCATGGTGGTGTCCGTGGAGCCCCACGAGCCAGGAATGTGGTCGGTCATGGTAGGCTGGTGGCAGCCCCCGCATGTTGTCCCCTACCCATCCCCTGATGGATATTTATCCGGCTAGGCGCGGGCTTTCCCCCATCCACCTCCAGCCAGGCAGAGGATGTGTGAGCAGGCTGGAAGGGGCTGGCTGCCCTTCCCCATTGCCTTCCCCTGCCCTCGGCATGCACCTCTTGCTCCGCTTCCAGACTCAGAGCAGCGGTCGCCACTCGCTGAGGATCATGGGTATCAGCAACATTAATTTTCAAGCCAGCTTCTCCACCCAGACGGACTTTGACGCCAGCCAGCCTGGGGAGCGGCCGGTGCAGGGTGAGGCTGGTGCTGCCTGGGGGGCACGGATGCTGTGTCTGGGCTTCTTGCAGCTGGGAACATGGCTGGGTTGTTTTTCCCCTTCCCTCCTTCCAGGTCTGCCCATCTCCGTGGTGGTGAACTGCACGGGTCTGAAGTTGCCTGGACGCTTGCAGGAGATCGAGCTCTTCAACACCTCCGGCCATGCCCTACTCTCGCTGCCCGTGCGGCCCCTCTCCAACACCTCCTCAGGGCAGCTCTGGGTGGGCTCGCCACTCCGTGTCCCCCCGGGTGACTTTCTGCTGAAGGTGAAGGGTGAAGATGCTCAGGGCCACCCCCTGCACCGCCTCTCCGGGGTCACCTACACCAGCGTCGTCCCCAGTGAGTGGTCCCCATGCTCCCCAAGGGTGCTGAGAAGGGAACAGAGGCTCCAGCACCGCCTCTGCTTTGGTTTCTGCTTGGGTATTTTTTTTATCCTGCTTCCCAGTGCAGCTCTTGGTGAGCTCCCAAGTAGCGTTGTATGTGTGCGTGTCCCCAACTACTCCCAGGTCTACCCAAAGTGAACATCTCCAGCAAGATCCAGGCTTACAACCGTGAGCCACAGCTTATCTTCTGCTCCGCACGGAGCGAGGTCCCTTTCCGCCTGCAGCTCAGCCGGGGTAGGATGAAGCTTGGGGAAGAGCGGCTCTTCAGGTGAGCCTCTGGTTTGGCCCAGTGGGCTCCATGATGGACCCATGTGGGCAGCAGCAGCCCCCTGAGCTGTGCTGACCAGGGGGATGCTGTGTGTTGGCTGGGTGCCTGCAAGTTCTGAGCATCCCAAGGCAGCAGAGGAAAATCCCAAGGGATGTGTCTGGGGGGGGGGGGGGGGGGTGCACCCCTTTGCCTGACTCTGGAAAAAAGCCCCAGGGATTTGGAGCAGGGTGGTGGCATGGCAGCCCCAGGGTGGGGGTGACACCATATTCTCTTGCTTTTCGTAGGAGTTTGGGGAACATCAGCTGGTTGATCCCTGCGGTGTCCAAGAGTGACGAAGGGTTTTACGAGTGCACAGCCACAAGCAAGCTCGGGGCGACGCGGGCTCGTGCCTACGTCTCTGTTTCAGGTGGGGAGTGCTTGTGCCAAGCCTCAATGCCTGCAGGTCTCCAGGTCTGTCTGGGCACAGGCTCATTTCACCCTGGTGTGCTGTGTTTGCAGAGCCACCGCCACGTCTCATACCCCCGGGCAACATCACTGTTTCGCCGGGCCAAGACGTGGTCATGTCCTGCCCAGTTCTGGGTGATGTGCCCTACAACCTGACGTGGAGCTGGGACGGGAAGGCGGCACAGCCAGTGGATGGCCGGACCAGGCTGCTGCAGAACCGCTCGCTGGAGATCAGCCATGTGCAGCCAGGGGACGGGGGCCTGTACGAGTGCGTGGCACGCAGCGCCCACGGCACCGCCACCGCCTCCCTCTGGCTCTTTGTCCAGGGTAAGCTCTGCCCTGCGTGGGACCCTGGCCTGGCTGACGCCTTGCCCCGCGGGCAGCGGATGGCACCTGGGGGCTGAGCCCTTCTCCCACTCTGTGCAGAGGCACCATGGGTGAAGGTCGATGCCAGCCCCCAGCGTATCAGCAGGGGCCAGGAGCTGCGGCTGAACTGCACGGCCGGGGGCCACCCCCCACCCCACACTGCCTGGAAGCGCTGGGGCTGGGCCCTGGAGCAGGACGAGAGGTAGCCTGTGGGGACCTAGGTGCCTTCATCCTCCCTCTCCTGCTGGGGATGGTGTTCCCCTTGCAGGAATGCACGGGCTGAGGGAGAGGGGCTTGGGGTGCCCGTAGCTCTGGAGAGAGGAAAGCTTTGCGATATCCCTAACCTGTTCACCTGAGATGGCTGGTATGCTGCTAGCCTTAACTTCGTATATTTATTTTTAAGCCATCCTGCCTTATCCAGGTCACCGTCCGCACCGATGGGCACTCAAAGTGCTTTGCACACATGGTGTGCACTCAAAATACTCCTTGTGTTTCCCCTTAATTTCTTCTGCTTTTTGGCTTCCCCCTCCCTTTCTGTGTCAGGCTGTGAGTGCTGGAGTGGACTTTGGGGAAGGTTTTTTTACTTTGGAGATGAAAAAGCCCAATTCTAAATGCTTTTCCCTGGTTCAAAGCAATGTCCTTCCCTGAAGCAGCGGGTGTAGCTGGCTTTCAGTACTAACCCACATCTATCGAATGCCCAGTGCTTACCATGTGTGCGGGGTGGCCTTAAGCCCGCTCACTTATTTCATCACATTTTTCACCAGCTCCGTTTTCACAGAGCTCGTTTTTCCCTCTCACCCCGTTTGCCGCAGGGTTTTCACGGATGCTCAGGGCACCCTGCACATCAGGGCTGTCATCCCAGAGGATGCAGGGAATTACAGCTGCTACGCCAGCAGCGCACTGGGCTGGGACAAGCAAGTCATCACCCTGGAGTTCACCGGTACCTGCTCCCTGCCAGCTGGCAGCATCCCGGGAAGGGCCTGGGCTCAGAGCTGCCGCAGGAGGGATTTATTATCCCTCCTTGCTGTGCCTTGGCTGCTGACTGAGACCTTGCGGCATGCGAGCTATGGGATGGGGCTGTCTGTGATGGAGGGTGTTGGGGAGCAGCTGCTGGGGCTCCGGGGTCCCCCTCGGGGTGAATGGCACCACGAACGGTGCTGCAGGGAGTCACTGAAGCCATCTCTCTCGCTGTGGTGCAGAGCCTCCTGCCATCCTGGCAGTGACGCCCAGCCTGAAGGTGCTGGTGGGAGAAGATGTGACCCTGGAGTGCTGGGTTTCAGGGGTGCCCCCACCCCACATTGCGTGGTACAAAGGTGAGACTGGAATGGACGTGGGGAGCAAACCTCCTCCATGCACTGGGGACCCTCCGCCACCCTGCAGGGACATCACATGCGGGGTCCCCTGGACTGACGGTGGAAGGGACCGCCAGGGGCTCTCGGGGTGCTGACACAGGGGTGTCTCGGGGCAGGCGAGCAGGTGGTGGTGGCATTCCCACCCGGCACCCAGCGTGCTGTCCTGCGGCTGCAGGCGGTGCGGGAGGAGGATGCGGGGCGGTACGTCTGCGAGGCTCTCGGCGAGGCCGGCGTCGCCTTTGATGGCACTGTGCTGGACGTGGGAGGTAAGTCCCTGCCTCTCCTTTTGGGTCCCACCAAGCACTCAAGCCTGTCTCCACCACCCTCCATCCCGGCTCAGCTCCTGCTTGCTGCTTCCCAAGGCTCCTCTTGCCCCCAGCTCCTGGGTTTCCCAGTGCAGGGGTGTCGGTGCTTGGTAAAAGCAGGCTGAAGCCTGATGGGGTTTCCAAGGGTCAGGAGGAGGGAAGAAGCTCAAAGAGTGGCAGAAGACAGGTGCAGATGCTATTGCATGGGACACAATGGCTTGGGACAAGACTGGGGATGCAAAATGCAATTAGTGGGATTAGGTGGAGGTTGGGGGCTGGCTTCTCTGTGTCTGAAAATCCAGGTACCCCAACCGATGCTCAGGGCTGCCCACCGGAGGCAGAAAGGATGGAAGAGCCTGGGGAGGAGGGAGAAGGAGGTTCTGAGTTGGGGGCAGTAAGGCTTGAAGCAGTTAGAGGTGGAAAAGTGCAAGAGGTTTTGCTGAGCCAGGGCGGTGCTGAGTGTGACTGGAAGGGATGGAAACTGCAACGGCTATAACAGCTTTGGAAAAACACCAAATGCTTTAAGTCAATCTCGTAACTTTTCAGGGCACCTGGCTCGTGGGTTTTGCAGCCCTGTCCCTTCTCTGGGCTCAGCTGTGCGCAGAGCCTGCTATGGGGAAGCTGGGGTGTCGGACCTGCCTGAGCTCCTTCTCCGCTGCTCTCTCTCCAGCTGCCCCTCACTTCCCCGAGCCCCTGGGGGACGTGGCGGTTGAGGTCGGGGAGAGCGTGAGCCTGCTGTGCCACGTCGAGGGCTCTCCCCCGCCACGGATCGCCTGGTCCCGGCAGGACGGGAAGCCCGTGAAGGGCTGGCATGGGCCGCATGGCGTTTCCAGCCAGCTGGAGGCTGCTGAGCTCCTCATCGACAGTAAGAGAGCTGAGTGCGCAAGCATGCGTTGGCATGGTGGAGAGTGTGTGTGGGCATCCCGCCCGGGTGCATGCTTACACAGTGTCACCCTTGGGTGCTCTCCCCCTCCTGCTGCAGGCTGGTGTCCCAGCAGTGGGATTAGCCCCCCATGCCCACTCTTTTTGCAGTAGTAAAGCATTGATATAGTGGGTTTATTTGCACTTTTTACTCATGCAAGCTTTGCTGTGCTGTAACACCTGCAAGCCTCCAGTGCTGCAGGGCCTCTCCCTCCTCGGAGGCAGGGGCAGGGCAGGGGAGGGTGGTGTCACCCTGTCCTGGAGCTTGCCTGGGGCTCTCCAGCCCTTCCAGGCTCAGGCATTGCCAGGCTCAGGCTTCTCCCTGCCATTCTCCAGGCACCTCCCTGGATGACCAAGCCGTCTACATCTGCGAAGCCCAGAACGAGTTTGGGAAAATCCAAGCAGAGGTCAAGCTCACAGTCACAGGACACGGTTTGCTTTCATGTGCTTTTATTGGTGTATTGATCCCGGCTGCTGCCAGCACCGGCTGCCCCGGTGGTGAGCAAGTGGCAGAGCTGTGCAGCCACATCTGCTCCCAAGCCGGTCGTGGTAAATGCTCAGCAAACCCAGCCCAGCCCTGGGTTTGGATAATGCCCTTCCACCTCTTTGGCTTAATGCACTGACACACGCCTGAACCCAAACTGTAGACGAATATCCCCAAATTCTTGGGGGAGCTGAGTGTCGGAGCTGGCCTATGCCGAGCCAAGGACTGGACCTTGGAAGACAGGCAATCCAGATCTGTTCTCCTGAGTGTTCCTGGCCAGTTTAGCTCCAATTAATATTGTTTCCCTTTCCCCTCTTTCAAGCAGCCCCAGAAATAGCTCTTGCATCCCCTGTGGTCCGCGCAGTACCAGGCCAGCCCGTGTCACTGCCCTGTGTGATCCTGGCTGGGAGGCCGTTCCCAGTCCGCCGCTGGCTGAAGGATGGGCAGCCGGTGAGGCTTCCGTGCCCGCCAGGATGGTGGGTGGGTGGGCAGCCACCAGCATGGCCCTGCGGTGGGGGCTTTGCTGCAGGATGGGTGCCCCAACCTCCTGGGGCCAAAGCTGCTGGTAGAAGATGCCAGGGGAGCCTTTGGGTTGGGAGGGTAATGTGGGTTTGTCACTGCATCAGGATGTTCCTACTGCTCAAGCACTGGTTTCTAGATATGCCCCAATGATGCATTGATATGGTGATGTTTGACCCCACCGTCTGTCTTGCTTTCTGCTCTCTGCCCTCTGCTCTGTGCCCAGGTAGCCCCGAGCGGCCACTACTCCATCCGGGCTGACGGGAGCCTGCACGTGGACCAGGTGTCGCAGGGGGACGCGGGGAGGTATACCTGCGAGGTGACCAATGCCCTCGGCTCGCACAGGCAGGACCTGTCCCTGGTCATCCATGGTGAGTGAGTGGCAGGGCGATGGGCGTCCCTGTGCTGCGGTGATCGGGGCCCGGTGCCCTCCACACTTCTTAAGCTGCAAAGCACCGCTCTCTTTGGTTGACGTGGCCCTGGCCACACAGGCTGAGGTGCTTCTCTTTCTTCCCAGTTCCTCCCAGCATTGAGCTTGGCCCTGTCCTCATCACTGCCACCGAGGGAGCAGCTGTCACCCTGCGATGCAATGCCACTGGTGTGCCCCCCCCTACTGTCACCTGGGCAAAGGTAGGTGACAGGGACGGGCAGGCTGCCATCCCGCTGCCAGCTGGGCTATGGGTCACTCTTGGGTGTGGGCTAATGTGTTTGGAGGGGACATAGCTCACCAGCGTGGCTGTGGCTGCCCGGGGAGGTGGCACCAAGTGCCCTGGGAAGCCAGGACCAGGAGGCAGCTTGCTCTGATGGGTGCAGAGCCTTCTTCTTGCCCTTGGGATACTCGGCTTGTGGGAGTCTGTTGTCTTCCTTCCTCCCTTCCCTTTCCTCCACAGGGCACAGAGCTCATCTCGCTGAGCCCGCACTACCACCTTGACCCCAATGGGACCCTCCTGATCCCTTCGCCCTCCCCTGAGGATGCTGGGACCTACTTCTGCACAGCTACCAACACAGCAGGCTTCTCCAGCCGGGAGATGCAGCTCTCCGTCAGCAGTGAGTGCCTGGGACTGGCCCTGGCACCAACTCCTAGTAAAGTGGCTCCAGAGGGTGTCTGGCAGGGAGAACATCACCCGGGGACTCTCCTAGCTTCCTTGGGCCACCTAGCCAGGTGCCAGATGGGTTTGTGGGATGGGAAAAGCATCAATGAGGGCTGTGGGGCACCTGAAGTGTTCCTGCACCAGCTGTGCTCCCTCTTCACCCAGCAAAGCCCAGGATCAGGGTGAATGGATCACAGGCATCGGACCCCATAACCATCCTGGCTGTGCTTGGGCAGGAGACCACCCTGCCCTGCGAGGCTGAAGGCTATCCCCCTCCCTTGGTGGTGTGGACCCGGGAGTCCCAGCCGCTGCCTCTCGCCACCATGAGGTAAGGAGAGTTGTAGGTGCTGGGGCCATGATCTCTTGGGATTGTGTGTCTTCCCAGAGGGATGTCGGGTCTATGAAGGGACTCGGCTGCTTTGTAGGGAGACGCAAAGGGCATCCCTGGCATCCAGTGGCCAGTGCTCAGTGCTCTGGCAGGAGCCAAGGCAGCCGAGCCGTATGGCATTAGCTCTGCTCTTCAAGGAGAGCAGAGCAAGAACCACCAGGCACTTTTTCCATCATACAAACATCTGCTGGGATGGAGCAGCTGCTCCTGGCCCTTTGCGTGCCTGCCCTGATCACAGGGCTGGAGTTGGGAAGGGAAGGCGGCTCCAGCTCAGCTCCTCGGCCCTGCTCGCCTGTCCATCTTCATGCACGTTCCTGCCTTGTGCCGTCACGGTGCAGGAGGCGGCGAGGCCAAGGACGCGCCTGGGGATGGCAGATCCCTGCGGGAGGTGTTGGACTGAAGCTTGATGCCGCTCCACACCCAGGTGGCTGCAGGGCACTGAGGAGGAGGAGTTTTGAGGTCTGGAGGAGGAGGAGAGCAGTGTGGAGAGCAGGACGGGCAGCTGGGGAGGTTGGGGGGCTGCAGCCTGCGCTGCCCCTTGCAGCCCACGTGACTTCATGGGCTTTAGGCATTGAAATGTTCCTGGACCAAGGAAGGTTTGGCACAAACACGGTTGTGAGCCTGGCAGTGGCTTTGTCTGCACTGGGACGTGGTTTTAAAGGCCAGTTCTGTTCCAGTGGGTGACTTCTGGAGAGCCAGACTCACTTGTTGATGGTGTTGAGGCTGATGGCAGCCATGAGACAGTCATTTAATGTGATTTGATGGGAGAAGATAACCTGGAGAGTGGTTGGATATGTTTATTGAGTGTCTTGGTCTTCCCCCTTGGAAGCAGGACACGCTTTCTCAGTATGTTGGCACCATGCTGGAAGGGGCTCCCTAAAATCATGGGCCTTGATCCTGGGGTTAATCACTTCTTTCCCTGCATCTGAGGATTGCTGTGGCCTGGGGAAGCAGGAAGGCATGTTGGTTTTGCTCTTCTTGAGGGACCGTGTTGCCTTGTTGCTCTTGTCCCGTTTCCCATGGCTGCTCCTGGTTGACCTGTGCTGCTCCCCACATCTCAGCTGGCTTGTCCTTCTGTGCTTGGGTGATTTATGGGAGCACATGGGGAGGAATCTGCGGCTGTGGGCTGAGATGATGTTATGTCTGTGGAGCACAGACGGTGCTGGGAGCGAGAGCACGGCCAGCTCCAGCTGCAGGGGCCGTGCTCCTCAGGGAGCCCCGTCCCCCCTCGTCCCCTGGGGTGGGTGGCTCACACTGCTGCCTTGCGCTGAGCTCACGTGAGAGCTAAGCAAAGGGATTTTGCACCTGTGGACAGCTTTGCTGCCCTCCTTGTGCAGGAGGTGGCCCTGGGGACCTTCTCTTGGCTGTCTCAAGGCAATAGTGAGCTCTCAGCCCTTAGCTCCGGCCCAGGGGTAGGTGATGGAGGACGTGGCCATTCCTCTCATCCAGCTCTTCTGTTCCCTCTCCCCCAAGGTACAGCGTCCTCCCTTCAGGGTTCCTCCGGCTGGCCGAGCCCCAGATGACAGACACCGGCCTCTACACCTGCACGGCCATGAACGCTGCAGGGAATGCCTCGCTCAGCTACAGCCTGCAAGTCCAAGGTTCATGTCTGCTGGTTAAAATGCTCTTCCCACAGGCTGCGGGTCTTAATGTACTACTGGGGTCCTGCAACCCCGGCTGCTCCCATGTTCCTGTGCCAGGGTCTGACGGTGGCCCCAGCCTGAGGTCCCCTTTCCCCCCAGCTCCCCCTCAGCTGCTGATCGGCGATGGGGAAAGCTACCTGACAGCTGTTGCCAATGACTCCCTGAGGATTCACTGTCGTGCCATGGGCATCCCCACACCCCAGATCCAGTGAGTACTGCAGAGTGGGGGGATCCTGCAGCAGAGATTGGGATGGGGGCTCAGGCTGGGTAATGAACACCTCATCTTGGGGTGTCCCGTAGGATGGGAGGCATCATTTCTGCTGCTTGCCCCTGGGATCCCACTCTTCCTAGTGGTCTGGGTACTGCCAGCCCCTTTCCAGGTGACAAGGGAACAGTCCTTGCTGCCAGCACCCCGCTGTTCACTCCTTTGGTGGGCAGAAATGGGGGCCAGGGGTGGTAGGACAGACCAAGAACTCGCCACCCGCCCCACTCCTTGCAGGTGGCTGAAGGACGGACACCCGCTGGGTGAACGGGACGGTGTGGTGGTGTCCAAGGATGGTGGGACCCTGCTGATCACTCGTGTGGGGCTCAGCCATGAAGGGCTCTACATCTGCCAAGGCAGCAGCTGGGCAGGGGTGGCCCAGGCAGAGGTGCAGGTTTCAGTGCAAGGTGAGTGCAGCGTCTGGGGCGAGACCTGCTACTCATCCCACGTGTCAGGGAGGACACAGCTAGCCAAAGGAGCGTGTGTCCTTGGCCCTGCTTTTTTGGAGGTGTAGGGTCACTAGCTTCATCTGTTGGGATCTTGCCCTTCACCAGTCTCAACCTGAGGCTGAGAACTGATGGCCACCGACACTGCAGTAAACCATAGCATCCATCCTTGATGGGTGCTTCCCAGTGGAGGGTCTCTTCCCAGCCCCTTGGTCAGCATTGCAGGATGTGCCACTGAAGGTGCTGGGTAAGAAACCAGGCAGGGAGTGGAGACCCCTGCCCTGGGAAGGATGAATATCTCATCCCAGGGGGCAACAAATCTGCTAGCTGGTTTGGGGAGCAGCAGTGGCACCGTGTGGTGATGTGGTCCCCTCCCAGAGAGGGGAGTGAGCCCTGGCTGCTGCTCTCCCAGGACTCGGTGCATCCCGAGAGCCCATGGTGAGCCCGGCCATGCCCCACATGACTGTGCATGCTGGGTTGCAGTGCCTCCAAACATTGAACCCAGTGCAGTGGACCTGGTTGTCCTGGAGAACGGCACGGCGTCCCTGGAGTGCCTGGTCTCAGGGCTGCCTGCTCCCGGTGAGTCGGTCCTCTCCCTTGGCTCTTGCTCATGCCTCCCTGGGGCTTCGCCTGGGTCCCTTTGGTGAGAGGGGCAGCAGCATCACTCCTTACAGCTTGGCTCCCTGCTTCCCTCCAGACATCGCCTGGTACAAGGGGCACGAGCAGCTCTTGGCTGGACTGGGCCGGACCGTGTCCAGGGATGGGAAGCGCCTGGAGATCCAGCGTGCCCAACTCTCTGACGCTGGCAGCTACCGCTGCGTGGCCTCCAATGTGGCCGGTGTCACTGAGCTCTGGTACAGCCTGCAGGTGACTGGTGAGTCTGTGATGAGCAGGGAAAGGACCGTGACTGTCTGAGAGCTGGGTGTTTCCCCCACCAGCACTTCTTGTGTGGGCATGGGACCGGCAGGGCTGTCCCAGCCCTCGGGACATGTCCCTGGAAGATGGCTTTAGCAGAGCCCCTGTCTTCTGCCCCGTTTGCAATTCCAGCCATGCAATCCCCTGTGTTCATCCCAAATAATGTCCTAGAAAAACCATGGCCCCATGGATGGGTATTGCCTGGTCCACACTGTGGTGTCTCCTACCCACTCCATCCCTTTTGCACCCTGCTGCTCCTGGTGACGTTCCTCTGCCCCCCAGTGCCTCCACAGATCACAGCTGGCCCCAGCCCCCTCACGGTGGTGGTGGACGAGCCAGTGACACTGGAGTGCGATGCCACGGGGACCCCAGCTCCGGTGCTGCTGTGGCTGAAGGACGGCAATCCGGTGTCCAGTGTCGTGGTGGGTGGCCCACAGGTGAGACAGCTCCTGATCGAGGGAGAGGGTCACTGGGGACGTCCCTCCAGGAAAATGCTCCTTTTCCTTGTTCTGGCTTTTAAAAAAACAATTGCTGGAGCCGAGCAGGTGCAATGTTGCCCAGACCTGCCCCACGTTAGGTCCATGGGAGCATGGACCTGCTCAGCCCTGCGCTGGGCTTTCCTACCACGAGTGGCATGGATGGGCAGAGGGTCCCTGGGATGTGACGAGGACGGGCTCAAGGCAGGCTTATGCCCACCCATCCCTGTTCCTGTGTGCCGGCTTGCAGCCCAGCTGCCTGTGAGTTTCTTTTGGTTTTGTGCTCATCTGGGCTCTTTCTGCACCTTGGGGAAGCACAGATCCTCTCCAGCGGGCGCATGCTGTCCCTGCCCACCGCTCGCCTCCAGGACTCAGGGACGTACACGTGTGTAGCCAGCAGCGCTGTGGGGGAGGACAGACATGAGGCCACCCTCGAGGTGCGGTGTAAGTACCCCCATGCATCCCCAACCCCTTTCCACCCGCGTGGCCGTGGGGTTGGAGGTGATGCTCGGGACCACAGGGCTGCTCTGCCATCCCCTTGCAAGCGCACAGGGCTGTGGGGGACCATCCCTGGGGAGCGGTACCGAAGGGGATGGCTCGGGGAAAGTGTTGCCCTGCCGATCTGTTTTCCAGTACCCACCACCACCCTGGGTGTGGAGAACGTCTCTGTCATCATCAACCAGCCAGTGACCCTGGAGTGCCCGGGCCCCGGGGTCCCCCCTCGGGGGTCCCGCTGGCTGAAGGATGGGAACTTGCTCACACCATCGCTGGGCACGCAGCTGTCTGCAGCAGGGACCGTGCTCCAGGTGATGTTTCAGAGTATTGCAGAGCATGGGAGGGGAAATGGGGCTGTGAAGACCCCCGTCTCCCCCTCCCCACCCTTGGGAAAGAATGGGTGCAGAGGGAGGGACTGTCCCTCCCTGCTGCCCATGGCTCAGCACCATTCCCACCCCTCAGGCTGATCCCATCCCCATGGCTTCTGCTGGCACGAAGTCCCCCTATGGAGGGGCTGCGTGGGTCCAGCTCTGCTGCAGAGCATCTTAGTGTCTGCTTCCTCCGGCAGATCGAGCGAGCCACCGCGCAGGATGCGGGCAGGTACACGTGCCAGGCGCCCGGCCGCCCAGAGAAACACTACAACCTCGATGTGTGGGGTAAGGGCCACTGCGGCTGAAATAGCCCAGCAGGGGCAAATACAGTGTGTGTGTGTATGCACACACATATATACTATATTGTATACCATTTGTATGTATAATGTGTACCTGGGGTAGCTGATTTGCTTGGAAAACACTAAGCCCAAAATATTAAAGCTCTGCAAAATGATGGAGCTGGAGGTGGTAGAGAATCCCCACCAGAACGGGTGTCAGAGGGGAAAAAGCCAACGTTTGCGTGAGTCTTGGGGGGAGATTTCAGTGATGATGCAGAAGAGGTGTCTTTCCAAAGTTCGGGCAGGAGAGTGAAGGGATTTCCTTGCTGTTGCCAGGGCTTCTCTGTCCTTTTTTTGCACTTAGTCAGTGCAGTGGTTGCTGCAGGTGTCGTCCCCCTTCTCTCGCCCTGCCCGAGAGGGGAGGATGCCAGCGGTGGTTCCCAGGCTGCTGCCAGGACAGGCACGGCTGCTTTCGCTTGCTCGATTTGAGCATCCTTGCACCTTCCCGGCCCGTTCAGCACGTCCGCAGCGCCAGGGGCTGGCTTTTCTCAGGGATGCTCTAGGCCAGTTGGTGGAAGTCCTGCAGGCAGGTAGCCAGGGAGTGGAGAAAGTCCAGTTCTCCTGATCCGGGTTTGTTCCTGCGATCCTTTCCCAGGGAAACATTTGCACGTCTGGCGTCCTGGCTCGGGTGGATTGTTTGGGTTCTGCTGTTTTTGTTTTTCAGGGGTTTCTGGGTGTTGGGTTTTTTCTTCTACAAATTGATATCCCTCATGGGAAGGAGTTACCGTTTTCCATCCAGCTGTATTTATGAGCAACTGAGCACAGCATCTGATAATGGAAAGAGTTAGGTAGCACTGCTCACTGGGAAGGTTACCTAATAAGGCTGTGTCTGGCCAACCTGGGCTTGGCCTGCCTGTGTGGCTGGCACGGGATGCTTGTCGTCCTCTGCTGTAGGCCATGTGCAATTAAAAGCATTGCTCGCTTACTAGCTGGAGATTCAAGATTATTATTTCCACATGGAGCCAGTGCAGGGGAGGCTTGCCGGTTCTTTGTGTGAAGCCCAGTGGAGCTGTGGGTGGTGCGTAGCCAGCAGGATGGAGCTCCGGTGGGGAGCTGCCCCTCTCCTCTTGTCTGGTGCCATCAGCAAGCTGCTCCTCTCCTCTCATCCCCTGCAGTGCCCCCGTCCTTCTCCTCAGCAGAGCCCACCAACATGTCCGTGCCGGAGGGGCAGTCTGTCAGGCTGGTCTGCGAGTGCCATGGGATCCCCTTCCCCACCCTGAGCTGGTGGAAGGATGGTAGGGTCCTGTTCTTCAGCCTCATCCCTCCCCACACATGTTAAAAATGTGCTTTCCTTCCTCTTTATCTTTGGACCCGATGACCTGAAAGGTCTTTTCCAACATAAATGATTCTATGTGTCGACCCACCAGTCAGAAGTTGGTCTCCTTGGAGCAAGGAGTGCTTTATGTTAAGCAGTATCCAGCTTCTGGGTGGGAACTGGTCCTGCTGGGAACCTGAGAGGAGGCTGCTGTCCCTCTCCCCGGGCAGGCGAGCCCCTCTCCACCCAGCCCGGGAGCCCGAAGCTGGTGTCCACAGGAGGGAGCATGCTGTACATTGAGAAGGTACGGCTGATGGACAAGGGGACGTACACCTGCGAATGCAGGAATGCCGCCGGCAGCAGCAGCAAGGAGCATCGCCTGGAGGTGCATGGTGAGCCGGGGGGCTCCAGAGACACAGAGGACCTATGGGGGTGGCTGAAGGTGCCACAGTCTCCCTCAATGCAAGGTCCAGCTGGACCCAAAAGTTCACAGCCGTTGCCCACTGCCTTGGGTGTTTTGGAAAGGATGCTGCTAGCTGGGCTAGCTTTGCCCCTCCAGCTTTCCTCTTGACTTCCAGCTGTTTGCAGCTGGTTTTCACTCCAGCAGCCCAACTGCACTAGTTGCACCCGCTCACATTTGCTTCGCCCTCCTGCTGCCGCCATCCAGACTGATGGCATTTGTAAATCCACTTGCATATGGCCAAGGGAGTTGCTACAGCATTGCCTTCACCCTGTGTCCCTCTGCCCACAGTGCTGCCGAGGATCCAGGGCAGCAGCAAAGCCCCGAGGAAGGTTTCTGTCATCAAGGCTGGCGAGACGGTTTTGGAGTGCGAGGTTGTGGGGACGCCACCGCCCACGGTGAAGTGGGTGAAGGACGGGCAGCCCGTGGCCAGTGGGGACGGGCTCCTGCTTATGGAGCAGGGAAGGCGGCTGCGCATCCCCAAGGCGGAGGTGGCCCATGCAGGACGCTACGCCTGCCTGGTGGCAAATGCGGTGGGGCAGGAGCGGAGAGAGTTTGACGTTGCAGTGCATGGTAGGGGTGCAGGACAGGGCTGGTGGCTGGGGAGTTTGGATGCAGGCAGGCTTGGGAGGGTGGTGATGTTGCACAGCACAAGTGCAGAGAACAAGACGACATGGAGGTCTTGGACAACCCAGCACATAGAAGATCTTGGGTCAGAAGGGGGATGCTCCAGGCATAACTGTAGAACTGGCTCCATCGGGCAGGAGTTTCCTTCTGGGGTCATCAGAGCAGACCATCTCACGCTTTATAAAGTCATCTGCTTTCCAAGGACTTGGGGAAACCTCATGGGTACCAGGGTACCAAGCACTTGAGCTGGAAAAGGCCTGAGGTGGCTCAGGTGTGTGGCCATCTTGGTGTCACACCTGTAAACATGGGCTTGGGGGTGCAGGTAGGTGACACATACTTACTGTGGGTCACCTGTCCCATAACACCTTCAAAGCTGACAACTTCAGGTGATGCTAATGGGCTCATGTCCTCAAACTGTATGAGCAGAAGGATGGGAACAAGCCAGGTTTACTCAGTTTGCCCCCTTTGCCTTGGTCCTCTGCTGTCTTGGTGGCTGCTTTGCAATGGATGTCCATCCTTTTCTGTCTCCCCAGTTCCTCCTGAGTTCCTTCAAGGATCAGGATCGACAACCAACGTCAGTGTGTCTCTGCACGGAGCTCTGATGCTGACCTGTGAGGCCACTGGTGTTCCCCTGCCCACAGTCACCTGGTCCTGGAACGGCTCTCCCGTCACCCGCAGCGAGCACACGCACTTGCTTTCAGGTCAGGGACGAGGCATGGATGCTGTGAGAGACGGGAGCTTTGGAAACATGTTTTGCCCCAACGCTGATGGGTTTAAATGTGGTGGAGCCCCAGCCCTGCAGGAGCACTGCTGGGATGGGCTGGTGCCTGGATCAGGGCCCTGAGACCTCTCTGCTCCCTGTTTGCAGGGGGCTGGCTGCTGAGGCTCACCCGTGCACGAGCCCAGGATGGTGGCCACTATTCCTGCCTGGCCAGCAATGTAGCTGGGGAGGCCAGGAGGCATTTCCATGTGGATGTCTTAGGTAAGGAGGGGTTGTCAGTCTGCTGCAGGATTCCCGATGGGATTTCAGAGCTTTACCCTTGCAGGGACAGTCACGACTTAAGACTGGGCATGGTGGGAGCTGCAGTGCTGGAGTCCTTCGTGCCTTAGCATGTGAGCTCGGAGGCTTGGCAAAGCTGGCCAGCTGATGAGGTCCCTGGTGGCTTGTGTTCCTAGTTCCTCCCCACATCGAGAACGCAGGCGAAGAAGAGACCATCAAAGTGCCCGAAGGCCACCCTGTCACCTGGTCCTGCCTGGCTGCGGGTGAGCATCACACGGGGAGCGGCGGTGGCGTGAGCAGGTGGGAGATGGGGCTCAGGGACCTGAGTCTCCCTTTGGGACATGGAGCAAATGGAAGGCTCCAGCCAATGACATGAAAATAGCTGAAATCGTCTGAAGAGCATTTTTGGGATAGTTCCTGGCTTTGCAGTTGGGCTATCCGGGAAGCGCTGGGGAGAGGACGCCCATGCGGGGAGCTTGTTCCATGACGTAAGCTCCAAGCTTTCCAAATGGAGCTAAAATTCCTCTAATCTGGTTTCTACTTTAGTGATGGGAATAATTAATCACCTCCTACTCAGGACAGTTTTCTTTCTTCTTGCTGGCTCATCCAGCAGCCTCTAAAAACCTGATCCAGATCATGATAACTTTGGATTTGGGCTGATGTCCCTGCTTCCCAGAAAATCTCCAGCGTGGCGACCCTGGTCAGGCTGTGCGCACGCACAGAAAAAGCTTTGTATGAAGGCTAAAACCTGCTTTCCACCCTGCACAGGCAATCCCCAGCCTATGATCACTTGGCTGAAAGATGGCCACCCTCTGCCCCGTGGAGACACCTTCTCCATCTCCCCTGATGGCTCCGTGCTCCACATCCCCCGAGCCTCCCTGTCTGACGCTGGCCACTACTCCTGCGTGGCCTTCAGCTCTGTGGCAAATCAAACCAAGCACTACCTGCTAGATGTTTTGGGTACGAGATGCCTTCAGATGGTGGCAGTGTCTTGGGTGTGAGAAGGGGACATGGACTTAGAGGGCTTTTTAATTGCCTGTGCCAGGTAGGTGGTGAGGATCCCTTAACCTTACTGGCCAGCAGCATGGCATGAGGTCCTGGACCTGCTCCAAATCCTTCAGAAGACCTCCTGGATGGGCATAAAGGGCCCATCTAGTGCAGGATCCATCTCTGACGGTGGCTGATGGGAAGGGGGAGAGTGTCTCTTGTGTCCCTTGTGCTTTTGGAGGGCAGAGTCTGAAGCTGGGCTTGTGCTGTACGGGTTGTGCATTTCACATGTTATGATCAAGTCTAACTCCCTGAACTTGGATCATGCTCTCTGGTGGGGGGATGAAGCATCGGGAAGCCTAAGTGGGTGCTAATGCTGATCTGCCATGCAAACACGTTTCTGCAGCCAGTCCTACCTTTGCAGGAGATGCCCATGATGCTGTCACAGAAGAAGTCACAGTGATCATCAACAACCCCATCTCCCTGGTCTGTGAGGCTCTGACATACTCATCTCCCAACATCACCTGGCTCAAGGATGAGGTTCCCCTCAAAGTGTCTAGAAACATCCACCTGCTCCCTGGTACTGTGCTGGTGTCTACTGGCTCTGCATGACCATGGTGGCCCCTTGCTGCATGCCCGGGGAGTGGGAGCGGGGCCTTTTCTGGGTCTCACGGCAGTCCGTGGCAGTGGGATGGTGAGAAATCATCATCCTGCAGGACCTCAGGGGCTCAGGCCATCAGGTGGGTGCTGCTCTTCCATGTGCTGCATCATCTGATATAGCTAAAGCCTCCTCGGCAGCATCAGAGAGATAGCACTGGTTTATATAAGCCTGGCAGATGGGCTCTAGAAGAGCATTACATCCACTCAAGTCAGGCTTGCAGGTGATCAGTGGGTCCCTTAAGATGCCTTCTTGTGCTGCATGGGGATAGACAGCTGTGGCTGTGAGCAGCAACCCTCTAAGGAGACCCCCTTTGCCCAGGTGGCCACGGGCTGCAGATCCTGAATGCCCAGGAAGAGGATGCGGGCACATACAGCTGCATCGTGGCCAGCGAGGCTGGGGAGGCCGTGAAGAACTACTCCGTGAAGGTCCTGGGTGCGGGAGCTCTCCATGTCCTTCCTATCTCCTGCAGCGAACCCACCACTGTAACCGGGCCAGTGCCCCTTCCTTCCCTCCCCATGCCTTCACCCCAGGGAGCTGCACCGCTTGTAGCTGGTGCTCAGTCACACACATACCAGCACGTGGCCCCAAAAAGCCTCTGGTCTACCCTGAGGAGGGCAAAGGGGTCTGTCTGGGGGTGTCAGCAGCCCCCCCATGGTGCTGCCTGTTGCTGATTAGGGCAGAGCAAGAGCTCTGGGGGCTCTTCTCTCATGCCAGCTGTGTCATCTCTCCCCACTAGTTCCTCCTTGGATTTCCAGAGATGACCCTTTGGGGGAATTTGCCACGAAAGAGGTAAAAGCCATGGTCAACAGCACAGTGACGCTGGAGTGCGAGACCTGGGCTGTGCCCGAGCCAACCATCCAGTGGTACAAGGACAAGCAGGTGAGGTTCTAACTGCAACCAGGGAGGAGCTGCTGGGTTTGGGGACCCTCTCAGGTGGATGGAGTGGGAAGATACCCTTTATATGGCTGGCTGGGCTCCATCCCACTCCTGGGTGTGTAATCCTCCTCCTGTCCTTCTATTTCTTCTCTGCCTTGGGGCTGGGGTCCCCGTGCAGCTCCTGGAAAGTGCTGGCCACCTCCAGATCCTCAGTGAGGGGCAGGTCCTTCAGATCAAACCAGCCAGCGTCTCGGATTCAGGGCACTACACCTGCGTGGCCACCAACGCCGTGGGTGAAGATGACAGGGACTTCATCGTGCATGTCCAAGGTGAGCCCTGGGTGGCCAGCCAGTGCTCGGAGCAGCGGGTGTCTTGGCAAGAGGAGGGGTCCCTAGTGGAGTCCCTCGTGGGAGCAGAGCAGGGTGAGCAGGAAGAGGGTTTGTATCTGCTGGAAAACGGACATCTCCTTGGCCCCGGTCAGGCCTGGGCAGATGCTCCGGTTGCACCTGGGGATGTGAGTCCCCATTCCCCACAGCTGACCACAGCCTGTCCCCACAGTGCCGCCCCTCTTCCAGCAGCAGATGAGCCCCAACGAAGCCCTTGAGATCTTCCACCGGGAGGAAGACCAGGACGGGGAGGTGACGGAGCACCGGCAGGCCATCCTCAACCAGCCCACTGCGCTCTACTGTGACACCAGTGCCATCCCACCGCCCCAGCTCACCTGGTACAAGGATGGGGAGCCCCTCTCCCCTGGCTCGGGGGTGCTGATGCTGCTAGGTAATGGCCACGGACCCTCACTGTGGGATTGGGGGGGGTTTCCTGCAGCAGCTTTGTGGGGTGAGAGCATCTGTAGCATGGAGGAGGTTGGATCCTGTCCCCTTGCTCCTGCCAGCATGCACAGCACCTGTGGGACCTGCAGGGTCTTCCCTGTTCCCTGCCCCAACCTTGCCTTGTGCCACAGGGGGCCGGGTGCTGCAGCTGCCCGTGGTGCGGGAGGAGGACGCGGGCACGTACACCTGCGAGGCGTCCAATGCGGCGGGACGGGACCGCCTGCACTACGAGCTGGAGGTGCTGAGTGAGTACGGGGCTGGGGCAGGGAGTGGATGGAGGCTCATGGCAGCCCTGTAACTGCTGGTTTGCAGCTGCCCCGGCCATCCACGGTGGCACAGAGGACCTGGCTGAGGAGGTGACAGCCACCATCAATGGCACCATCCGCTTCAAGTGCAACGCCACCGGGCACCCAGTGCCCGCAGTGTCCTGGCTCTGGAACGATGTCCCCATTGTGGTCAGCCCACGGCACCAGCTCCTGGAGGGCGGCACAGTCCTGCAGGTTGGTGTCCCCTTGGGCACGGTGGCTGTGCTGGGGGGAGACACGGGAGACACCAGGTGGAGGGGACAGGGCACCCTTCCCTCCCCAGGGAGGAGGCTGCCCTGGTCTTGCCAGGTTCCGAGGTCCCTGTGGGAGCCCCAGCAGCTCCCTGGCTCGGGGCAGCCCTCAGCAGGGCTCCGCTCCCCCTTTGCAGGTGGCCGCGGTGGAGGCAGCTGACACTGGCAGCTACACGTGCGTGGCTGAGAACCCGGCCGGATCAGCTGAGAAGCACTTTGCCCTTGCTGTGCAAGGTAAGGCATCCCCAGCGACCCTTCCCCGGGTCGCTGATTTACCCTTCCTCTCCTCCTCCTCTGCCAGCCAGAGTCTCCTGTGGCTCCTGAACTGCGTGGCTGCCCTCGTGCTTGTCACGCTTGCCCCATGCGAGGAGGTCGAGGCGCCAGCATGCTCTAAGCAGGCGAGATGCTTGGTGCACGTTTCCTCCTGGGGAGAGCTCAGCCTCCCCAGTGACGCTTCCCCTCTGGCACTGTCTTTTGGGGTGTGCCGGAGTAGAAGCACCCCGGATCATGGGTGCAAACCCTGAAAGCGTCGATGGCACCATCAACGGCAGCATCTCGCTGGCATGTGATGTCCAATCCCACCCCGCTGCGGAGATCGCCTGGTACAAGGATGGCCATGTCCTGCAGCTCGGTGAGGAGGTGACCCTCGCCCCAGGTACGTTGGGATGAGCAAGGATGACAGCCTGTTCCCCGGGGCTTGGCACGGTCACCAGCTCTCGATGGCGGGCTGTAACTCCCCTAACCTGCCCTTCTGAATGCCACAAGCGGGACTCGAGCTCAGACTTTCAGCAGTAACCACATGCTAACAACTTACTGCCGAGCGATCCCTTCTGGAAAGGACCGAGGTTGCATCCTGAGCATCCAGGAGCTCAGCACCCTTCTCTGCTGTGCACAGTGAGGCCTCAGACCTCAAAGAGAGATTTTGGCCAGACACCTCTCGCATGGAGCTTGGCCGGCTGCTGGGGGATGGGTCAGCTTGCTGGCACGGTGGCCCAGACTCGGTCCTGGCTCCAGCCCGCCCTGACTCCCTGCTCTCTGCTTCTTCCAGGCTCACGGGTGCTGCAGCTGCCTCGCCTGCAGCTTTCCAGCTCAGGCACATACACATGCGTGGCGCTGAATGCCGTCGGCCAGGACGAGAAGCGCTTCATCCTCACCGTCCACGGTAAGTGGTGAGGGCTCGGCCGGGAGCTCTGCCCCCCCGAGCGCACACGAAGGAGCTGATGGCAAACCCTGCTCCGCATATTCCTGCTCACAGACCCCATCTCCGCTCCTCCTCTCCAGGGCCCCCAGGCACCGAGGACCCACAGCAGGAGACACTGGATGCCGACATGGGGAGCCCCCTGGTCCTGACCTGCCAAGTCACTGGTGTGCCCGCGCCGGCCGTCACCTGGCTGAAGGACGGGATCCCGCTGGGTATGTGTGTGGGAGGACACCATGCCAGGCTGCCATCCCGAGCCTCACCACTGTCCTGCCTCAGTTTCCCCATTTCTAATCCTGCTGTGAGAGAACGGCAGGGCCCCATGAGGAGGCAGAAGCACGAAGTGGCTGGCATTTTCCCTGCATGATTTTAAGGGGCCTCTGATTCATTTCTGAGGCTGAAACAATGGGTCGTGGGCATGGGATGTGATGGAGAGATGTGGGGGTCAGCTCTCTGGGTACCAGCCCTTGGGCTACCTGCTGGGATAGGGGTTTGCCCCCAGACCAGTGGCGTTTTTCTCCTGCAAAGCTCCAGCAACGCTCAGTGCAAACACCCTGCTCTGCAGAGCCCTGACCTCCGCTTTAACCAAGTCCCCAAACCTGGGTCCTGGGGGTGGGAGGGAGGGACCGTGACACCGTGCCTGGGGAGGGCTTGGCGGAGGAGCGCTGCTGCAGCCCCCTTCGCCCCGTCTCCTCACAGAGAGCAGCCCGGAGCAGGGCCTGGTGGCTGGGGGGGGGCAGCTCCAGCTCAGCCCCCTGCAGCCCTTCCACCAGGGCCGATACACTTGCCTGGCACGGGGCCTGGGTGCCGAGACACGCAAGGACTTCATAGTGCTGGTGCGAGGTACGGCTTTCCCATGGTGGCGGAGGTCCCCGCAGGCTCTCCCTCTGAGAGGAGCCTTCCTCCCCCTCCTCTTCCTCAGCCTCCCTCTCTTCTCGGCACAGTGGCACCCCGCATCACCAGCGCGGGGGTTCCCAGTGAGCACAGCGTGCTGGAGGGCAGAGGGGTGAGGCTGGAGTGCCGGGCAGAGGGGCAGCCCACCCCCCAGATCTCCTGGCTGAAGGACGGGCAGCCTCTGGGGCTGCAGCCCCCTTCACGCGCCCGGTGAGTCTGGGGTGGGGGGGACCACCCCAGGGGCTAGCCACAGCGTAGCCCCGTCCGTGCCTCAGTTTCCCCCTGTGCAGAAGAGCAATGCAACGCAGGCTGAGTTCTGCTGCTTCTCCCCTGTCTCCCTGCTTGGGCTGGGATGAATGTATCCCAGCTGTTTTGTTGAGAAGTGTCATCCTGGGTTAAGCCCTGGCATCCTGGATCCTGCTGCAGCCTTGTGTGGTCGCTATCGCCCTGGCAGGGTCCTAGATCCTGTGCTGGCCTTGCAGCGCACCCCAAAATCTGCAGCCTGGGTTGCAACAAAGCACAGAGCATCTCTGCCCCATGAGCACGTTGGGGATGGACATGCAGGTCACTGTCCCATCCTCCCTGCGCAGGATGTCCCCGGATGGCAGCTCCCTGCTCCTCGAGGGGCTCCAGGCTGCCGACTCAGGGGCATACACCTGCCTGGCCCGAAACAGCGCAGGCGAAGACGCACGGCTGCACACGCTGAGCGTGCTGGGTGAGTGGGGCTGGGGCCCACGGGGCAGCACCAGGGCCACCCACCCCCAACAGCCCTGTCAGCGCCTCTGTCCCCTCACCCAGTTCCCCCCTCCATCGAGAGAGGTGCCGGTGACTCGGAGGTGGTCCGGGCCATCCTGTCCGAGGTGGTGACACTGGAGTGCCGGGCGCGGGGGTCCCCTCCGCTGCACGTGAGCTGGCTGAAGGACGGGCTGCCCCTGCGCCTGTCCCCCCGCGTTACCCTGTTCTCAGCTGGACACATCCTCCGGTAAGAAGCGACCCTAGAGTGATGCTTGGCCGCAGGCTTTGGGGCTGGTACCCAGGTTTGCGTGCCAGGATGGCCACAGCTGCACCCCGAAGGTGGCTGCATGTCAGTGTGGAGACTTTGGGGAGCAGGGGGACCTGGAGCTGACATCTCCTCCCCATCCCCGTGCCCCACTCCATGGGGTAGGATCTCCCAGGCACAGGTCTCTGACGCCGGGCTCTACACCTGCATCGCCTCCAGCCGGGCAGGGGTGGCCGATCGCAGCTTCGTCCTGCAGATACGGGGTACGGGGCAGCCAGGGGTTTGGGGAGAGCAGAGCGGGGAGCACCAGTTTTGCTGGCAGAGAGCACATCATGCTTTGCAGCTCTGTTTCTAAGCAGGGTCCTGAGCTGGCCCTTGACTGCTGGTGTTGGGCTCAAGGAGGATGGAGCAAAGTGGGATCAGCCTGAAAGCAGTCCCAGAGCACCCTGCAGAGAGGCTGAGCCACCTCTGGGTGCTCACAGGGCACTAGGGAATTGCCAAATACATCCCCAGTGCCTGGGGATCCAGTTTTGCTCCCATGGCCACACTAAGGGGGACCACTCCCTTCCCAGTGCCCCCCATCCTGGAGAGCCCAGAGAGCAGTGAGGAGCAGATGGTGGCCCAGGGCTCCGACGTCGCCTTCACCTGTGAAGCCACTGGGTCCCCAGCACCGACAGTGACCTGGGTGAAGGACGGCGAGCCCCTGGCACAGCAAAGCAACCGGGTGGCAGGTGGCCCGCGGCTGAACCTGACAGCCGTGGGGCCAGCTGACGCAGGGGTATACGCCTGCCTGGCGGCCAACGAGGCGGGGGAGGCCAGCAAAGCCTTCCACCTCATGGTGACGGGTGCGTGTCTGGCCCTGGGGATTTGGGAGGGACAGCTGGCCAATTTTTAGGGAGCAACGAGGGGTTGAGCCCACCTGCCTCGCTGTGTGCCTTGCAGAGCCACCCCGTATTGAGGCTGCGCCCCATCCCACTGAGATGTCAATCGCCGTGGGCACCCCGCTAGAGCTGACGTGTGTGGTGACGGGTGTCCCCGTGCCCACTGTAACCTGGGAGAAGGACGGGCGGCTGCTGGCAGGGCCCTGGCTTGTGTCGGGGAATGAGAGCACCCTCCACATCGAGAGCACAAAGGTAGGGGCTCTTCTTTCTTCTCCCCACCTGCATTTTCTTTTCATGCCTCAATTTTTCCCTCTCCTGGCTTTGGATAGGTGGCTGATGCTGGCTTGTACACCTGCCTGGCCGCTAGCCCTGCCGGGGAGGACAGCAGAAGCTTCCACGTCAGCATCCAAGGTAGCGTGGCCCCAGTGGTGCAGTGAGGAGGGTGCTAGCAGGGGGTGCTGCGGGGTGGTCAGAGCTCTGGGGGACCAGAGAGCTGGAGCATCCCCTGCATCCCCATCCTGGGGATCGCTGGGAGATGGATGGGAAGAGGGGTGGGGGCTGTCAGGCCTCCATTGGGGGGAATCTGGAGCACAGCGTGATGGTCCTGCAGAGCAGGGGGACTATGCATGACTTTACAGGGACAGGTACAGGGGTGCCCAAGCCACATGGCACCCCCTGACTCACCTGGCACGCATCCCACAGCACCTCTCAGCATCGCAAGCATTGGAGAGACCCACAGCATCACTGCTGTGGCAGGGGGGCAGCTCACCCTGGAGTGCCCTGAGGATGCCGTGCCACCCCCCCACATCGAGTGGCACTGGGAGGGCTCCCCACTGCAGGTACGTGTGATGGGACCCGGGCCGGTGCACGGGCAGGGGCTGGGGTGCACCTTCACCACCCCCACCACGGGGGTGATGCGGGGAGCGCTGCTGACGGGGGCTCCCGGGGGCGTTAGGAGGATGCCCGCAGGCGGGTCCTGGCCGAGGGGCGCTTCCTGCAGATCCGGGCCGTGGGGGCGGCGGACGGTGGGGAGTACAGCTGCAGGGCCACCAACACGCTGGGGGACACCAGCCTGCGTGTCCAGGTGGAGGTTCACGGTGAGCGATGATGCCCTGCCACAGGGCTTTGCTGGCAGTGCGTGCCAGCTCTGTCCCTGTTAGGGGATGCGCAACATTATGGGAGGTTCTAAGGTTGGGGTAATGGGAAGGGGGGGTTGGAAGGTGCCAAGCCAGTGCTGGTCTGGGCTGATGTTCTCTGTTCCCTGAGCCCTGTCTCTGACTTTCTGCGGTGCTGGCTGGGCGCTGCCGCAGTGGCCCCGGAGATCCAGCCGGGCCCCGAGGAGGCGAGGGCACTGCTGAATGGCTCAGCGGTACTGCCGTGCCGGGCGGAGGGGTGGCCCATGCCCCGGGTGACGTGGTGGAAGGACGGCCGGCTCCTGCCTCTCCGTGGGAGCAACAGGTATGAGGCTCTGCGAGTTGGTGGCACTGAGAGCTGGCGCTCAAATTGTGCCACCCTCCACATCAATAGGTGTTTTGACGTGCCTGGAGCAGAGACAGCGTTGTCCCCCCGCAAAGGGCTGTGCTCTGTCCCCACACCAGCTCAGCAGACATGTGCCACATCTGGCTCCAGTGTCATATGCCACCTTCCCAGCCGCGTGTCCCCATGTGTTGGAGCACGGCCGTGCAGAACCCCCACAGGGCTCCCATGCTCTCCCTCCCCAGGCTGCAGCTCCTGCCAGGCGGCTCCTTGCAAATTGACCCCATTCAGGTCCAGGATTCGGGCTATTACCTCTGCATGGCATCCAGCCCTGCCGGCTCCGACCGGCGAGGCCTGGACCTCCACGTCCTGGGTAAGCAGAAGAACCAAGCCAGATCCCTCCTGGGCTCACCCCCCTCCAACCCACCGCTGCTGGGCTGCTCTGATACAACGATGTGCTGCTGTCCTCTGCTCATCACTGCCATGCCCTTCCACAGTCCCTCCCGCCATCGCCCCCGGGCCCTCCAACCTCACCCTGCTGGCTCAGCAGCCAGCTGCACTGGGCTGCGACGCCTGGGGATTCCCCAAGCCCCACGTCAGGTGGGAGAAGGATGGCCACCCTCTGAACCCACACCTCCCGCCTGGCGCCTACAGGTACCCGCTGGCCACCTTGCCTGCCAAAGGGTCCCACTGTAGGATGGGGTTTGCCCCCTCTTGCTGCTCCCTGTGTGGCAGGGGCTGACCCCAACACGTGCTCTGCCCTTGCAGCTTGCAGTCCTCGGGGTCGTTGCTTATCACCAGCCCCAGTCCCCGGGACGAGGGGCGGTTTGAGTGCATCGCCACCAATGCTGCGGGAGAGGCACACAAGGTCTTCCTCGTGTCCGTCCACGGTGAGCTCCTGGGGGCTGTGGGTCTTGCTGAGAGTGGCTTTCCCAGAGTCTGTCATCACCTCAGGTGTGATGTGGGGTGTGCTCCAGCCCCCCCCAGGCTTGGGTCCCCTCTAGAGGACTGGCTATGGGGGTGGGGAAAGGGGATGGGATCCCCTTCAGCATTTCTATGCAGCCCTACTCATCACCCTCCCTCACCTTTCCAGTGCCCCCCACCATTGCTGATGACCTTACGGACGTGGTTGTCACCCGGCTGTCCCCTGCGGTCCTCACCTGCTACGCCTCCGGTGTGCCCCCACCCACGGTGTCGTGGAGCAAGGATGGGGCTCAGCTGGGCAGCCGAGGAGGGGGCTACCGCATCCTGCCCACAGGTACGGGCACGGGGCAGTGCAGCGCCGGTGGGGCAATGGGTCCCTGCCAGCCCTCCCGCTGCCTCCCCTCTGCCCGCTGTCTTCCCAGGGGCCCTGGAGATCAGGCAGGTGCTGCCTGCACATGCTGGCCGCTACACCTGCACGGCGAGGAGCGCTGCTGGCACAGCCCGAAAACACCTCCGGCTCGTGGTGCATGGTACATGCAGCTCCCAGGGGTCCCGCTCCCTGTGCCTTGGCCCACCTTGGGGGAGCCCTGGTGGGCAACACTTCCCTGCCGCTTGTAGAACCCCCTGCCTTGAAACCCCTGCCCGGCATGGTGATGGTGATGGTCAACACCAGTGCGGTGCTGTCCTGTGAGGCGACCGGGGTCCCCCAGCCGGAGGTCACCTGGCAGAAGGATGGTGTCGGCATTGCCGGAGGTGAGCGGGAGCCCGCTGGAGGCTGGTAGAGCGCGTGCTGCCTGCCAGCCTTCGTCCAGGGGGAGATTTGGGTGCCCAGAGGTTGTAGGCGTCCCAGCAAGGTGCTGGGTGGCACTGCGCGTGGGTCCTCCTGGCTCCCGGCTGCCATCCAAGGTGGGCTGGAGCCATTCCCGGGGATTCCCCAGGAAGGGGCACTTCTGTAGGCGAAGCAGTCCCGGCACACCATCTATCTGTGCCCTAGCACGGCTGTGCTGCCCTGTCCTGCCCTTCATTCCTGCCCATCCCCGCAGGGCCCGGGCTGAAGGTGCTCCCCAATGGGCAGCTGCATCTCCTCCGGGCCTCCCTGAGGGACGCGGGCACCTACCTGTGCATGGCTCGCAACCCCTCAGGCACTGCTGCGGGACGGACCAGGCTGATTGTGCAAGGTAAGGCAGGACTGGGGCACCAGCACTTGCCCCCTCCTCTGCTCGGCTCCTTCCCCGGTACCTCGCAGTGAACCCTGGCTGTCAAGGTGTGAGCAAGTCCTTGCCCTCCTGCCCCATCCAGTGCCCCCCGTCATCGCAGCCGGCCCGGCGGAGCTGGGTGTCCTGGAGGGGCTGGAGGTGCTGCTGCCCTGCGCCGCCCACGGTGTCCCCGAGCCTCGTGTGTCCTGGAGCCGGGAGGGAGCCCCAGTGCGGGGTGGGGGGGGAAAGGCCACTGTCCTGCCCTCCGGGGAGCTGCTACTCCAGGACGTCCAGGTGAGCACCATCCCCTCCTGCAGCCGAGCTAGCTGTAAGTTGGAGAGCTGGAAAACAAGCATCTGTTGCTGCTGAAAAGAAAGCCCAGGTTGTTCTGTGCCCTGTCATGTCCCTGGGCTGGGGCTGGCAGGACGAGGTGTCGCTTAGCCAAGCTGCATCCTGACTGCTTTCAAAAATATTTGGCAGAGGGAGAGCCCTGTTCGGTCCTTTGCAACAGGCTGGTGGGTCAGGGCAGCATGAGTTTGCTAACGTGGGCTGGAAAACACGGCTATGGCCGAGATGTGGCTTTTTGGTGCGCAACAGCCAGCAGAGATGCAGCTGAGCGAGCCAGGGCTGCAGCCGGACCCCAGACCTGAGCCCAACCCCTGTCCTCCCCGCTTTCCCTGTGCAGGAGGGGGATTCCGGGAGCTATTCCTGCACTGCAGTGAACTCAGCCGGGAGGGCCGTCCGCTGGCTCTCCCTCTCTGTCCACACCCTGCCCACGTTCACCCGCCTGCCCAGAGACGTCACCCTGAGCTGGGGCGAGAGGCTGGAGCTGGTGTGTGCTGCTGTGGGCAGCCCCCAGCCCCACATCTCCTGGACGGCCAACGGGCAGCTCGTCACTGGTGCGTGGCAGGGGGACCGCGGGCAGGTGGGGCAGAGGACGCTGAGCTTCGTGGGGAGGATGTGATCCTGGCTTCCTCCCCATCCTTCTTCCACCTTTTGGGGTCCCTGGGGTGCTGGCACAGCTGGCTGTGTGGGTTTATAACCAGTTGGTCCCTGTCTGTGCTTTTTGGGGGGTTTGCACCCCACAGATGGTGTGTCAGGGCAGGGCGGCCAGAGCACCCTAAGGCGGGAGGCAGCCACCCATGCCGACAGTGGGACCTACGTCTGCCACGCCGAGAACAGCGCTGGTGCCATCAGGGCCACCGCCTTTGTCTCCATCAGAGGTAGGTGCTAGTGGGGAAACCAGGGTGCCCGGCCAGCCCTCCTCCTCTGCCACCCCTCTTCCTTCCCCAGAGGCACCCATCATATGGGGGGACCCCAGCACCTACCAGGTGGAGCCCCCCGGGGGTGATGCCCTCCTCGACTGTGATGCCCGGGGCCACCCCACACCCCTCATCCGTTGGAGCAAGGACGGGGTGCTGGTGGCGACCGGCGGGCACCTGCGCCAGCTGCAGAATGGCTCCCTGGCCATCCGCGCTGTGGGGGTGAGTGGGGTTTTGGTGGGTGTCAGCGCGTTTTGGGGAGCTTTCACAGCAAAGCCGAGTGTGGTGCTAACACTGTTGATATCACCAGAGCGCTGACGCAGGGCACTACCGGTGCGTGGCAGAGAATGATGCAGGCATGGCGGCAAAGGTTGTCACCCTGGCCCTGCAGAGTGAGTGCTGTGCCCCCCTTTGCACCCTCCTTTTGAGGGACTGCAAATCATGTCACCCCCCAGCCCCCTGGACCACCTCTGACTCCTGGGGAACGGCCCCAGCACCGCTGGGATGCTGCGGCACTGCCTGCATCCCTTTCCCTGCCCAGGTGCCCCCACGGTGGCGGTGACACCACGAGCAGTGGCAGTGCGCACCGGGCAGCGGGTGCTGCTGCACTGTGCTGTGTCGGGAGAGCCCACCCCCTCCGTGGAGTGGCGGCGGGACGGGGAGCCACTGTCTGAGGGTCCCCGCGCCCGCGTCCTGCCCAACGCCACGCTGCTCCTGCCCACCGTCAGCCGCCGGGATGCCGGCAGCTACTCCTGCCTCGCTCGCAACGCCCTGGGGTCTGCTGTCGCCCATGTATCCCTGGCCGTCCGAGGTGGGTGTCTGCCCTGGGGCTTGTGGGGCTTCTGGCTGGCTCGGGGGGCTGGGGCTGCCCGCAGCACCGTTACCCTGGGGTAAGACCTCCTGCATGGTGGTTTGGAGGGATATTGCCATTTCTTACTTGCTCTAAACCCCTTGATTCATACTCTGGTTTGCCCTCTTCCATCTCTTCCACTGCTCATCTGAAGGTCTGAGCCCAGACAAACCCTTGCTGGAGCAACCGCAGCATGCCAGCCTGTGCCCCCGCTGGCCTCTCCCCAGCCTTCCTGCATTTGCTGGCCGTGATTGAATTCCCATTTCCCAGGGGCTCTGCTAAATGCACAGGCACATCCTCTCCCGCTGCCTCTTGGGGAGCAGAGGGCCGGGCCGGCCGGCAGCACGGAGGAAGTGCAGGGTGCCCTGGGTGCCCTCTGCACGGCTGCTGGCACTCTGCTGCCAGGCGCGCTGGAGGAGAAGCAACTAAAAGTTTGGGGCTGGGGCCAGGACCCTGGGGGTTGATACAGAGCAGGGTTTGGGGGGGGGGGTTTAGTGCACATTGGTGAGCAAAAGGCGTGGGGCCACACTCACAGCATCCCCTGTCGACATGGCACTGTGCTGCCTGGACCCCTGGGGACACTGCCCACCTTGCTCTGCCTGCCTTCACCTCCAGAAAATGGTGTTTTCCTGACACACAAATTATTGAGAAGGGAGACAGGGAGAGCAGCCCCGACACCGCTGCCCGTGTCTCTTTCACCCCAGGGGAGCCGCGCCGGGTGCGGGGCAGCCTGGTCGGCGTCATCAACACCCATGAGCTCGGCGTGGCCGCCCTTGATGCCAGCGTGCTGGATGACCCGCGCTCCGGCACCGCCGTTGTCCAAAGCAGCATCGGCAGCATCCCACCCGCCGTTGGTAGGTGATCACCCTCGCCCTCACCCCAGGGAGGATTTTGACCTGTGTCAGGTGAAAATCTCGGGGGAAAGTTTTTTTTGGTTTTTTTTTTCTCCCCCAAACGCAGCACCCCACGTCTGTGCTGTCCCGTATGGGCAAGGGGGGCCGGGGCAGTTGGGGAGGGCTGGGTGCCCCCTTAGGAGGGTGCTGGCTCTGTGGCGACACCCTTTCTCCTTCACCCCCAGGGCCGCTGATGCGGGTGCTGGTCATCATCATTGCCCCCATTTACTGGTCCTTGGCGCATGCTGGTGGGGAGGCCCAGAGCGGGTTCCTGCTCACCCGGGGCACCTTCTGGCACGAGTCGCAGCTGGAGTTTGCCACAGGTGAGGGATGCCGGGGGTCTCAGGCGTGCTGGGTGCTGCGGTGCCTGGTCCTGCCCGGCTCAGCCTCTGTCTCCCCAACGCACCATCGCTGGGAGCTCAGCCCAGTGCTTGTCTGAGCTTCACAGCCAGAGATGGAGCTGCATTTGGGGGTGCCGCAGGCTGCCACTCACTGCTCCCTCCCGGCAGGGGAGCTCCTGCGGGTCACCCACCTCGCCCGGGGCACGGATCCCACTGGCGCTCTGCTGCTGGACAGTGTGATCAGTGGCTCCGTGCCGGAGAGCATCGGCGAGGCCGCGGTGCTACTGCAGGTGCTGGTGCTGCCCATCCTCCCCACAGGGAACCTGGCGGGTATCCGTGGCCTGACCCCCCTCCCTGCCTCTCCCCAGGACTTCAGTGAGCGCTATGTGCAGATGGGCACGGGGCGGCTCTCGGGGGGCTCGGTGCAGAGCTTCCTGCGGGATGGGCGCATCATCCGTGCCCACTGCAATCACACCATTGCATACGACCCCCCCATGGGCCCGCAGCCCCCCCGGGTGCAGCACGTTCAGGCCAGCGCCATCAAAGCCTCCTTCAACCCGACCTTGGAGGAGCTCCGCTTCCAGCTCCGTGCCTCGCTTGATGCAGGTAACAAGGGGGTTCCTAGGGATGGGGACAGAGATGCCGGGATCCTGGGTGGCTGTGAGGGTGCAAAGGCGACGTCCCTGCAGTGACATGTCCATTCTCAGCCAGCTCTGCTTGATTCTCAGGGGCCGACAAAGACCAGTGCCCACCGGGATTCGTCCTGGGCCCTCAGCAGCTCTACTGCCTTGGTACGGACCTTCCCAAGGGGGGCATGAGGATGGTGAGGGGCACCTGCTGCGTGGTGCCACCTCCCTGTCCCCTCTCTGCTCCCCAGATATTGATGAATGCGCTGAGGGATCCCACACCTGCCGCTACAACCAGCTCTGCCAGAACATCGCAGGGGCATATCGCTGCGCCTGCCCTCCCGGCTACCGCTCGCTGGGTGTTGGCTGGCCATGCTTGGGTACGAGCTGGGGTTGCAGGGGACGCTACCTCGGCCGCAGTCGCTCCCCTGCCCTGCTCCAGCCTCAGTTTCCCCATCCAGCTGCAACTCCCTGGTTCTTTCCTCCCTCAGATGTAAACGAGTGCCTGCAGTCTCCTCCACCGTGTGCCTTTGAGTGTCGCAACCTGCGGGGCTCCTACGAGTGCCTGTGCCCCGCTGGCAGGACCCTGCTGCCGGGCGGCGAGTGTGGCACAGCGGGGGCGGAGGGAGGGGACATGACGGGCAGCACGCCCCGGGAATCCCCCCTGCGCTGGCTGGGGCCAAGCAGCCCACGGGGACGGTCCTTCTACACCCAGCTCGCCCTCCGCCGGGTGGCGAAGGCTGCAGGGCTGGGTGCCCGGGGCCCCAGCTGCCCCATGGGCTTTGTAAAGAGGAACAGCACCTGCGCCGGTGAGTGGGCACAGGGGGAATATTGGGGAAGAGCTTTGCAAGGAGTTTGGAGGCCACTTTGTGCCCAAAAGGCAGCTCCTGTGCCCATTGCTGCCCCATCTCCCATTTTGTTTGCACCCCTGTTCGTGGGGTTGGGGTCTCCCCAGGCTTGGCTGTGTCGGGAAGGGGAGGCGAGAGCCAGGCTGCTGCAGGGCAGTGGGCACTGGAGGGGACCACCGCTTCCCCGCTTGGCTTCACCCCTCTCACCCCACAGACGTTGACGAGTGCCAGATGCTGAACCAATGCCAGCACGAGTGCAGAAACAGCCTGGGCAGCTACCGCTGCGTCTGCCCCTCTGGCTACCGGCTGCTGCCCAACGGGAAAACCTGCCACGGTCAGTGCCGGGGTGGTGTCCCTGTCCTGGTGGGACGCCTGTGCTCCTTGGGGTGTGAAACCAGTCCCCATGGTGCCCTGGATGTCATCTCTTTGGGGCTACAAGCCTGGGTGCTTTCATCTTGCTGCCCCAGTGTCTGAGACCCCAGGCAGGGGTGGGAAGGTGTTGGAGCTGGGGTTTGAATCCCCACCTCAGCCTGGGGCACGTGGGCATCCCAGCACCCTCAGACCTGTCCCCTCTCTCCCTGCAGACCTGGACGAGTGTGCAGAGGGCACGATCCAGTGTGGCTCGAGCCAGATGTGCTTCAACACCCGTGGAGGTGCCCAGTGCATCGATGCACCCTGCCCGGCCGGGTACCAGGGAGGCTCCAGGCCTGGGTGAGTCATGCTGCGGGGCTGGGGGTGTCCGTCCCGCGCTCCTTCTTGTAGCACCGTGGACCCAGGTGTCCTGGCTGCTCCTGACACCCTGCCACGTCCTGTGTCCCCCCTGGCTTTCGTGCAGGGTGTGTGTCGGTCGCTGCACCCCAGACTGCGGCTCGGCTGGCCCCCCCACGCTGCAGTACCAGCTGCTCACCCTGCCCCTCGGCATCGCCGCCGGCCGTGACGTGGTGCACCTCACCCCGGGCGCTGCCCTCCACCACCGCCCCCTCTTCACGCTGCTGGAGCGGGAGCCCGGCAGCCCCTTCGCCCTCCGCACCGAGCGGGGTCGCGGCATCGTCTCCACCCTGCGCCCACTGCGGGACCCCGGCACCCACCGCCTCAAGGTGCAGGCGCTGGCCCCGGGCGGGCAGCGGGCGCCCAGCATCTTCCTCCTCCTCATCTCTGTCTCACCCTACCCCTACTGACACAGCCGAGGGACAGGAGGGGACATGGGGTCACATCTCCTCCTGTCCCTCGCCACCTCACCAGTGGAGGCTCGTGGCTCAGGGAGAGCTGAGCTTGCACCTTTCCTCTCCCCCCCAGCCACTCCCTTGCTTTCCCCGGCCCCCCGGCAGCTCCTGCCTGCGTTGCCTTCACCCAGGCCCAGTCCCTGACTCAGCAGGGCCCTGGGGGGGCACAAGATGTCCCACCAACCTCTTGCAAACAACAGGTTTTGTTGCAACCCTGCTACTCGCACCGGCAGTCCTGGAGCAAACACAGCTCTGGGTGGCCTTGGCCGCGATCAGCCCCCAGATAGAGGTGGGGGGATGAGTCGGGTGACGGCGGCTGGTGAGGGCCCTGCTGGGTGCAGGGTGGGTCCCCTGGGCTGGGGAGGGTGCAGAGCGCCCTGGCATTTACCACCTATTAAACTGAAATAGCCTGTGTTCTATTTTTTTTTTTTAAATCCACTTGGTTCCTGTGCACACTTATTTATTTACGGTTTTGTTCCAAATAAAGGTGTTCTGTGGATAAATATCAGCCGTGCCTAAAGAAAGAGCTTCCTTCAGCACACGGGAGGGGGCTGCCCTAGCAGCAGCCCTGATTTCCCGGGGCTTTGGGTACCTCCCTGCGTGGCCTTGGACCATAGAAGGGAGATTGTCTGGATGTGGCAACGCCAAAGGGCCAATGTCCAGCACCTGAAGGTCCAATCCTGCCCCAGCCTCGGGTCCCTCGGTCAGCGGGAGCAGGATCTGGCCTTTGTGCAGGTGGAGGCTGTTCCCAAAAAAGCTGTTTCAGGCCCCCTTGATGGCACTGGCTGGAGGGGACGGGGGGTGCTGGCCCCGAGGACCTGAGCCCACGTGTCCCCGGGTTTGGGCCATTGGCTCTGATGATGGCTGTGCACCCAGGTGAGGGTGCTGCGGTCAGATCCCATCACTGGAGCTCACTCTTGCTGCACCTGTGTGGGGACACTGAGATTCCCCCAAAAGGCCCTGTCCTTTGGCTTAGGGGTTCCCTGTCCCCCAAGGCCAGGTCTGCTGCTGGTCTGGGGTCCCTTGGGCACATGCAAGGGAGAAAGGCGGGTTTGCCCCATGCACAGCCCCCTGCCCCATCCCCTCCTGCCCACCCAGGCTCCTGCGGCTTCTCCTGATAGAGTTTTTCAAATAAATTCAACCTTCCCCTGCCACGCTGTGCTGGGGAGGAAAGCGGGATGGTCGCAGAGCATGGTCCCCATTTTCCCACCCCTGGGGGCAGGTGGCTCCGTGGGGTCCCCGGGGCGGGGGGCACCCCTTCGGTGCTCTGTGGAGGCTGATGAGGAGGTCAGGAGTGGAGGACACACGGGTGACAGCACCGAGAACAGCCCTGCAGCAGGCTAGGGCCAGGCACAATCTCCATCCCGGCTTGGGGTGCAAGCTGCCCCCCCCCCCTTTTCTGCACCCTGCGGGCAGGAGGAGGGCAGGGCCTCGCCTGGGGACAGTGCCCACGGAGGGGACAGTCCCGTGGCGGCTCCGCCTGCCCACGCCGGGCTATAAGGGAGGAGGAGGCGGCGGATGCTCCAGGCACCGGAGCGAAGCGCCGAGGGCAGCGAGTGGGTGAGTGCGGCCATGGCGGGGGGGGGGGGGGGGGGGGGGGGGGAGGGGAAAGGGGGCCCTTTGCCTTCGGGGACCCGGCCCCCTGTTGCTGGCTGTCCCCTCTTTGCCCACCCACGGGTCTCCCCCACCCCTAGGTGCTGGAAAAGGGCTCGCTGGTCCCTGCAAGAGGAGGGCAAGGGGGTCCCAGCCCCTTCCCAGCACTGGGAAGTACTGGCTGCAGTCAAGCCCCTTCTAGCTCAGTTTTGGAAGGGAGAGGGGGGATGCAAGTGAGTTCTATCTCCTCGATGGGCACCCTGGGCTTGGCCACCCCCTGAGACCTCGGCTGGCACCACCCCGTGCCCTCCCTGCTCTGCTCTGGGGGGCAGGATGGGACCCCCATGAGGCGGAGGAATGATGCTAAGGCAAACCTCAGCACCAGCGAGCACATCCCCAATGCCTCTGCTGCGGGAACCCCTGGGGACCCTGCCTGTGCTGCCTGTCCCTGCTGCCTGCGCCCCTGCCCGTGCTGCCTGCCCCCTCCCAGCCTGCAGGCAGCACTCACCGGAGCAGAGGCTGCTCCTTCAGCCCGGCTAGTGAAGGTGGTTTCTCTCCTTACCAAAGTTTCTAGCTTTTTATTCCCCTCCTCTATAATTTTTTTTCTTGGTTTTAAAAACAAAACCGCAGTGCTCCTGCGGAGCAGAGCAGCCAGAGTCGCTCTGGTAAAAACCCTGCCCCAACTCACACGAAAATTGCTACAGAATAATAATCAGGGCTGAGAAAGTCCCGCCACATTCCCCTTCGCTGAGCTTTGTTTGCTCTGATTTATTACTGCCTAACGCCAAAACTTCAGGGCTCTCCCTTCCTGGGCAGGCGGTCTTGGCACGAGCCCATTTCCGGAGCTGGGAATGCTGGTGGCCCTGCACCGTTCCTGGGATGCAGGATGCGACCCCAGGGCAAGGTCCCCCAGGTCCCTTGGGTATCACGTGGGCAGCGTAACATGTCTGAGCAGGCAAAAGTTGGAGACTTTTCCTCTAACCTGCTGCCGGGCCACTTGTGAAGCGAGCGTGCCCGGTCTCAGGTGCTTAGTCAGGCTGGCAGCCATGCCAGCGATGCTGGCAGCGGGGATGGGGTTTGGGGGTAAAGGAGGGAATTTACCCAGTGAGGAGTCGCAGGTGCAGCGTCACGCTTGGGCTGAGCCCTTTTGGGGAACTGCCATTGCCTTCCTGTAAATGCCCTGGCGAGGAAGGGAATGGCGGAGCCGCCCCGGGCGGGGGCCCAGCGTGGCACACCCACGGGGCTCGAGGGTAGGGAAACGCTGGTTGCACAAGCCTGGGTGCTGCCTGCACTGCCTGCACAGGCAGCCCGACAGGCGTGGGCAGGCTCAAGGGGCCGAATCATGGTTACAGGGCTGTCAGAGCCCTTTGCTTTTCAGCAAGAAACCGGCAGCAGCAGGCCAGATCCTGCACCTGGGCTGGCTCCAAGCCATGCCCCGTGGGATGCTGGCTCCACACCGCGCTGGCAGGACCAGGGTGCTGGGGCACGCCCCGGTGTAACTGCATCCCACTCGGAAAGGTGCTGGGTGGGCCAGCCTGGAGGAGCTCGGCATGGCACCTTCCCTGCTTGCAAGAGGAGCAGGATTGTGCTGACTTGGCAGCAACAGCGTGGAAGTTGCTCAGGACAGGATTTGGCCGGCACTGCCGTCCGCCTTCTCCGGCCAAGGGTCAGCTGGCATCGCCTCTTTGCGGGGCCCTGGGATTCACAGCCCGGCCTGGGGACCGTGGGGACAGCCCTGAGCCCCGTCCCACAGCGGGATCCCCCATCCCTCCCCCTGAGCTCCAGGCTGCCGTGTCCTTCACCATCTGTTGTTGGCTGAAGTCCTCAATATCCTCGGCCAAAGGGTAAGGGGCATGGGATCCCCACGTAGGTGTTTCATGCTGGCAGGAAACACGGGGCAGCATAATTAGGACAAACACCCAATAAGCATTAATTAGACTTGGGGCTGGGCTGTGGGGGGTGCTGCCAAGCGCCCCAGCCCTGAAGCTATCACACACCCAGCAGTGCCCGTGGGTGCTCGGGGCCAAGCTGGTGGGCGGCTGCGCCCATCTGCTGCAGGGGGTCCTCTGTACCAGCGCTGGTGCAGGACCACGATGTGCCAGGTCATGCCCGAGCAAGGCATCGGGCTGCATCTCTGCCGCGGCTGGGTGCTTGCGTCTGAGTCCTGGCACCCCGGTGTTGCAGGGTGCTTGCAGAGCGTGGAGCAGGCTGTGCCGGGATTGCCAGAGTGAGAGCTGCGTGGAGCAAAGGTAAGAGCGAAGCTGCCCCGATGGCTGCCCTGGCCTCCTCCATCACCTGGCTGCCGCTGGCTGGGAGCTGCAGCTGGGACGTGGCTGCGGTGCCATGGCTTTTCCTCTTGCCCCCAGCTCTCTCCCCCTCTGCTCCTTGCATCCCGGGAGGGCTCTTGGTCCAAGTGATCCCTCCCGATGCCGTGGCAAGTCCCCTCCTGCGCTGCCTGCTGCTCACTGCCCCAGCCTGGTGCTCCCGGCAGAGGAGGGGGCTCAGCCAGACGTGGGCTGAGCGCACCCCGGCTTGGTGTCCTGCCCATGGCCCTGGTCCCGAGGGAGCACCGCGCACCCGATGGCAGCAGCTCTTGCTGCCTGTGAGTGAGAACAATCCTGGGAGCCTGTATTTCAATCGGAGAGCTTGTCCCAGCACCAGTGGCTCCACCATGTGCTCTTCCACCTACCCCCACCGCTGCCCGCCCTGAGTGTTTAGTTTGCCGTGGGCTTTGCTTCTTGCCTCGTGGTTATTCATCCCCAGGATAATGTTTGTTTTGCCCACAATATCCCATCCCCGGAAGAGCCCTCACCCCTGGCTGCCCTCAGTGCCCGGCTGGACGGTGACAGCCCCGTGGCCAGTTCAGGGACACGGGGGAGGGTTTCACGGCTGATGGCTGCAGCATCCCTGCGCCGAGTAAGGGCAGGGGCTGGGGCCACGGTGAACCCCTTTCCCTTTGCTTTGCCAGCACCATGGCTCAGCCCAAGGGCACGGTGGTCCTTGCCTACAGCGGGGGCCTCGACACCTCCTGCATCCTGGTGTGGCTGAAGGAGCAGGGCTACGACGTCATCGCCTACCTGGTGAGCCCCGCACCGAGCCCTGCCGCAGGGACCCTGTCCCCGGGGGCTGGGGGTGGGAGGGGGCGCTGGGCCATGGCTCTGGGGACCTGGGGTGGGTGACGGGGGTCCTGGCATGTGCGTGGCCATGGTGGCGACCCTGCTTTCACTGATTAAGCATTGCCCAGCCCGGGTGCTGCTCTGCTGAGCTGCCAGCCCTGCGTGGCACAGCCCATCCCCTCGAGCAAATGATCCTCCGCTAATGAGGGCAGTGCACGGGGGCAGAGCCAAGGGCTTGGCAGTGGAAGGTATGGCCCCAAAGTATGCTGTCTGGGGGGGCAACCCCCCTCCTGCCCATCCTGGGTGGCCTCAAGCCCGGCCAGCACGGGCTCTGCTGTGCCTCACACGATGCCCCATGCTGGGCTGTGCTTGCGCTGGGTTTTGTGGTCTCCTTTCAAATTCAGTCTTGGTTTTTTCCCCCTTCGAGGCCAACATCGGGCAGAAGGAAGATTTTGAAGCAGCACGAAAGAAAGCGCTGGCGTTGGGGGCCAAGAAGGTAACAGCGTCCCTCCCTCCGGGTGCCCAGGGGGCTCTGAGCCCCCCCGCTCCCTGCCGTGGGGCTGAGCCTTGGGGTCTTGCACACCCCACAGCTGGGGCCACCATGGTGGGGGGACAGTGCCAGCAAGGAATCCCTTTTGCAGAGGTTTTGCACCAAAGCCTTTTAGCAACATCTAGGAAAGGGGAGGCGAAGGGACCCTTCATGCTGTCCCCAAAGCCCCAGAGGAGCAGGATCCCCCCTGCAGCCACCCTCCCATCATGGGGCTCCCTCCATCCCGGCAGGTTTACATCGAGGACATCAGCAGGGAGTTCGTGGAGGAGTTCATCTGGCCGGCGGTGCAGGCCGGCGCTCTCTACGAGGACCGGTACCTGCTGGGCACCGCGCTGGCACGGCCCTGCATCGCCCGCAAGCTGGTGGAGATCGCCCAGAGGGAGGGAGCCCAGTACGTCGCCCATGGGGCCACCGGCAAGGTGAGGGAGGACGGGGGCACCGGAGCAGGGGTGGCATAGGGTGCTTGGGGGGGGACCCAATCAGTCCCTTGGCCAAGCTTTGGTGCCAGGAGGGGTGCACAGGGCATTCTGTGGGTGCTCTGCGGGGTAGTGTTTCGACACTTCCTTCTCACTTCTGGGATTTCTGTGCCTGATTTCGGTTCCCTCCCCCTGTCGGGAAGGCTCGGGTCACAGCCCAACCTCCTGCTTTCGGTTTTTTACAGACACGGGCTGCCCGGGCCAGGACCCGGCTGGGGCTGAGCCAGCACCGCTCGGGGCGTTTTGGGGCACCCTGGGCAGGGTGCGGCTGTCCCCATCCCTGTCCCCATCCCTGTCCCCATCGTCGCCGGCCGCAGGGAAGACCCTTTGCCGCTAGAGGCAGCCAGAGACCGTGGAAAGGATGCTCGGGGCCAGCCCCTGCCCGGCGCGGAGGGAATCCTCCACGGGGAGCGTGGGACCTGCCTGATGTGACCCTGGCACCTCCAGCCCCTGCCCGCACCCTGCCCAGCCCGGTGTGGGGACACTCGGGGCAGGGTGACACTGTCACCGGAGGCCACAAGCCCGGCTGGTCCCAGCTGTGGCTCTGTAGGGCCCTTGGGTGCTGTGCGTGCACCCAGGACCTGCCGGGTGCCTCCTCCTCCCCGTCCCGCAGGGACCCGCAGCGTAGATCGTGCCCGTCTTGGCCGAGGGGCAAAGGCGAGGTGCCCACCTGGAGGGGTCTCGGTGCAAGGGGCTGGGTTTGGGGCTTCCCGGCTATGGCAGAGGACCCTGCTAGAAGGGAGATGTTGGATGCAGCCAGGGGATAGCCAAGGGGCTTGCTGCCACCGGGGCGATGGGGCAGAGGGGCAGCCATGGGGCTGGGGGACTTGGTGGCTGAAATAACTCTTGCTCCTGCTGCAATGGGTTCTCTGCACTCCTTCCCTGTCCCTCTTGCCTGTCCCCAGCAGCCTCCTCTTGAAAGCCCCCACTTGAGGGTGCCCTGGAGTAATGCACCCCTAATGTGACGATGTCCCCTCCGCTCCTGGGTACCACCAGCACCAGCCATCCCTGCTGGCAGGGCCACCCTCGGCTGCTCCCCGGGCTCTGCCCGCTCCCCAAGCCATTAAGCCGCGGGCACAGGCAGGGACCAGCCATGGGGTAACTCGACCCGGCTGCGCATCGGCCCCGGCTGAGGCCGCAGCGTCTTAAATGCGGGCCATCTGCGGTGGCCCCGCTGCTGGAGCAGATGGACTTGTTTTGGGTCTGTAAGGGAAATGAGTGCTTTGGTGGATGTACTCGCCTGCGTGTAATAGTCCTCGGGGATTTCCCAGCCCGGCCGTAAATGTATCCTCCAGGCTGGGGCTAAGAGGAGGGGAGGGGGGTCCTTACGCCCCTTGGTGCTGGTGGAAAATAGGCTTTGGTGAGCGCTATTCCCTTGGAAGTGCTAATAACTCCCAGGCTTGCTCCTTGCCCCTTCCTGACTACCTGGCCTCATTAGCGGGACCTCATCAGCACAGGCCAACTAAGATAAAGGGAGGTTCAGAGCTATTTAATTACGAGCTGCTGCATCCTCCTGGACACTGTGGTCTTCCTCCCCCCTTGCTTTCTCCTTCCATGTGTCCTCTGATGCCTGTGAGGGCAAAAATACCTAAATCTGGGTTTCTACTAGTTCAGTTTTTAGGAGTCTTAGCCCAGGGGAGAGCACGGCTCTTGGGTGACGCCAGGGTCAGCTGGGCTCCCTCGGAGCCAGGTGAATGAGCTGCGTTAGGGGTTTGATCATTCAGTGCCCGATTCTATTAGAAGCACCAGGAAAGGTGGTTTTGGGTTCAAATCAGCCATGGAGAGGGGCCAGGAGTGACCCCATGGGACAGAGCCAGCCCAGGTCCTGGCATCCATTACCCTCTCCTGCCTCCCTCTATGCTGGGGGAACGGAGGAGATAGATGGGTGCTCAGCCTCACGCCTTGCTTTTCCAGTGAAAATTGCCAGCAATCCCATCACAGTGGCATTACTGGGAAAATAGATGTGACCCCCCCCTCTTGCACAGGGAGCTTCGGTATCTGAAGTCCCGGGCAGCGTCAGCGGGCGTCCCTCCTGGCTGGTGGCTCTCGCAGGGATTTGCAAATGCCCCGCTCAGCCGAGGGTCTCCCAAGCCACAGGCTGGGATGCTTTTCCCAGTGGACATAGGACAAGTGGCTGTCCTGTGCTGGCTGGAGCTGAGACCCTGAGACGTGTCCCCTCTAGCTCTCTGCTGGGGGCATTTTGGTCCCGTCCCTGCGCAGGGAGAGCAGCCGGGAGCAGGGAAACGGTGGGTCCTTGCTCGCCGTGCCTGAGGTCTCCAGCATTGCAAGGGGAGCTGCTACTGTAGCCAAGCAGCGCCTTAGAAGTTGCACCCGTGTGTTATCACACGCGTGTGCACCGCCACACACGTGCTCTCGCAGCACCCAGCAGCCCCTGAGCCTCCCAGCTCCCTGGATGAAGCCGTGGGGCTGTAGCGCAGCCGGGAGCTGCTGTTTTATCATCTGTACTTTTAATGCTCTTTCCTTTTATTTTTAACAGTTCCTACCTATTTTGCAGTTTCTTTCCCCAAATCCAAACCTGCAGCCCCACCAGGCCACGGTCCTCTCCCGAGGATGCTGTATGGCCCTGGGCGAGCTGGTCCTCTGTCAGTGGGATCGGGGTGGGGGGCACCCACCTCCCAGCCCGCCCTGGTGTGGGGTGACCCCTCAGCATCTCCCATTCGTGTTTCAGGGCAACGACCAGGTTCGGTTTGAGCTCACCTGCTACGCCCTGTGTCCTAAGATCAAGGTAAGGCACCCAAACTTGTCCCCTGGGGCCCCACCGCTGGGCTCCTGGCCCCCTCCCCACCTGAGGGGGAGTTTTGTTTTAACACCGATGCAAGTGGCCATGTCTTGCTTTAACAAGCTGCCAGCTGTACCAAGCAACATTTTGGCATTTGAGGGGGCTGTAATGATCCTTAATTGACCTATTTTTATCCCAAACACCACGAGGCCTTGGAGGAAACAGTACCAAGGCAGCTGCCAGATAATCGATGCTGCCTGTTTCCCCCTTACATCCAGCGCCTTGTTAGGGTCAGGGGTTTGGGTTACTCCACCCTTGCACAGGGAGATTGAGTTTCGGCTGGGGGACCAACACCCCATGGGTGCCGGCTCCCCAGGGCTGCCAGGAGCCCTCTCCTGCGGGGAGCCTGGGGGGTGCCAAGGGGCAAAGGGGGCCGGGGGCTGCAAGGGGGCCCGGGGTTTCTTGTCTCATGCTCCTGCGCTCCCGCCAGGTCGTTGCGCCATGGAGGCTGCCCGAGTTTTACCAGCGCTTCCCCGGGCGCCGCGAGCTGATGGACTACGCCAAGGTAGGAGCCGGCATGTGGTGGCCGTGGGGTGCTCGGGGTGGCGGTGGGATGCTCACCATGGTTTGGCGGGTGACAGCAGCAACCCTGCACAACATCCCTGCAGCACCACACTGGAACCTTCTGGCTGGGTTTTTTTTTTCTTTCCCCTCTATTTTTTTTTTTTTCTCTTCTTTCCTTCTAAAAACCCCGTAATTACCTGGCTATTAATTGTAACCCGCTTTCCAAGCAAACGGGTCCCAGCTCCCTGACTTGCCTAACAGACAAAGCAAATACGTTTGCCTTTGTTGTCCCTTCCTTTTTGAAGTACAAGTTGCAATAAAACATATTAGAAGTTTTGCATCAGGTTTTTACGTGCCCACCAGGGTACCTTTCTTTTTTAGCGACTTCATGGAAATGCTTGACAACTCGGCTCAATCAATCAAAAGGGAAAAGGCAGCTCTGTGCATAAACCAGAAAATTGCTTCAGTTTTTAAATAGCTGCCGTCGAAGCTGCCTGGGTAATCTCTGGGAAGGCGAGGTGCAAAGCCGGAGGGATGCAGAGCGGGGCGAGGAGCCCTCCGAGCCCATTAGGGCCGCCAAGAGCAGCGTGTTGAGGATTGTGTTTGCCATCTGCTGTTGTATTATGAAGGGGCGAGTTTACGAGAGCTTTCCATATGTTGCCAAACAAATTGTCAAATAGGGGAGTTATTAAGAGTGCCGCGGTTTTATTATATGGAAAATGGAACATGTGTTTTAGGTTTGGGGGTTTTGTTTGGGTGGGGTTTTTTTGTTTGGAAGGGGGGAAAAACGGGAAATGAAATGGATTGGGGCCCCATTCAAAGAGGAAAGGCTGGGGTTGAGGGTTTCTAGTGCCTCTCGGTCTCTGGTTATGTTCGGCATTAAAAAAAAGGGGGGTTCCCCTCTTTTTCACACGCAAGAGAGGGAGACGCGTGGATGCGCTTGGATGTTCTCGCCTTGGTGCTCAGGGAGTTATAACGCGATGATGTCTGGGGCTTGGTTGCTGCCGCGGAAAGTGGGGATCTGTGCCGCTGTGGCACAGCTCTTGCCATAGATCTGCTGCCTGGGTGCTGGAGCCAGCCTTGCTCCAGCAGCAAGCCGCTCCAGCAGCCGCTTCATCCCCGCAACCAGCCGAGCCTGAAACACCTTAATGAGCAAGGTGAAGCTCTCCTGGATGCTGCTCCAGGATGAACCCTTGCCTCGGGCAGAGCCAGGCAGGACGGAGCTCGTCAGAGTTGTGCCCTGAAAGCGAGATCTCTCCTTGGTTGCGACACATTTGGCCCCAGCTGAGGCTGCCTGGGCTCGGCCGTTGTTGGTACGCAGGTCTGGACTTGGAGGATCCCCTCTGAAGCAATAACGTGGGGTGAGGATGGGCTGGGGGACATGGGCTTCCCTGGCTGCCAGGAGGAGGCAGAGGGAGGAGAGGGCTGGCTGGGAAAATAAATCAATTGGGGCTCACGGCTTGTGATCGGTGGGTATTTGCGTCTGAAAGATGCATTTATGCATCCTGGGTGAGATGGGTGTGACTGATGGCACGGGGAGAGCCCGTCAGAGGGCAGGGCCCCCCAGCCCCATGCTGCTGAGTGCAGCCCATCAGGGTAAATAGCACTCAGCATTAATTGCTTGGCTTTAATTAACTAAGGTGAAACCTCTTCTGTCAACATCCACGAGGGTGCTGGGATGAGGACAAGGGGACAGGCGCTGATGGGAGCGTGGTCTGACCCCAGGCAGGGCTGAGGTCTGTCCCCCAGCCCTTGGGCTCCCCTAGCATTATTGGGGGGGGGCTTTGGAGGCACCTGCATCTCCATCTGTCCAAGGGACAGGGCAGGGAGAGGCATCTTCTCGCTCTTTCCTGGAGAAGCCAGGTGATCCCCAGCACTTGCACCCAGCAGGCCGTGTTTTGCCCTCCCAGCAAGCCCAAGCTTGTGTTTTGAAGCCCATGTGAAGTGCAGACGTGCCCTGCCTGCTCTCCCCCAAGGTCTGCGGGCAGGACAGCACCCTGTGCCCGGCAGCCCTGCAGAGGGGCCGGGGTCGAGGAGGCGAAGGCTGCCCAGTGCCCGCTTCCAAAGCCTGGTATGGAGGTCCTGGGGAGGTCCTGGAAGCGTGTTTTGGGACTGGTGAGCCTGGGACAGTGATCCCCTGGGAGCAGGGCTGAGTTAGTCCCTCTGCAGCCTTAGGAGGCATCTCAGGACCTTGCTGTGATCTCAGGTGATGGGTTGAGGATGGTGATTTAACAAGCACAAGTGTTGCCTTCCCCTCTTCCCGGCAAACAAGGAGCCTCTGCTCAGCCCCTGCTCCTCTCCTCCTGGCCAAGCCTGAGGTCCCTGCTGCGGTGACACTGAAATGGCAGAGCCGCCTGCCGATGCATGGGCTGTACAAACACACTGAGGCACGGTGGGAACCCACAGCCGCCGCCGTCTCCAGCCCCAGCTCACCATGGCCATCCTGCAGCCGGGACGTCGTGGCTCGGCATGCTGGCAAGGTGGGCGACGTCCCCACTGGCTCCGGTTGTTAGCTTGCCACCGTCGCCTCTCCTGCTAATTCCCCTGCGTATTCACCTTGTCTTCACAGGCAATTTCCCCCATTGAAATGTCAGTGGATAATTGAGCGCGCTGGTGACCTTGTTAGGGAGCTGGGCTTGGCGCTGTGCACTGCGCTGGGGAGGCAAGCTGGTGTGGGGCTGTGCGTCCCCGGGCATGGTGCGCTCGGGATGCCTGGGCTCGGGGGAATGCCTATTGCCCCGTGTGCCGTGTGTCTGCATCGCCACGTGTTTGCATGAGGCTGTTGGGATGCGTGTACTGTCCCCTCACGGCAAAGCATCAGTCCTGTTTAGGCTGGAGAGCATCCTGTGGTTTTGGGGATTTCTGTCCCCGTGTCACCTCCCCTTGATGAGGAGCTAAGCTGGGGGAATGCACTGTCCTGGACCTGGACCTAGATAAAGCACACAACGTCCGTGCCGTCATCTCCATCGCTTGGGTTCATGGGGTGCTCTGGGGCTCTGTCTCAGCTCGTGGCAGGGCTGGGGCAGCCGTTCTCCTCCCAGCGGCACTGTGTCCCTGATGTCCCCATCAAGGTGGCCCTTGTGGTGGGAGCTGTTGTTGCCCAGAGTCAGGGACACAGATGTCCACCTTGCTCCATGCTGCCCTGCTGGTGGCTGCGGCTTGTGCCTTTGCGCTGTCGGGGCTGATCCAGGCTGGTGCTGGCAGGGACTGGCTCTCCCCATGGGCTCACTCAGTGCAGCTCCCCTTCTTCTCTTGGCAGAAACATGGGATCCCGGTGCCCGTGACGCCCCAGACGCCCTGGAGCATGGATGAAAACCTTATGCACATCAGGTGAGAGGCCGGGCAGGCTGGGAGTTCCCATGGGGTGAGAACCCAGAGGCTGGGGCCCAGATCCCCCCATCCTGCGTGGTCAGGACAGCCCTTCCCATCTCCAGAGTCCCAGGCTGCCCCACCACGTGCTGGCCAAGGGTGACCCCAAAACCTCCAGCCTCCCTTTCTGCCCAGTTGTCCACATCCCACGTGGCAGTGTCCATCTCCTGGGCTCTCCCAAGCCCCGTGTTCCTTGCAGGGTTGCTGCTAAAAGCCCCTGGAGATCCATAACACATATTTACGCCCATCCTCATGGGGTGGTGGGAGCAGGGAGGTAGTCCCAGCAGGTTTTGGGGTTGCAGGTTGCAGGTGCTGCAGTGACTTCTCTCTCCTTCCCTGCCTGCCTCAGCTACGAAGCCGGGATCCTGGAGAACCCCAAGGTAATCGATCACGGCCGCCCGGCCAGCGTGGCAGCCACAGGGCTGAGGGCGTCTCATGTATTTGCAGCCTAATTGGAAATTTCACGGCAGGCCGTGTGCGGTGGGGAGGCCCTGCCGTCCGCCCCGGCCCCTCCGCCTCTCCCGGCACGTTAATTGCCGCCGGCGTGAATAGGGGAAGGGACTGTTTCAGGGTGACACTGGAGGGGACAATGTCACGGGGCAGCAATAAAGGAGCAATTAGACAGATGAGGCGCTGGTGGGAGAATGGGGGCTGGTGGCGGGTGACGGAGGTCCGAGCTGGCCCCTGCAGCTTGGGTCCCCTGCCCGTGCCTGCAGCTCACCCAGCCCTCCTTGCTTTCCCATCCCCACTATCCGGGGGGAAATGGGGTAAAACCTCCCCTCGCGTGGGGTGGTGCTTGGAGACCCCAAGGGCACCCATGGGACCACTGGCTTTTGGGCAGCTCTGGCTGCTGATGGGGCCAAGAGCCTGGTGGTGGTGGGTGCTGCGGCCGAGCGCTGCCAGTGAGCGCAGCACATCGCTCCAGAGGCGTGGATCCAGCCCCGGCCGCCTCCGAATAGTGCTCATGGTCTGGCTGCCTGCTGGCCCCTGCCTGCACTGTTCATGCTCTAGCAGGTTGCAATGCTCGGTGGCTACTTAAACTATCCGTCAGCGCTAATTAGACAATCCAGGGAGAGGAGGGGGAGGCAGGCGGAGAGGGAGAGGAGCCGGCTGGAGCTCAGCGGCCTGCGGCCGGCTCACTGCAGCTGGGTTGGCGCGTGCCTCTGGCAGGGATGCGAGGAAGAGGAAGGTGGAGAGGGGGTCCCGCTCTCCCTTCGATACCCTCCGGAGGGGTGTCTGCGGGCTGGCCTTTACAAAGCTGGGCCCTCGGGGGGGGGTGTCTCCTTCTCCAGGAGAGTGGTTGGCACAGGGATGGGTTTTCATGTCTCCAGCTGGAGCTAGCAAGGGACAGACTGGTGCCCTTCCCAGTGCACCCATCCTGACCCACCCCTCTGCACCCAGCACCTCTCCCCTGGGGGGAAGATCCCCGGTCTCGAGGTTCTGCCAAGCCCTCTTCCTTCCCAAAGCCATCTCGGAAAATGGGGCCAGTTTAGCAGAGAACAGAGCAGAAACCCCATCCCCAAGCATCTTCCACTCGGACACCTCTCCCTCCGCCAGCACCGGGAGGTGGCTTCCCGGCGCACGGTGTCACCACCGTCCCCTTCCCCAGCCCGGGAAGCGGTGCCGGGCACCGGGGCGGCCGCAGCAGGATCCAGGGTGCCAGGCACGGCGGGCTCCCCTCCCCAAACCCCCGGGACCTGCCAAACGCAGGGATTTGAAAGCAGATGGTTGAGCTATTTTCTGCCTCTGTGAGGCCCGATTGAAGGGCAATGAGGCAGCTAATGCGGAGAAAGATAGAAATTTACTTGCTTTAACTTCATATGGCACTCTGAAAGAGTTCATTCAGTCCCGGGCACAACAATATCAGCCGGATGAATAAACCATTTGCGGCATCGATAGCTCTGCATCATGGTTTACTTCATGGACCATTTGCTTCCAATTTCTTCTCTTCTTGCCCCGTTTTTCTTGCTTCTTTTTTCCCCCCTCCCTCTCTCCCTTTCCACACACTCTTCCTTTTTTTTTTTTTCCTTTTTTTTTTCCTCTCTCCCCTTTAAAGATGACATTGCAGGACTAGCCCCCCTGCAGGGAGGGATAAATAGGAGGCATTGATACACTGCAACAAACTATTTGTCATTTGAACTGTGCTTTTAGGAGAGAGAATAAAAAGAGGACAGACTCGCAAAGTAATGGTGGAATGCAAGCCAAATGTCACTTTTATTTCTATTTAGTTATTTTATTTAATAGGGGTTTTCATAGTTGGCTCGGAAAATTGGAAACTACCTGACTTTGACTTCCAATGTTTAGTAAAGAGTTTTTAATACTTTCTGGTATTTTTTCCCCTCCCGCCCCCCATCTTTCCTTTTGAACTCGAAGTTTTTCATCATCTCTCGCAGGTTCGTCTAGTTAATAAGTGTGATCAGGGCTAGGAAAGGCCAGACGATGTAAAATTGAAATCCACAGCCCGTGTAATTTGTGCGTGTGCGTGCACGGGGGGCACGGGGGAGGCGCGTGTGCGAGCGCCTCCTGTTTAAAGCAAGGGAAAGGGGCAAAAATGAGAGAAAATGGGAACCTGAGGGTGGTTTTGCTGGAGCATGTGCTGGGGTAGTTGTGTCTGTATTCCTGGGACTTGGCTGGGGTTGCCGCCGGGCCGTGCACCCCGGGGTTTGGGGTGCAGCGAGGGGGGTCCCCCCGGTGTGGAGGGGACGGCAGGGATGCTCGCAGCCGGGCGGGCTGCCCTCAGGTGCTGGCAGTGATCGGGCTTTGCTATTTATTGGACCAAAAAAAAGAGGAAGTTTTCACTAAAAGGCTTATTTCCCATCTTTAAAAATTTTAGATGAAAACTTCTGCAGAGAAATTAATTTTCCCTTAAAAAAAAGCTTTAAATTTTTTTAAAACAATCCCTTTTGCTTTTTTTTTTTTTTTTTTTTTAAACTTGCTTTCTACCTTGGTCTTTTTTCCTTGCTAGAAAGGAGGAGAGAGGAAAAGTGAGCAGGAGAAAAGTTGTGCTTTAAAAAGGAGAGGAGAAGCAGGGGGACCGTGGGCCAGGCTGCGGGTGGCTGGTGCAGGCAGGGCCCCGGCTGCAGGCAGAGCCCTGGGTGCAGGCAGGGCCCCACTGCCCAGGGGTGCCCAGAGCTCCAGCTCTCACAGCCGATTTTTGTGGGAAAATACCATTTTACCACCACTCAAAATATTTGCAGGAGCGGCTCAGTTTGGAGAAACTCCACCCGAGCTGCTTGCAGATGGGGTTTTAGGTCGCAGGGACCCCTCAGCTGGAGGCTCCTTTGCAATGTCCCTTCCGATGTTGGCCAAGGAGAGCTTTGGCCCAGCCCTGCTCTACGGTTCGCTTGCTCGGTGCTGCCTGCCTTTCCACCGCTCTGTGCCTCAGTTTCCCTCCCCTTTGCCTCCTGGAGCTGTGGCTGGGTGGGTGGAGGGGTCCCTTTAGAGACAGGATTTTGCAGACACCGGTCCGAAAGTGTTTTGGGGCCAGTGCACACAGCCGCGTCGTGTGTGAGTGCCAAGGGGGCACACGAAATTGCAAAGCATTTGCTCTCTGGGACGGAAAGCTTTTTTTATTATATTTTTCCCCCCGCCTCTTCTGGCACGCGCTTCAATTGTGGCAATTCATTGTCAGCGCCCGAGCCTCTGGTGGCCTGGCTCTGATGGAGATAAGATGCCTCTTTCCTATAAATCTAGAAAAAAAAATATACATAAAGGTTGATGTGCTCTGAAATGGGTTTTTGCTTTGTTCCTCTATTTTCCCCCATGTATATTAACCCCGAGGACACCATGAAAGAGCCGGTGTGCCTGGAGCACCTGCTGGGGTCAGGCCTCCTCATTAGTTTTTTCGGTCAGCGCCGAATAAGCCCGGCCGCAGCGCGGGGACATGTAGGCGCCCGCCCTGCCGCTCGCTGCCATCGTCCCGCTTTTCCCTGCCTGACTTGCGTCTCCTCAGCCATCCCGCCTCCAGCTGTGGGGGCGTCGGAGGAAAAGATGAGATCAAGTTGAGGGGAAAAATTGGCTGATTCTTCCAACCCCTTTGTTCCTGGGGCCCCGGTAAGCACCGGTGCTGTGCCGTGCCGGCCCCGCACTTTGGGATGGGGTGTGCTGGGGATGGGGGATGCACATCAGGGACAGGGGATGCGCGCCGGGGTCAGCGCTGCCAGCAGCATTGGCCATGCCAATGCCGCTGACTCTCTCTCTTCTCTTCCCCACCCTGGGCAGAATCAGGCCCCTGCCGGGCTCTACACGAAGACTCGCGATCCGGCCACCTCTCCCGACACCCCGGATGTGCTGGAGATCGACTTTGAGCGGGGTAAGCGCCTCCTCACAGCCGGCCCTTTGCGCTTCTGCCCCTTGAAGCCAAACCCCGCTCCCCGGCCAGGACCAGGGGCTGCAGATGGTCGGGAGCATCCCTGGGGCGGGGGCAGGCGGGGTGAGCCCCAACGCGTGGTGTCAGGGCTTGGGACAGTGCTTGAGGCACGTTGGGGCTCTTCGGGGGGTGCGGAGGGTCTGGGTATGTCTCGGGGGGCTTGCTGAGACCCCCTGAGAGCAGAGAGAGGTCCGAGCCCGCACCCCAGGCATTGAGGTGCAGTGGGCACAGGGTCCCTCTCCTGCAGGGTGGCACACAGTTGGCCCTGGGGATGCGCAGGTGGCCCTGGCCAGTGTCACAGCTGGGGAGATGCTCCAGTAGGATTTGGCCAGCGGTGCTATCAGCATCGCATGGAGGAGACAGGGACACCCCATCCCATTCTGGGGGATGCGTGGCAGGGCCCAGCCTCGGACCTGTCACCTGGAGAGGGGACACGGGGCAGCATTTCCCACCTCTGCCAGCCATGGGCATCCCCGTGCCACCATCCATCCTGCCAGCAGCCACCAGCCCAGCCCGGGCTGGGGAGACCTCGCTCAGAGGGGGCACCCCCTCCCCGCCACCAGCATCCCTGCTCCATTATAATGATCCCCCTGCCAGGAGCAGCCCCCCTCTCAGCAGCCCATTCAGCCCCTAGTTAATTTATTTGAAGTTTTAATCTAATTATTAACTATTTTAAAGGCTAAGCAGCTTTCACCAACAACAGCCCCGACAACGTCGGCTCTCTGCCGAGCGGACCCCGGCCAATACCCCGGCGGAGGATGCGAATAGAAAGAGCCGGGGCGAGGGGAGGGCGCGGAGGGGGGGCCCGCGCCGAGAAGCAGCTTAAGGTTCATTATTGCCGCGAGTTACATTTAATAGCAATTTACAACTGAGTTTATAAACCCCTGGAAAATAGGGGGTTTAGGGGGGGCCGGGGGGGGGAGCTGACAGCCTCCATCACTAGACAGGGCTCTTGCGGGCGCCTTCGTAATAAAGACTAGAAAGGGAGGCATTGAGGCTGATTGGCAACTGATAGTGCGTTAAATGGTAATGAGGAGGGCAGATGGAGGGGGGATTAGCCTCCAACTCCGCACCGCTTTTCTTTGTGGGCCCCGCAGCCCCCTTGTCAGCTTCCTAATACATTTATTGCTCATTTCACACCGCTAAAGAAAAATGCCTCTTTCTATTCAGCATCCCCCCACAACCCGCCCCGCTCCTGCCCAGCGCCCTTAAAAAAAAATTAAGGGAAAAAGAGGGGGGGAAAAAAAAAAAAAAAGAGGTGCAATAATTAATTCATGGTGGGGAGCACCCTGCCGCGGGGTGCGTGTGCGTGCGTGTGCGAGCAGCCGTGCCCCGGTGTGGGGGTCCCCCCCAGACACCCCCCGTGCTGGCAGGGTAGGGGACACATTTGTCAGCCCCCCCTGGCAGGGGCTGGTGGGACAGAAGGTGCTGTGCCATAAGACAATTGCCGAGCGTGAAATTCAATTAGTTAAGGGCCTGGTTGCAATTTCACAGGCCCTAAAAAAGAGAGAGGGAGAGGACAGGGGAAAAGGAGGGGGGACGGTTTTATGGCCTTTTATTATTTATTTATTTCACTTCTCTCCCGAGGTGGGTCCCCCTCCCCTCGCCTCCCCCCCGCACCAGCTTGGATATGCCTTTTTAAGAAGTTATTTAGAGTTCATATCTGTCACATCTATTTAACGCCTGCGGGGTGATGTTCCGGGGGGATCCTGACACCGGCTGATCCTGCCCGTCCTCCCTCCCCGCCTCCGCAGGTGTCCCCGTGAAGGTCACCAATGCCAGGGACGGAGCCACTCGTTGCTCGGCCCTGGAGCTCTTCGTGTACCTGAACGACATCGCGTGAGTGCCACGCTGTCCCCCACCACCTGCCCGCTGGCTGGCAGTGGGGACGAGGGCAGGGTCCCCAGGGTGAGGTGGAAGCAGGATGCTCACAGCAGGCACATCCCGACATGCCCAGGGATGGTGGTCAGCAGTGTGAGGATGGGATGGTCCCAGCTGGGTCCCAGTTGGGTCCCAGTTGTGCCATTCATGCCAGCAAGCAGAGCTGGGCACCGAGGCCAGGAGCACGGGGGTATTTACAGTTTATGCTTGCTGTGCACGAGAAGGGCTAAGAAGTCTTATTAACACCCTGCGCATTTACTGCCTGCCCCGGCCGCATGGTTGGGCGAGGGCTGCCCTGCCTGCAGCGGGGGCTCAGCCCTGGGGCACCCCTTGCCTGCAGGACACCCCTTTCCCCTGCTCCCAGCTCAGCCCCAGACCCCCAGCTCCTGTGTCCCAGGGAGCATTGCCTCTCCCTGCCTGCCCAAGGGGGCTCAGTGTCCCTTTTGGGTGGGGAGTTGGCTTTTTTGGGGCATGGAGATGTGCTGACTGGGTCCATTGCCCTGCTCTCCCCCTGCCTCCGCAGCAGCAGCTCCTTCGGGGGTTTCTGCCCTGTGCCACCCCTCGCCCGGTTTCTGCTGCCGCTGGGCAGAGCCATCCCCAGGGGCTTGCCCAAAAATACGGCAGCACCCATGAGGACACCCACTCCTCCCACCCGGTGCCAAGTGCCACCCAGTCCCCGGCCATCCTTCTTTGTGCCTCTGCCTTTATCTCCCCCGTGCTGAATGGGAATGAACTTTTTCATGTAGTTCTCTTTTTAAATGTTAATTAAATGGTTTTAAAATTACTTCAGCCATCGGGAATACAGCTGCAGCGTGTCCTGTTCCCTTGCCCGGTTTATTTTCCAGTGGCCCATGTGCCATAGCTGCCTGCAGCACTGTCAGCCCCAGCAGCGAGTGAGGATGGAGATGCTGGTGGCACAGCAAAGAGGAGGGGAAAAGGAGAGAAAATCCATCTCCTTGTCACGTGTCCTATCCGGGGGCCACTACCAATGGTCGCCAGTGCTGCTCAGATGCTGGCCATGCTGTCATTTGGGGTTTGCCCCTCCTTTTGTCCCCCCCCTCAACCCACCTCTCGTGGCCGCCTGCATCCCGCTGTGGGGCTGGGGCTGCTGCAACCTCCCTTCTCCTCCACAGGGGCAAGCACGGCGTTGGGCGCATCGACATCGTGGAGAACCGCTTCGTCGGGATGAAGTCCAGAGGTGAGCAGCCACCAGCTGGCAGTCAGGTCCCTCCCTGAAAAAAAGGGAAAGCCCTGGTGGGACGTGGTGGATGCTCAGCATTGCTGGGGTGCTCTGGCTCAGGCCATGCCAGCAGCCCTCAACTGCTCCCTTCCCATCAGCTTTCGACAGAGATTTCCCTGAGACAGGGAGTTCCCACTGGTCTCTAATGAAGGCAGCTGCCCGCTCGCTGCCAATGCCACTGTTTGCACCAGCCGTGGGGTCCCAGTGTCACCGGAGACCCCAGGTCTCAGGTGAGACCTGTCCCCAGCGGGAAAAAATGCCAGGCTGCGGGCTTGCATGGGAGGATGCTCACGGGAGGTCCTGGAGAGTGCAAGGCTGTATAATGCAGGTACAAAGCGCAGGAGGCTGATGCAAGTCACTGAGGGGTTTTTTAAAGCCAATTCTTTGATTTATCTATGTGTTTTGAGGCTGTGACTCAGTATTGATCATCCATTAGGATCAGCTTCATTGGAAATCTCTGGAGGCAGCGAGCTGCCCCATGCAGAACTAAGTAACGAGAGGGCTTAGAATAATTTCCCATCTCCTTGCCCCTGCTCTTTTGTTTTAAATCTCGTTAATACCTAATTAGATGCTCTCTTTCTTTAAACTTGCCCTTCACGCAGAGAATCAGCAAATATTTTGATAAGACTCAGCCCGCCGTCTCCCTCCCCGCCGCAGCGCACTGGCCCCTGTGCAAAAGCATCAGCCACAAAAGATGAGAAACAAAACCCCAAATCATTCGATCTGAGTTTGAATAATCAAATTAAAACCGAAAGAAGGAAAAAAAAAAACCCAACCCCAAACCGCACACGCCAGCCTGTGCATTTGCGTGCAGGATGCTGAGTAATTTGTCAAAATCTATTTTATTTTTTTAAGAGCCACTGACATGCTCTAGTGACCCTTCCAGCATTTAATAATTTCTCTAAACCCCATTTAACTGTCATGTCTGTCTCCTGCATGACACTGCCATTGCGATCGCTGCCGCGTTTGTGCGCCGGCAGACGTGGGAGGACGGGGCTTTCTGGGGACAGCGGGGGTGCGCGTGCCTCGGGGACAAGACCTTGGCGACAGGTTTTCCCCCTTGCTTTGAGCAGGATCCTGCCCCTGGTTTTGCTCCTTGGGATAAGCAGAAACCTCTCCAAAATCTGCTCTGAGAGATGGAGAGCTGGGACGGGAGGGGGCTGGAGCAGGAGGGTGTTGCTGGTACCTGCCTCCCCCGGGGGTTTTGGGGTGCAGGGCAGCTCGGGGTGGCCCCACCACTGCTCTGCAGGAGCATTTTGGACCCCAAATGGGATTAGAGTCAACGGGACAGGAGAGGGGACCTGGGCTTGCAGGTGGGAAGAGATGATCCCTTAAATCCCAGCAGCGTGTGGTGACCCTGTGCCTGTTCGCTCCCACCATCTCGGGGCTCCTCGGGGCAGCACAGGGACCCCTTCTCCACAGGGACCCCCTGCTCTGCAGGGGAAACTGAGGCACGGGCAGTCAGCAGCACAGCAAGAGCCCTCCACGGCCACAGAGGTGGCAGCGAAGGCTCCCGTCAGGTGCCTCCTCTCCCTCACCTCCTGGAACCGGGGAGTCAGGGAAGAGAAAAATTCATTTGCATTGATTTTTACTAAGCTCCTAATTGAACTTCGTTAAGGTCTAATGGGCAAGGGGCGAGCTGAGCCTGCCTGCGCCAGCCTTTTAAGCCCTATTAACTCGCTTTTGCCGTATTTGTTTTAGTGGGAGGAGGGTGGGTAATTATGGGGTGCCGGGAGCGGTGCTGCAGCCGGCCGGAGGGGCCGCGGCTCGGCCAGGGGCTCTTGGCTGCGAGCAGGAGCCCGGCCTTGCCTCTCCTGCCTTTTCACATCCTCATTATCAAATTATCTTTTTAACTCCAAAGGGGGGCTAATTAAGTGAAGTAAATGAAATCAGTGGGGAGAAAGTGGGAAGGAGAGGACGGCTGCTGGCAAAAGAGCCGAGCACTGCCTTGGGCTGGGGCTTTTCCTCCTTGCTTTTCCTTTTTCCTCCCCTCGATGCGCTGAGCAGATGGAAGAGGAAAGTGGAAAACCCCTTCCCTGTGATCAACCCATCCCAAGCCACGCTCAGCCTCAGCCCTGGACCATCAGTGGAAATTTGGGCAGCACCTTCCCCTGGGCAGCATCGCCCTCCCCTTCCCCTCGGGAAGCCACCGCATCCCGTCCTGTCCTGCGGATGCTGTCGGAAGTGACAGCCCGCACTCAGCACAGCAAAATTGCTCCGATGGAGGTGAACTGACAGCCGAGGTTACAAATTAGAAAATTTTAAGCAGCGGCAGCTGTCTCCTTGGCTGGCCCCCCCATACCCCCCCGCTCCGGTCCCCCCCTTCCCCAGCGGTAATTATGGGGTGATTGAAGCTTCGCCAGGCTGCAGTGCTGACACCTCTGTCTTTTTCCTGTAAACACGGGGAGATGAAAATAGACACTTGGAGACGCCGCAAGTGTCACTTTGAAGGTGTCTCTTGTCTCCTCAGTGGCGAGGCTGGGAGCATGGCTGTCAGCTCCCCTCCCCTCCACCCCGGCTGTCACGCTCCTCCGGTCCCTGGTCCTCTAGCGTCAGGTCGAACGGGACAGGCAGGAGTGCAGGCAGACGGGCAGGAGGTGGGCACCGAGACACAAACCTTTGGTCAGCCCGAATTGGCTTTCACAACTCCTAAGGGGAAGCAGAAGGAATATTAATTGTGTTAGCTTTGCAGTTGGGGGCTGGAGGGGGCATACGGCAGCCCTCTGCGCCCCTGTGCCGCCGCCGTGGGACAGGGGCGCAGGGGGACAGCTGTATGGTTATGGGACGGCTGTATGGTTATGGGACAGCTGGTTTTTGGTGTTAACTCGGCTGTCTCCTCCCGCAGCCCCGTGGGGATGGGTGCTCGGTGAGCACCCCGTGACCTGCCCCCGGGGACCAGGCCGCAACATCGCTGGGGTGGCCTGAGAGGAGGGGGTGGCTGTCCTTTGGGACAGAGACCCGTCCCGTGCCTGTAGGATGCTGAGACCATGGACCCTGGTAGGGACGAGGTTTGATGGAAGTGGCTTGGGCTGCCGTGGTAGATAGGGCTCCTGCTGTGTCCGTGGGACCTGTGGCCACCCTGGGATGGGACCCCGCTTCAGCCTCTGCCGCACACCAGGGCACTGAGCAGGCAGAGCCCGGTGCAGGTTTGAGCCCCCATGACAGCCCCGTGGGCTCCCCTCACCCCCTCTCGGGGCTGGGGCTGGTTGAGGACGTGTGTCCTTTGGCAGGGATGGTTTCCTATGGGCTTTCTTTGTGTGCCAGCAAAACCCAACCTGTGGGTGTCCTTTGCCATTCCTATGGCCGTGACATAGCACGGATGCCTGGCGTTGGGAGGGGACCATCCCCAAGGGCGGGCAGGGGACAGGGACATGCTGGTGGAACAGCCCTGGCCATGGGCAGGTTACAGCCCTGCCCGCCACGTGTTTGCTGCCGGACTAGCTCAGCGTTTCCCCCACCGGCTTCCCACCCGCATCCAACCTGGAGCCATGGCCACTGCGTGGCCACCCTTGCATTTAAACACCAAGTAAACATGTTATGCAGCAAATAAGCCCGGAGCGGCTGGAACAAAGGGAGCAGCTTGCCCGCAGCATTAGTCCCCATCGCTGAAATAATCAAGCATCCCTCCATCCCCAGGCCTCGTGCGATACGGGGGCAGGCGGCAAGGGACCGGAGGGGGGGCCCTGCCAGCCCCAAATGAGGTTGCCCTCCCAGCCCCCAGGTAGCCTCATTGCTTCGCAACGGACGCGCGGGGCTCTTTTTCGCCCGCCGAGGGGAGAGGAGGGTATTTCAGGCCCTCCGCTCCCCGTGCCTGTGCCCCGCGTCGTTCCTTTAATTACAGGTTTTCAGCTGCAGACCGTTGGGCACGGATCGGTGGGGGGATCGGTTCCCAAACCCTGTCATTTAGCCTCGTCAGAGTGCCTCTTCAAAGAGGGGAATCTAGAAATTTTCTCCGCAAGGTGCGGAGTGGACTGTCTCGGCCCCAGCATGAATATAATGACAGATGCATTTTACAGCAAGCTGGGACTGAATGCGCTCGACCACAGCTCCTTCTGTCAGCCAAATCATTATTTTTTGTCATTTGCTGACAGTTTTGGTCTCATACGTTTCTCTCTCTTTTTCTGCTTTTCCCCCTGCCTGGAAAAATGGCTAGGTATCTATGAGACCCCAGCGGGAACGATCCTATACCATGCGCATTTAGATATCGAGGCCTTCACCATGGACCGGGAAGTACGGAAAATCAAGCAGGGGCTCGCCTTGAAATTCTCCGAGCTGGTGTACAACGGTACGTACGGTCCTTCGGCCTGGCCCTGCTGCCACAGCATCCTCCCAGCCCTCCTCATCCTCCTCCCTCGTTGCTACCGGAGGCTGCAGGTCCTGCTGGTACATGTGCTCAGGGCTGTAAAATTCAGATGTGGATTTTGAGGCTACTCACGGGGGAAAAGAGGGGTTTGCTTGTGCCGAAGGCTGAGCTCGACCCCGCGCTCTGCCTGTTTTTGTGCCGGAGGGGCTCCATGCCTGCCTTCGGGAGGCAATGCCGCCTTCCATCTTGCTGGTGGGGGATGCTCCCGGCATCTCTCCCAGCCTGGTGCCACTGCTTCATCCCATCCAACACATTCGTATGTCTCTCAGGCTGTAATTCACTGTCCCTTTGTGCCCCCCCCAGCCTTTCCCCAGCTCTCCCCTCCAGCCCCCTCCATCTCTCCTCCTGCCCTCGCCCCATGGGGACCGGAGCACACTGGGATATGGGGCATGCCATCCCGGCACAGCCATCCCCACGGTGGGGTTTGAAGCCGGAGACCTCTCCCCATGCCCTGGCGGGGGCAAGCCCAGGGGTGCATGGCACAGGGGGCTCTCCGGGTGCCGTGGCCCTGGCCAGCGGGGCCCGGGGGGCTGCGGGAGGGGACAGGAGGGTCGGGGCCATGCTATGCGGTGCGCAGCCCACACAGGGGCACTGCGGGTTGTGGCTTTGCTGGGGGCTGCAGCAGGGGCTTCCAGCCGCTCCCAGCGCAGCCAGGCCTGGGCCAGGACAGCACTGCCCGGCTGGGCTGGCAGCCCTAAGGGACAAGGGGACGCTGGCTTGCGCCCACCGTTAGGGACAGACATCAAGCCCTTTGCTCTTCCTCCTGTGATGCACCCAGCGGCTCCGGTGCGGGTCTGCTCAGCCACCCACGTGGGCTGAGTTTGAGGGGTCTCAGCTCAGTCCCCCCTGCGCTGCTGGGGTGGGTGCTGCAGGGAACAGCCTGCCATGGCCCATGAGGCTGCTGCCCCGGGGGGGGCCGGGAATGGCACCCCCAGGAGGGGACGTCAGCACTGCCCCGGGGTCTGCTCCGGGGATCAACCCTGGCTCGGTTGTTGGTGCTAAGTTGAAGGAAGCAGGATTAACCCAAAATGTTGTAGTTGTGCTCAAAACCCTGCTGCCCACAGCACGGCTCCAAGCACAGCAGTGCACCCCCATGCCCCGGCTCTTCCTCCATCCCCTGCCCGCTTCAGAGCTGACGTCCCTGGAGACCCCACACTGGGGAGATTTCCTGCCCCTCGGCCAAACAACACTTTTTTCTTTCATATGTCCTGATTTCTCAGCCTCCCAGTTCCTCCTCCCATCCCTTTTCAGGCATTGCTCTCTAACCATGGCGGTGATCCCCCCCTGGAAATAACCTGACTCCAGAAGCTCAGGCTTTGGGCAGCAGCAGATCCAGCGGGACTGGGTCAGGCTGTCTTCTCCTCTGCAGTTTTTGATGCCGTGCTTGTCCTTGGCACCTTCCCCTCCGAGGACGTTCCCTCCTGCATCTTCCTCAGCAACTGGCATTTAATGCCCGAGCCCCTTTGCTGCTTAAACTGTATTTTAGGGCCCCAGCAGGGCGAGGGCCTCTGGGGCTGCAGAAGTCTCGATTACCTTCCCCTTGAATCACAGCCCCTGCCTTAATTCACCCTCTGATGCCACTCCTGCCTCTGGTTATCTTTATTAGACTTTGTCCTGGGCTGCCTCTATTTTGGCTTTTTTTTTCCAGTTTAAGCATAAACCTGTTTGTTTATTTCTAACCACCCACTTGTTGTGAAGCCATGAGATTAAAGAACCGCTCACAGAATCGTGGTCTCGCTTCTCCCTCCCCACCTCTGCCAGGCAAAGGCTGCTGTTTCCCTGGCTCCAGATGCTGAATCCCGGGGGATTTTCAGCCTGGCCCTGGGCTTTCCTGGCAGCCGAGCCCAGACCCAAGGAACAATCCCAACGGGGTGCAGCACCCGCAGGTCCCCCTGCCAGAGGCCAGGCTTTCAAGCTCACCTTCCTTTAACACCTCATTATTGCAACTAGTCCCTGATTTTAAGTGAATTAGTGTTTATCTTCCCCCCCGTCCCCATTGATCCCATTGTGGAGGGGTGGCTTTGAAGCCAGCTCCGGTCCGGCAGGTACGGCCAGGTGCGGAAATGCCATTGTCCCCCTGCCCGCCGCGATTAGGGCAGGATCCTGGTTACAAGGCGGGAAGGTCATTAAACGGGATCGCTTCCCGTGGGGAATGTGTCTGCGGTGGGGGGCGAGGAGGGGGGGATGCTTCCTCACACCTGGAGCTGTCAGAGTCAGGATTTAAGTAGCTGGTTATTATTTTAATGTGTCTCGGGTTTATTTTTATGGGGATGCAACAGCCATACATCAATCCTGATGTTTGAACGGTTGTACCTGGAGGGTGGTTACCAAAAAGAGGGGTGTATTTGCCCAAAGACGGGGTCCCTGCCTGCATGGCAGTGCCGATTGCGGGGAAGGGGTCCCCAAACTCCCCGGCCATGCTGCAGTGGGGTGGTGGAGGGGGTCTGGGTCAGGGAGATGGTTTTGACCCTGGGAGGTTGCAGGGCTTTGATGCCGTGCCTCAGTGCAGGGCTACGCAGATCCCAGGGACAAGGCTGCAGGATACGGCCCCGCTCGGGGCTGGCGAGGCCAAACAACAAAAGAAATTGTTTGTTTCTTCAATGGCTTCGGCCCCGGAGCCCAGCTGGGAAGGGAAAGGTGAGAGGGCACCGGTGTGTGAGCGGGAGGGCGATGGGAGAGATAAAACCTGGGGATGACCGGAGGGCGGTGAATGGGCTCTTTCTCTCTCCTCCTCTATCTCCCTCTCCATCTCCCAGGCTTTATTCCAGGTCTCCGAGGGCTCCCCGGCTAATTACCCCGCTTAGGGACAGGAGGGGGCACAGGGGCAGCAGGCAGGGCCACAGCCCCTCCGTGCGCCTGCGGTGGCCTCGGTGGACGGCAATGCCAATGGCTGCTCCCGCAGGATGCATTTTGGGGGGCCACGGTGCGAATGCACATCACCCCAGCGCCCAGCCCAGGCTTCAGCCCCGCTGTCGGGAGCTTGGGGTGCTGGGGGGCTGCCGTGCCAGCCGGAGCTGGGGCAAGAGGAGGAGGCGCTTGCTGTGGTCATGGTTAGATGGAGCTTTGGGTGGGTGCTGGCACCCATTCCCTGCATCCCACCAGGCCCTCGCTCCAGAGGCATGGGGGAAACAAGTTAAACTGCAAGCGGTGACGGGGGGAGCGCGGTGGTGGGGGAAAGCAGAGCCCTGCTGCCCTAGGAAAGGCCAGGAAGGTGAGCCCACCCGGGGCTGCCGAGACGCCTGTGCCCCGACGCGCAGCCTGATACAGCCCCGGGATCAGCCCCGGCTGTGTTACCTGGGGGGAGCACTCTGCTCCGCATCCCACAGGGGACGGGGCGTGGAAGCGGGCTGGGGGGCTGCCCCGCTGGGACCCCCATCGCCGGGGGGGTTTCCCTTCCCAGGGCTGCCCAGGGGCAAAGTGTTGCTGTGGGGGCTGCATGCCCCCAAGCAGAGCCCACGGTCGGGGTTGGCCCCTCGGGGCCGATCCCTGCCCTGCCTGTCCCAGGGGAGAGCAGCTCGTCCCCGGGAGCTGGTTCCCCCCCAGATTCTGTGTCCGCCTGTCTGTCTCCACATGACCCTCCCAAGATGCTGGTTCTTGAGTGGCAGTTCCATAATAACTTAACGAAGCTTTTAATTTCCATGAGGGCCCCCCACCCAGAGGAGCTGGAAGGAGAATGGCCCCGCTGCCTCTTCTCCAGCAGCTGGTTCCAGCCTCCTCTGCCGGGTGGGGACCCGAGGGCCACCGAGGGAAAGGGACACACGTGGGGTCTCCATCACTCAGAGCTGAACCTGGGTGTCCTGGCACCTCTCCCAGTCCCCTGACCGCCTCCCTTCCCTTGTAAATTATTAGAGTCTGCCTTGCAGGACTTCACCTGGGGGAACCACCCTGCATGGGCACCCCGGCCCCTCACTGACGCTGCCTCCTGCCCGCAGGCTTCTGGCACAGCCCTGAGTGTGAGTTCCTCCGGGAGTGCATCGGGCGCTCGCAGGAGGCGGTGGTGGGCACCGTGCACCTCTCCGTCTTCAAGGGCCAGGTCTACATCCTGGGCAGGGAGTCACCGCGGTCGCTGTACAACGAGGAGCTGGTGAGGTGAGTGGGGTTTGGGGGGCCAGGGTGGGCAGGGGTGGTGGCAGAGAGCATCCCATCCCATCTCTCCCAATCCTGTCCCACTCCATCCCATCCCATCCCATCCTGTCCCAGCCCTGGTGACACCAGGCACAGTGTCCTCCCAGCCCAGCGCCTGGCCGAAGCAAGAGCCCTGTTTTCAAGTCAATATTATTTTTTTCCTCCAGCTTTTCCTGTTTCTTCACGTTGTTTTCTCTCTTGCTCACTCCCCCCCTGCCCTCCCTCAACCCCTTTCAATCTCTCTAAACACTTTATAAGCCATAAATACACCCGAATGAGTTTAGATCAGTCGGAGTAAATGTCAAATTATCTTCTCTCTTTCTCTTCTCTGGCTTTTTTCCCCCCCTTCCCTCCCCCTCAAAATCAACAGCTCCTAATAATCCGTCCCAACCCTTCATTATGCTTCGCGCTCTCACTTGGAGAGATTAAATGAATAAAGTATAAAAAAAAAATAAATAAAAAAAAAGAGGGAAGAAAAAAAAGGAGGATGGAGGGGGGTGGGACAGAGGAAAAAGAGAGAGGGAGAGAAAAGCAGGGGCACTTATTCTCCCTGCGTCTCCAACCATTTTCCTTTTCTTTTTGATTTCTACATCGCTGGTTTGAAAGCCTTTGAGTGACGGCGTCACAGGAACCCGAGAGAAAGCTGTGAGAGGCAGAGCTGTGTGGAAATGCCTCTGCACAGTAGGTAGAAAGTAACATAATTATAGAGCAGGTCAGAACCACTCGAATGAGCAAAAATAAAAGCACAGAGGTTTTTCTGTAGCCCGTCAGGGGAGGTAAAATCATTGTAAACTCTTTCTTTTTTTTTTATCTTCTTTATTTCCCCCCCCCACCCCCCCCTCTTTTAAGGTTTGTGGTTTCTGGGAAATGAGCCGTGTGTTTTGGGGATGTAGGAAACCATCGAAGTTGGGATTCGGTGGGTGGCTGCTGCCTTTGGGGAGGGGGATGTGCTCGGTGTTGTATCGAGGCACCGGCCGCTGCGGCCATAAACCCCGTTGGTGCCAGGGGTGTCCTCCAGCACCGCTGCCCTCCCCTGGGCAGCGTCCCCTGCCCCGGACCTGGGGCAATGTCCCTGCCTGGCATGGGACAGCCATGCTCAGGAGACGGCTCTGGGGCAGGGCGAGCAGCCCTGCTTGATGCAAGAGCACAGGGACGAAGGGTGATGATGCACACGAGGGACCATGGAGGGAAATCTGGGGCTGTGTCTCCAGCAGGGCCCTGGAGAGCCTGGGGATGGCCATTGGGGTGGCCCTGTGGCTCTGCTGCTCCCGAGGCCACGTGCCCTTTCCCAGGGGCTGGCGGGGACCCTGCCCTGAGCCCCCCTCAGCCATGGGCAGCTGAGGAGGGGTGGCAGCGGGCACTGACCCAGGGGAGCAGCTGCTTCCAGGGTCACCTGTGTCCGCTCCCTTCCCAAAAGGCAGCCCCAAGCCTGCCCTGGGACCCCCATCCCCATGACAGTGCCTTTCTCTCCACAGCATGAACGTGCAGGGGGACTACGAGCCTGCCGATGCCACCGGCTTCATCAACATCAACTCACTGAGGTCTGTGGGGTCGAGGTGGGATCCTCCCCGAGCGGGGGGAAAAGCCCCCAGCACCCCCGGGGCTCGCCCCTGCCCCGCGGGATGCAGCCTCCTTCCCTGCTCGGGCTCTGGGGGTGCACCTCGGCCTCCCCCCGAGCCCCCAGCAACCGCCAGGGTGCAACCACCTCCCCCCCAGCACCAGCCCTGCCTAATTACAGCCTTCCCCAGCACAGCCGGTCGTTATTTTACTTATTTCTCAGACCCCACCATACTCCCCGCCCCCCAACTCCGGGGCTGTAAAACACGCCACATTTACATAATGGGCTCTTAATTTTTCCATTGCCTGTTAACTGCTTTGTTCTCCCCGATCCGCCATGTCCCCCCCACCCCTCTAAGATAAATTAATTACATTATCTCGTGGGAAAAAAAAATAATTAAACTGTACAGGCCTTAACAAATGCCTGCTCTTCACGCCCCCTCATTCTGTTTAAATTAATTGAAAGGAAATGTGTGTTATTACTGTTAATTTACAATTAATTATTTTTTTTTTTAATTCGGTTTCCAGGCTGAAGGAATATCATCGTCTCCAGAGCAAGGTCACCGTAAAGCAGGATGAATAGCAATCAATCGCACGCGAGCCTCCCGCTCCCCTTTCTAATTTCTCTAAGAACTAGCAACTAATTGTGGTGGTAATTTGTAATTGTAACTCGTCTCCCTGGAGTCACGGCAGAGGTGATGGCTTTGTTACGGGGCGGCAAGTGAAATGCAATCATTAAAAAAAGGTGGTCGGCCAGAGGAGAAGTGAGGAAAGAAATAAAAACCCAGCCACGCGCTGGGTCCACTTATTGAGAGCCGGGCTTTATTCCTGCCTTGTTTGTTTGCTCTTCTGGCCCAGCGCTTCCCCGAGCCGGGCTTTGTGAAATTTTTAATGGATTAAGTGCCCCTGAAGGACGTGGAGGGGGTTGTCGGTACCTTGTTGTGAAGGTGGGGAGCAGGGGACATCGCCCCAAACGGTGCTGGTCCGGAGGGGCGAGCTGGGTGGCGGGGATGAGTTAAGAGGATTTGAGCCTTCCTTTGTTTTAGTGCGTTTTAAGAGCAGACTTGGGGCTTGTTGAAAAGGGAAAAACAAGGGAAATATCCTCCGATGGTGTTGTGGGAGGCAAGGAGGAGAGGAATGCTTGCTCCGGGCTGGGCAGTGGGCTTCTCTCCCATCGCATCTGGGAGGGCTGCAGGTCCCTCCATCCCCGGGGCTCAGGCTGCAGCGCTCGGCCGGGACGCAGGGATGGCTCAGCGAGGGAGACCTGCTCCGAAACGTACGGTGGAAGCAGGAGGAAAGAAAACACTTTCTAACCCGTGCAAACACCCGGGATGCACTGCTCCTCCACACCGCCGAGGATGGGGAAGGACCCGGTTTGGGATGTCCCCGTGGTGGGTGTCCCCAGGCTGGGAACAGAGAAGCCCTCCAGGGGCTGGGAGCGATGCAGCCCCCATGCTGCATCCTGCGGTGCCTGGCGCGGCTGCGGGGCACCAGGCAGCCCCATCCCGGTGGCAGGGACATGCCGCTGTCCCACCCATTTGGGGAGCAAAAGCAGAGCTGCCACCAAAAAGAGGAACATTTTTGCAGCCCCCAGGGGAGCAGCCAGGCCTGGTGGCCATTCGGGGATGTCCAGGCGTGCCCTGCCCACCCTGCTGCCGAGCCGGCGAGCGTGACAAGCTCTGACATCACAGCTGGGAAAATAACATGTTATTTTCCCAGCTTGGATGTGACTTTCCCTGCTATTACTGGCAGCGACCATCTTGGGAGGAGAAAGCAGTGGAGGGTTGTCAGGCAAGGGGAGAGAAATGGTTTTCTGGGCTGGCGAAGCCTGTCTGACCCCCGTGGGGCGCGGGGAGGGGGGAGGCTGCGTGGGGCCGCCCTGTTCCCTACAGCCCATTGCTTTCAGCAGCAAGTCCACGTAGAAAATGCAGCTACACGTGGGGGTCCCTCATGAGCTGTGTCCCGGAGCCCCGCAGCGGTGGTGGTAGTCAGCAGGGTTGTGCTGTTCCTCCCACAGCAGCCCCCTCCCAGGTGGGGGAAAGAGCTTGAAACCTCATCAGGAGCCATCTCCTGGGGGGATCATTCAAAAAACAAGATGGGAACAGAGCTGCTGTCCTCCCGCACGCTGGGGAAGGATGCTGTGCTGGCCCATGGGACAACGGGCAGCCCTGTAAGCTGTGAGCATTACCTCCCCTGCCCACCTGTCCTTGGCAGCAACACGGCTTGGCCGTGGCAGAGGTCTCCACTGGCAAAGTGGATTTTGAAAGAACGTGGTGCAATGAGGAGCTGATGTCTCTTTTGGAGGAAAAACAACAAAAAAACCATGTCACAGCAGAAGCTTCTTGTGCCCAAATGCTTGAGAAATGCCAGACGTGCTCAGGGAGGGCTCATCAGACCAGCTGGGCCACCTCTCCCCGGGGTACTTAAATCATCAGCTGGAAAAAGCCGTTTCACCCCAAGGCCTCAGATCTCCTCCAGCACCCGTGCTGCAGCACTTCGGAGCGTGGACCCCAGGGTGCCCCGGTTGCCCATCCCTTGCCGCACCCGCTGGGATGCACAACGAGGTTGTTGGCTGAGGGTAGAGGATGCTGCAAACCATGGCAGCTCCGACTCCTCGGGCAGTACAGGGTTGCTCTCGGAGGCAGTGGTGGACGTGGCTGTGGTCAGCCTTAGAGGAGTAGCATGTATCAGCTTCCAGCGGCTGCTTCCAACTGGGCTGAAAGTGCATCGTGCTGGTAAAGCAGAGCTCAGTGTACTTGAACAGCCAAGTCAAACCCAGTGGGAGTCTTGCACGGGAAAAAAAACTCTTGAAAATCGTGGGGTTGCAGGACAGAGAAGACCCAGCAAGCGCCTGCCCTTTCCCCTTGGTGCAGCTACCAGGGGCTGCAGCAATAGGATGCTGTGAGTCAAACACCGCATGTTTAATTACTTTACTGCTTTAATTACCATCAGCTCCTCCAGTTCCCATGATTTGGTGGTTTCTCATTGCCCTCCTTGCAGTTTCCCAGCATCCTTCCACCCCGGCGTGTCGCAGGGAGGTATGTCAGGGGCTGGGGCTGTATGCCTCACATTGCAGTGGGAAGGAAAAGCAGTGGGCGAGCAGCATGGTGTGAGCAGCTCCTGAACCACCAGGTAACTCCCCAGCAGAGGCATTTTGGGGATAATATTTTGTGCTTTCAAGGTGGCAGGCTTGTTTCTGCAACATCCACCCAGCTGTAAGGGCAGCGAGCGTGGGCTGGGGGCTCTTCATTCCCAGGGCAGAGCTGCGGCTGGGAAGAGCCCGGAGGGACCCTGGGAAGGGACCTGGGTCACCGCTGGGCTTTGAAACTCTTCTGTGCATCCCGCACAGCATCACCCATCACTCAAGCTCTAGCCTGCTCCAAGGCAGCCCCTCGCCACCCTGGGGCTGGGGGTCCCTGGGGATGCCCTTGGGAAGCTGCACCCCCTCTTTGCACTGCAGGCCATGCTGTGGGGCTGCTCTGCCACCCTCCCAGGCTCTGGGGAAGGGCTTGTCCGGGGTCATTGCAATCGATATCTCATCTGCAGGCTCTCCTAGCGGAAGTGATGGTATATTGGAACATGGTAATGGGTCTTGTCTAGTGGAAAAGGCTAATCTTCCCCAGCTGTACAGGATCTCCGCAGGTGTCCTCCGGCTCTCCCCGCTGCCACCAGCCCTGCAGCTAGCCAAGGAGCAGACATGCTTCTTTAAAGCTGCAGCAGTCCAATTTATTGCTGGTCCCAGTGAGGGAGAGCTGCCTCCAGCCCAGCCCCACGGGGCACAGACCTGTGGTCAGGGCTTCCCAGCGAAGGACCAGCACCCAGGGTGGCACCACATGGCACAGGCAGCCGCAGCAGCTCACATTTGCTGGCTCAAAGCAGAGAAGGCGACATGTCCTCCAGCCTCACTCACCTAGGGATGGCGTTTCCCCAGGGAGAGGAGGAGGAGGAGGAGGATGTGGGGATGATGCCAGGAGGGATGTGGACCCCTCAGAGTGCCACCTGCAAGCGTAGGTGGGAAGGCAAGCATGTGCCACAGGGAAAAGTAGGGGGGAAAGTTCCTTGCTGTTAATTTGGCTTTTTTGGCAACATGCTTGCTGCCTGGCACGGCTCACCACATGGGGCTTGGCCTGTTTTGCCCATCCCTAGGGATTGCTAGCAGAGGCAGGTCTCCTCTTCCCCTGCCCGGCCAGCTGTCGTGCCCAGGCAGGCTTTGTACATGCCCAGGGAGCTCTGGTTTTTACAAGCTGACCAGCCAACGCTGGCTACCGCAGCCTGCTGCATCACTATGGCAAAATCAATTTTCCCCTTTCTCTGGAGGTAGAGGTAATTACCTAATTGCATGTGAATTTTAGCGCAAGCGTTGCCAAGAACAACTCCGAACAATGCACAGGTTTGGGCAATGCGTCCTGGGGCTTGGATGTGGCCACGGGGTGAGGAGCCCCCAGGTGTGGTCTGCAAAATGGGGGGCCCAGAGGCTTGGGGGAGCCCCTTGGAGGCTGAGCTGCCATCAGGTCCCATGAAGGTCGTGCCAAAATCCTGCTGTTCGGGGCAGGGACTGTTTCCTGCAAAAGACAGTAAGAATAGATGGGTGTTAAGAGAAAACTCCGGGGGGGGGGGGGGCAGAGCAGCTGTAGGGCCACTGGGATTTTGCTTAAACTTTATTTTATTGCTTGGAGAAAAGGAGTAAAAAGGGGGATGTTTTGCAGGAGGGAAGCAGGGAGGTCTTGTGCAGCTGTACCCTGTGGGACCCTGTCCCCATCACGTCCCCTCCTGGGGCTCCATCTCCCCACCTGCGGGATGTGTGGAAGGGACCCCGGCCCACCTCTCCCAAGGGAGGGGGAGAAAACCCTCTTGTGCTACCCAATATCAGGTAATTTTGGGCAGGCAGTGGTCCCTGGGTGCTGGTAATGGCCCGGCAGCGCCGAGGATGGCATTCCCCTGGCAGGGGTACTGCTACCAGCAATGGAAAAACCATGGGAGACCCTGCAATGAGCATTTGGTCCCTGTTTTCCTTCAGAGACGCGACTCCAAGTGGGTTCATGGAAGCACACGGGTCACAGGGCTGCAGCACAGCGCAGCTATTAAGTGTTTCCATCTTTCCGAGGGAAAGCCATCCCCCCGGTGAGGTTGGGAGTCACTGGCCGTGAGCTTCCCAGGCAAGGGGGAGATGGTCGCCTTTGTAAACCCCTTAACAAGGTGGCTTTGTTTCCCCATTTAACAAGAAGCTCCCTTGCTTCTTCCCTGGGAGTTTCCCAACGATGGATCCCTGAAAGCCAGCTTTATGCTCCGACCGGGGACGTGCTGCTGTGGGGCCGGCAGGGATCAGAGGGACACAGGGGCCCTTCTGCACGCCCCTGACAAAGGCTGCCCCGGGGGGACAGAGCGTCAAAGCTCAGCCGGCTCAGGGTGGGGGACAAGGGACCCACAGAGGAGGCTGTGGCCCGAGCCCGCTGTCCATCTGGTCACTCAATCGCGGTGGGCAGCGACCCGGCAATGCTCGGGGAGGGCCAGAGGGGTCCTTCTGGTTCGTCCCCCCAGAGAGGGGGCAGGGGGAGCGGCCGGGAAGGGACAGGTAGGTTTTGTTGGCTGCAGGTAACCGGATCCGAGGCCGTTGGTGCCTTCCTGCCCTCTCCTCTGGCTTTGGCGGGGGGTGAGAGATGGGAGGTGGGAGTGAGGAGCTGAGGGCTGGAAACCGAGAACTCCGTTCAGAGGGGATGCTTCCCCTCGGCTGGATGGAAATAGGTTTGGAGAAAGCCTCGGGGTGTCTCTGCTCTGGCACCCTACAGCCCTCCTGGCTGGACCAGGGCACGTGCGGCGGCAGGGGGGACCGCTCGGGAGTGATGCTCGGCTACGAGGGGCATCCGGGTCATGGCAGAGGCATCACCCATCCTCGTGTCAGCATCCAAGCTGCCCTTTCCCACCTCCTCTCCCTTCCCCGGGGGTTCTGCTGGCCTCCGTGTGGTTCGGGAGCTCTTGCCCTTCCCTCATCCCACCAGCAAGTGCCCCGTCTTGCCTCCCCCCTCCGGCCATCTGCCTCTGAGCCCCCCGCCCAGATTTACTGTCATGCGTTAAAACCACGGCTCAGCACCAGGGTCAGCGTGTCACGGTGGTCCCTCATCGATTTGTTTTACCTCCCCTTGGCAAAAGCACTTTGGCTCCAGCGTACGGGGCTTCCCGAGGCCCCCGGCGCTCCCCTTGCCCATCCTGGACCCCATGGGCCCGGGCAGCGGGCAGCCAGCTGAGCCGCTGATCTCCTGACCCCCCCAGGGCACCTAATGTGTCTCCCTGGTTTATCGGGATCAATATTTCTGCAAAAGCAAGGAAGACCCCTTTGGGGGGGGGAGGATGGAGGGTCCCACTTGTTTGCACAGCTCCACGGCTGGTTTAGTGCTTGGCTGGGCTGGGTCCCTGCTGGGGGCTGGGAGGGAAGAGAGACCCCAAACTGGGGGCGCCAGCTCAGACCAGGGGTGTTTGGGGTCTCCTCCTTCCAGGAAATGTTTGTGGGTCTCAAGCTCTCTGCCGGGATGCGATGGCCAGGGTGCCTTTGGGTCCAAAACTCGAGGAGCTGGGGTGGCTTCAGCCCTCAAGCCCCCCACCCAGCAGGCATGGGGCTGCCACGGGCAGGGGGGTGGCAGTGGGTGGGGGTGCAGGGTGCTCACCGTCCTCTGGATGAACTGCAGAGGAACCATGGGACGCCCATGGCCGCAAGCAGGCGGCTTCAGGGACAGCGCTCGGTGGGGTCTGCTTCTGGCTCCCTGGCATTCCAGGCTGGGTGAGGGATTTTTGAACTGTTTTATTTGGTGCTGGGGTGTTTTTACAGGAGTCTGGAAGGTAAAGGATGCACGTTGGCTTAATAAGCCCAAGCCCAAGCGGTGGGCTGCTGGGAGACACGGCTGGGACAGCAGCCTCCAACCCTTCCCAATGCACGCTGGGGGATGCCCGAGTCACAGGGACTCTGGCTCTTACAGCTTGGCTGAAGGAATCAAGGCAGAGAAAACATGGACAACCCTCGAACGCCACGCAGGCTGCAACCGCCCCTGCCGAAGGCACCATGCCTCCAAAACCTCTCCTGCCCCCAGGCCCACCACCGCCGTGCCCACGGGTCGCCGTGCCGGCAGCCAGGGCAGATGCACGGCAGCACGGGCCGCCCGAGGAGAAAGCGGGGGCTCTTGGCAACTCTGCCTTTTGCTTTCAGCCTCGCCCTCTCGCTATTTATTGGTGACTTTTGTCCTTGGCCAGCTTAGCGGCTGAAAGGGGCTGTATTATATCACATGTAGGCAGCTCCTGGGGGGAGAGGGCCACGCTTTCTGCTGGAACAAAGCGCGGGTTGGCTAATTCCCCTCTCCTCCCGCAGCACCCGGGTCCCATCTGGTTGACACAGTTTGCTCCAGTGTCTCCTGCTATTAAGCCCCCACTTGCCTGCTTGAATCGCACGCGCTCCCCCCGCCCCTGTACCCTTGGCCCCTTTTTCTTGCTTTATTTTTCATTTTCCCCAAAGCCGGGCAGAACTTGCTTCGTGGAGTGATGTCAGATGTGTGCAAAGCAGACCAAGAAAACCTAATGCATCCCCCTCTTTGTCTGCCGGCCTCTCCAGCGCCTCACATTTTCCACTCGGAAAGCCACTTAAAACACATCAGCAACAATCCCTCACAAAACAGCCACTTGTTGGCTAATTGTGCCGAGGACCTGCGTGCGCCGCATTGCGCTTTCCTGCCGAGGAGGGTCTAACGCTGCCGGGGGCTGGGGCTCCCTGCTGAGCAGAGGGTGATGAGGACCCTCAGCATCCACTGGGATGGGCCCCGGGGTCTCAGCTGCTCCCCAGGGTTTGGTGGGGCAGGGATGCAGGATGGGGATGTTTCTGTTCCCCTTGGCCTCGGGTAGGTCTGGATTGGCTGGAGAGGATGGTCACAGAGCTGGGAGTGGGGCTCAGCTCAGGACCCCCCTTTGCAGCGGGATGGACGAGCAGATGGACCCAGCAGAGCTGCCTGGAGCTCTCTGTCCTACCTGCTAACTCCTGCCCGGGCAGGAAAGCAGGCAGGAAAGCAGGCAGGCATGCTGCCGGTGGGATGGGAGCTGAGGGGGGAGACGAGGAGGGCGCTGGGACCCTGCCAGGCTGGTGACTTTTTGCTCGGTGCCTGTGATCCTGGGGTGATGGCTCTGGGTCTGCAGGCTGAGAAGAGCCGGCTGCCCTGTGCCGACGGGAGAGAGCTCCCTTGCAGCTCGGAAGGATGCCAGTGGGTTTCACTGGAGGGGATGGAGATCCACACAGGCACTGGAGGGCAGATAGGGCGAAAGTGAGAGATGCTCCATGCTGGGAAGGAGGCAGAGGGGTTTGGACCTTTGCCTAACAGAGAAGCATCCAAAAATCCCTCCCCAGGGATCCTTTGGGCTCTTTGGGATGCAGGAGAAGAGATCAGCAGGTGGTTAATCTCCCCCTTTGCATCCCAGGGGTGAGAGCATCCCTCTGCCCATCCCTCTGCCGCAGAGGATCCCCCAGCACCCCCGGCCTTCCCTCCCAGCAGACAGACAAGGGTGTGGAGCAGCTGCACTCATTTTTCCGCAGAAAAACTCCAGCAGCTTTTCTTGCTGCCAGCCCCAACATCCCGGGCAGCAGGACCGGAGCTGCATGTAGTCAAGGCAGCCTGGTCTTGAGGGGGAGCTGTCACACCTTTTAGCTTAAAACTGTCTAATCCTACCCTGGTTTGGGGCTAATTTGAGGCAAGCAAGGAGGTTCAGTGCCAGAACCAGCAGCCAGCGGTAGTGGGAGGCTCCCGGCGGGTGTTGTGCCGGGCAGGCAGCCCAGAGCCCTCCCGGCAGGCGCCGTGCCGCAGAGCACACCTGCCTGCGCTCACCTGCCTACGCTCACCTGCCCACTTAAATGTCACACAGGCAGAGCGGCGTGGGGAACGCAGCCAGAGCGGGGTCCGGCTTTTTGCTTTCCCTGCAGGGAGCCGTGCTGCTGCCTGCTCCGGCTCGGTTTGGTGACCAGGCTGAGCCTCTGCCATGCTGCTCCGGCCAGCAGCAGCCAAGCGATGTGGAGGGAGCTGCAGGCAGCTGCCTCCTCTTCTCAGTACCTTGCTTTGCTGCCAGACCCGGCACACTGCAGTGGGTCGATGGGGGACCCCGGGGGCAGGTCGGACCCCATGCCAGCCACACACACCTGGGAAGCGAGCGGGTGCGGGGGGAAGAAGGGGTTAAGCTGAGCCAGCGGCAGAAATCAGAGGATTACAGGTTTGTTGCCGGACTGTCCCATCTGTCACCAGCACAAAGACCAGCCCTGTCTCGGGCTGGGCTGTCAGCGAAGAGCCCACCACTACATTAGGACTCCATTAGGGGAGACTGGCGGTGGGAAATGGCAGCTGTCAGGGCACTATCATTTCTCCTGTAATTCCTCCCGCTCGCTTCTCAACTGCACTTAAATAGCAGGTCTACCCACTGGGCCAATTTTGCATTTTCTTCCTCCCGCTGCTCCTCTTCTTTCTTTAAAGCTGCAGCTCCCTGGGCCCTTCCCCAGCAGCCTGTCCATGGCACCTCTGCAAGGAGAAGGGCTCATGGGCATCGGCAGCATCCTGACTGCCAGGGCAGCTGTGGAGCTGCAGTGATGCCAGCCCGGTCTGCAACGGCACCGGTGGACTCAGCGATGGGAATCACTGATTCCTGACCCCGGCACAGGGAGAAGGGGAGGTGGGTTATGACCTCCGAGGACAGGCAGCGTCCTTCCCATCTCCCATCATCTGGGACTCTCCAAGGTGGTGAATGTTTCCCGGTCTGCGCTGCCCTTGCCCAAAAGCCCGGCTGCCCAGGCAGGGCTGGCACCGCTCTGCGAAGGGGGCCGGGGTGGGCAGGACAGCACCTGGCGAGTGGGACTGGGGACCGTGGCCGGTGAGTGTGGGCTGGAGCAGGGATTCCTTCTCCAGCCACCAAACCTGCCCAATCTTTCAGCGCTTGGCAGAGCCTCCTGGGTTGCACCCCCTGGTGCAGTCATGGCCACCTTGGGGTGAGATGCTCTCCTGGCGCCAGGCGGTCTCGGGATCCACCTCACCATGGCATGTCTGACCTAGGGATAAAACCACAGACAACCAGGTTTCCTGATGGGACAACATCACCTGGAAACTCTCAGGACTTGCAGAGAGCATCTGCTCCAGGAGGAGCCTTGGAGAAACACCTCAGCATGGTGGGGACCGCTCTCACGAGCCACGTGTTCGCTGGGGGTCTCCATGCTCACACCTCTCCTGGGAGCCCCTGGGGCTGCCCACACCCTGCCCTCACCACGTCTCCTGGCGGACCCAATGCTGCCGACGCTCCCCGCGGAGCCTCCTTTTCCAGCGGGGGATCAAAACAAACACTTCTGCGGGGAAGTACATTGCAGTGGTGCTCGAAATAAATAACTAATTTCTCCCTACATGATCTTAAGGAGCAGGAGAGGCGTGAATAGCAGGGCCTGGTGTCGGGCTGACTGGACTCCCCGGTGCGGTAATTCAGAGGATGACAAACATAAGCCAAAGAAAAATGTTGAAAAATGGGCACTTCCCGCAGCCCTGAGCAAAGGAGCTATTGCAGGGTTTGGAAATAACGAAGGCAAAAAGAGGGAGAGGGGGGAATTTTCTCATTGAGACCAAGTGAAGTGCCAAACAAGCTGCTATTATGGTGGCTTTGAGAGGCACGGGGAGGGAGTGATGGGGAGGAGAGCAGGGGGAAAGAGAGGAGGGAGGTGGGGGAGAAGAGAGGGAGAGAGGCCTGGAGGAAGGGAGAAGGGTGGGGGATGTGGGGACGAGGGGGATGCGAGGACCCAAAGGTGCGATGTGACACGGGGGAGACGGAGAGAGGACCAAGTTGTGTGATGGTGGCAGGGCCACCGCGTGCCAGCGCCCTGTCCCTCGCCCTGGGTCCCCCGTATCTCCCCATCCATCCCCTGTCCTGGTCCCTGGCCACCTTCCACCCCCCGCACCCACCACCAAAAGGGAAAAAAAAAAAAAGAGATGGAAAGAAGGAAAACAAAATATCTACAGTTGTCGAGACAAGGGGAGAAAAATAGAGGCAAACATCCATAATTTTCTCTGTGGGGCTTTGCAGTAATTGAGCCATTTGGATAAAAATAAAGGCAGCAGGCCCTTTAGGTAAGAGGAGCTTTTGCAATCCAAGAAGCCTGAATTATGCGCCTTGTATCACTTGAAACCCCCCACCCCATCACCCCCCTCCGCCTCCCCCATGCAACACCAAACCACTTTCCCTTTTCTTCTTCTTCTCCTTTTTTTTTTTTCCCTCCTCCTTTTTTAAGTACCCTGTCAAACGGCGTCCGAGAGAGGAGAATTTCAGCTGTCACAACTAATTTCAGCGCGTGTGTGTGTGAAGGTGTGTGTGTCTCGGGTGGGGGGAGGCGGGTGATGGAGGCGTAGAATCACTCTTTTTTTTACCTTTTTTTTCCCCCTCAAAAGGAAGATTTACATCAGAAATTTGTTTCTGGAAGTGTTTAAGGCCTGTAATTTCCTTCTTTTCAATTGCTGCCTGATGTCTTCTTCTCACCAGGCTCCCTCCCGACCATCCCTGCCCGTCCAGCGCCGGGGCTCGCCGTCACCCTCCTGGCAGCCTGGTCCCTTGGCCCTCGTCTTGCCCAGCGCTGAGGAGGCTCCTCCGTCTCTTGCCAGGGCTTGAGACTGCCAAAACTCGGCTTTCACAGCCCCGAGTGCCACGCTGGGTCTGACAGCAGAGGCTACGGCTTCTGTCTGCCGGCGTCCTAGCGCTGGGGGCTTTAGGCTTCAGATTTGGTCACCTTTTTTTTGCAGCCACTTTGAGGCTGGCATTGGCTGGAGGGTCACGGGGGGAATCCTGCTCAGGGCATGGCACCCCCGAGAGCCGAGTGGGGCTGTCGGGGTGATCCCCCCACCCGGGACCTGTCTGGGGAAAGGGGCAGCTGGTGCTGAGCCTGTTGGGTCTTCCTGGCCAAGGCTGGGAGGGGAAAAAGTCCCTGAATCCAGCAAAGTCTCCGGGTTGTTTGCAAGAGAAGAAGAAGCAAAGCCCTGGCATGGCTGGAGAAGTTGCCTCCACCATGGTTGGAAGATGATGGGGTGGCCACGGTGATATAGATCATCCTAAAATCCTTCCCCCATGGGCTGTGTTCCTTTCTCCTAAAATAAATGGGCGTTTTGCTTAAGAAAATGATCCCAGCTTCTGAAAGAAGGAAAGGCTGGTCATCAGCAAGCCTGCTGGTGTAACGTAGGTGACTGGCAGCAGACTGTGCATCCCAGTGAAGAAGCGTGTTCCCTGCTCTTGGACAGCCACCAGACAATTTCATCGGCCTCAGCAATTCCTGCCTACTCATGTAGGCACAAATGAGATGCATAAAACTGGAAAGAGCAAGAAAGAGCTGAGAACGAGAGCAACACACCCTGAGAAGGTCTGTGCACGGGCAGCAGGGTGGGTGGCAGCCCTCGTGGGACACCCCATGAAGCACCGCCATCGCCCAGACGTCCCAGACTGTAAGGGCTGGGCAGGGGCCACGCAGCAGCGCCCTGCTTGAGGAATAAGCTTGTCGTGGTTTAACCCCAGCCGGCAACTAAGCCCCACAGCCCCTCGCTCACTCCCCCCTGGTGGGATGGGGGAGAGAATTGGAAGGGTAAAAGTGAGAAAACTCCTGGGTTGAGATAAAGACAGTTTAATAGGTAAAGCAAAAGCCATGTGCACGAGCAAAGCAAACCAAGGAATTCATTCCCTCCTTCCCATCGCGGGCAGGTGCTCAGCCATCCCCAGGAAAGCAGGGCGCCATCACGTGTAATGGTGACTTGGGAGGACAAACGCCATCGCTCTGAACGTCCCCCCATTCCTTCTTTTCCCCCAGCTTTATGCGCTGAGCATGACGCCATACGGTGTGGGATGTCCCTTTGGGCAGCTGGGGTCAGCTGTCCCGGCCGTGTCCCCTCCCAGCTCCTTGTGCCCCCAGCCTGCTCGCTGCTGGGGGGCTGAGAGGCAGAAAAGGCCTGGACTCTGTGCAAGCGCTGCTCAGTGATAAGGAACCATCCCTGGGTTGTCAACACCGTTTCCAGCACAAATCCGAAACACAGCCCCACACTAGCGACTATGAAGAAAATTAACTCTACCCCAGCCAAAACCGGCACAAAGCTTTGCATGTTCTTTACATTACCCCTTGGTGATTACCAAGAACATGCATTACTTTGCATGTTCTTTGCATTACCCCTTGGTCCTTGCATCATCCCAGAGCCTTCTGCTCCTCTGCTGTGGCGGGAGGGCTGCGGCTGAGGGAGGAATCAGACCTGGGGGCTCCGGCCCAGAGGACGGGGGGAGCCCGGGCACCTCCCGGAGCTCCAGGTCTCGGCAGAGCAGGGCAGAGCTCCCCGGAGCACACCGGCACCCCGTGTCCTGGAGCTTTGCACAATGTGTCACCGCCACCGTGGCAGTGTCTGGCCCACGGCAGCGTGGTCAGAAACATGGTCCTCAAATACAGGCAGGAAAACAGGCAGGCAACGGGCGCTGTGGGGTGACGTGTTTCCACAGAGGATGTTAAATGGTGGTTGCTGGTGGGGTGCCTCTGCGGCCACCACCGCAGTGGGGATGGAGGGGATGGCATGGCCTAGCAGGGGATGGCACAGGCAGGGACGGGATGGCAGGGGCAGGCAGGGATAGGGTGGCACAGGCAGGGATAGGGTGGCGCAGGCAGGGATAGGGTGGCACAGGCAGGGATGGGATGGCAGAGGCTGGCAGGGCACAGTCTGGCAGGGCCAGTACAGGCAGGGATGGGGTGGCAGGGGCTGGCAGGGTGGCCCAGGTAGGAACGGGCTGGCAGGGGCAGGCAGGAGATGGGATGACCCAGCCTGGCAGGGGTTGGCTTAGGCAGGGACATTATGGCAAGGGCTGGCAGGGCACAGTCTGGCAGGGGTTGGCCCAGGCAAGGACAGGATAGCACAGGCAGGGATGGGATGGCAGGGGCAGGCAGGGACGGAATGACCCAGCCTGGCAGGGGCTGGCCCAAGCAGGGATGGTATGGCAGGGGCTGGCAGGGGGCAGTCTGGCAGGACTGGCGCAGGCATGGATGGGATGGCAGGGGCAGGCAGGGATGGGGCAGCACAGGCAGGGCCGGGCGGGCAGGGGCAGGGGCGGGCAGGGGCCGGGGGGTCCCCGGGCAGCGCCCCCCGCCCGCAGGCTCCCGGTGGCGGGGGGGGGGGGGGGGAGGTCCCCCCCAGTGGGGCGGTGCCGGGGCTCGCCCCGCCCCGAGCCCCCCCATCGGCACGTGAGCGCCCGTGACGCGCGGCGCGAGCCCCCCCCCCACCCGCCCCGGTCCCGCCCCGCCGCGGCGCCCCCGCCCCCCCGTCCCACTTCCGGCGGAAGCGGGGGGCTCTTTCCCTTTCCGGGTGCGGGTCCCCGGGCGGAGCGGCGGGACGGCGCGGCGGCGGCGGGCGGGCGCGGGGCGCGTGTCATGGCGGAGCTGGCGCAGGGGCAGAGCGCAGCGCCCGTGGGGATCAAGCCCGAGGGGTTCGTCGACGCTCTGCACCGGGTCCGGCAGGTAGGCGCCTGCTGGGCGGGCTGGGGGCGGGAGGAGGCCGCGGGGCGACGCTAGGCCGCGGGGCTGAGGCGAGGCGCGGAGCCGCCGTGAGGGGCTGGGCCGCGGCCCCGCTGCCCCTCTCCCGGCAGGCCGGAGCCGGCGGCCCCTCGCAGCAGCCCCGGGGCTGTCCCCTGCGGGGGGCGGTGGCGCCGGGGCGAGGGGCAGGCCGGGGCGGCGGCGGGGCTCTCTGACAGCCCCCTTCGGGGCGAGTCGCGGCCGAGGCTTGTGATACGGCCGAAAGGCTGCTCTGCGGGGAAGGAGGCGGGCTGCAGCCTGCGGGAGCTCTCGTCTGCGAAACTGTCGTCTTGCACTTTGCAGTGGGTGGGTGTGAGCTAATGTTAATTCGTTTTTTAAACGAGGCCTTAATTGTGTGTTAGGCTAATCAGTGGAAACCCCGGCAGAGGGGGAGCTTTGCATTCCCTCCTGGCAGGGAGAGAGAGGGGGGAGTGAAGTGCTCCCAAAGGAATCTCTGAGCTTACCCGGCGCTAAAATGGAAACTTTCAGTGAAAGTGCCCAGACCTGCCGAATTCAACACCCTTGTCTTCAGTACAGCATATTCCAAATATTTCTGTGCTTCTCAGGTTGTGGAAAGTGGCTCCAGAATCAAGAAGCTGCTGCTAACAGTGCAGACTTTGTGACCGTTCATTGCACCTCTTCCACGTCTGTCGCAGGTGTTTATTCCATCTCTGAACAGCTCGCACTTTACTCATGTTTAGTAACTGCACCTTAACAAGGTGTAATACAGCTAAATACCGGGACCGCAGCCCAACTGGCGCTTAAAGACCCTGACTTTATTCTTTCCAATGTTACAGACCAGGTGGGAGAAATCTCCTGTTGCCCAGACTCGCTTTTCTCATTTCACTGAGAAACTTCCGAAGAAACTAAGCTGGACCTAAGACCTTTCAGGCGATCGCTCTAATGGAACTTAAGTGGTTTACCGTCGCTCGCAGCTCACTCGTGAATCAGTATGGCAGCCAGGCCGCATTTTGTGCGGTCTTCAGTGACCTGTACAGAGGCGCTCGCTGGTCTAGATGAACACCCTGCACCTTCCCAGAGGAGATCACGAGCTAGTCTGCTCTTCGGTTGTTGATTTCTTTCTCAGCATAAGTATTGCAGTAGGCAAGTTGCGTGTTAGCTGCCTCCTGGATGAGGCCACGCGTCGCTTTTTTCAGTGGCGAACAAGGCACTGTGGTCTTGATGGTATGCGATGTCTGAAAGCTTTGCTGTTAGCCCAGGGTTATCACCGTGATGCAGTTAAATTGAGAGGTATTGCAGCTGTGTTTGTCTTGACCTGATCGTCTGTTACCGAAGGTGCCTCATTGCAAAAACATCTCGTTGAATATCTGGTAATATTATCGTCTGCTAGCAGTTGAATGATCTTTGAATAACCTGTTTATGTAGAAGAAAACAATTATTTGGTGGTAAGTTGCAGCTTGTTGAAATTGTTTTGTGAGCATATTGAAATTGTTTTGTGAGCATGTTGAAAGTGCCACAGTACGTACCGCTCATCTGATCAGTAGCAGGTTAAATGTGAAGGTGGGGTGCCTCAGACGGTCTTAGGCTAAAACATAGCACTAACTGAAAATTCACTGAGGTGGTGCTGTGTGGTTGCTGTCATCATGTTTGTAGGGTGAATCTGTGAGGCCCCCGAACCCACACATGAAAGAGAGAGAATATTAAATAATTCTGTAGCCTGGCTCTGCTCACTTACTCAGATTTTGCTGTTCTTAAGTTCACTATGCTTGAAAGATTGTGTTGAGTTTCTGTAAGCCTACAGCTTGAGTTAGTCTGAACTGGAAGATTTCAAAGTCTTCCAAGCTGCCAACTTCAGGTCAGGCGCTGCAGCGTAGCAACCTTCCTGCTATCTTTTCACGCTGGAAACAAGTGAAAACTTGAAACAAGTGAAATGCGTGCTCTGCACGTATTCATGGGAGTGCAGTGGCCTACATTTTCGTGCAGACTTATGTGCTCCTGTTGAATGTGATTTTTTTTTTTTTTTTCTCCCATTAGTGGGATGAAAAGAATTGTTGGCAAGTGCTAAAATACTTCCCCCCCTGCAAAAGTACTTGATTTAATCTAGTTCCATAGAGGCTTTGTAAGGGAGTAGGTAGTCTTCTGCACAGTTCAACAGAACTAAATTGTCACTGGTGACTTGTTACCAAATGTGAATTAAGATGGTCTCAGTGGACGAATATTTCCCTCAAGCAGTCTGTGATGGAACGTCCTGGCTGAGAATCGGGTGGGATGTAAAGGCAGCTGCACCTAACACTTCTCTGGAGGTGGTGGCAGAGCTTTCGCCAAGTGTGTTTAATGTTTTTGCCTGAACTATACTGATCTGGTATGTAGATATCAGCTTTTGTACTGTTTCTATGGCCAATGCCATAGCCTTTTCTGAGTATTACTTTTGCTTAAGAGGATGAGGAAGCAGAGGAAAAAACTTCAGTCGTGGCTCTTGCTTTGTGGGTTGGTATGGCATCCTTGGCTTGACATTTGAACTCTTCCAAAGTTTAATCTTACACTTAAGACTAGTAATCAAGTTTACTAAATTCGGTTCTCATGAAAGCCATAACACTCAAATCAGGCTGTGGAATACAATGCTTAGCTATTAATAACTAAATAATTCAGGACAGGGAAGACTCCTGATCAATCACAGTAACTGCATTCCTCAAATTCACTGGGGTGTGAGATGACATATAAGAGTAAGAAATCTGGAATACCTTTGAAAGAAATAACTTGTATGTTGCTTTTGATGTTTGTGCTGGGCTTGTTTGGATTTTTTGTAGAGTCTTAAATATTTGAGATGTATCAAAAATTACTTTTTCAAGTGAATGCTGGGGCTTTGAGATGGTCTGTCTTGCATCTTCTGCACCACGGCTCAAGTGAGTGGATTAGTTTATGGATCATAGGTAGTGACCGATCCGTCCATCTGTCCGGCTGCTCCTCAGCCGGGTGGCTTTTCTTCTGTGGCATTTTGGGGTGGGGGGAAAAAAGAGGATGTTTGCTCCCCTTTTGAGTAATGAGATCAGAAAATAAGCAGAACTGCCTGTGCTTTGGACAAAAATGGATTTCTATCAGGCTGTCCCCGAGTCTTGTTCTTACTGACAAAACAGCGTCTTGCTTGTTTTTTACCCTCTCCTCTTGGCAGTCTCATTTTCAGTACATGTGTTTGCAGCACTTACTGGTTCCTTCTTCATATATGTGCTGTTCTTGTAAGCTGCCATATGTACTGCCTGAATCTGAATTTCTGGGAATGTTATGAAGAGGAAAGGCTGTGGCTTGGTAAGCCTGTAGCATGCCATCTTGGGTACCTTGAAAGTGGATGAATATCCTGAGACTGACTGAGTGTCAACAGGCTGTGTGTTTAAAATCCCTTTCTACTATCAGGCTCTAACTTCTAATTTCTGCGGAGACGGAGGGGTCTTAAGACTTACTTTTCTTTATCGCCTTGCAGAGTACTTTTTCAGATCATCCTCAAATAGATTTAGGGCTTTGCAATTACTCTATTATTTAGGAAAACCACCTGTGACATGAAACTTAAATGGTTGTGGACAGTTTCGCTACTTCCTACAGAGCTCTGGAGAAACGTCTGTCATGCAAACTCGAGTATTCTGCTCGACAAATGGGAAGAGTAGCAGAAATACTAGAATTGTCTGAAGGGCCAGGTGACAGCGCCTTATTGTTTCATATCCTGCTAATACCTAGAATTGGTGATTTTATCGGTTGCTGTTCTTTTGCAGGACAGCAAGGAGAGATTCTTCCCAGAAGCTAGGCCCTTTCTCTTGAAAGCTGAATTCTGCAGATGCTGGTGTTTGAGTCCTGCTGTGCCCAGCAAAGAAGCTTCATATTTAAAAGCGTTTTGGTATTACACCATTTTTAAAGAGTGTTAAAGGTATAGAAGGACAGAAGTGCAAGGTATAGGAAACATGTATTCCTCACACAACTTTGTGGGTTATTTTGTTTGTTTTTCTTGGCTTAACCAGTGCAATCTGTAGCTCAGGTTTGTACTGTGTCCTTTATAGTGTTTGTTGGAGAGCTTTATTTTGGGGAAGTCAGGTGCAGAAACAGTTCTGTGGTAGTGATACTTTTTTCCAGTGTATTTCAGAGCTTAATGAAATGGATGTATTGGGTTTAGGAAAAAAGAAAAAGGAAAAAAATGAAGACTGACATACAGCAGGACAAAAGCAGTGGCTAGCAGTACATTACTCAAGGTCATTTAGTCAGATAAGGGCTAGGTCTGCTTACTTTTGCTGTTTTCTAACTTTTGTGCTTATCTCCCTGCTGAACCTATAGTAAAAACTGAGGTTCCCATTTTAAGTTGAACATAAGAAGTTAAAATGTATTTTAACTGCTACATCTACTTAAAAAGCACAAGTTAATTTTGCAGGGTATTTTTTCCTGTTGTAGCAAGGTGGCGTGTTGTCTGCCTGTAATCCAGTGGCAGCTGGGAGGCTTTAGAGATAAGGGTGCAAGTTTAAATAAAGCAGAAAAAAAAAAAGAGAAAAACATCCCAAAAGCTGATAATGTAAAAATTGATTTGACTCTCTTATTTTTGTCCTTTACTTGGAGGGTTCTGTGCCCGGGCGATAATTGTGTGCTAAGCACGAGTAGGGGTTTGCAAAGCTCTCCTGCTCTGGGAGCAGTCAGCCTTAGTGCTGGTGATCTCTTCTTGTGCTTTGTGCTAGCTTCCTTTTGTAGGCCAGCTTCTGCTATCCACAGACAATTTTTTTTCTTTCCCTTGTGCGTGTTGTGTGTGATTTCAGCTTCAGCCTGTCAGCTAGCAGCTTCCACAACTTACAGATTTTTTCGAGTAAATAACCACTAACAGAAAGAGAGTTCATAAAGGGCATGTTAAAATCAAATGTTCCAAAACATGCCAGGGTATGTTATACCTGACACTGTTCCTTTTGGCATACGTTTGTAAGTTATTATGTGAAAGCTTGTAATCGTTATAAAATGTATTTTTAAATTTATTTTTCAGCATTGAAGTAGTCAGGAAACATTTGTGCTCTTTGTACCTTTGTTAAAATCCTCTGCATCCCAAACATAAGGGGAAGGCATGGGGGCAAAGGGCAGGAACCGTGGATGCAGTACAGCTTTCAGTCAAAAAGCAAGGCGTTACCTGGCACTCTCTAGTGTGGAGTGGACAAGGGGTAGTCGGTGTTAATGCTTTCAGAATCAGATTTCTATGGGCTTATTAGTTTTTGGATGTGTTGATAGGCAAGGTGCTTGTCAGCCAAGCTTTGCTACACGATCGCTGTGCTGGTCCTGCAGGAAGACTTTGTTCTCTAGCTCCTGGGATTTTTGACACAACAAAGTTGTTGACTTTCTAAAAGAGGACGGGAGGGAATGGGCTATGATAAGAAAATGGTCAAAACTTGGAGCACTTTTCATGCAAGGCATTGAAGAGAATGTTTTCTATTCTTTTTCTAAAAGCAGTGCCCTCAATCTTTCAAGATTATGTCAAATAGCTTTTTTTTTTTCAGTACCCTGTGGTTCTGAATCTTGGGCAATTGTTTATTCCACTGCAGCAGCCGATAGTGTCAACAACCAGAGTTACTGTAGATGTCTTTCTTTTGCAGTAAAACTCAAATTTTAGAAACACCTTTAGTTATATTTGTCATTTGCCCTTCTCTTCATTTAAAACGTATCTGTGTAAAATGCTCTTTCATCTGTTCCTGTTGCTTATTCTCTGGTGAAATCCCAGTTATAATAGAGTGAGATCAGACTCCTAGTAAAGATCCTATTCAATGATTTTCTTTTTGCTGGAAAAGGAAGCAAACGCTGTAGAATACGCCGTGCTTTATATTTGTTCTGTAACCGCTTTGTTCTGCGCTTGCTTATTATAGCAAAGTACTTTATGTAGGCAAGGGGTGCCGTGAGCCTGCAGTTTGCCTGGCCCTGAAGGGGGTATTAACTGGGGTGCAGCACTGAAGTAACGCACCTGTATGGTTCTAGAGTGGGCTTGCATCAGTTAGCTTGGAGAGCAGGTGAGACAGCTCCCTTCTGTCAGCATCCATCTGTATAGATGTCTCCCAAATGTCATTAGAGACGAGCTTAACTTTTCACTTTTATTAAGTGGTGGTTAGATCTCTCTCTCACCTGGTTTATTTGCTTACTTTAGTCCCCTTACTGTGATACCTGACTGTCTCCTCTTTCCTGTAAATATCCTCCTTGCATCCTGGCTCAGCAGGGAATGGCTGTTATCCCTCTGTAAGGGATGGAAGCAGAGGCACAGGCAGCATTAGTCGTGTTTGTGCTGTATTGACGGCTGCAGGAAATGGAAACTAATTCTGGGCTAATAGTTTGCCCACTGGCTTATTCTTCGTACAGTAAACACAGGGTGATCCAGTCTCTTTGACAAGGAGTTCCCAAACCTGTCCTTGTGCTGTGTATTTTCACATTCTTCTCCCTCCACTCCCCCCACTGATGTGCAAGTATGCATTGCTATGTATCAGGATATGCACGGCAGCAGGAGGAAGCGTGTGTCCTCCTACACAGCTATGGTGGAGGCAGCTTCTCCAGGACAAAGCTAGTGAGCTTGTTTAACTCTCCTCCTTGCAAGATACAGCTTGTCAGCTGTCCATTGAGTGAACAAACCTGAATATAATGTTCCAGGGAGTAAATACCTGCTTATGATCAGGAAGAGGAACTGGGTGAATGCGATCTTAATTAAACAAATATCAATAGCAAGCAGAAAATTGTTTCCTTTACAAATGAAGCACTTCTGTCTTGGAACTCTTATAAAGCCACCTATATAGAAAATAGCTGAGAGAAGATTGGGCTGGGGTAAATGCCTTATTGGACGAAAGCATGTTTAGCTGTGGTGGTTGAAACTTCAGGTATGCTAATCATGCTTTTATCCTCTATTTTTATAGATTGCTGCTAAAATTGGAGATATTCCTCACTTGAATAATTCCACAACACTTGTGGACCCATCAGTCTACGGTTATGGAGTGCAGAAACGGCCCCTGGATGACGGAGGTAAGCTGGTTACGATTAGTCAATCTTGTGGATGCAGCTCCTGAAATGCATCTATGGAGGCAGTTGTCTGCTTTAAGGACAGAAATCAATGCATCTTTCAGTGTATAGAAATTTTATACAGCATTCCCTGTGCTGTTTAGTCTTATCTAGATAGCACAGGGCTCCTAGGCATTAGTATTATTAATGTGAAGCAATTCTTTCTTAGTTAATGAACTTTGGGTATTAGCAAAAGAACTCTAATTTAAATCTTGTTCTGTGGTAGTTGGGGGGAGGGAGGGAGGAGGATGTGCTTATTGGAACTGTGCTGGAGCCTGGTATAGGGTCCTGGTATAGGGTACCAGATATATGTAGTAAAGCTGTTTGTCCCTGATGACCTTAATTTCTGAGAGCATACAGTGTATAGGGACAGTGTTACGTGTGCTCCTTTCCCAGTGTAGCAATGGCCACAGCACAGTAATTGAGTCACTGTCAAGAGTTCTGATCGCTTTGTACATGAATTTTAAGGAGAAGGGGTGTTGATGCAAGTTGGAAGGAAACTTCCCGTATTAGGCTTAGCTTTTTTCATAATTATTCTTTGAGGATTCTTAGATCTCTGAAGCATTTAATGTTGGCCACAGCCAAAGAATAATTTACTGGGTGGACCATATCTGGGAGCTGTAATGAGTTAATACTGTATGAAGTGTGACAATTTTAAAATAAGTTATTAGTTTCTTATCTTTGGTGGGAACAACAAGAATGTTAGAACAGGTGTTTTCTTTTTTACAAATCTAATGATGTGCACTGTTACAAGAAGTGTTTAAACTTATTAGCTGCTGCTGTATGGATGCAAAGAGCTCACCTTTTCCTGTGGTTGGTTATAAAAAAAAAAAAATGTGGCTGTCTTCCTATTTCCTTTAGTATTATTACTGACACAAGTAGCCCTGCAAGGTGATTCTCTCCCCCCCCCATATGTTCAGGAGTAGTGAGGAGATAAGCAAAGCTGCTGCCTAGCACTTCGTTTGGAAATAATTTTTTCTGTCTGATACAAAGCTGTGTGGGGCAAAGGCTGAAAATACTGCATGTCCACTTCTCGTGCTGAAAAAACGTGCTGGAGCACGGGGAGAAGTTTCTTTCATGTGGAGCCTCTGGCTTGCTAACATTACTGGTTTCTGAACACGTGCCACAACCCACTTTGTTCTCTGGTGTTGGCTGTGTTTGAGCAAGAGGTTGCTGCTCCTTTGGTTTGGTGTTTTAGGAAAGAATGGGTTTATCTGGGTGAGCCCCTGCGCCTTCTATCTCAGGCTGGAGCATCACCGTGTCTGTGAGAAGCCAGAGGCCTGGTATTACTGGTATGTGTTGGTTTCTGTATGGGAAGGTGCTCGGCTGTCAAGCAGGCTGTTCAGCATTGAAGAATGCTGAGCAACTTTGAGCTGTGTCTGAATGGCTTAGATAAGTGGCTGCATGTGAAAAAGAACAAAAGGAGCCTTCTAGGAACGGGTCATTCATAACAGTAGTCCTATCTATTTCTTTCATTGATCCATCAGACTGAACCGAGAAATCTGACCTCTTGACGGCATGGGTTTCTATGAACTTTTAACACGTGAAATGGTCATAGCGCTTAATGACAGCGCAAGTTAGACTTTGTACTTAAACTTTTACTGGTGAGCCCTGTTACTTGCTGAGCCTTGTTTGTGTTGACACAAACCGTGTCGATGCAGTTGGAGCCTGGGCTATAAATGTACGTTACTGCTGGTTTCTTGCGCTGTGGTAGGTAACTCCACGGAGCAGGTATCGCTCCTGGGAGAGCCTCCAGAGTGGCTGTACTCTGAGTGTTGCACTGGCAGTTGTTCTGCTGATGCAAAGACCTACGGGTGTTTGCTCACCCTGGGTGCTTGTTCAGCACTGGGTCGTGTTTGTAACTTTTAAAAGTAGCTCCGAGCGCTGTATTTGCCCTTGGGTTCTTCATATACATCTGTAGATGTTATAACTTTGTTCAACTCCCTTCCCAAAAATTTGATCTGTGAGATCTTAGAGGAGAAGAGAAATGATGGAAGTAATATTTTAAAGAGCTGGAATTTCATGAAGAAAACAGAATTCTCAGGGTAGGAGCAAGGGTTGTATCGCTTCTTTCAGCTTTGGTTATCTTGGGTTTTATTTCTAATGGCATTAGTAAATCCTGTACTGAAATACAACCGTGTGATGAGTTCCCCACCTAACCACATAATCCTCCTGCGCTGCTCTTTAACTGCATCCCCAGAACTGCAGCCTGGCCAAGGCACTCCTGAAGTAGCGAGTGCTTCTTGCTCTGTATTTGTTTGTGGTATGAGCCACACCTTAGTCAGTCTTGGGCTACCTGCTCTTGCTGCCATGGCGTTAAAAGTCTAATGCAGCTTTGGCTTTAGGCATCTGGAAGATGGCAGTTGTTTTTAATAGGACACTTAAATTAGGAAAGCACTTCCCATTTGGATGATCTTTTAGTCCTCTGTTAGCTGCGAACCCGGGATGTTGGGATTGCGTGCCCACACTTTTCTCCATTTTTCTGCTTGTCCGTAGACAACGGTTTGGAGATGTTGTTGTCAAGAAGCGATTATTTATATTGTTACGCATGCTCTAGAAACTTTATAGTGCGGGGGTTTGGATGCATTCTGCTGCTCTGGATAGCTTGGAAACAAATCTGGTGGTAAATCGTTTGATTGTTTACTTCTGTATACTGCATGTTCACGGCTGGGTGCAGTTCTCACTGCTTCCATATCCCCATGTGGCTGTTAGAAAATTACTTCTGTCCCTAATACTCCTGAAAAAATTGGGTTCAGGGGAAGTATTTAAGGTGACAAGAAAACTGTCTGTCTTTCAGGAAAATCTAATCTGCCTGTCCGTTTCTGTAAACAGATGCTGGCGTGGCTGATTGATGTCAGCTTAGGAAGTGCTCTTAAGACAGGGTGACGGCGTGCTGGTCAAAACAAATTCAGCTGCTTTTAGAGCATTTCCAGGAAAAATAGATTTGTCATACTATTGGAAACCAGAACGTGTGAGTGGCTTTTGCACTTCCCTTAACATAACCTTCATCTGAAATGAGGAGCTGCTAGGATTCGCCCTGGTGACCTGGCCTATTCGTATTAGATGGAGCTTGAGACTGATTATTTCTCTTTTCCCCGGCTTCTTTATTTCCCCTTTCTGGAAACAACTTTAAAGTAATCCTACAAATAGTTATAGTGCAGAGAGGAGATCAGGTTTATTTGTACTGCTCACAGTAAGTCATAGTTGGCATTTATGTGGCCACTTGCAGCAGTTAATGTTCCTCAGCGAAGGTGAGCGCTGGAGATAAGGTTACCTCTGAGCTGCAGAGACCTGGTGGCATCTTGCTTATGGCTCACTGCTGAGGATAGATCCCAGCCCTCCTGCATGGCTAACGGGTGCTCCTGGCCTCCATTGTAATTATTGGGTCCCTCTAATTACCAGCACAATTTAATAAGTTTATTTAATGCTAAATAATCCTTAAAGAAACAGCCTCCTTATTCAAAGGAAGCAGGGATCTAGTCTGCTGGAAAGAGACTGATCACCAAAACGTTAGCCTTTGTTTGCCCTGTTTTGGACCGCTTTGAAGAAGCTTCCAGTGATATATGTAGGGTTAAGCAGCAGTGTTGCAGCTGAAGGCTGGGGCATCCTTTGAGTCTGTGGAAAGAAAGATGGGAGACCTTGGAGAAGCCTCACACCCCCCTCTCTCCATCCCCTGCCTTCCCCAAGCTTCTGTGGTGCATCCAAATATGAAGACAGCCTGTTTTGGTGTAATAAAACTTGATTGTAGTAGAGCCAAGGGGCTGAAACACAGCATGATCCTGTTGTACAGAATACTTTATTCTTTTGCTCCAACATGTTTTCAATGAAAATAGCAATAGGCAGAAGGAAATCTTATCCCTGTCTTACTGATGATGAAAGTTAGTAGTGATGCTCCTTGACACATCTGTAGCAGCAGGAGGACCAGGGCAAAAGTCCCAATCTCTCGGCAAAAAGTGCAATTTAGTGTAATAATTTGTGTATTTTAGTGTAATACACAAAATCCCAATGTTCTTCAAACTTCAACTTTACAGATCACCATTTTTTAAATAAGGCAGTTTAAGGAAGGACAAAAAAGCCTATAAAGATTTGCAGTGAAGGCAGACATGAAAATTATTAGGTTTTGACCATTTAATTAAAGAAAAGCTTAGCAATATTTAATGATGAAGAATTAGGGTAACTAATGTCTTCCTCGTAGTTTTCTAAGATTTATGATGATCCCATTTTGGTTCAAAAGTATGAAATGCAACCCTGTTCCGCTGCTCTCCAAGAGATGCGTCGCTCTGATTTTATTCTAGCCATGAAGATATTTGTGACGAGATTGTATATTCCCATCATGCACATTAATTTAGTGGGAGGAACTGCTCTGTTTTATGGGGTGGAAAAAAAATTCACATTTGTTTTGAGTGTCTGTTAGGTAGAATTCAGTTAAGGTGAAGCCTAAAGCAGAGTGAAGAGTTATCAACCAGCAGGTGCCATTAATAGGAAATTGTGCTGATTTTATTCAGTATTTTTCCTTATTTGCAGTAAAATGACTGCAGTTACAGTTAAATTGTACTCAATAGATGTAAAAGGGGGAAATATGTACGTGGCTTGTCAAGAGTTCAGCCCCCTCCCTGGCGTGAAGAGGGAGATGGTGGAACAGAACATCAGCTTTCAGTCCTGCAGCGAGCACCGTCTGCCCCAGCCCTGCCTCTCTATTAGTCCCTGTCTTTCAGAGCAAAATGGGCATGTTGGAGAAGGAATGGACCTGTAGGTTGTTGGAACCGGGAGCTGTGCCGTTTCTTTTTTTCCCCCAAAACGGAGAGAAATCATAACTGACTTCAAGGAAATCACTCCCAGTTCTCTCCATCTGCCTTCTGTCTCAGCTCATGGAGAGGTTATTTGTGAAATGTGGAAGGAATGATCTCACACATAAGTTATTGCAGCTTAATTTTTTTAACCAATTTATACAATAAATATACAGTAAGGCTGATACCAGTCTGGGGTGGTGAATGGCTTACTATGTTTGTATAGTACTTGGAATGGGTTGGAGACATTGTTATGTATATCTAAAGCATTATTTCCCTGACTGATTTAACTTGCGCTGGTACAGTTTTCCCCTAAGAAGTTGTCTTTTTCAAGTGTAGGATTGTGTTACAAAATGAAGGCTCTTCCGTTCCTTGCGTGAACTTCAGGAGTTGATTATAGGATGTGTATCTGTCTCATAATTTGTGGGCAGCGGCTGCAGTGGAACAGACTGCTAAGAGAGCTGTTACGGTGAATTGAAATGCGAAGTGGATATTTAAATACAGCCTTGGAGTGTTAAGAGCACTCTTTCTGGCGTCTTGGGATAATGAGTGGCCTGGTCCTTGGCAAGGGCGATTCTCCCGTACTACAGCAATAGCCGCCAGACCTATCGCGCGTAGTAAAAATACTCGGAGCACAGTTTGGGGCAAGATGGCGAGATTCTGAATTTGGTCGTATTTGCTCAGCTCTGCGGTAGTAGCTTATCAGCTAGAGCAAATATTCCCCGTTACATCACCCACCTTTTTCAACTGCGGTATTGATAGTTATCAAATTAGAGCTTTTTATATTCAGGGTGAGAATATGCAAAGACAAATCTAACGGAGTCAATAACGCAGCAGTTGTCTTATCACTGAGTGTGGGGAGAGTAATAGAATATATATGCTGTCGATATTTTGGTCCTGAATTATTATGAAGGTATTGACACACAGCAGAAATACAGTATTGACTCTCTTTGTCTATTTTATTTGAGTAAAATGTTTGGCTGCAAACTTTATGCATTTTTCTGCCGGATTTGGAGAGTGTGGGATGCATCCGCTTTCTCACCCTGCCAGCTGATTGCCAATTTATTTCAGGTCAAAGAATGTGCAGGTTGCTGCAAGGTAGTTTGAAACAGCGTCTTTATTATCGCAGCTCACATGTTGGCCGGTTTCATTTGTTTCGCTACTTGTGCCCTCCAGGCATGCAATATAATCTTTCAACTGGTTGTTAGGACCAAATGGTCTGGTTTTTAGCTGGTTTGCTGCAGGCAAAGTCCAGTAGGAAGCCCAGCAGGGCATGTGTTCCCACTTTGCATGAGTTGGTCTAATGATATTTTCCCCATTAACATTTGGAAGAAGGATCTAATCTGTGGGGGGAGAAATCTGTTTGGGGGTTGTCAGCTGGGGAGATAACTGCTAATCATAAATGGACCACCAGCTAACATCGCAGATATGCCTGGAATGTGTGTATTCAGTAAAACGTGGTGGTTTATTAAAAAAAAAAAAAAAAAAAGCTGTTTGGGTGCCACAAGGTTACTTAACAGACCTATTCCTTTAACAGGTCTCCGTGTAAGTGGGCTCCATGGAGCACAGATAAGAGAGACAGAGAGAAGTATGTGCAAGCGGTCTTTATTGCTTTTTGCCGAGACTAAATCTCCGAGTCTGCTCAGCTTTTATTTTTGTTTTTTAGTGCATACCAGTCTGCTTGAAATTTCTCTTCTCCCCACCCTCTTCCCCCCCTTTTTCCTTTTTTTTACTACTTTGGGCTTAATTTGGGAAGGGGGGAGGTTAGTTGCAGGGATTTGGATTTGGGCAGGCAGGATTTTCTCCCATGACTCTCAGCATGGGGAGACGCAGATCAATTCCCTATCCTGTGTTCAGCTGGACACTGGGTTATGGTGTGTGTTGATCAAGAAATCCCCTCCTGTTTTGTACCACATAACACATTCATTTCAGCCACTGAACCTAAATTACTGTTTTGCTTTTCTTTCTTTTTTGATGAAATGGTAAGAACTCTTTTTCTATAGGGATGAAGTTAGTTTATCCGTGCTAATGCTTTGATTTTTTTTTCCTTTTTTCTCTCTCTGCCACAGTAGGTAACCAGTTAGGGGCCCTGGTACATCAAAGGTAAGCAGTGGGTTATGTTTTATTATTTATTGATCAATTCTAATTGTTTATTGATCCACCATCTGTAGTAGTGTTAGGAAGTCAGAGGTTGAGAATGTGGAGAAACTGTCAGCTTAGGTTTTCTCTAGGCTGGCGTTTCTGCTAACCCTTTAAGGCTGTTTGTTGTGATGAAGAAAAAAGAGTTGATGTGAAACTTGGATTTGGTTCCTGAAAATCTGCAGGACCGAGCAGAATAAATTCTCTCTCCTCTCCCTTCCCCTGCCCTGGGCGGGAGGGAGAATGAAAAGGTAAAAAAAGCTCCGGCATTTTGGCAGGAGTTGGAAGTAGAAAATGGGCAGGTAGATTTTTTTTTTTTTTAGTTCTTAGTTTTTATTTTAATTTTGTTGGTGTAATATGACCTGGGATGACTCCTTTGTCAAAGATGGTTTGGGGAGACTGAAGCAAGTATGAGTTGTTGTGCAGCACGCCTTAGCATCTAAAACAAAAGTGAAATTCTCAGTTTTCCTCAAATCCTGCTCTTAAGGAATTGACTGTCTTGTTTTGAGTAGGAAGGGGAGAGCATTTCTAAAGCTGGATTCACCTTCGAGCTAATAGTAGTGCATTGCCCTCATAACCAGCTATTTGTTAAGGGCCTCAGCAGAAAGGATAAGCGATATACGTAAAAACCTTCAATTTTTAATGGTTAGGTTAAAGCTAACGTCCAGCTAGGGCAGCAGAGAGAAGGGTGGGCAGCGTTGTCTGCTCTGCTGCTACCTGCCACCCCTCTTCTGCAGGAGTGATGTTTGCGTAGGGAATTGAAGAGGCTGAAAAGCCTGAAATGGTTTCTCTCTGGGTTTGGTGGTTGGTTTTCTGCTAGGTTAGCTTCTTTGTCCAGCTGCAACTGTTCCTCCGGCACAGGGTGGTTAACAAAGGATGCAGGATAGGACGTTTTGGCAACAGACTGGGTTTATTCCAGGTTAAAAAGACGGTAATTCTGAACCTCTCTGTTGTGGGTATGGATGGCACCGTTTGGTTTTGCATCTCTGCTGGTGAGCCTCAGGACAGTGGAGAGTACTTTATCTACAGGTTAGCTGGCAAAGTCTAATGTGTATTTCATACCTTCCCTAGCTGATCTAAAGCCAAAAAATAGGAAGATTTTAATATACCTCACCACAAAACCTGCATTGAACTTATTATGCAGGTGTTTCATTGCTTTTGAGATTGCTGAACGAATTGTATATAATGCCTATCTGAATATATGGAGTTTGCAAATTCCATATTCATTGTGTTGTATTTTCTACGAGAGAGAAATGGCGAAGCAAAAAACCATCCAAGGTAATTCCTTTCTACTTGACTACGGTCAGGTCTTAGGAAATTGCTTTGGGTGCTATGTTTTGAGGCAGAGACACATTGAAAAAGTCCAAAGAGCAATAGATATGGAAGTCTCGAGGTAATAAGTCTTCAAAGGATAATTGAAGACAGCTTTTATAAATTCCAAGGAAAAGAATGATAAGGACAAGCAGGCAAAAGAAAAAGATCTGTGAATATCGGAGGGGACATTCATATCAGGATTGGCTTTGGTGAGTGTCTCTTGGCAAGAGCATATCCAAAAGTAGTAAGCAAAGACTGTGGCTTCTAAGGTCTAAACCAAATATTAAAGAAACTTTGTCATTAGTCCGTTAAATCTGTCTGGAGCAAGAATGACAAAAAGAGGTTTTTCTGTCAGTTCCCTTGAAGATAATGGAGAGTAGACTGGAAATGTATCCAGCGTAGGAGAAATTAGGTGATCACGAGAGGTCTATTCTAAAACAAATGATTTTGTGATGTAGTGTTTACTTGTGTGTGCAAAAGCGTAATGCTGTGCCTGGTTTCCATGGCATGGACATAGTTGTCTTCCAAATTGTTCCTTGTAATAAGTATTTGATTTTTTTTTATCTTCCTTTTTTTTCTTTTTTTAGGGCTGTAATAACAGAAGAGTTCAAAGTGCCTGATAAAATGGTTGGATTTAGTAAGTACCTTGGATGCTTTTGATGTATTTCTTGATGTGTCTTCTGTGCAGGAATGCAGGTTATTCTGACATGCTCACAAGTTTTTGTGCTTGCTAGCCTTGATAAGCCTTGTCTAATGTTGTCTTCATGGGAACCAGATGAACTGTCTTTAAAATCTGGGTGCAAACTGCACGGAAAAGCTTCGTGTCCCAGTAATAAGAACACGACTGTGTGGTATGGGTTACTGAGAGTTTTAGTGATTCTCTCCTTTAAATTCCCACTAGCACAGTACATAAACAAGTCAAAAGTGAATTTATTTCCCCTCACTGAAACATTTTACTTCCTTTGAGCATGCAAAACTGTGAGAGTTGAGGGAGGAAAACAACATTTAAATGTTAAAATAAGAGTTGACTTAAGGCAAGTTAAACAGAATTTTAAATCTCTCATACCTTTGCTGCAGGGAAACACAACTAGCATGAATTGCTCAGATGAGAATTTTTCCTAGATTTGAATTCCTGATAGTGTTCTCTTTCAAGCTTGGTCCTAATTTCTCTCTTCCTCTTGATGATCATTACTCTTCCCTTCAATGGCACCTCCTGCTGTTGTATTACTACAGTGATTGCATTGACTCTTCTACTGCTACATCTTTGTGTAGCTTTTCCAATTTGATATATGAAGAGTAAAAAGGAAAATAACAGGCCATGATAATTACCCCTTAGTGCGTGAAGTTTTGTTCTGAAACGAAAGACACTAAAACTGTAACTCAAATTCCTGCAAAGGAAACGCTCGCTCTCCTCCTGCCAGACCCCTTCATTTATCGGCCCTGGTACCACGCGTGTGGGGGAACATCGGAGGGATGCCATAGCTCTGTGAGAGGGGAACCTGCGTGCTCTGTTGGTGCGTCATCTGTGTGTTAAACGTAGTCCTGGTCCAGGGGCAGACAGAGGCAGGAAGGTGGCAAACCCACAGCTGAGAGATGCTTCTGTGGGAGCATCTTGAGCCAGGCATACCTGTTTGACTTGACGGTTTTGCTCTTTTTTTGCAGTCTGGGAAGGACAGGAATGGTGATTGGCATAGTCTCTCCCCAGTATATCTCGTTGTGAAACAATGATGTGCTGACTCCAAGAGTTAAGGGAGATGGGTATTTGTTTTCACTTAAGGTTTGATAGAGCATTTCAGTACGTAGCAGTTTTGTCTGAGTGCAGACCAGCCAAATAGCATGTCCTTTGAAAAGAGACAGTAAAATATGAATTTTAAAGAAGAAAAGTCTTTGCCTTTTTTTAGTACCCCAAATAACTGGTTTGTTGGTTCAGGCTGAACAAGATATACTCTTCTAGCAGCACTCAAGCTAGTGCCTTATTTCTTGCATAGCATGTATTTCCATTTCAGTGCAAGACAGGCTTTTTTGTTTTGTTTTTCCAAGCAAATAGAATAACTTTCGGGAGTATCTTAATGTTTTTCTACTATGCTAAATTTGGTCATGCTGTGGATGCCTCTTCTGCAATCCTGGAGTCAAACTGTTCCTTTATAGATAGCTACAGCGGAGTAAAAGGGGGAAGGTGCTCTGCAGTTACTCAGAAGAATGGTATGTTCTGATGCTTTTTGAACTCGTTTCAGTAATCGGCAGGGGAGGTGAACAGATCTCACGGATTCAGGCAGAGTCTGGCTGCAAAATTCAAATTGCTCCAGGTAAGCACCTCTTTGTATGGCAGGTGAACAGCTTTTAATGTTGAAGGATGATGCGTCCATTAGATCAGGCATCTTGCCATGCTCATGGCGCATTACCACCGTTAACAACTGATATATATGCTAGGCTAACGTGCATGGGAGAGCTGTTGTAGGACTGTCCTCCCGACTAGCATAGAAAACAAGTTTGTCAGGTGGTTTGGGGAATGAAACAATTAAGGAACTATCTTTAACCAACAGATGGGTACAGTGCAAATGGACAATCCATGTTGTACTTAGACCTGAAATTGCAGCTGTTGAGTTTTCTCCTGGTGGTACCACTTTGCTCAGCTCTGTGGTTTGTCTCTGATTAGTCTGGTCAGCTCCTGGCAGAAGACGTTTCAGGAGGGTGGCAGCAGCTCTTCGTACAAATCGCCTTGCATGGAAAAAATGAGACCATCCGTTTGTTCTGTGCTGGTGCCTGTTTGCTTTGGGGAATACTGTACTACAGTGCTGTACAGGAAACTCTTGATGAGTGTAATCAACAAACTCTAATCAAGTTCTTACCCCTCCCTTTAACTGGCAGAGAAGGCTTTAAACGAATGCAGACATCCAGCAAATAATTTAAAATATGTTAACCCTGGATGTCTTTGAATTCATGAACATGCTCTGTGTGCAGGGGGGACAGTGCTTCCGCTAGTGTTTGGTAGTTACTGAAACAACTGCCATTTTTTTAATTCCATGTATTAAAGGTTTCCTTCTTGTTTCCTTTGTAGACAGTGGTGGGATGCCCGAGAGGCCCTGTGTACTCACCGGGACGCCAGAGAGCATTGAGTGAGTTCTGATTTCATTTTTCTCCTTTCTCCTTCTCTCTCTTCTCCCTAATGCTGTGCTCTGTCAGTGGTGCTACTTGGTTAGCCACACCAGCAAATGTTGGCCTAGAGAAACTTGAGGGTCTCTGGAGCATAGAACCTCTTGGTCTGATGCTTTAAACTGTGCACCTCAAAGGCTTTTTTCCAGTTGCAGTTTGAACCCTCTGCAGAAATTTCCGTGGAATTCCCCTCCGCAGGGCAAGGTCGCTCTTAGGGCACCTAGGATGCAGTTTTCTAACTGCAGCTTTCCAGGATACTGAGCTAAGCTGTTGAAGGGCACTTCTCTTCTCCCCTCTGCTTCCCTACTCCTATTGAGATGACCATCCTTCCAGCTGAAGAAGGGCTGCATGAGGCCTCCAAAGCCTGTTGGTGCCACTCCAGAATAATCTGGAGGTGTTGGTGTTGCAGAGCAGCATGAGGCCCATGGGTGTGCTTGCCTCTGCATCGCTGCCAACAAGAAGCAAAGGACTGAACCAAAGTCTTGAATTCTGATCCCTGCATGGTAGAGACACGTGGCCAGCCAGCAGGGGGTTTCTACTCTTTAGACCTATAGAAACTTTAGGGACAGTGTTTCCTCCCTCCCCCTTCCCAGGAGCTGAGTTTGAGACTCTCACAAACCAGTTGAGGACCTCCTGCTGGAACTGGATCCAGGATCCTCAGGCTTACAGGAACACACTTAACATATGGAGCTGCTCTTTCTCTCCCCAGCCTTTGGGTAGGTGGGTTTTTTAAAATCCATCTGGAAATCTTTGAGTTGCATTTGATAGTGAAAATACATGGGCGCAAAGACTGTCTCTCTAAAGAGAAGACACTCATCATTCTTCCATTCCTAAGAGATCTAAGGGTACTTAAATCTCCTTATTCTACCATAATACTGCAAGCAGTGAGCCAGAATAAATGTAATTGGCAAGCTCACATTATAGGGCCGGCAATGTATTCCTGCTGATATTGAAGTGCTTTTCCCCCTTTAGCAAAGGATATTTCAGAACAAGAGCAAAATATTAAAAAGCTGGGATGCCTGATGAGATGCAGTTGGGGGAAAATGGGGGAGAGGTATAGTTAAGACTTCATGGTTCTGAAATAAGCAGTTAAATGTAGTCATGTCCAAGGCTGTCTTTAAAGAAAATACAAATAAATAAAAAAAAGAAAGGTGAGAGTACTCAATTTGTGAAGCAGAACAAGGTGTTGAGGACATGGAATTAGGCGAAATTTAATTTAGTTTTGTGTTAAAATTCTCGTCGAGTTGGTTGTTTGAACTATTTTTTCAGGCTACTTGTAGAAAAAGAAAATGAAGTAAAGAAACCAATCCACATGTCAGACTTCTTTGTGAAGGGTTTTGTGAAGAGCGTTTCCGTTGGCTGTATCCAGTGGCAAACTAATAGGGTTAATTTCCAAACGACCCCTTCTCATCTGAAATACGTTGTGTATTAACTGTTGTAGTCTCTGTATTGTCACTAAAAGAACTTTATGCTAAATAGGAAGGTAGATGGATAAAACCTCTTAAGACTCTTCCAGAATATTGGAAGCGGGCTTCCAGAAATTCCATCTTTTGCCTTGTTTTGTGTGAAAGTCAAGAGAAAGCGGTGCTCTGATCCATGTGCAGCCTCAGGTCACCACCCCCTGAGCTGCCCGGGATAGCTGTCTGCTTGCGAGGGATGACTTTGTACTGTTTCTTCAAATCGACAGAGAGAAGGCAGTCCTCCTAGGGTGCCTGATATGGCTTGGTATGAAGTGGAGAGGAGGGGAAGACGCTGCTTTAGACTGAATAGGGAACTGGTGACTTTCTTCTACCTGCTTTGAGAAGGGTTGTGGGAGAAGGGCTGTGGGAGAAGGGCAGGCAAGTGATGTGTTGGTACTAGGAGCCTTCAAGATGAAGGGAAGCCCTGTCAGTTGCCTCTGACATGCTAAAGATTTTAGAGAAGGGATCTTTAATCTCCCAAATGCTTCTTTGTGTGTCTCTTCTCACCAGGAGTAGAAGAACCCAGTCTTTCACTGGTTGCTGCTGCAGTATCCTTGCCTTGCTTCGCGGTGTAGCTTCAGCACCTACTGCTTGGGGCAGAGGCTGTGTTAGAACAGTGTTCTGGTGCTGCTGGTAAGAGCAAGCAGAGAAGAGCAAGGCAGTTGCCTGTGACTGATCAGAGAGTGGTTAACCAATGTGCTGTGTTAGTATCAGAGCAGTGTGTGGTCTTTGTCTTGACCAAGAAGGAGAACAGAGCTTGAGTTTTACCGGATATTGTATATATGTTAAAAAAAGTTTAGAACCTAGAGCATCTTCATTCAAAATAAGCACCCCAAATGCTATAGCTCAACTATTATCCTTAACTTCCAAAGAGGTCAGAGCATGCTGCTGCTCTTCCTTCTCTCTTCCCCTTTCAAAAATCAAACTGCTTATAAGTAATATGATAGGGGAAAATATATGTCAAAGAGTTTAAAAAAAAAAAAAAAAAAAAGCAAACATTGTGCTAACTATGGTTTCCTCCATCTTTTCACTACTTCTCTCCCCGATCGCTTCCCATTCCGATGGTTCCTGGTCTCTTGGTCACGTGGAACAATGTTGTCTAATGGTTGTTTCCCTCGATTCTTTTCCAAAGACAAGCAAAACGGCTACTGGGGCAGATTGTAGATCGCTGTCGGAACGGACCTGGTTTTCACAACGATGTTGATGGCAACAGTACGATTCAGGAGATTTTGATCCCGGCATCCAAAGTGGGTCTAGTCATCGGCAAAGGAGGTGAAACAATAAAACAGTTGCAGGTGCGCAAGATGCATTTACTTTAGGGCTCTCTTCCCTACTGCAGCTTCTCTAGATCAACAAGAGCGTGCTGAAATGGAGAGCCTTAAATGCTCTAACCTTCTACAGCAGGGACTACTCTTCTGCCTTCGGAGAGCTGGACTCAAATCCAATCTTGTGTTAAAAAAGAAATCGGTTTGGCCCCAGCTACGCACGTAGTGGAGTTTTGCCAGAACTGTGAGAGAAACTCGTGTGCTTTAGATAACATTTGGTGCGTGCTGTTTAGGAGGGGATCCTTGTAGCCAAGAAAAGGCTACCTCTAGTCTGCTGCTGCAATAGTTTTTAATGCCAGCCATGCTGTTGTAGAGTGCTGTGCTTCTCTTTTGTTGCTGATCTGTGATAATGCTGGCGTGTCTTCCTTTTTTTTCTCATCCCACCCCTTTCTAATTAAAAGTGTTGTGTTATGTATAAATCTGTGTTCCTAGACATTCTTTATTCCTCCATCTGGTACAAGTTTTTTAAAGAAGAGAGGGTTTCAGGAAAGCACCTAGGTCAAAAATGTAGTTTTTTTGAGTGCCCTGTTTAGGCCTCTGTAATCTAATAGTATTAAGGCTGGTCACTTAATAACTATTATATGCAGACAGCTACAGATTTTGGAAAGGGCTGAAAAATGAGTTGTTGAGGTGGAGGGGTTCTCTTTGCAAGGGATTCAGCTATTTGAGAACTTCAGGAGTAGCACACTTTCTGGCAGTCCTTTACACTCTAGGACTATTACCGTGAAGAGCTAAAGTAGCGTTCTGTAAAGCTGCTGATTTGACCTACCTAATGTTTAGTAACCAAAATATGGTCCCTTGTTTTAGGGACTCTGCTTAGCAAAGTGCTCTGTGCTTTTTCTTCAGGAGCGGACAGGTGTGAAAATGATCATGATCCAAGACGGTCCGTTGCCTACTGGAGCAGATAAACCTCTCCGTATTACTGGAGATGCATTTAAAGTACAGGTATGTAATAAAAGTAAGCAGTTGCCCCAGAGAACTGAGGACAAATTTAAACTTTAGCGTATTTGTGAGCATCTAATGGAGTCGAATCCAACTGTAAATGTAATGATCCTTGCTAGTTTTCTTTGTTCTGTAAGGCTGAAGTTTGAGTAGAGCAAGTTTAAAACACCAGACTAGCAAGTGTTGGCTTGTTTACAGCATAACCTAGGAGATCTTACTCCACGTAGATATGAGACATGGGTAGGAGAAGAGCTCAGGAGGAGGGTTTGGAGAAAGTAGCTTTGAAATGCTTTCCAGTCCATGAAGCAAAAATCATAGCTCTATGTTACTTGAGCAAATGGGTTCTTAGTGACTAACTTAACCACACATTTGAGAAAGTTTTGTGGAAGGTTCATTATCTCAGACAGCCAATTGACGCAGGTAATTAAAAAAACAAACAAACAAAACCATGACAACTCCTGAAACCAAGGGGTTTGCTTAATATTGGTACCTCAGTCTCCTTGTGTCAGGGTTCTACAGATGTGTTCATACCTGCGGTTTAAAGCAAAAACACATGATCAGCCGGAGACTGGAAGACTGCAGCATGATGGGAATGCCTTAATTAAAGAACTAAAGTTTAGCTGTGGCATGTTCCGCTTCTCAGCAAGTGCTTTTCATACCTTGCTAAGTATTTAAATCTAGCTTAGCATTCCTGGCTCTAACAAAAATAGTTCTGTTTCATAGGATCTCCCTAATCATAAATTGCTGCAACAGTTGATGTTGCTCAGGGATAGTAAGTTTGGGTTGTATTTTTCAAACCTCTTATTGCAGGTGGGCTTTTAGATTTGAATGTGGTTATTTTTCAAAATTCTTATACTTATTGTTGAGGTATAGATATGCAAAAAGGAGTTTAATGGCAGTCTTGCTACTTTTAACCAAATCATACTTTTAAGTGCTGCTACTTCCCAGGTGGTTTCTTCTGCCTTGCAAGATTTGCTGTTGTCACATCTTCCATGCCATAAATCGTGCCAAGCAATCACGGAGACTGCATAGGCTGGAAGATCTCTGAGGCGCTTGGAAAAGTTGAGCACACTTAGAAAGCACTTAAGAAGTTTGATGAATCCTTGGGTTTGGTGGGATTCTCTGGATGCTGCAACAGTGTTTCTTAACTCTCTCAAATCCCTATGAGATCTCTCCATTGCCCTTACTTCTGTCTGGGCATCTCTGAAATGTCTTGAGTTGTCTCCTTCTATAAAAAAATACCACGGGGGAATGTAAAATATGTAAAAATGTGAAAGGAGTCAGATTTACCAGTGTCCCTCAAACTTGGAAATAGAACCATAATGTCAAAAGCTTGACTGGTAATATATAGAAACAAAGGCTTTGGTTTTGACATGTAGGCTTTTTTTTTTAATGGTGGCTACTGTTGGCTTATTTCCAAGGTACACTTTTACTAGCTGGGCTACATGCAAGCTTGTGAATGGGCTTGAGGGCTGCAAGTAGGTAGGAAGAATATTCGTTTGTCTCAGAAAATGTCTTGCTGGATTGCTGCAGGCTTGGGCTTAACTTTTCCGAGTGTCAATAAGCTCATTGCTGCCCACCTGCCTCCTTGGTACGTGCTCTCTAGCTCTTAGTGGACATGGTCTCTGCTATGCTACCACAGCTTCTACCTTACTATATTGGTTTCAGTTCTATCCAGTAGCAAAGGGCCTTCCCTTCCTTTAATTTAAAAACAAAACAAAACCAAAAAAAATCAAAGCTATTTTAAAAGCTGAAGGGCCTTTTTGAAAGACTGAAGGAAGCAATTGCACACAAGAAACTGCTACCTTGCACACTTGGCAGGTTTTGTCAGACATGGAAGATGCCATCGAGAACAGATCTCCATTGACTGTGGTAAAAGAAATTCTGAATCAGAATGCTGTTTCTGTTAAGCAGACGGAGATCGCTTTGCCTGAAGCCTGACCATTAGCCACTGTTGAGGCCCTAACACCAAGATGGCAAGCAGAATAATTTTAAGCTAACTGTAACTTCTTTCCCCATGTAGCAAGCGAGGGAAATGGTACTGGAGATCATCCGAGAGAAAGATCAGGCAGACTTCCGAGGCGTACGCAATGATTTCAGTTCTAGAATGGGAGGAGGCAGCATAGAGGTATGTTTTCTTCACGAGTACTCTGCTAACCTCCCTGTGGGCTGGGTAGTGGGTGGAAGTCATCAAATTGCACATGTAACCTGTAAGCTTATTTTTAAATGCATTGTGTTCTGTTGCCAGAAGAGTGAGTCTGGCTGCAAAGAAGAGGAGTTCTCATGGACTCCCAGATGGCACTTTTCTAATTGTCTTTTTAAGCTGCATTCTTGTAGTGCAGAGTTCATTTAGCGGGGAAGGAATTTGTGGCCACATGTTTGTTTTTCTTAAGCAATATGGTTCTGTAGCCTGGAGCTGCCTAACGTGGCCTGTCCTCATAGTTAAGAGCATCTCCTTGTAAAATCAGAGTAATTCAGTCTAGTTCTCTGAGCTTTCATACTGCTTTGCCTTTCCCATCAGGTCTCTGTGCCCAGGTTTGCTGTTGGAATTGTGATAGGAAGAAATGGAGAAATGATCAAAAAGATTCAGAATGATGCTGGAGTTAGGATTCAGTTTAAACCAGGTTTGTGTGAGGATGGAGAGCCGTTACTTTCTGACCAGCGTTCCAGTTTGGGTTTGCTAAAGTGGATCTGATCTGAGATTACAGCAGCTAGGCTTTCCTAATTTAAAGGTGCATTGTCTCTCTTTCTGAAACCCGTTTAAAAATGATGTGCTGCTTCCTCCTGCACTTTCTGGTTTTCAGAGAGTAAGATTATATACAGCTCATTTGCAAACATTAGATGTCACAACAGTCATGTCTTGAGTGGTAATTATACGGATAAACAAAATAATAACAAAAACCTTTTTATTTTCTGTTAAAGAATGCTCCTTCAGGACATTAAAGCCTTTGGGGATCAGGAGTTGATTAATTCTAAGTAACTTTCTCTGGGTCCTTGGCTGTCTGATCACCTATCAAAGCTGCCTTTGTCCTCTTAAAATTATATCAGTCTCTTTCATGGCTTTTTGGCATTTGAAAGTGTTGCCTTTTGAATGTTGTTCCCTCTGCAACGTGGGTTGGGTTTTGTCTTCTTACAGTCCATGGAAGAGGCGCTGAAGGTGGAGGGAAGAGGTAGCTCTTGGGGTAGTGATGTTATGTGAAAATGCTGCTAGCTATGGTGGTGCTAGAAGGAAGCTTTTGTTGGCGGGTGGATGTTTTCTCCTTTTAATTTAGTCTTTGCCACTTCTCTTCACAGATGATGGGATTAGTTCTGAAAGAGTCGCACAGGTCATGGGGCTTCCCGATAGGTGTCAACACGCAGCACACATCATCAGTGAGCTCATTCTCACAGCACAGGTGGGTTCTGGAGGCTCTTGGGAGGAAAGTGGTTATATGGGAATGTCGTCTGCATGCATGCAGCTGTGTGGATGGATGCCACCATCTGAAGAACAGCAGTGTTAAATTTCCCTTCTGGTAGGCCACACATGCTGCTGCTTGGGACAGAGCTGCTAGGTTTGGTTTTTGTCTGTTCGGTTTTTTTAATGTGGTATGGGCTGAGTGAGCTATGGGAAGATCTCCTATTCTCAGGCAGTATTATGAGGCCTCATTGTAGCTTCATTTTTACCCCACATGTTGAAGTGTTCTTAAGTTATTTGGAAATGGTGACGTGGTGGAATGGAGTCCAGCAGTAGCATGAGACAGTGACTGGAGGTCCTGCTCAGTGGGGCTGAGTAACGCTTGGGCAGCAGAGCGTGAAGAGCGCTCCGCGATGCCTCCTCTTCAGAGTCCAGTCCTCTGGTCTGGTGGCTGTGGGAGGCAGGGAAAGGCAAAGGAACGCTCACGTATGCAATCCCTGTGCTCTAAGAAAGACACCGATGTATTGCATTGCCCAAGAGCAAGAAGTACAAAGATAGGTGAAGTAGTAGGACAGTCATGAAGGAGTTTGTATATTCCCTTTGTATTGTGAGAAGAAAAGATATTAGACTATTCCAGACCAGATACTTGAGCATAAGTTCTCCATCAAGGGTAGGTCTTGATATCTCTTCTTGCCCTGAGATCTGGTTTGAATGTTCGATTACATAATTTTTTTAAGTCATCCACTTAAATTTTGAGGTCTGTCATGGTAGCTTCTGACTGCCCATCACCTTTTGCTTTTGGAGAAAGCAGTTACCCAAAATAGGTATGTCCTTTAAGTGTCTTTGAACTTAAAAGCTTCCTTTGGAAGTTTTGGAAAATGTGCATTTCAGCTGAGTGATTCCAGCAGTTCTTTAAAGAACGACACTTGAAACGCTTTGGAAGCAACTTGTGCGCATCAGTGCCAAGAACTCTTCGTTGCTCTAAGGAAAGCCCCCATTACAAACGAAAAGCCCTTTAGTAGTTGATGCTTGTTTATGGGTTTATTTCAGCAGATATAAAGGCATGCATTTAAAAAATATAAATACCTTCCTGAGTCAGGAAGGCAGCTGTAACCTACGTTACTTGGCATTTCTTTAAAGTGCTTCAAAATCTTGAACGTAAAACTGAAGTCCAAGAATATCTTAATTCAGTGCCATTGATTATAATGCAACTTAACTTACCTTGCTTTATTTTGCTTTTAATGTGCATTGGGGCCAACAAAAAACCACTGATACAAATTTTTTGCCTTCCAAGGAACGAGATGGCTTTGGAAGCTTGGCTGTTGCCCGAGGAAGAGGTCGTGGCCGCGGGGACTGGAGCGTTGGAACACCTGGGGGCATGCAGGAAATAACCTACACGGTGCCAGCCGATAAGTGTGGTCTCGTTATAGGCAAAGGTGGGTCCAGCGACACTAAATACTAGAGCTCACAATCTTTCTCTCTCAGGATGGTCTCGTTCTTGCTGCCTGACAGTGAGGCTTTGGAGTTTTCTGTAATTGCAGGTATTTAGTGGCCGGTGAATGCAGCATAGGAATAAGCTATAAGCGCTTGTGGTTGTTTTCTTTGTGGTGCTCTCACTCATAATTGTACTCTCCAGGCCCTTGTTCACAATCTGTAAGAGAGGCTCTTCATGCAGAGCTGTCAAGTAAGCTTGCTATAACAAGCAGCTGGCTGAGAAAAGGCAGGTTCATTTGTGGATTCTTTTTATAGAGAATTCGTTTAAAGGACAGTTTATCAGGGACAAGCAGAACAGTCATTTCTTCATGCTGGATTTCTGTGAGTGCCATGTGATAAAATGGAAGGTCTCTGAATGTGATAATAAGAGTAGCTGCTTCCAGCCACGTACCTGAAGTGTCTGATGAATAAAGTGAAGTAGCAGGGTTTGTCTGTATCGGAGCCTGTCGCAGAGCAGGCTGGTGCACCTCGTCTCACTCAGATGAACATGTTCACTGCCACGGAGGCACCTTGGCTGTCTTAGTTGTTGAATCTCTCCATGCTAAGGAGATGGACAAGGAGTCATCTGGCCTTCTTCTCAAGAACCAGTAGAACCCCAAGACAGTTATGAAACCGGAGCATCATCAGCAGTCTCTGTTTGTCACAGAACATGAGCTACACATTGGGTAATGGCAGTACTTAGAGCCAGGAATAGAAGACCTCTATCACTCTGAATCGTTGCGATGCTTCCAAGTTAATACACTGATGTATCAAAGGAGTTGTATTTAATTTTTCTATCTGCTTATTTCAGAAAGAATGACATATGCCTTAACTAGTATTTAAGTAATCACAGTTGGCTTTTAGCCTCAGCAGAGGTGAGGTGAATAGAATAGGAACAGATTAGCTGCAGCGGTAAAGGAGGCAGGGGCTTGAGGGAATTGTGCCATGTTTCAGTGACATTTAGTTTCCTGCCGTCTTGTTGGGCAGGAGCAAGCTTGCAGTGAAACGTGTTGTGGCCTCTTTCCCCTGCGGCACAAGCCTGCTGCATCTCACTTGTTCCTGTCCGTGTGTCTGGCTCCTGTGGCACCCTGAACTGCTGCCTTGTTGGGTGACAAGGGACACGAGCACGTCAGCAGTGTATCTGCAGTTATTTTCAGCTGTTGTTCTTTGCCGTAAACCTGTTCACAAACCTGAAAACTTTTTTCAATATGAAAAAACACCTGCTCTCCCCATTATGCAGAAATTGTGGAGTGATTGTGCTTGATCTCACTGAATAGTCCGGTTGGGCAAAAGATCAAGCAAAGCAAATTTTAAGCCCACAAGTGAGAGTTATATGTATGGAAAAATCAAATTATAATGAAACTTTATTGCTGTATCCATTAGTCATCCTTAATAAAGGATCAGAAAAGGTCACTTGTTGTTCAGCCGTGCACTGAAGTGGAGCATTTGTGACTACAGAGAGCACTGTGTGCTGAAAAGATAAATGCAGGTAGTGGAGGTGGATGTCCTAGCATTCAAGTGCAAGGCCTGGCACAGGCTCACTGTGGGGGTGAAGGGTAGCTTTTTACCTTTGTTTCCACAACAGCAAAACGGGGATTCTTAACCGGCCAGATCAGAAGCTTTCTGGAGTGACTAATTACTAGTTGTATGGTGATTTGAGTGCTTGTAGCTTTGTAATACCACCTTGTAATCGGTGTTCTTACAGTGCCTATGCTCTTAGTCTATTGCAGCCTTCATTTTTGTCAAGTGAGTGATGGCTGTAGCATTGCCTTTGGGGCCTGGACCAGGATGGATGTACTGCGCTCTCCATATGTTGATGCAAGACACCTGATTCTTCTTATTTCTTCTCCCCCTGCCTGTGGGGCAGTGTAGGGGAGAGGGGATGTTAGTGGGGATTTTTTTTAACAGTGACCAATTGTAAAACCTTTGCTCCCCCCTTTTTAGTTTCTGAGCAGTTTCCAGCTTTTTTTTTTCTTCTTATTTTTATTTTTTTTCCTGTGTGATACAGCACTTCGCTGTTAGCCTTCTCTGTAAAATCTGGCTGAGTCCTCTGGGCACACCTAGCTTGGTCTCTGAGGTTAGCACCCATGCAGTGGGGATCTTGGGCCCCCGGGTGTAGTGTATGCGATGTGGCCAGGTAACCGCTGGAGAGGCGGGGGGGGGGGCGGGGAAGAGGGAGATGAGGAAGTTTCTCAGCTCAATTTCTAAAGCGTATATGATAGATCTAAGGCCCTTTTCTCATGGGCATCACTTCTCAGCTTGGGAGCGGGAGCCTTTATGAGCTGATAAGAAGCGCTCGGCTCCCTGCAAATCCTGTGCATAGCTTTTTCCTCTAGAGGGTGGGTAGGTGCAGCTTTTCTTTTCTGAAAGACTCAAGGAAGGGTGGAGACGAGCACCATACACACGTCAAGTGCTTTCTCTGTTTGGTGGTGCTTGGAAACAAACCGCAGCCTCTCTGGGCCCCCGCTGGATTTCCATGATAAATACAGCAATATTGACAGATAACGTGGCCGGCCTGGCTCTTGTCAGCTCTGCCTTTTAGCAGGTTTGATTAATTGCTTTACGATTTCACGTTCAGCTGGGGGGCTGCTCTTGGATCACTTCTACCCCCCATCAGGTAGAAGAATGGAGCGGGCTGCTGAATGTGTCTATAGACAGCCACCATGTGCCGAGCGGGTCACCTCGCTATGGGGGAAGATGAACTCCTTCCGGCATCGTGCATCATCGTGTTGACTGCGTCACTTCATTTGCGTGCTCTGGGGGCTGAATTGGGATAGCTTGGATGGGAGGGAGCACCGTGGCAGGGACCAGACTGGAGGGTGAGGAGGAGAAGGGCACCGAGTCCTGGTACGGGGGGTGGGAGCTTGCAGCCTCTGACCAAACCTGGAGACCCAGCTAACTTGATCCTGCAATATGGTCTGGGAGGGACCTGATGTGAAACCAGTCCCAACAACTACAAACTTGGTGCTGAATGCTAAATGGGGAAATGATTTGAAATCTGTATTCCCCTTGCTTCCAGTTTGAGAATGCTTCAATTTTTAATCCCCTTTTGGGATGCAGAAACCTAGTCTGCTGTGCGAGTAGCAACCTATGGTTATGCCTCTGTCACCCAGTAAAGAAGTTCTCCCGCTCCTTCGTGATCCAAATTGTGTTGGCTAAAAGGGTCCTCTGTTTTCATTAAGCAGATGAAATGGCTGTTGATTCAGACCTCACCTCAATACGTATAAAAAAGAGCTTCAAACAAGTCTGCATCAGACAAAAGCATTACATAAAAAAAAACTTCTTGGTTTTGAAACTTCATCTTACCGCTTTCCCATGCTTGACTGAAAATAAGTGGGTTGGCTTTTGGCTGCACAGTACAATCCCTGTTGTCTGCCCAGGGATGTGACACGATTATCTTTTGTTAAATGCATCTTCAAAAATTCATTTAGAAAGAGTTAATTGCCCTTTGGCAACTTTTCCTCCTCCCTTCCCCAAGAAGGCTTTAAAATGTTAAAAAGGTCACGAGTCCATTACAATGAAATGAACAAGTGTCTGCAACATCCACAGTTTGTTTTGAAGTTGTGCTGGATGTATAGAGATGGAAATGCGAGCAAAATGGAGGAGATTATTTTTGGAGACTCTTTTTAATTAAAACCAAACAAAAATCTCCGGTTAGTTGCCTTTGCTCTCTTTCCTGCTTGCTGTATGTCCTTTTGGCTGGTGAGTTTTGGTTTGTGATTTAAAAGTTGTAAAAACCCTTCCTTCCCCGCACCCTTTAATTTCTCCAGTTGAGTGGAGCTGGTCTGTAAGTTGTGTGAGCTTCCAAAAGAAGAATTGAACCATTGTAACATTGGCTGAGGCTTTTGTTAAGCAAATTTCATTAAGAGACCGGGAGCTAGCAGGTCTTGAGGAAATCAGATCTACTTTGGCTGGCCCTGCAGCATCCTGCTCCAAGCACTCCTGTGCTCCAGCGTATCCAGATGGCAGAGCAGCCAGATATGTTCACTGCATGCACAACTAACTCTGAAATAGGGGAAGACAGCCTGGAATCCCGCACTACTGCGGTTGTGTGGAGGGAGGGATGCCTACACCGCAGTGTGAATAGGAAGCGCGGTAAGCGGGGGTTTCTTTAAGGGAATAAGCTATTGAACGGCACATGATTGTGAGAAAGCTTAAGCTTTGTTTTTAAGCTACAAGGTATGTGGCTCGTGGCTTTTTGCCTTAGTGGAATGAAATGTCTAGTGATGGACAAAAAAGCCTCGTGGGAGAAGGAAAAAGCATGTTTCAGTTGCAGGTTACTTTCTTTTCTTGAGGATTGTGAACAGCTGTGTGAAACCACCAGAATTTAGTCAGTACAGTTTTTTTGCATCTAGTTTGTCAAAGTGTGTTTCAGCCATGCTGCATTTTCTTGGGAGCCTAGCAGTGTGCACACAAGGGGGGCTGTATGTATTCTTGAAACAGCACCATCCATGACCCCAAACACCATTGCAGTAGCTCACACTTTCAGGTCATGCTTACGAGGCATTTTAAAGGAGCAACATGAGCTCAGGTACTGTGGTTTCTTATGCCATTGCGATCCTCAGCCCGCCTCCCTTGAGGCACGCGGAAGGTAGTTGAAACTATATTCCATGACCAGAACCTGACTTTGATATGCTTTTGTGGAAGGGGATGCTGAATATCCCTCCTTATGCCTTGGTTTTCTTTTCTTTAGGTGGTGAGAACATCAAGAGCATAAATCAGCAGTCGGGAGCCCATGTGGAGCTCCAGAGAAACCCACCTCCGAACACAGACCCTGGTGTACGAATATTCACAATCAGAGGAGTTCCCCAGCAAATTGAACTCGCTAGACATCTCATAGATGAGAAAGTTGGTGTAAGTTCCATCTCTGTTGATCTTGGTCTGTCTCTTTCAGATGTGGTGTTTTCACTCTTAGGTACATGTAGGCCTGGACTTACAGGATGGCACAGAATACACACGCTTACGTTATTCAGCTTCAAAACCATTTGCCTGTTAGCAGCTGTCTTGAACTTTGACCCTCCAGCATCCATTGGACTAATTTTTGCTGTGGTCCCAGAAGGATCTGACTCTTTGCTGACATAATCAAGGGTAGTGTGCAGCTGTATGAGAGGGAAGAGCAGCAATAATAAGGTATGAGAAGGCTGTCAAAGGAGACTTTTTGAAGGGAAGACAATAGTGTCACTGCGTGAGAATGACACAATCCTGGCATCATCATCCTGAAAGTAACGCTCAACTCCTTGCTCCAGTAAATCCAGGATGACTTATCTTCCACTTAATGCAGTGCTGTGGTATTGAAGCTTAATAATGTCAGGCTGGAGTACTACTGAAGGGGGAGACTTGGGTAAAAGAAAGTATGGAAAGTACTGAACTGGGGCATGGTAAAGCTGAAAAGCAACCTTTATGCTGAATTGCCTGAGAGGAGAAGGCTTGATACCAACCTCAGGATCCAGCTATTCAAAGGAAAACTTCCAAGTGTGCCGTAGTCCCGTTAGTCCCTTTGTGGGCTGGCCGGAGTTGTTTTTGAAGCTGGGCTCCTGGAGTGTGCTGACAGTCCTGAGAACTTCATCCTTGGAGAATCAGTCACTTCTTTCAGGTGCTGGGGTTTAGTGGAACATGTCCCAGGCTGTCTTCTCCCCTTTCTTACTGCTCCTACTAGCTGCCTCCACCCTGTGCTTAGAGCTGGCATTAAGTATTTGTGGATTCTGTGACAGGGTACCAGCATGGGTGGACCTGGAGGATTTGGTCAGAGTCCGTTCAGCCAAGCACCTGCTACACCTCATCAAAAGTAAGCTTCTCCATCTCATCATGGATGGGCTGTGGGGAATGGCTGGGAGCTATAAAAACATTGGGAGGAGGGTGGAGGGCCCTGAAGGGGTGGTGTATAAGTGGAGCTTTTTAAAGACTGAGCATTCAGAAGCAAGAAGCAAGTGAGATTGATCCTTTAAGCTTGACTACAGGAAGGATTTTAGCTATTAACTTAGAAAAAAAGTAGCTATTGGCATCTCCAAAATTCCTGTCTCTAGTGCAGTGAGAGCATGGAAAGAAGCCTGAACTGCATACAGCACAAGGAGTGCTGTTCAGTATGATGGGTCTTCATCTTGGCTTCATGACCAGACCAATAGCAAGCAGTCACACCTACACAGCATTTCCTTTTGTTCCCATGTTCACCTGTTTGCTCAGCAGTTGCTGACCATAAGTAACAATTTCGCTTCTACGGGCAACATCATGTATACGGCCTGTTAAGTATTTTATTGCCTACCTCAGTGTGCCTTTTTGTCCCCTGCAGTGGTCCTCAGGCGTTCATGACGCAGGGTTGGGGCAGTACCTACCAGACGTGGCAGCAGCCTGGACAGCAAGTCCCAAGTAAGTGTCTGGGACCTGGGCTGGAGAAGGGTTGGTGTTCCCTTTGCAATTGCTGTTTCGTGCCTGCAAAACACAGGTTCACCCATCAGACCACTTGTGTGAAAACAGCAAAAGAATTTTCTGAGCAGCAGAGGTGTGTGGAGGCGTGCGGTCATGTTTGAGCTCAGAATAAGCTGAAGTCCATTGAAAACTGTAACGCTTTTTGTGCACTTGACTGCTTATTATTAATTTCTGCTCTCTTTGTGTGGAAACTGGGCCCTTGCTGTCTGTTCCTAACAAACGTTTCTGCCTTAGGCTCTCTTCTGCCAGTATTCTCCAGGCAAGCCCTTGCCAACCCCACTTGTCCCTAACAGGCACGCTGTGTCTGGTGTTGAGCCCTCCCGTCTCTTTGTTCTTGACCTTATCAGTTCTTGCTTATTTTCTTTTTTGAAATGTTCCTTATGAGCTCTTCTCACTGTTCAACTCCCAGTCTGATGGAAAGACTGGGAAAGGAGATGCAGAAAATGGAAGAAAAGGTAGGCAGGGCTTCTGTCCTGGTTCATCCACGCTGGCTGTGGTAGTCTCCCCTTGCCTCCTTTTCGGAGCTGATGAGAACTGCTCAGCCTTCACAGTGCTAAACGCTCAGAATGAGGCCAGTGGGATAACCAGCTTTCAAATATTCAAATAAATAAACTTTAAAAAAACAATGCACACATGTCCTTAGTCATGAGTTGAAAAGCTGAACCCAGATCACCCCTGCTGCTGGGCTTTCCACTTCAAGCCACCAGCACTGAGTCAGGCTGGCTGTTACTCTTCAAAGTTCAAAGTGGCATTTCTTCCTAAAGCTCTGTTTAGTCAAAATTCAGCAGGTTGGAATGGGGAAGTCCCCCTTTTCAGAATAATTGAGGTAGTAAATGCTAGTGGTGATGTTGGTAACTGCATCGTCCTGTGTCAACAGCCAGGGTAATGGTTTGCCCTAAACAGAGCGGATTCACAGTCTGCTTGGTAATCTCAAAGCTCATGTGATGGGCAGTAGTGCCCAACAGACACTTTTCAATCACAATTCTTCAGGAAATACAAGGTTTTTTTAATGGTCTGGTCTTGTGAAAACTAAAGCTAAGCACCAAAAAGTAGGGGCGTGGGGTGTAATTTTAAAGGGGTATAATGACAGGTGCCTTTCAGTGCTAAGGCTGATTTAGTGATCAGGTAGATTATTAACTTCAGTATAAATTCCCACTCTTTGAGGTGCCTGAGGTAGAGGAAACGCTGGAGCAGCAATGCCTGCAATTGCACTTGTGATTCCCTGTAACGCTAATCACATTTTAATGTTTATGAAATTGTGCATACGTGAAATTTGGAAATCTTCATGCTGCATTGTTAACAGTGCACTTCTAAAATGTGTGCTACAGTAGGACATAGGAACCCTGCATAGCAAATGTGTGTTAAACTCTAAAAAAATGCCTCTGGAAGAGTCCTGCTCCTTAACAATTACAGTCTGAAAATCATTACTTTTCCTTTGAGCTCTAGGGACTTGTAGAAGGTCAATAGTTGTTCGGTTTTCAGGACAGCAAAATGCAATGGTGGGCTTGAAAGGACTTTTTTTTGTGCAGGAGTGGAATAGTATACTAAAGAGTATTTTCTCATTAGCTTGTTTTACAGGAAAAATTGTTATTCCAGTCCTTTTCTGTGCACCCCCAAGAGCACTGGGCTTCCCTGAGCTTTGGGAAGCAGAGCAGTCAGTGCAGCAGGGAAAACTATGAAAAATGTCATTTGTATCTTCCCTTAAAGCCTTTGAATAAATGCTTATGAAATGTGCATTGCTATTTGCCTTGCAAGATGCCTTTAGAAACTCACTTCAGGAACTTATCTTCTTTCTCACCTCCCTGAAACATCCTCTAATCCTGCCCACCAGCCACTGGGGGGGGGGGGGGAATCTCCCTTCCTGCAACATATAGGCATATCTCAAGCTCACACCTCCTGGCTTTGGAGCCTGGTATAAAAGCACAGACCCTTTGAATCCCCTGATTGCCGATAGTACAGCTTGTATCCTGATGATGACTGCTTTGTAGTGAGTTTGTCAGGTTGCCGGTGGCTCCCAAGACCAGTGAAGCATCCTTCCTTGCCATTGTCCTTCCCCTGGATGGGTTTGCTACCACAAGGCCGTGTTTTGGGGGCAGATGTTTTATTTCTGCTGTTGAACCTGATGGAAAATGTTGGCTCTCCAGTGACATGTCTACTTAGGATCCTCCCTGTTCCTGTTGTAGCCAGGCAAACTGAAGGCAGTCTGGGTTAAGGAGAGAGGACAGACAAGATAATGCTGTGCTTTAAGCAGCCTTCACCGCTTTCTTCTGCTGCAGATCACAATGGTACCCAGTCAGGCCAGGTGGAGTTCACCAAGGCGTGGGAGGATTATTGTAAGAAACTAGGTAAATACCTGCTTTTGCACTTTAAGTTTTAATTTGAAAACAGTCTTGTGAAGGGCCCCTTCCCCGAGTGCTGCAGCCCGTTCACAGCTCTGCTACCCTGTCAAAGAGCCGGCCGAGTCGTTCTCCGAGCAGGCTTCCTAGGGACAGACTTGAGAGTGCCCTCCTTGTGGGAGGAGGGGCAGACCCCCACCCCCTACACATGTATTTAGATTTTAATTACTTCCCCCATCTTAAATAAATTAACTGGCTGGGGAAACATTTTGCTGTGAAATGCATTTAGCTGCGTGTTCTTTCAGCCTGCTGCGGACTGTAATTCTCCTAGAAGAAAAGGCATTGAAGGAGGTCCTTTGTTGGCATTAGCAGGTGGACAGTTGAGGCAGCCTTGACCTCTGCCAGAAAAGGTCCTGACTTGTAGCGTTGGTCAAGTCTTTTAACCCGCTTTTATGCCCCTGGACAGGACACTGCTGCCCTGTTCCCTCCACCCACTTCACACTGGCAGTGTATTATTTTCCCCCTTCCCCCCACTTCAAAGCCCCCCTTCGGCCGGCGTCGCAGGGCAGGGCTGCACACGGAGCACGGGCGCTTGGATGGGCTGGGGAGAGCTCTCCTCCACGCGTGTCTCCCGTCCTTGCCTGCCGTCCGTGTGCGTAGCGGCTCACGCTCTCGCTGTGCCTGCCTCTCTCTGCAGTTTTCTAATTGCTGTGTTTTCTGTTCAGGGCTTTTTTTTGTTTGCTGCGTGTCTGGCTGAGGGCTCTTTGCTCTAACCGTGACTAAGGCAAGTGCGGGCATCCCGCCTCTGCACCCGGCTGGCTGGACTCTCCCCTGCAACAGCACTTAGATGTGCTGGGTTGAAGGTGTCTTAGGGCTTCACAGAGGGGGAGTCTGTGCTAGACCAAGGTTTTGGGATCTGTGAGGTCTCTCTCAGTGCAGGCGTTGGCACCGCTTATCTTAGTGCAGCATAGGAGTCTGGAGACTGCGCCACAGAGCCAGTCGTGGCTGTTGGAGGGTGTCGTGGTTGCCTCTCCGGGCGGTGTGTGTGGGCGTAGTGCTGAGGGACCGCGGAGCTGGCTGTGCTTTGTGCAGGGCTCACGGCTCCCTTCGGTCCTGAGGACTCTGCAGCCGGTAGCGGTTTGGCTACCCCAGAGCTGTGTGCTGGGGCAGATGGTACACTGGAGGCTCGTGTGTGGGCACATTGTACAGGCATTGCCCGCCGGGGCTCCTTCAGACATGGTCTGCTGGCGAGAGTCAGGGTGGAGGATGCAGACCCCTGAAAACCAAGTGAGATGACTCAAAACACGGCCATTTCCTTGGCAGCTCCATGGCTGGAGATTGAGGCCTCAGTTCTGTCAGGGGTTCAAACCCTCCGTCCCTGTGCTAGCTGGAGCCTAGGGTGGCTGATGTGCAAACTGAGCAGCTCCCAGCAAATGTGCTGGGAGCACATTTGGACCTGGACCTGCTTGAGCAGGTCCCAGCAGGGGGGACTGGGCTTAATGCCCTTTAACGGGGCACAGGCGAGATGAAATCAGGAATTTGAGCTTGTCCTCAGCTTTCCCTGAACTGAAGATGCCCAACACTGTAGAAAGGTGGAAGCTGAAGTGTGAAGTCTGGGCAACTGAGGTAGATCCAGGGCCTGTCTAGTGGAAAGGTAGGTGTCACTGGCTGGAAACTGTCACCTGTTCCATATTGACGTGCCCCTTGTTGTCATCTTTGCACAGGCCAACAGAGCCAGCAGCAGAACAGCCATCCCGATTACAGCAAAGCATGGGAGGAGTATTTCAAAAAACAGAGTGAGTGAAACAGGGTTATTGGAGATGAATCAACTCTTGTTGTAAACAGAGCTAACGCTAATTCAATGACTTGCGTCTCCATCCCCTGCTGTTGTTAGCTTCCAGTCCTCTACAAAACCCCTTTGGTCCTCTCCTGTTGGTGATGGTGCATGTAGTTCTCGCGCTGGAAGCTCTCAGTTGTGCTGTCTGCTGTTGCGCCTCGGGAGAGGTGCTCCCATTGAACCACAGTAGACCTCGTGTCCACGCTGGCAGTCGGCCTGCCTGGGGGAAACGTAGCACACAGCAAGAACTGATGCTAACAAAAACCAGAAAGCTGAAGCTGGGTCGTTGAGAGGGTAGGAGAGCTCTGCGCACGTGGAAAAACATGGGTCTGGCTTTCTCCACTCTGTTAAGAAGCGCGTGGTGCCAACTTCTGGATTTGCATTTGACACCATGCTGCTGGGGCCTTCGGGCCGAGGATGAAGGGTGCAGGCCTTCAGACCTGTCCCCGCAGCTGCGGGAACGGTCTCTTAATGCTTTCTGGCTGCTGTTGGCTTGTCGCTTGCAAGCCAGCTCAAAGCCTGTCCTGTCGTATCCAAAGAGCAGATAGCCAGTGTCGCTCTTTCAGATGTCTGCAGCTGTTGGAAGGGGGCTGGCTCTTCTTTAAGCTTTACAAAAGGAGATCCTAAGCCTGGGCTTGGTCTTACCGAATTGCTCATCTCTCCCTTTTCCCTTCTTTTCCTCCAGGTCATGCTGCCAGTGCTGCTTCTCAGGCAAGTTCCCAGCCGGACTACACGATGGCTTGGGCAGAGTATTACAGACAGCAGGCTGCCTACTATGGGCAGACACTAGGGCAGGCTCAGGCCCATAGCCAGGTCTGTATTCGTGTTCCCTGAACCCCACTGCTCTTTCCCTTGGGGAACTGGGTACGTTGGCCTTGCCCTGGTGTGGGGACTCTGCTTTGGGTTCACGTGGTGAAGCCAAGAGATATTTTGTGGCTGAGGAAGTGATCACAGAAGTGAGAAACTGCTCACTCCTCCCTGTCGTGTTGTCTCGACATCAGAGTCTTACTTTCCTGTACAGGACGAGGGGGTTTTTTGGGAGAGGGCTGGGAGGTTATTTGTTTATCCTGGGGACCTTTCCTCATAACCCCCAGGCTGTTTTGTGGCTTCGGGGAATTAAAGTAAAAGGAATGATGGAGCCAGGCTGGCGAGGCAGCGCAACACTGGCACGTCGCGCAGTCTGGGGCCATGCGTGCAGACTTTGCCTTTTCTCTTGCGAGCTTTGTGCTAGGAGAGGAGCTGTGCACTTGCCTGGGGAGGGAGCACCCTGTCCTGACAGGGAGGGGAAAACTGTTGAAAAACAATTTGGATTAACCAGCTGCCAAGTAAAATCTCACCTCACCTGTCACTCAGGAGGGTTGTGTGGGATTTATCCTGATCGTACCCACAGGGCATTCTGAGCACTGGGTTTGCAGAGCGAACATCTCGGTATTTGGCAAAAAGTATGTGCAGAGCGCACATATGCCGTGGCGGGGTCAGACGCTTCTCCCCGCTGAATCCTGTTTTTGCTCTGGCTCCTCGGAGCAGGAGCTGGTCTGGATGCAGGCGGCGCGGGGAGCCAGCACCGTCCTCAGGCAGCTGCAGCCTCCCCGCTGCCGTGCTCCGGCACCGCCGAGGTCGAGCGGGGCGAGCCGGGTGCAGGAATCAGCGCTTGCCGCGGGCGCTGGCCAAGTGTGACCTAGAAGCGGTGATAAAAGGGAGTTCTCTTCATTCCTCTCTCAAAGTCTGGCCCTCTAGAGAAGAGAAATCTTGTTCGATAAGAGGCATGAACTCCTGGAAGGAGAGCTCAGGGATAGCAGGCATTAGGGCAGAGATCTCTTCGGCAGCGGTTTGAAGCATCGTTTGAGGTATATATCCTGCTCGGCTGGAACGGGGAATGAGAGACCTGTCTGTGTCGGGGGAGGAGGGCTCGACAGCGTTAAGAATTTGCTGCCGCTGAGTAACTTTTCCTTTTTTCCCCCCCTCTCTCTCTCTAGGAGCAGTAGAACAAGGTCCTCGTGGCAATTTTTTTTTTTTCTTGGAATCATTGTGGAAGAAAACCTTTTTGTAACAGAGGTTTCTAGATTTGCAACATTTTGATGAAGACTTTTCTGTTTGTTTGTGAAACACTAGTTGTAGGATAATCTATACTGAACTTTTCTAAGAATCAGGAACAATTAGTAATGTACTAAACTTATGGACATGCTGGTAATTTTGTTTCCAAATTTGTAAAAAAACAAAACAAACCTCCGGGATTCTTTTTGGAGAGAAGCCAGAGAATTTGCAGGCGCCAAAACGCACCCCAGAGCTGTGACATTTCAACATGTGGTTTTTTGTGTGTTTTTTTCCTTTTAATTTTCGATCTTTTCTGTTGCAACAGAAAGAGTGGCTTGGAAGTCTTAGGTGGTATGTAACAAATCCTAAAAAGAAAAAAAAAAAAATTTTAAACAGTATTTAAATATTCTTAAATATGTAAATTCATTAAATGTTTTACTTCTAATTTCTTGTATCTTGGCTGTCTTTGATTTTATTGCATTTTTTAAAAACTGAACTATGATATGTATTGTAATTAATTATGTGAATTCTGTATTGAGGCAGTTACTGTTTTGCTGTCAGGCAAGTTACGGGCGGGGGGGCATTTTGTAGGGTTTGTATAATTTCTAGAGTCTAAAGGGGTAATATAAAAACGTGTTAATTTTTTTAGCAATACATTTTTTCATGTCTCCATTGCTAGTTGCATTTATGTATCTAAGACCTCCAAGCTTGTTTAAAAAAAAAAAAAAAACAAAACAAAACAAAAAAAAAGAAAAGAAAAAACTTTCCTCTATGCTCTCAGAAATATAAATACTGTTATTTTTAATATTAAAATGAATCTGCTATTAGTACCTTTAACAAACACTGTGGAACTTAAAACCATATAAAAGGTAGTAACTATTTTTTAATTCCAAGGTGTTTTTTGCTTTTTCATTTCTTTTAAATATTTTCTTATCTAATATTTGTCAAATTACCTAGAGAAATAAATGAATCTAGTATTAACCACAGTATGCGCTAAATAATTTTGATTTAATAAAAGGGATAATATGATTTCCAATGTTTACTGTAGTGTTTCTTGTACAGATAACAGTGTATTTTTAAAGGAAAAACGGAATTGAAGCTATTTTTTCTTGCATTTTTAATTGCTCTGCGGGACATTCCGTTTTGAAATGTACTGAAGTTACTGTTCTTGGGTTCTTTCCTTATTTTTCCTTATGCTTGAAATGTCTAACTATAAAGAAACGCGATTGGATAATGTTGAGCATGGTGTTTAAAAAAAAAAAAAGTGTTCTTTTTATTTGACTGACAGTTGCATTTTACACTCTATATAATAAAATTTCCACAAGGTGTCTTGTGGGTGAAGTATTTCCAGTCTGTTTTCCTCCGTGTGCTCCCCGTCCGCTGGCCGAGGTCCCCGCGCGGCGAGCCGGCAGCCCGCAGAGCCCCGCGTCCTCTCGCCGCCGCGCTCGCGCTGCTGCCAGGTCGGGGACGATCAGCGAAGTCAGCTCCAGCCTTAATTCTAGCGAAACTCTCTGAACGTCGCGCCCAAGCGTCTCCTGGCACCGTGACGCTGAGGATTCCCGCAGTAAGGTGCTGTGATTGTGGCTGTTTGGGCCGGGAAGAGCTGTTTTGGAAAAGGGAAGTTTTCTATACGCCAGAGGGGCATGGATTTGCAGCCGTATAAACATTTTATTGCTTGTCAAGGAGGCGGCAGCCCCTGGTTTTAATAGCCTGAACTTGTTGCTTTTTCCATAACTTTGTTTTTGCGGCTGAATCCCTCCAGGACTCGCCCTCCTCCCTGCGAATGGGGCTGCTGGAGAGGGAGAGGGATGCGGAGGGACGCGGCTCTGGCCGTGCTCCTTCATTAGATAGGTTAAGGAGCAGTAACTTTTACTTGGATGTATCCAGGCCACGTTTGGCGATAACTCCAGCCCCTCCCGAGTTCCCTTTCTTGTAAAATAGGAGTTTTGTGCTCCTCTAACCTAAACTAGCTCCATCCACCGCTCCCCAGCCAGCTGTAGGGGGGTTACAGACGGGGGAAGGGAAGAAGATCCCAGCTGCGAAGCAGGGCGCGGGAGGCATGTTGAGAGCCGGAAGAAAAGGAGATGTAGCATCTCTAAATATACCTCCAGAGAATCAAGAGAGACATTGAAAGATGGGATAGTAAAAGCCACTTGGAAAGAGGGGAGAGGGGGGAAAAAATGGCTAGAGGAGGGCATAAAGGCTGCTGATGGGAATTGGGAGTGGGCATTACCGAGAAGACTTCCTTCTAATTCATCTTCCAAGCTCTGTGCCAAAACAGCATTTGGCATGGTTCACAGGGAGCAATTGTGTGATAATGAACCCTAAGGTGTCCCTTAATTGAAGACTGAGTATTACAGATTGTGCCAATAGTCGTAAATGGCACAGGATTGTGGGAGGATGCATTTTCTTAAATGTATCTGTAAGTACAGATTAGCGAGTCTCCCCAGTGAAATACCCATACTATAAATTATGGAAATATCTCCTTCTGATGCAACCTTTTATTGAGGGGGTGGGGCAGCAAAAGAAATAGTTTGCAAGCCTTTGAAATTTGGCCTGTCATTAAGATGGTGCCTGCAAAGCTGGGTTTTCATCAGCAGTCTGGTGGCCTGGAAGACTAAAGTGCTTGAAATGTTCCCAAGTTCAGCAATTTGTTTTCCATTATTGCTGCCTGCTCGGGGCGGAGGGGCCGCAGCCATTGAACTTCTTTCTGTTGTGAGCCCAGGAGGAGCTGGAGAGGGGCAGGGCAGGAGGCGAAGAGACGCCTTGGCACCTCGCGAGGGGCCGGTGACCTCCGGGTTCCTCCAAACCCCGCTCCAGCCCTGCTGCCATCCTGCTCTGGCTGCCCGGGGGGGTCCTGGGGACCGGTGCGAGGGTCAGTCCCACCCCGGGGCTGGCCAGGACGCCTCGCCTTTCACGCTGGGGTCTGTGGGCAGCTCCTCGTGCCTCCTGGCTCGGGTGTGTTGTGCAGCCCAGAAGCTGCTGTGGTGCCTTCAAGCCAAGTCTGTGGTCTCCAAGAGAGGAACCGAGTCTCCTGCTCAGCTCTGGGCAAGCTTAATCCCCAGATAAAGTGGATTAAGCACTGACTGCGTTAGATTTTGTGGCAGGGAGGGTTTGTCGGCCCCTTGGGCAGAAACTGGATGCTGCAAGGAGCAGGGCAGGTCCCCAAGGCACCGCGTAGGAGCCGGCACCTGGGCCGCATTTGGGGCTTTGGGGTCCACCAGCGGTGGTGGGGACGGCGCAGCCTTTTCCTCCTCACAGGGGCCGGGCGTGGGGCCGTGCCCGGGTGTTAATCCCAGGGGACAGCGAGGAGACCTTCCGTTTGGGGAGCGCTCTGCCTCCGGAGCGCGGCGTTTGGGGACGGAGAAACCAGAGCCAAAGACACCCCAGGTGAGTGCCCTGGCGGGAGGTCCCCAGCCCCAGCTCACTGGCTCCCGCTCTTTCCTATCCTCTACAAATAACCTTCCTTCCTTCCAGCACGATCCCTTTCCCGAGGCCTCAGCCCAGGCGCGCGATGGCTTCGCTCCCTCCCGGCGTGGATCCATCACAGTTCTATTCAGCGGCGCGTCTTTCACGGGAGGCATGGCCGTCTCGGCCCCGTGGCAGCCCAGGCTGGGCGGCACCTGCCCCGCTCTTCAGGCACGGAGGCTTATTTCTAAGTAGAAATTTATTACGGTCCTTCTGCAAACCATTTCTGAGCAGCAGCCTGAAAAAGCACGTCACTAAAGCATCTTGTTGGGTTCACGATGACCCCGATGCTCTCCTGTGCTCTATATTCGGTGTGCCTGAACAGGCAAAGGCTATTTTGGGAGCAGAGGGGAGACTTTAAGATAGTCTAAAATACTTTCTTTAATTTTGCATGATTTGAGAACGAACTACATTATGGACGTTGCAAGTTAAACCAAAATGATTATTGAAAGAGACAACCAGGCATGGGGCTTTTTTTTTTTCTTCCCTGAGTATTAAATATTTAATTGCATTAGAGCAACAGTATATTTACAGTAAGCTGGGTGGGTGATGGACGGCGTGGTCGGAGGGAGAGCTCGTGGTATTTAACTTGAAGCTTTTTGACACGATGTGGATGTTCGCGAGGTCCCACCTGTGCTGCTGCTTCTGCAAACCCTTGGTTCATCTCACTCTTGGGAGGGTTTTTGGGGCTCTTGGTGCTTGTAGGGTTGTGGTGCGGGGCGAGGGATCGGGATCTCGTGGTGACAGGTTGCTCCTGTTACTGTTTAATATATCAACGATCTGGACAAGGGGGTCGAGTGCGCCCTCAGTAGGTTTGCAGATGACACCAAGTTGGGTGGGAGGTGTCGATCTGCTGGAGGGCAGGAAGGCTCTGCAGAGGGCCCTGGCCAGGCTGCATCGATGGGCCCAGGACACTGCCTGAAGGTCAGCAAGGCTCAGGGCCGGGTCCTGCACTTGGGTCACAACAACCCCATGCAACGCTGCAGGCGTGGGGAGGAGCGGCTGGGAGCTGCCCGGCGGGAAAGGACCTGGGGGGGTTGGTTGACAGCCGCCTGAATGCGAGCCAGCAGTGTGCTCAGGTGGCCAAGAGGGCCAATGGCATCCTGGCTTGTATTGGGAATAGTGTGGCCAGCAGGACCAGGGAGGTGATGGTGCCCCTGTACTGGGCACTGGTGAGGCCGCACCTCGAGTGCTGTGTTTGGTTTTGGGCCCCTCACTACAAGAAGGACATCGAGGTGCTGGAGCGCGGCCAGAGAAAGGCAACGAAGCTGGAGCAGGGTCTGGAGCACAAGTCTTACAAGGAGCGGCTGAGGGAGCTGGGGGGGCTCAGCCTGGAGAAGAGGAGGCTGAGGGGAGCCCTCATCACTCTCTGCAACTGCCTGAAAGGAGGCTGTAGCGAGGTGGGGGTCGGTCTCTTCTCCCCAGGAACAAGCGATGGGACGAGAGGGAACGGCCTCAAGCTGCGCCAGGGGAGGTTTAGTTGGATATTAGGAAAAACTTCTTCACCGAAAGGGCAGTCAGGCACTGGCACAGGCTGCCCAGGGCAGGGGTTGAGTCCCCATCCCTGGAGGTATTTAAAAGCCAGGCAGACGTGGTGCTTGGGGCGATGGGTTAGTGCTGGGCTTGGCAGTGCTGGGTTAACGGTTGGACTTGATGATCTTAAAGGTCTTTTCCAACCTAAATGAGTCTATGATTCTATGATACCTGTGCAGATAAAGGTGTCAAGGTATCCTGTCAAGCAGCACACGGGTGTTTTATTCCATGTAAGGAGTTGTTTAACCTTCATTTGGATGGTTTGGAGGTTTTTTTTCCTCTGGATTACCTGTGAGTAGCAGTGGTGCAGGGTGGCCGTTGCAGACGGGTCATTTCTGTGCTCTCTTAGGGCTGGAAAAGACACAAAGGGAATTTTCCACAACTTTTCATGCTGGAAATCGGCAGAAACCGGGCACTGGGAAACTGCTTACAAGAGGGGCACCAGAATTAGGTGATGTGAGGATGAGCTGAAACAGCTCCCTGGTCCATTGGCGCAAGGGGACAGCAGTCCCCGGAGGCGAGGGCAGCGATCGGGCGGGCACCAAGCCCCCATCCTTGTCTTGGCGTCACCTTGGCGGGTGCTGGAGATGGAGGGGGTTGGCAGGGAGGGACCGGCCACCCCTGGGACAAGGGGAACAGGGTGCCCGGGTCCCCCCTGCCACCTCCCTCCAGGTCTGGAGCGCCTGGTTTGAGGCAGGCGACCCAAAAGAGCATCTCTGGGGTTGACATGGGGGCAGGTACCAAGAGCCCCCCAGATTATCTTCCCACTCTGCCCCTTATCACTTGAGGAAATCCTATTTCAAGGCCGCTATAAAGAAGCCTCTGATCTTTGCAGAGGCCGGCTCACTCCCCTTTAATCCCGGCCGGGCCAGGGTGCAGGTGCCACGGTCCCGGGGGATTAGACGGTCCCTTCCCTTTGTGCGAGCCGTCACTCACCGGCAACCGTGCCCCGGCGAGCCGCACCGACCGGCGGGGCTCCTTGTTTGGGCCATTCACCGGGGAATATTAAACTTTGCTGCCGTGGAGTCATTACACGGGGAGGCAGGGGCCGCCGCTCTGTTTGTTTTGGAGAGAATAGGGCTGGCAAAGGGCAGGAGCCACGGGAGGGCTCGTCTCTCCCCGCTGCCTCCTCGGCCCCGCGGCCTGGGTCACCTGCCTGCGGGGCAGCCCAGCTCCCGGTACCCATCCCTGTCCTCCGCCTCAGCCGAGCACGGCCTCGCTCCTCCAGCGTGTCTGGGCTCGTCCCTGGCCCCGGGGATGCTGCCAGCCACGGTCCGGGGAGGCTGGGCTGGACCCCTCGGACCCTGGTCTTGCCCAGCCTTAGCCGCCATCTCCCAATGCCGGCTCCTGTAATCCCCCCATTGCAGCCAGCACATGGGTACGGCAACCACTGGAGCGGCACGGCCAGCGTGGCCCTGGCCCCGGCCCTTGTGGGGAGCAGAGAGAGGGCAGGGGGGAGTGATGGGGCTCACACACGCCCTCTCCCCATGGGCAGCTCGCCCTGCCCTGCCCTGGGCGCTGGCCCTCTCCGGGCTGGTGTCTCGGTGCAGTCACCAGCGTGGGTCCCAGTCTGGCAGCTGGAGCTGCTGCTGCAGGAGAGATGGTGATGGGATGCAGGAGAGACAGCAGTGGGATGCGGGAGAGACGGCAGTGGGGTGCGGGAGAGATGGCGGTGGGATGCAGCAGAGATGGTGGTGGGATGCGACTGTCCCAGCCCCAGGTCACTGCCAGAGGGGTGGAAAAGGTGCAGAGATTTTCCTGCTTCTCCAGTCCAAATCCCCCCTCGCTCCCTCCTGCTCCGTGCTGTCAGGGAGGAGCCTCTAACAGGGGGGAGCACCTTTGGCATCCACCCTGGGTGCAGAGACCACCGAGATGAGGGCAAGCAAGCAGGGGCTGTGCCTGGCCCCACAGCCTGGCCCTGGCCTTGCCAGGACTCCCAAGGAGCACCTGGCCGCTTCAAGGAGGTTGAACCCCCCGGTGCCTCATTCACCCCCAGCCAACACCTTTGGTCATGGGCAGAAAAGCCATCATGAGGCTATTTTACACTTTGTGTTTCCCAGCAGCTCAGCGAGGGCCTTGCGGTGCTGGGGCTGCCTCGGCGGGTGCTGGCATACAGCTGCCCCGTGCCACCGGCCCCGCTCGCCGAGCCGCAGCGCCGCAGAGGCAGCCGAGGAGTTACCGCCGTGATTTGCCACAGTCACGTTTCATTTCGAGGCTGCCTGAGCCCCACGGAGGAGTCGGACGCAGCCGGGAAGGCGCGGATGGTGGGGTTTTTTCCTCCCATTTGCTTTTGTGCACTCTGCCCCCCTTGCCAAAATAATCCTGGAAATACTACTTAAAAATAAGAAAGGGAAGAAAAAATGCAAGAAAGCGAACAAGAGCGGAGGGGAGAGCACTCAGCATCTCTGCTCGGCTCCGTGGCCTCCCGCAGAGTGAAATGGAGGCGAATAATGCCCTAAAGCTCCTTCTCCGAGCAGTGCAATCAGCTCGCCTGGTTCGGAGGGCTGCAGCGCTCTGCGCCGGGGTGTTTGCCAGGAGGGTCATGGCTTCACTGCACCAACCCCCCCCCCGCCCAGAGCCACTGGGCACCCGCCGAGGGGCTGGCACCGCTGCGGGGCACCCCGAACCCTCCCCGCTGCTCCTCACCCCGCTGCCGGAGGAGAGCAGGGACAGCCAGGCAGCATGAGGTTTGGAGGGGGGCAAGGGTCCATTCGGCTCCATCCCATGGATGTGGCACCTTGGGGATGACCACTCTCCTCCTTTTCACCCCTGGGGAGGTGGCAGCGCATCCACCCGTGTGTGCCCTGTGTTGGCACGGGTAGGAGGGATGCTGGGGGCTGCCCCAGAGCAAGGGGTGCACCCATGGGGACCCCCTCTCGGTGCCCCGAGCCAGCTGTGGCCCCATCGGCACGTGATGAAGCACCCCAAGCGATGGGGCAGGGGTGCTGCGTGGGCCCCAGAGGGCTGGGTGGCGGCATGGGGGGGGCATGGGGACCAGCGAGGGACCCCGTGCTGGGGTGGGGGGCAGCCAGCCCGCCGGACCCCCCAGCCCAGGCTCACCCCGGGCATCGCCTCGTCGCCCCATCCCTCCTGCTCCGGGGTGGACGGCGGCGGCGGCGGGAGCGTTCCCGGGCGCAGGTAACATTTGGGTGCATTCCCATAACCGAGTGCTGCCAACTGCTGCGGCGGCAGGGCCGGAGCCCCCTCTCCAGCGCCGCTGTTTGCTTTACAGCCTCCTTAGCCCCTATTGAGGCTTTTCAGCTCCGGCCCCTTCAGGGGGTTTAAGTAGGTAAAACCTGAGGAAGAGGCTATTTTCCTCCCTCCCTTTTGAGCCCTGCCTTGTGCCCAAAAGGCCCCCTTGTTTCACGCGTGCCAGTCACCTGGCTGGGCCCCCAGCCCCTTTCTCTCCCAGCCTCCCCTTTCTTTCTCCTTTCTCTCTTTTGACTTTTCCAGGAGCCCTCGCTCTCCAAACGAGCTTCAGATTGGATCCAGATTGAGGTCCCTTTGTCTTTCAAGGGTTGTACTAAGCTAATTAAATGTGATCCCAACAAATAAACGCAGATCTCCCCATTACATTCAGGCCTGCCTTTCAGGCAGCACCGGGCGGCCCCTCACCCCCGCCCGCTGCGCACAGGGTCCCCCTCATTGAGTCCCGGCCATTGAAAGCACTGCCAGGATTTCTTTTGTGCCGGGGGTCTCCGAGCCCTTTTTCCATCAGAAAAGACCCCCAAACAGCAGCTCGGCCTTTGTGAGTTTGCAAGCAAACGCCAAAGAAAAGCCCCCTGAATGCTTTAATAAATGACACATTTAGCAACTTCGGAGGCGCCTGGCTCCTGCGGCAGCCGCAGGGGTGCCATGATCCCTCCTGCCCCCCCTTCCCTCCGGCTCCCGGGGCATTTGCAGCCCGTGGAGGTGCGGGGGATGCGGCCAAAGCAGCTGACCGCCTCGGCTCCCCGCCCGGCTCTCGCCGCCGTCCCCCTTCCCGCGGCGCTCGGCGGGGCGCACGGAGCAGGTGATGGGGTCGGGCTGGCCGCGCCGCGCCGGCCCCGGGCACCAGGGCGCCGGGCAGCGGGCAGGGCGCAGCGGGGCGGCCGGGGCCGGGGGGCTTTTGAACCCGGACCCCGTGAGTCCCTTCGGCCGGTATTAGCGCTGGCAAATCCAAAATCGTCTTTAATGACACACACACACCCCCCCCATCACCACCCCACCCGGGTCGGGGGCTGCGCTGGACTTTTCTCAGCTCAACTAATATCTTTTTAATGACTTTGGGAGGGGGCAGAGCCCGGCTCTGCCCTAGAGCCTGGATTGCTCCAAACAGATGTTGGGGCAGAGGGAGGGGGATGCTCTTCCCTGCCAGGGACTTTCTTCTAGAGTTCAAACGAGAGGGGAGCTTTCAATCACCGCTAAAAATGTATTTCTCCCCATTGAACAATGGGCTCCTTTCTGCGCCCGGGGGGACTCGGCTGCGATCGCGTTTCTGCTGCCGGCGAGGAGAAACCTCCGGTTTTAGAGCAGGAAAACTCAGCTCCGAAAAGGGCTCTGCCCTGCGCCGGTTATTTCCCAGCTCCGCATCCCGCCTGCCTTCGCCCCCCTTACAGAAAAAAAAACCCAACCCACATCGTAATAACGAAGGAATAATCACAATTTCGCGGCTGTAGCCGTGCCCCGCCGCGCACAGGAGCCGCCCGGAGCTTTTTGCGGCGAAGCCGGGCGGTTTGCGGGGTTTGAGGAACGAATGCGGGCGGGCACCGGCCCGGGGCAGCGGCGGCTCCGCGCCCCTGCGCGCCCGCGGAGGCAGCGCCCGGCCCCGGCGGCCCCACAAGAGTTAAATTTTAAAGCAAATCAAATTCCCATTGGCCACTGTATATTATCTCAGCAGTCTTCATTTGATACCTCTTTAATACAGAAAGGAGCTTTTCAAACCCCTTTTCTCTCTTTTCTCCCCGCCACTCTTTAAGAGCAATAAATGTTCAACTGCAATAACTATAAATCAATCTCCGCTCTGTTCAAATCCTATTCATGCGAAGGGCTGGAAGAGGGGAGAGAGCTCCCCCCTCCCCCCCGCCCCCCAAAAAGCAGCTGCTGGGCTCTAATCTCCTTTCTTGCACTGTCATTCACCCTCATTTTTCCTCCATCACCCCATCCCTGCAATCTTTTCTTGTTTTGCTTTTCTTTTCTCTCTTTGCTGCATTATGATCCCATGTCTCCCCTCATCAGACCCCAACCTTGTCCAGATCCTGACCATCCCCTTGTAGGCTGTGAAAGAAAAGAAGAGTCCATGGATGTCAAATTGGTCTCAAAAAGACCATGAAAGATTGATTTGCTCCACTTTTCTTCTGCCTGACATTATTTCTGAGGGTCCTGAATGGGAAACCAGAAAGTCTGGGACTGGAATAAAGATGTTCTCTCTGTAAGGGGGAGACGGGGGGGAAAAATGCCCATTTACTCCTGGCCCATCAACCCTGCAAAACAGAGCAAAAGAAAAGAGGACTGTGGCTATTCAAAGTCAGACCAATATGTACACCTCCCAACAATATGCCAATATACTGAGGGCTTCTCTATTAACACCCATGAATATTAAAGTGCTCACTAAACGCTCAGAAGGAACTTTGGGAATATACACATGAAAATACAAGCAGCATTGTGCGGGGCTCAGAACAATGGGGCGGCGATAATGGCCCTTCTCTATTAACAGCCATGAATATTAAACTTGTTTCCTCTTAAATGTTAAAAAGGAGGGATAGCTGCGATATTAAAAAAGAGAAACGGGGCGGGGGGGGGGGGGGGACGGGACGACGACGACGGGGACGACACACACCAAAGCACCTTCCTAGGACCGGGAAGAAGCTTTGGGAAACAGCTGGGGATATTTAAAACCACGCAGAAAATGGAAGGATTTTTTTTTCTTTTCCACCTTTTTCCATCGCCCCCGCTCCGAGCCCCCGCAGCCGGGACCGGGGCTGCAGCGCAGCCCGCACCGGAGCCGCCGCTTATTTTAGGAGCATCTATTTATTTTATTTATTTTTTTCTTTGTCCCGGGATAACTTGCGGGTTGCTCTTTGTCCTGGGGAGGTGGGGGGTAAAAAAAAAAGCTATCCGAGGGGCTCGCTCGCCTCGGCGGCAGGGGAAGCGCCGTGTTGTGAGAGCTTTCCACCTGATGCGTTGCATTTAGCGAAGCTGAAATATTCACACGCCGCGTCGGCTGACGGCTCCTATAGCCAAAGTCCCGGAAAAAAAAAAAAAAAAAAACCCAAACCCAAAATAAACTTATTTTTGTGCATATTAAAACCCAAACCGAACCCTGGCAGGTTGTTACCCTCCCCTTTCTAGGGCAGCGCTGCCTCTCTCCGGGCAAACCCCCTCAGTAACCGCAGGTTTGGGTTGATTCCTGACATTTGCGCTTCTTTTTGATTGGGTTGATAGAAATAATTGCACCTGGGTTGGAACATGGTTTTGGCCGGGCGGCCCTGCCAAGGGGAAAAGCCGCCCGACGGCTTCACCCTCTCAAATGCCCCCCGGGGGCCGGCAGCGGCCAGCCCCGGCCCCGGGCAGGGCTGGGACCCGGCGGGGCCGCCCCGGGGCCGCCCCGGGCTTTGGAGCGCAGGACCCGGCCTTTGAGTGCTTGAGGAATTTGGGGGCCCATCCTTCTTCCCCCGGCCCTTTACAGCCCCTCGTCCCCATGAAAATCAAAAGACCAAGGCTAAGGAGAGGGCTCTAAGCTCCGACACAGCAGGACTGGGTTTAAATCCAGGCGAGATTAACCCTTTGCTGAGCCGGCAAAGCTGCGGGCCCCGAGGGAGGGGAGCGCTGAATTTGTGGGGGCCGCTCTGGTGTCGCCTTCCCGGGGGACAGGGGTGGCTGCGGGGCTCCCGGGGCTCGGCGGGGCGGGGGCGGCTGGGCACCGTGCCTGGCCGGGGAGCGGGTTTGGGTGCGGAGGGGGGAGGCTGCGGCGGCAGAGCCCCGGAGATGCTGCAGCCTCCGCCGGGGGGGGCCCGGCCCTGGGGGGAGGCGGCAGGACGCGGTTGCCGTTGCGGGGAGGTGGGGGGGATCCACTCCGGCCCCTTTCACCCGTGGGCACAATTCTCGGCCTTTCCCACCTTTCCCTGGGAAATGCAACGGGGATGCGGGTTTGGGGACCGGCCGGGCTGGAGGGTGCAGCCGGGCGAACTTGGCCCTGGGTGCAAGCGGGGCCCGGCCCCGTGGCACGGATCCCCCCGGTTCCGTGCTTGGGGACCCTCCCCGGGATTTGGGCGGCAGCGCCGGCTCCTCCCGGGGCCTCCGGTACGGACCCGCCGGGCCGGGGATGCGGGGCACAGCGGGGAGCCGCGGCGGCTCGGAGCTCCCGGGGAAGCCCCGTCCCGTTCCCCCGGGGCCGCGGGGGCCAAACGCCGGCGAGCAGCGGGGGCTGGCGGCGTCGGGGCCGCCGATTTCGTTGTAAGCGCTCAGCGGCCCCAAAGCACCGCGTTTTCCCCCCAAAACGAGCGCGGGGAGAGGGAGGGGAGCGGGGCCGTGCGGGACCGTGCCCGAGGGTGCGCCCCGTCCGTGGGGCAGCGGGGCGGGATTTTCTGCCGGTTTCGTTGCTTTTTCGCCCTGCCTGGGGGCAGGTGCCCGGGTTTGGGTTTGCCTGAGCCGGTGCGCGGGTATATGTGTGTGTAAGCGTGTATATGCGTGTGCATGTGTGTGTGCTCGCCGCGTCCCTCCCTCCTCCAGCCACCCCACCCCCGGGGAGGGGAGGGGAGGGAGGGAGGGAAGAGGGGGGGGGGGCTCCGACGGCTCGCCTCGCTCCGGCAGCCCCAGTCTCTCCGCCAACGTCAGGGAGGTCATTAATAACCAATTAGGAGGGTCAATGAAGCTCATATATAGCCGGGCGGGAGCCGCCGAGCGGCACGGAGCCCGGCCCGCCGCCCGCGCCCCGCCGAGCCCGGCCCGCCCGCCGCCTCGCCCCCATGATGGGCTCGGTGCTGCCCGCCGAAGCCCTGGTGCTCAAGCCCGGGCTGAAGCCGCAGGGGCTCTCGCTGGCCGAGGTGATCACCTCCGACATCCTGCACAGCTTCCTCTACGGCCGCTGGAGAAACGTCCTGGGCGAGCAGCTCTTCGAGGAGAAGAGCAGCCCCAAGACCGCCTTCACGGCCGAGGTCCTGGCTCAGTCCTTCTCCGGAGGTGAGTGGCGGCCCCCGGCCCCCCCCCGGCCCCCCCCCGGCCCCGGGACCGGCCCCCGCCGCCCGGCTGCGGCCCCCGCCGCCCCGCTCTCCCCCGGGCGTGTAATAGCAGTTGACTGGGGAAGAAGGGTTTTAAATTCATTTGGTTAACTTGGGCTTGACCTGAGAAAGTTCCCACTTAAACCGCGGGCTGGGGGGGGCCGGGGCCGCCCCGCATTCAGCCGCCCCGGACAATATCTTTTCTCTCGCCCCGGCATCGCCGGGGCGTCCCGGCTCCCTTTTCCCCCTCTCGGATTTCTGTTCCTCTCTTAATTTACCATGAAGGCTAATTCCATTTCCATTCACGATATGTCAACCATCTCATCTCCCCATTTTGTAAGAGGAATTCCTGGGCCCTTTTAAACAAGCCCTTGCGCCATTCAGGCACAATGTACCGCTACAGCATTCCTAAAGGACTAATGAATTTAGAATTAGCAATTTCTTTCTAGTTGAGTTTAATGAATGCAGATCACTTTAACAGCATGACAAATTGCTGGATGGGCCGAAATAGACACCATTTAACCCCCTTTCTCAGCCCCGCTCCCTCGCCCAGCCCGGGCTGCTTTTCCCAGGTACCTCCTCAATGCCCCGGGGGGGAACCTTGTACCGCTTTGTAGGAGCTCGGCTGGGCGTTTAAAAGGCTCAGCCCCGGGATTTGGGCTGGGGCCGGGGCGGGGGTCCCCGCTGCCCCCCCTCCCGGGCACCCCGGCCCTTCCCCGCGGTGGGCTGGGAGGCGGCGGGTCCCTTTTCCGAGCCCGCTCCCGCCGCCCGCAGAGGTGCAGAAGCTGTCCAGCCTGGTGCTGCCGTCGGAAGTGATCATCGCCCAGAGCTCCATCCCCGGGGAAGGGCTCGGCATCTTCTCCAAGACCTGGATCAAGGCTGGTACCGAGATGGGACCGTTCACGGGCAGGGTCATCTCGCCGGAGCATGTGGACCTGTGCAAGAACAACAACCTCATGTGGGAGGTAACGACACCCTCCCCGTACCCCCAGCCCCGGCTGGCCCGAGGAGAGGCAGGGACGGGGTGCTGGGGCCCGGGGGCTTTGTCCTGTGCCCGCGTGCTGTCAGGCATCCTCCCCGTGCCTCAGTTTCCCCGTTCACGCAAAGATCTGGCAGGAGAAGGGCAAGGCTTCTTCAGCCCTCAGGGTGCAGCCAGCTCTCGGACAAGCCCCAAAACGCTGCTGCCCATGTCCCGTGCTGCAGGATCGCGCCCTGCCCTTCCCCGTCGTGGTGAAACACCCGGCTGGCAGCTGCCCGCACCGTGCATGGCGGGCGAAACCAGCTCTGCCCCGTCCCCCGCTTTGTCCCAGCCCCGGTGTGGGTAACCCCGAGTGAAGCCCCCCAAACGGGGGGATCTGAGCTGCCAGGACATCACGCATTAATGCCCACCTAGTAGAGGGGGTTTTCCTAATTTTTTTTTTCCCCACTGAGTGTCAGACTTGCATTTTTTAGTTATTATTAATTATTATTATAATTTTTATGCCTAATAGAAACTTGCCTCACCTTTCCTGCCACCCTGCCAAGCGTCTTTGCCTGAGGGCTGGGTCTGGCAGGCGCTTTCCTCCTCCACCCAGGGATGCCCCGCTCCTGTGGGCAGCTGCAGGAGGCTGAGGAGCCCCTTCGGGGCCGAGCTGCTGGAGGGGCTCTGCCGAAAGGGGGGATCGAGGCAGGGAGCTGGGTTACCCGGGTGGGCATGGGCTGGTGGGGCCAGCCGTGCCTGCCCAGCGAGAGCAGGGCACCCTTCCTCAGCCCCGCTGCGGATGCGCGGTCCAGCGCCATGAGCAGGAAGGGTTCAGGCAGCTCCCGGCCGCAGGCAGCGGCTCCCGGCTGCAGTCAGGGTCTCAGCCCCGAGGCTGAGGTGGCTTTGAGCTTGTCCTCGGCCGGAGACTTTATCCCAGAGGCAGGAGGTGGAGGGGCTCAGTCCGTTGCGGGCAGCATCGCTACCAACCGCTCTCTCCCCCTCCCAGGTCTTCAACGAAGATGGCACGGTGCGGTACTTCATTGATGCCAGCCAGGAGGACCACCGCAGCTGGATGACCTACATCAAATGTGCCCGGAATGAGCAGGAGCAGAACCTGGAGGTGGTCCAGATCGGGAACAGCATCTTCTACAAGGCCATTGAGGTAAGCGGGGCCGAGAGGCAGCCGGGCAGCCGCAGGAGGGGAGCAGGGTGCCGGGACCCCCCCACCCCACAGACCCTCCCTTGTTCTGTGGGCCATTGCTGGGGTGCCTGTGGGAGCACAGGGTGGCTTTGCTGTCACTGGCACCCAGATCCCCTGGGAAGGGCCATTGCAAGGGGTTTAGGGAGATCCCAGGGAGCAGCGAGTGGCCTTCCTCCTCTCTGTCCCCTTTCGGTGGGCTCATGGGGTGACGTGTGCTGAGCAGAGGGAGAGCAAACGCTGCCCAAGCTTGTTTTGGGGTGTAAAGCATGAAAAGAGCTGCAATCCTGGCCCAGCCGGGGCTTTGGGCAGGAGCGGGGTTTTGATGCTGTCTTGAAAAACAGGATTTTGTGCCGAACCTGCTTCTCTGTAGCAGGGAAAAATTTGGGGGGTTTCTGTGAAACCCAGGTGCTGAGTGCAGGCTGCACCTGACTCTGCACAGCTTTCGCCCAGGGGGTCACAAGCGGCTCTGGCTGTAAATGGAGCACGAGAGGGGGATCGGGGCTGCCGGAGCCAGGCAGGGAGCCGCAGAGCGGGCAGGGTGCGGCGCTGGCACAGCCGTGCCTTGGGCTGTCTGCAGCGGGCTGTGGGGAAGGGCCTCATCCTGCCTGCCTCATCCATGCGCTCCCTTACGAAGCGTTGGTGGGCACGGGCCCAGCGGGGAAGCAGGGATGGGCACTGGGTCCCAGGGCACAGGCTGCCGTGCTGCGGGGTGAAGGCTGGAGGTACCCCCATCCCACAGCTCCCCGCAGGAGATGCTGGAATGGAGGCTGGTGTCCAGCTCCCTGGCAACGTTGATGCTACATGCGTACAAGTCGCGCAGTGCCAGCGGTGTGATGGCGGGGACCAGCCCTGCTTGTGCACAGTGTCCCCACAACCCAACGCTGTTGCGGGTGGAGGAAGGTGGTAGCTCAGGGAGGTGTCCCTGTGCAGCTGCTTCAGCTTAGAGTCGTGAGAGGGAACATCTCCCACTCCGCTCCATCCCAGACCAGCACTGTGGGACCGTCCCTCTCCAGTATCGGGGCTGGAGTCTCGCACGCTCAGGAGGGTGGGCTCCCGTGGCTGCTTGCAGTTGGGAGAGGGTCTTAGCTGGGACAGAGCACAAGTGCCCGCTGGTTCCGTGGGCAGGGGCAGCTCCCCGGATCTATCTGGGCTCCTGCGCTGGCTTACAGAGGAGCAGATGCTTAAATGCTCCATGGCACAGGACCACGGCTCAATCCTGCACTGAGCCAGCATTGGGGCTGGGTTTAGGATGGCCGCAGCGGGATGGGAAAGGCGAGTGGGTGGGTAAGAAGAGAACAGGTATTTTCTGCTGCGGGAGGGTCCTGTGTGCCACCTCAGGGCTCTGCCGCCTTTCCCCGTGCAGCGCTGCAAGAGCCCCAAGTGCTTCTGTGCTGCTCTCCCCATCCTGGACACCCCTCCATAGGCTTCAGCCGTACCTGGTTTTAAGACCCGATATTCTTGTGGGCAGCTGTGCCTGTTGTGACAGCAGCTTAATTGCTTTTTATTACTGCTCTTAAATTATACAAAGAAGTAAAATAATTCCAGGTAGCCATGGTGTAATTAGGAATACAGCCATGTTTCTCACACCTTGTGCGTGCATGGACGATGGGGCAGGTGAGCCGATATTTGGGGAGGTGCATGTAGAGGCCCCGTACCGTCGCAGTCAATCTGCAGGCTTGCTCCCGGGGCTGAAGCACCGAGTGCCAGAGCAGGATGAGTTTAATTCCCTCAGCACAAGCAGCAAAGTTGAAATGTTGAGAGTGCTGAGGCCTGGGTGATGGGGAGGTGAAAGTGGTGAGGAAGGGTGCGTGCTGTCACACTGCGGCGTGCTCCCGGGCACGGCAGGCGCCCGGCGGTGCTGCTGCTCCTGCTGCCACCGGGTCGGCATGGGTCCCTCCGTGCCAGAGGAGCAGAAGGGGCCGGGGCTTTCCATGTGAAGGGAAGGGAAGCATGGAGTGTGTGAGGAGCTGGGTCACAACCGGGCGCGACAAGTCAAGGATCTGCGTCTTTCCTGGGCTTCCCGTTCCCGCCTGTGCAACACGCCTGCAGGCACGTGTGCATGCACGCCTGCAGTCCAAAATCCATCTCTTGTTCAAACTCACTGGGGTTTGCACCCAACAAGAAAAGGAAAAGCAAGAAAAGATTTTCCTTTTGTGGGTCTCTCTCTCCGCTTGCTAATCCCCTAGCGTGGAGTCGTGGGCACACAAACGCAGCATCTCCGACCCATGCGAGCTCCCCGCTTGTTACCCACGCTCCTGCCTTGTTGCCTCCCTCACCACAAACCCTTGGACGGAGAGCGCAGCATCAGGATACGCAAACACCGATCGGATCTTAGCGGCGCCCGCTCTCAGCAGCACGTGCGTCCATGCACGGGTGCTGTCACCCTCCATCCCCTCCGCAGCCTCCTGCCTCCGCCCGCAGCATCCCCTCCCCGGCGGGCACCGAGAGCTGCCTGGCTCCCGTCGCTCTGCACCCACCTCTGCTGCACCGCGACTCCAGCACAATATCCCTGAGGATGCTTTTCTTAGGATGCCTTTCTCACTTACCCACGACAAAATCAGATTTAGTGGGTGCCTTTTTCACTATTTGCCTTAATATTTTTACATGCTTTGCCCGTTCCTGCCCTTACTTGCTAGTTTGTTTTTTTTTTTTTTTTTTCCCCGTCCTCTTCCTCAGCAATTTCAGGTTGCCGCTGCTGGAAAATAAAGTGAGGGCAGTGAGTTTTGGCCTTTGATCTGAAGGCCATGAGATTCCTGGGGGGGGGCAATTTAAATTGCTTTGGGGTGCATGCACGTGGGTGCTCACCCGCTGCTGGCATATGTACACCAGCTCCAGCAGAATATAGACATGCATGCACACGTGCAATGTGTTTTATCCTTTTGGCAATATTTTATTCTATTTGCTTGTATTAAAAATAACTCATTTTCTGTTAAGAGAAAATGACACCAAGAAACAGCACCAGTTTGGGATGAGAAATGATATCAGCTTCTCCTGCCTCCCTCCCAAATTCCTACTCTGCAGCCCCAGACGGACACTTAAACATATGAAGCCAAATTCCCACTGCTTTCAGGTGCTTAAAACTAGGTACATTTTCAGTGCTTACGTGATCTAACTTAAGATCTGTGTTTCATGCGGATGATGCTTTTCTTGGACTACTCTGGGTATGGAAAGCTGTCCTCTGAAACGGGGGACTTTCCCATTTCTAAATTAGGTTCTTAACACTAGGGACCTGCAAGGGAAAAATATGTGTATTTTTTTTATTAAGTGATGTTGTTATCAGTGTTGCCTGAAGCAGCTGCTCCGGTGTGAGAGCATCCATCCTCCCAGCCACGGCTGCTTCACGTGGGGTGGCTTGAACGGCGTTCCCAGGCTGCTCGCTCCGGCCGCCCCGGCAGAGCAGGAACATAATGGGAACAACAGGGGAAGAAGAAGTGCCATCGTTTCAGGGAAACAGGGGCAGGGGTAGTGCAGAGCCCTTTCCTGGCCCTATAGATCTCCTTGGGCTGTTGCAGGCACCGGGGCTTTGGTCTGGGATGTAGGCAGCATCTTGCACCCGAGCCATGCTCTCCTATAGCAGCACCCGAGCTCTCCTCTGATCCCCGGGCTGGCGAGTCCTGCACGGGTGCATCTGCATTTCCACCTGCTAAAATAAGCCCCGGCGGGGCTGGGTGGGAGATGCTGCCTGTGCCCTACAGCAGGAGGGTGCCAACGGCTCCGTCCAGAGCCGAAACGCTCTGCAGGAGCACTGAGCCAGGGCTCTGTGTCATGGCTCCCTGCTTTGGTCTCTGTCCCTTGTGCCTTGCTGCAGTTCCTGAGTCCACAAATGGCTTATTTCTCCGTGTGCCTCCGTGTCCTTGTCTCCCTGAGCTGCAGGGACCTCTGGGTCCGTCACTCCAGAGGCCCCAGCTCTGTCTGTGTGCTCTGTAGCTGCTTATTTGCCTGTCACATTTGTGGCCCAGCCTGGGGGAGACCCCGGTGCCGGTTTGTGCTGGTGGTGGATGGTGCTGAGCCGTGCCATTGCCTCCAGCACTGCAGCCTGGGCTGTGCTGTGCCTGCCTGGGGGGTGCTGGGGACCGCTGGCAGGTCCCAGACGGCAGCAGGGTCTGGCAGGAGATGGGGTATGGCCAGTGCAGGTCTGAAGTGACTGGCGGAGGATGCACAGGGAGCCATTCACCGTCCCCTGCTGACACCCCTTTCTGTATCTCTCTTTTTAGATGATTCCTCCAGACCAAGAGCTGCTGGTCTGGTACGGGAACTCCCACAACACCTTCCTGGGCATCCCGGGTGTGCCAGGGCTGGAAGAGGAGCAGAAGAAGAACAAACATGGTAGGTAACAACGGAAACAGCCGTGGGTGCAGCATCTCTGCCCGTTCTCCGTTCACCCTGTCCCCAGCCCTGAGGCCCTGTAGTGGGCATGGGGCAGGGAAACCCCAGGGGATATGTCAGATCCCCCAGCTCTCTGGGGAGAAACACACAGACTATGAGGCAGATCCATACAGCCTGAGCAGGTCCTCAGTAATTTGAGGGGTGGCCTCCGGGCTGGTTTGCCCACGGCTATTGCTGGTGTGGTGGCCAGCAGTCGCTGCCTGACCCAGCCGGGCAGGGAGGAGCAGGGCAGACGTGTGAGCGGGAGGAAAGCAGCCCCAATGCACTGCGAAACGCTGAGTGGATGCAGCTGCCTATGTCCCCACTCTGTATTTAACAGATCTTTCCCCAAATCACCATCGCAGGAGGCTTTTCTCTCCCGGAGCTTTTGCTCTCTGCTTGAATGGTCGTTCCTCGAGGTGCTCCTCTGTGGGCAGGCACCAGAGCTCTCGGGCACTTTTAGGGGATGCTGTGTTCAGAGCCAGACCCCATCTGTGCTCCCCAGCCCCGCTCCTTGTTCTGAAAGAGCTGGGCCGGAGCCCGGTGGAGCAGGGGGAGAAGCCGGGACCAACGCAGGGACGGCGTGCTGCTGCCGAAGGGCCCAGGCTGGAGGCCAGGGCAGCGCGGCCGTGGGCTGGGGGTTCCTGTGCTCACTCGCTCCAGCTCTACTTGCAGCCTGGGGAGGAGAAAAGCGCTTTTTGTGCCCGTCTACGGGGGAGACAGGTCAGCTTGAGTTTTCCCCCTCACCTATATTTGGGTGAGCCCGTTCCCAACTCTGGCCCCGTCCCAAAGCCCAAAGTGCCAGCCTGCAGCCCCGCTCTGCCCGGGATGGGGGTCTCTGCTCATGGGCATCCTCAGCGGGCAGAGGAGCCAGCATGGGGCCATGGGGTGGTTATTTAGGACAGTCGGCATCTTGGGGGCTTGGGGGTGAGCTGCTGTGCCGGAGGGCAGTGCCTGACCGTCCCCTGTTGTCCCCAGAGGATTTCCACGCGGTGGAGACGGGGGCCAGCACAACGGGACGCATGCGCTGCGTCATCTGCCACCGCGGCTTCAACTCCCGCAGCAACCTGCGCTCCCACATGCGCATCCACACCCTGGACAAGCCCTTCGTGTGCCGCTTCTGCAACCGTCGCTTCAGCCAGTCCTCCACCCTCCGCAACCACGTCCGCTTGCACACCGGCGAGCGTCCCTACAAGTGCCAGGTTTGCCAAAGTGCCTACTCCCAGCTCGCTGGGCTGCGGGCACACCAGAAAAGCGCCCGTCATCGGCCCCCCAACGCCTCCCTGCAGGCTCACTCGCCGGCTCTGCCCGTGCCCCATCCCGCCTCCCTGGCCCATCACATCCCCACCATGGTGCTGTGAAGCCCTGGCGCGGCAGCAGGTTTTCGGACAGCAAAGACTGGCGCTGAGACATGCGATGAACTGGGGGGTGTTGGCCCTTGGCAGAGCTGGGGGGCAGAGGCAGGGCTGCTTTCAGCGTTGAAGGGGATGTGCTGGTTTATTTTTGGAGCATCGGGGGTTGGCAGGCTGTTCAGTGAGCGAGGGGACCCCCCCAGCTCTGCAAGCCGCAGCCGCATCGTGGGGGATCCTCCCCGGGGAGATGCGGTGCAGGGTGTGCTGCTGGTCCCCGGGGCTGGCAGGGGGAGAGGAGCGAGGGGACGCGGCAGGACGTCCTGCGTGGATTTGCTGGTGCACTGGGCGAGGGCTGGGGCAGCCTAAAAGCTGGGCCTGGATGAGTCGCGCCTGGGTTTTACAGATAATTTGATGGAAAGAAAAATTGCTCTTATCCTTCCTTCTGCGCTCCAGCGAGTGTCCAGCAGGCACATGCGCCCCGTTGAAAGGCTGGCACAGCCCTGTTGCGGCCACCTCCATTCATGCCCGTTTACCCCTGGGGCAGCTTTGGCCCTGGTGGCTCTTTCCAAGGGACACATTTCCCTCCTCGGGAGCCCTGATTTAGCAAACGGTTGCATTTCCCCCCCAAAATCCCCTTGCCTGCCCTCCTCCAGCCCGAGCCACGCGTTGGGGTTTGCCCGACACCTCCGAGCGATGCCACGGGCAGAGGGGACAGGCCCTGTGCCACAGGGACACCCCCAGCACGATGTGCCGGCTGGAAATGCCCATCCACAGGCAGGTTTTGTAGGGGACCCTGTGCTCTGCCAGGCTGTGCCTGCTCCAGCCCGGGGAGCATCATCGCTCCTCATCGCTCCCCATCGCTCCCCGCAGCCGTGAGGGAACATTTCGGCTGCTAATTCTGCTGCCTGCTGGGGACAGAGAAAACCCGTCCCTGGGCCAGCTCTGTCCCCAAGGACAACTCTAAGCGCCCTCTGGAGTCCTGCCACATGCCAGAGGAGGGCTGTGTATCATAAAGCTTAAAAGAAGGTATTCTAATATTAATTATAAGTCTAAGATGTATAAAGTTCTCACAAACTGTGTTTTACTTCCAGAAAAAAAAACAAAAAACAAACAACTGTCACTTTAACTTTGTAAATATTTATGTAAACATTATTTACAGAACTTTGATATTATATATTATTTGATTGTATATGTACACAGTGTAAATACATTTGTACCTCTCTCTTGTATTCTAAATAAAAATTACTTGGAACATTTATCATTTAGAAGATGGACAGTTTGGAGAGCTTTATTTCGCTCTGTGCCGGGGGAGGGATGGAGGAGCGGGGATGAGCGACTGTTTAGACTGGTACAAGGTGAATAAAGGGGTGCAGCACCGTCTGTTGGACCAAACAGAGTGGCTGGGGCGAGGAAAGATGGGCTTTGGGCCACAGAAGCCCTTTTCAGGTGCGGAGGAGAAGGGGTGAGCGCTGGCAAACCAGGGAGCGGGTGGCGTTACCTGGCCTGGTACCCCCCCGTCTCCCCGTGTGCAGCCTCTATCTGAAGGAAGAGCTCTGGGTGTCCTTTGGTATCTTCCATGGATTAAGGGTCACCTTGCAGCTGTGAGGGGCTTCAGGTGCAACTCTTACTTGAAAGAACAACGTTTGATTTTGGTCCTGAGGAAGCAAAGCGTTTGCTGGAGGTCGTCGCTGGCTTCTTGCTCCTTGGTATTTTCTCAGCGGCTCTGAAAGTCCAACTGGTGTTGGAATTAAATGAGTAAAACTTCCACACGAGGGTATTATTTACCATTGGAACAGCTTTGCCGAGGGAAGGGGTAAATTCCTCGGCGATGTTTAAGCCAAGCCTAAGCGCCGTCCTGGCGTAACAGCGAGGGGAACAACTCGTGTGCGCACACGGGCACCCCCAGAAAACGGGAGGCGCTGCTTCCCTCCAGGGCAAACGCCCCCGCCGCCCGCAGTGCGGCCCCCCGAAGCGGGGTGCGGGGGGCGCAGGGAGCGGCCGCCTTCCCCGCCCGGCCCCGCGGCCCGCCCCGGCCGGGCTGAGGCGCCTTGCCCGCACTAAACATGGCCCCCCCTCTCCCTTCGGATCCCAACGCAGTGAAGCCCACGATTCCCTTTCCCGCCAGGAACCAAAATGGCCGCCCAGCAGCCTCACGGTTTTCCCATCGCCGCTGTCCTCACTCAAGATGGCGGCGGCGGCGGCGCTTCAGGCGCGCTCTCGCCAGCAGCCAACATGGCGGGCGGAAGGCGAGTGCGGACGGGATCGGCGGCGCCGCGCCGCCCGCACTCAAGATGGCGGCCATCACCATGCGGCTGCCGGTGGCTCGCAGGGCGGTGGGGCCGAGCGCGCCCCGGGGCGGCGAGAAGCACCTGGTGGCGCCGGGGGACACCATCACCACGGACACGGGCTACATGAGGTGGGGGCAGCGGCGGGGCGGGGGGACGCGGGCCGGCCGGCCTCGGGCTCTCCTCAGGCGGCCACTCTCTCCGCAGGGGCCACGGCACCTACGTGGAAGAGGAGAAGCTCATCGCCTCGGTGGCCGGCGCCGTGGAGAGGGTGAACAAGCTGGTGTGCGTCAAAGCGCTGAAGACCAGGTGAGCGTGGGCGCCTCACCCGCGCAGGGAGCGGGAAGCCCGCCATCTGCGCTGCGCGAGGGCTGGGCCCTTTTCCGGGGAGGACGAGGCGTTTGACGGGCTGCGCTCTCTCTGTCCCGCTCCCAGGTACAACGGCGAAGTTGGCGATATCGTGGTCGGGAGGATCACGGAGGTAAAGCTGGAGTTTGCTGACCTGCGGTGGAGGAGGAGGGTGGCCCGCTGGCCGGCTGCCAGGCTGGCGTGTCCCGGTCCGATCCGGAGTGCTTCTGACGTTCCTGAATCACATTCGTGTCCCTGCACTGAGGCCCTGCGAGTGCCTGGGTTTTAAACAAGATGAGGTGGAAGCAGTCGGCAGAGCTGTCTGCTCCTGCAGGCTCAGCTGGCTGCAGGACCTCCCGCTCTGCTGAAGAGCTTCTGTTCAATTTTTGAGTGTATATCAAATTATTTTTCTTCTCCAGGTTCAGCAGAAACGATGGAAAGTGGAAACGAATTCCAGGCTCGATTCAGTCCTGCTGCTGTCGTCTATGAATTTACCTGGTGGGGAGCTGGTGAGTGTAGCTCACGCAGAGCGGTGCCACAGCCCTGTCGTCTTGCGCTGCCGTGGCAGAAGCTGGGGCACTGGGAAGCTGGAAAGCCCTGGAGCCCTTCCCACAGTCAGCACAAGGGTAGCGCTGGGTTTTGTGGGTGGGTCTGTAGTGCTGCGATATCTTTAACTCTTAGTGTTATTTAACATAAACACATCAGGGATCTAAAGATGTGCTAGTCTGCCTGATTTTCCTTTGGTGACCAGATTACGTTTTGCATGGCATCCTAAGGTCCCCCCGCAATGTAGGTATTAACTGATGTTTTCTCATCCTGAGCTACACGTAACTTTTTTTTTGTGCATTTCAGAGAAGGAGATCAGCAGAAGATGAGCTTGCCATGAGGGACTATCTGCAGGAAGGGGACCTCATCAGCGTATCCTTCTGCTGCTTGCACTCAGACAGAAGAGCCAAGGGTGTGGGGAGAACAGCCAGACCTCAGCTAGTCTGTCTGGTCGTGAGAGCTCTCCGCCGGGGGCAGCCGGCGGCTGTTGGCACTGGGCAGCATTAGGGACCTTGTTTCCTTAAGTGGCACTGACAGGCGGAAGTCCAGTCTGTATTTTCTGATGGGGCTGTCTCACTGCACACCCGGAGTCTGAAATATGGGAAGGTAAGTTCAAAAGCACTCAGTCTTGGCCTAATTCTGCTCCAGTTCACTTGTATAAGGCCTTTTGGAGGGATTTTTAAGAAAAAAGCTCTGGAGTAGAGCAGGATGTCATTATAACCCATTCCTGCAGGTTCGGAAGAATCTTAGCTCCTACATGGGGGCACTGAGCAGAGTTTCCCCAAAGCAGAGGGAGTGCCCTTGAGTTGCCCTTTGAGCTGCTGCTCTCCCTGTCCACAATTACAGCCTGTGAGTCCCGTTTCCCCCACTAGCTGCTTGGGAATTAAGCCTTGGGGAGAAAAATCTTCTGCCTCAAACTTCATCACTACTCTTCTGCAGGCCATTGCCCCTGTGACTTGTTTCTCTCTCCAGGGCTCTATTTTAGGCTTTATGCAGTTGGCATTTATCTCTGGTTTTGTGCACTGAAATAAGCCAAGGGGCCATTGGAGCGTACACTGCAGTTTGGGATTACCAGACCAAGGGTATTAGCACTTAAAAGATGAAAGCAAAGTGTGCTTATTGCACAAAGGGTGAAGGACAGCGACTGGATTAAGAGGGAGAGTGTTCTGCTAAATTGGGCCTCTCACTTCTCATTTTTCTGCAGGGATGGTTGATGTGTAGTTACGATCAAGATATTATTAACATTTGCGCTAAGCACTTAGAGTATTCTTCATCTTCAAAGGACTGCACAGGCATTAGCTAATCCTCCCAGCACTCCCAGAGGCAAACAGGTCTTATATTCACTGTTTCACAGGAAAAGGTGCTAAAATTGACTGGTTCCTAGACCAGAAGCGGAGTGCATGTCGGTGATTTGATGTTATCTACGGTGGCTCATGTCTCTCATGCTGTGTCTCGTGGTCTCCTCTTCAGCTTGGCCAGGGTGTGCTCGTTCAGGTCTCGCCCTCCCTTGTGAAACGCCAGAAGACTCACTTCCACGACTTGCCCTGCGGTGCATCTGTGATCCTCGGCAACAACGGTTTCATCTGGATCTACCCAACGCCAGAGCAGAAAGATGAAGAGGCAGGAGGCTTCACCACCAACTTGGAGGTGAGGGTTCAGGGAAGATGAACTTTCTCCTGCCAACGATGTTTTGTTAGTCAGAGGCACGTGAATAACCTAAGACTTTCAAGATTCAGTATTAGGTTCATGGCAAAGCTTTTTTACAGTAAACTTGCGTTATTTCCCAGTGTATTCATCTCTATTTCCTCTGTCCTTCCTCAGCCGGTTCCCTTGTCTGACCGGGAGGTGATCTCACGGCTCCGAAACTGCATCGTGGCTCTGGTCACTCAGAAGTTGATGCTCTTCGACACCAGCATCCTGTATTGCTATGAAGCATCCCTTCCTCATCAGGTACAGAAACCGGTGTTGTTTACTTTATTCCACACTGTGGGGAGGGGGTGGAAAGGCGACATCAGTTGCTGCTGAAGTTGGTAAGTTAGGTGGTCGGGCTTCCTTTCGGCTTCCCAAAGGATCCTGTAGTAAGTGACAATATGAACCTCCTCCCTTCTGCATAACATAAATTGCCTGGCACGTTTTCAGGGATAGTTTGAAGGGTTCTGCCTCTGGCAAAGCCCAACTAGTCCTGTAGAGAAATAGTTCATTTTTTTTGATATGTATCCCTTGCTGGGATTATGGACCCTCTGTGATTCCTGTGAAAATTATGTTAAATTTGGGATTGTATGAGGATAAGGTGCACTTTCAGAACAAATGAAAAAGCAAGTGTCATGTCTCGTACAGAGACCGGTCTTCTGTTTTTATCCACATCTTGCACTGCTGGAAGGTGCTCTCAATTTGACCTCTTGCTGTACAGCTTTTCTCTGTGATTTCTGCCAGCACGATCACTGGCAATTCTCTTCTCATAAATGGCTAAGATCTGAATTATCTTCTGCCTTCATTCGCAGTGGCAGCCTACTCAGCTAGGTGGGATGTTCTTTTGAACTATACTTCTGTTTAAGTCGTCTCTTCTCTTCCCAAATACTCGTGTGTGTCCTTCAGGAAAGATTAGGAGTTGTCAGTAGCATCTCCTTTGGTTTCTTATGGTCTCTGTATGAATTGCTAACTCTGGCAAAGTTGACTTTACTTTGGACACTCTGCCACGATAGTCTCATTTGACGGCAACCCTCTAAACTCGCTTGCTGCTCGTTGCTGCGTGCCAGGGACCCTTGTCCCCACAGAGCGTGCGATAGTAGTAGTTGCTTTTTGGTGCCAATGTTACTCTTCTTTCCACTCCAGATCAAGGACATTCTCAAACCAGAGGTGATGGAGGAGATCGTTCTGGAAACCCGACAGAGGTTGCTGGATCTGGAGGGATAGGGCACGTGGCCAGAAGCAGTCATTTGAAGTCCCAGCATGGCAGCTTTTGATTCTCAGTACTTTTTTTTTTTTTTTTCCTCCAGTGTTCTGGTCCCCAACATTCATTCCATGCTTCAGAAACCACCAAAATTCCTCATTTTAACTCCTGGGATACCTCCTGAGCCCTTTTAAGTACAATAGTACTAAATAGTACTTAAGTACAATAGCCTTTTAGTGCAGCAGCCTGAAAAATTGATATCTGACCTTTATGAAGATGCAGGCGCAGCTGGGACATATAGCACGTGTTGCTGTGTCTGGTGCCCCTGAACTTTGTGCAGAATGATAGAGAGGATGTGTTCTGTGATGTTTCTCTCTCCCCAAAGGCTTTCTAAATGGTTTTCATTTTTGTTTACTGTGATATAGATCTGCCAGTCTGTCCTCTGACTGAGAGCTCTTGTTTTTCCCTTTAAGACGGCAGATCGCAGGTACAGGTCTTTAGAGGCCAGGAGTATCCACACCCTTGCTAACCACATTTTGGGTCTGGCTGTTCGTGGCTTCTATGTTTCAAGGGTATGAGACTGGATGTGGCATGATGTGAGTGTCCACATGAGCCAGGAGCCATGGGCAAGCAGTGTCTTCTCAGTCTGTGTGCATCCTGCTGTTCCCTTTTTTTTATGCCTGATGTGGTGAGCTCCTCCTCTGAGGAGGCTCCAGTATTATTTTCTATTAAATATTTTACATTTCAATAAATGTTTTGAGACAGCTCAGTCATTCAGGAGTGTGTACATTGGCTTGTCTTTCTCCAGAATGAATTGGGTCTAGCTTGAGAGCTGTGGTTGGCTCAAGTTTCCTTGTGCCAGGACACTCAGAATGGTTGCAATGTCCTGGTGTCTCCTCTTCAGCTGTTGCTCCTCATCCCATTAAAGCAGGACTTGACCTTCCTCTTCAGCGTATCTTCTGTGCAGAGTTCCTCTGTGAGTAGATTGCCTGGCATTGCTCACGGTGGCTCTCTCAACATTGCTTCCCTGCAGGATCCCATGGAGAGGTGAGTCATGCAGCAGCTGTGTCTGGGGGATGATGGGGAGCCCAGTAAGACACTGGTGAAGATCCTCAGGCCAGTGGTTAGAGGCGGGCATGCTGAGCCAGATGTTGGCAATCAGTCACTTGCCTTCTCTGTACAGAATGGGTGCGATGCTTTCCTTGGGACATCCTCTCAGATCTCTGGTGCTATATTAGAGCCGTTTGTATTATATATGTATTCTGTGTATATATTGTATTTGTATTGTATTAGAGCTGCTTGCACCACAGTGCTGTAATTCTTTAAAAAAAAAAAAAAAAAAAAAAAAAAAAAAAAAAAGGCAAAATGTCTGCCCTAATTGTCCCTGAATCTAATTCTAACGTTGCAAATTCTCATGCTTGCCCCAGGCAAAAGGAAAAATTATTTGCTCAATCTTTTCTTGGGAACTAGAAATACCCTTCGTTGCAGACTGCTCTGCCTGCGGTCTAGAGTAAGCACTAGGTGGCAGCTTCGGATCGTGTTTGTAGTATTTCTCTTCCCTGGCAGCTCTGCCTCATTGCCCTGCCAAATAGCAAAGGCTGGATGTCTGCTACCTAAATACTAGAGCATTATGGAGCTCAGTGGCTAAGGACAAGCAAGGACATGGTTAATCCATTCTGCTGCTGCACAACTCAAACTTCTGCCTGTGCTGCCTCTCTAAAATAATACCTAACTTCCTGGGGATATTGGTGGGATGCTCCACACAAGACCTGGGAATTCTTATTTTTGAGTTTTATGAGGATTCCCTAATAAGCATTGCAACAATCACATCCTCAAGATGACTTGGGAAATTGAAAACTAAAGCTTGATGGTGACACTTCCAGGTCTGTGCACGAGGCTGGTAGCAGCATTATCCACATCTCTGTGGACAGGAACAGTGCAAAAAGGCTAAAAGCTTTAGCAGCCTCTACATCTTTCAATTAGAAAAGTACCTCTTTTTTTCCCTACCCAATTGCTGTAGTTTAGCAGCTGCTTATCTTATTACCATATGGGGAGATTCGGGGATTTCTGCTATGAGGTTCTAAGTATAAGCAGATTGGGGATATACAAGCAATGAGATAAAGTATCTTATGTTCCCTTTTTTTAAAGCGTTTTTGAAGGCTGATGGAGAGGTCTTTATTTAATCTAGCAGATCTCTTTGCATCTCTGCCACTTAAGTTTAAACAACTTTATGTCAGTTAAAGGGCAAAGGGGTGAAGAGACTGTACCTTACTACCACCCAGAGAGAGCTGATAGCTGGAAACGGTTCTGCTGAACAGGTACATGAATGCAAAATGCTTCTCTGTCCTCAAGCAACCTCTCTGCAGGCATCTAACAGGCCAGAAAGGGGTTGGGGGGCTTACGAGGCTCTTGAAAGTGCTGTTGGTAATGTGGTGGAAACGTGCTGAGGAAGTGTGCTCTGGAGGTGGTTAATTCAGAGCTGGATCATGCTCCTGGGTGCCGAGCATAAGCTGTCAGACCTGCAAGGTGAGACAGTGCCAGGTTCTCATAACACAGATCTTAGGAAAAGGGTGCTGATCTCTCTACAGCAGGCTGCGTGGGCTGCACAGCTGAGTTGTTATATATTTTTTTTTTTCTTTTCGTCTCTCTTTTTTTTTTTTTTTTTTTTTTTTTTTTTTCCCCTCTACATAGCAGTCTTTAAAACCATGGTCTATTTCCAGGCTTCTTATGCCAGCCCTCTCTCCCCATTGTGAACCTTTTTTGGTCATTTATGCTCAATAAATGAGTATACAACCTGGAAAACAATGAGCTCAAGATCTGGACTGCTTCAGCTCTGAGCTTTCTGATTCCTCCTGTTGCTACAGCATTCCTGGTATTTTGGCCTTGGGGATGTATTAAATGGGAGAGAGTATGTGACTCATCCAGTTCCCGTGCTCCGGAATACCTGGCACTGTTTTTAAGCCTGGGAACAAGAGCACCAGCTGGTCAGGTTTGGTTATGGACCTCTGCTGATGGGTGGGGGCAACTGAAGGTCCCGGTATTTTCCTCCCTGGCCACGAGGGGTCATTACCGTTCTTCTGCAAATTCAGGCAGGGCTTTGCCAAGCCCAGACCTAAATTCTGTACAAAGCTTCAGCGAGGGCATTGCTGGCAGTTCTGCAGCCCTGTTAAGCAGCGCTTTGCAAGCCAGCAGGTGACAAGAGATGAGAGCGACAGACTTGTGTGAGGAGGGAGAAACTTCCTGAGCAGTTTCAAAGGTGTCTAAGAAAGGTACCAGGCCAGCTGCCAGTTACTGGTGATTTGGCTGAATCCCTGTGACTTAGAATCATAGAATTGTTAAGGTTGGGAAAGACCCTTAAGATCATCGAGTCCAACCGTTAACCCAGCACTGCCAAGCCCAGCACTAACCCATCTCCCTAAGTGCCACATCAACACGTCTTTTAAATACCTCCAGGGATGGGGACTCAACCCCTGCCCTGGGCAGCCTGTGCCAGTGCCTGACTGCCCTTTCGGTGAAGAAGTTTTTCCTAATATCCAACTAAACCTCCCCTGGCGCAGTTTGAGGCCGTTCCTTCTTGTCCTATCGCTTGTTACTGGGGAGAAGAGACCGACCCCCACCTCGCTACAGCCTCTTTTCAGGTAGCTGTAGAGAGCGATGAGGGCTCCCCTCAGCCTCCTCTTCTCCAGGCTGAGCCCCCCCAGCTCCCTCAGCCGCTCCTCATAAGACTTGTTCTCTAGACCCTAGACTTCTTGCTCTCTTGATGAATGTTGAGGGCCACCAGTGCTCATCCATCTCGAAAGCAACCGGGTGTGCTGCTGGGGCTCACGGTTCCCATATGGAGAGGCTTCGAGTATCGCTGTTTGGTCGTGACCCACAAGATGGCAAATGACTTTTCCTCAGAGATGAGCGAGGAGTCAGACGGGGTCTGGGAGAGGCTCTGGCGTCTCGGGTAGGTGGGGGAGCCGGGGCCCCTTTTTCCGTAGGTGGGTCTGCACGGGACTATGGGCAGGCTATATAAAAAATGCTTTTGAAACGGGAAGTGCTCGAGATGTAAAGGACTCCTCCAGCAAAAGCAGTGTCCTCTTGAATTCTTGAAATAGTCTGTGGGATTTTGCTAGGCAACTTTAAGCAGGAAGGGTGAAAAGGAAGAAACTACGGCTTCTCTGGTTTAAGAAAAAAAACATAGTTGAAGTGGTGTGGGAAAAACCTAATAAGTGTTCATTTTTATATGGGGAACTAAAACGCCCATGCAGGCATTAAAACAGCTTAATTCGATTTGATTTCTTTGGTCACCAGTGCCTGACGGCGTGGAGTCTGTTTGTAAACCAGCTGTAGCACCTGCCTGTGCTGCTTACGCCTGGGTTAATAGATGGCACAGACGTGCTTGAAAGTGGAGCTAGTAAATGGTTCCCTTGCTGGTGAGTGCTGCCTGCAGAAACGAGAACACAAAATCACTCGTCTGTAGAAGTAATTTTCCTGTTTCTTGGTGGCCGTGTTTGATTCATGTCCTACTATGAGGAATGGCAACCCCTCCCTTTACTCCCAGTAATAACCACTGGGATTTTAAATTTGTGCTAATGGGTTATTAATCCAATTACTGCTGCTTATTATGTTACTTCTGTATCATCCGCACGCAGTTTTGCTGTTCAGTTGAAGTGAATGGTATAAATACAAAGCTTTGAGCAGACCCTAGAAGATATTGAAACCCCACTGAGATTATAGGCAGTCTTGAAATGGTTGTCTCAGGTTCCTGAGGATTGCTGATTAATATGCTAAGGTTTATTATTTGGTAAAGAGGTTGAAGCTTTAAGATATTGTTATGGAGGAAACATCACTGCAGCTGTGGGGCGTAAAACCCCACACTTAATTGGAGGTCTTAATAAATAACTTAATAAAAGAAACAGTCTGTAGATTTTTTTTTTTATTTATTCTGCATTCACACAATCTTTCTGTCTCTGTCTTCTCTAATAATTTCTGAACCCACTGGGAAGCTTCAAGTTTGTTAACATGAAACAATCATGTTCACAGAAACTGGCAGCAGGGTAGAGGACAGAAAATATAATACCCTTCAGGAAGGAAAAGAGGGCAGATTTCTTGCTACGATATTTGGGAGTGACCAGCTGGCCCATCTGTCTGTGTATAGCCCCAGATTATCTACAGCACTGCTTTGGGAAATGGGAAATGCTTTCGGAGCAACTGCTGAGTGGAAAGAGGTTGGGGACTGCTGGCAAAGAACCTGCCCCGCTTTGCTGCTTATGGCTGCAAAGCGTCAGAAGCAATACCTGACTGTTGACCTGAATAATAAATTCACCTAGTCTGTTAAATAAAAAGTAAGCACGTTCATTTGTATAGATCTCAGGTGAGGCAGGGAGAAGCGTATATACAGCCTGTATTGTCCAGAACACGAGTCCTGCTTATTTGCGTATTTTGGTCAAGGTCTTCTGAGTACCGCGGACCTGTGGTAGTCTTCTGGAGTTCACTCTGCTTCGGCCCTGCCATGGTAGGAGAGATTTATCCAGGATGCTCCAGTCAGACCCAGAAGGGAGTAACTTTTTCAGTAAAGGATGGTTGGTATTGTTTTTTGTAACCAGTTTCTCTCAGGCTGCTCGGCCTGTGTTGACAGACAGCTTTGTTTCCTCAGTTTCCTTCAATCCGTGGGAGCTGAGCAGGGGGTTAGATCACAGCAGTGAGCAGCTCATCTCCATTGCTGAGATAAACCTCAAGAAATTCTGCTGAGTTCAAGAGACGTGACCCTGGATTTGTCTCGGCATAATGTACCAGAATTTCTCTCTCTTGCGTGTGTGTAGAACAAACAGCCTCAGTCCCTGCAACTTGAGTCTCTGATGGAGAAATGCAATAGAAAAGGTTTGGGATCAGTCTCCTGGCTAAGAATTAGTGGTGTAAGAGCAGACCGGCACAGCAGAGGTGGAGGGTCCCGTAGGGCCGTATGAAGTACTACATTTCAGATGGTATTGTTGGGAAGATGAAAAATACAGTCTGCCAGGGACCTTGAATATGGCTTAGGAGACATGGAGTACGTTTGGATTTGTCACAAGGGAGGAGTCAGTATAAACAAGCCGCTCTGTGTCCAGATGGTTACCCTGAGCAGGAGGCTACTGCACAAAATTGCATTTGTGTGTTCCCCCGTTGTTGAGTGGGAGCAACCACAGACCTTTGACCAAAGCACCCTGACCTCAAGCTGCTGCCTCAACCCCCTTCTATTCCCAAGGTGAACTGGAGAACGTACGAGAAACTAAATATCTTCAGCGTCACCGTCTGTGCTCTTCAGCTCAGGGAACGCTCGTGCTGCACATCTAAGGGCGCCACCGTGCAGGCTGAAGAATTTGGGGGTTTAACTTCATCGTTGTACCAAATGGTGCCCGAAAGTAGATCAATAAAATACTTGTTTTATTGTCACGTTCATTGGCCTCTATGGCTGGTTTTGGTATCAAGTTCTGCATGTGCTCTGACAGCATCAATAAGGAAGTGAAGTCCTTTGTGTAAGCGGGGTGACTGATCCCTGGTTGTGGAAAAGCTGACGGCTGTGCACACAGCCGGCCCAGTAAGGATCTCTTCTTCCCTGTCCGTCTCTGCAAGAAATCCAGGGTCCAGAGCTGGCCAGGGGCCTCAAGGCCCATGCGCAGGAGGGGGTCTCTAGCTGGCTTGAGGGCCAGCGAGCTCTCCTTGTCAGATCCAGGGGAAAACAACTTGGGTGGCCCTTGCAAAGGGGTAAGGGATTCACCATGAGCTTTCTGGGTCCTTGGCTAGCATTTGTTAGTGATGTTATACTAGCAAATCCCTCTTCCACCTGTCATTTCCACCATCTTCCCCTTCATCCCACTCCCCTCATGGCTCCCCTTCAGTTCCCCTCATCTTCCCCTTCGTGCCCTCTCCATCCACCTCACCTTCCCCTCAGACCCCTTCATGGCACCCCCGTTTCCCTCACGGCTTCACCCTGGAGACATCCTCCTGTCCCCCAGCACCCTGTTCCTTCATCCGCCCCCCCACTCCCCTCATGGCTCCCCTCACCTTCACCCCCCCTTCTCCTCACGGTCCCACCAACCCCTGCTCGGCCCCCTCACAGGTTTCCCCGCCATCTCCTCAGGGCCTTCCCCCTCGGAGCCCCCTCACGGCCCCGGCTGCCCTCGCTGCCCCACACCGCCCCGCTTCCCCCGTGGAAAGGCTCCCGTCATGGCGGCGGGCGCGGCGCCCGGCCAGGGCCGGCAGCGGGAGCGGGCAGCGGCCGGGCCGGGCGGGAGGCGGGGGCGGCGGAGGAGGAGGGGCCGGAAGGGGATGTGACCGCCCGCCCCGCCGGCCGGGGACGGGGCTGCGCCGCGCCGGGGGTTCCGGGATCTCCCTCGCCGCCTGCAGCCGCCCCCCGCCGCTCTCGCTCCGCACCGCGGGTGCCCCCGGCGGCAGCCCCCGGGGTACCCCCTCCGCCCTGCGGCCCTTCGTTCTCCTCCTCCTGCCAGGCCTGGCGGGGCCCCCCCTGGGCGTGCGGCCGCCCGGCCCCGCCGCCCCCCGCCCGGCCCCCTCCGCGCGTCCCGCCGCGCCCGGGCCGGGCTCCACCCCGCTGCCGCTGCCCGCCCGGGCCTTGCCCGCCGCCGGCCTCCCCCGCGGGGATGCAGCCGGCCCGGTCACCCCCGCTTGACCTCTTCTGGCTGCTGTGCAGGAACCGGCCTCCCGGAGCGCGTCCCCGGCCTCGCACCCCGTCCCCGGCGCCGGGCTCCGCCTGAGGCGGGAGGCAGGCCGGGAGGGCAGCCACCTGCGCCGGCCCGGCGGCCCCAGCGTTGCTTCGACGCCACCATGGCCCCCCAGGCCCCGCCGGCCCGCTTCGCCTCCGCCGGTGTGCGGGAGAGGTAGCGGCGGTGCGGGCGGCCCGAGGCCTGCGATGGGAGAAGGCGAGGCGCTGTGAGGCCGGACCGCAGGTGCCCCCCGTCCCGTTCCCTTGCCCCAAGGAGCGTGTGGAGCCTGCCGGGCCCGGAGCTGCCTCTGCCGCGCCTTGCGAGCTGGCATGGTTTCAGCGTACTTGATCCTGCTCGACTTCAACGATACTTGAAGCCAAATACGTGGCTCTTTGGCCTTTGCTAACTCAATGCTATGCAAAAGAAAAGGAGGAAAAAAAAAGAAACCTTGACACTGGTTGCAGTGGGAATGGCTGTTTCCTGCCCTGGGTGAGCCTACATGTGGTTTCTTGCTTGTGAGACGAACTAATTCTCCTTTACCCGGTGGAAGACGCACTACATATGGCAACCTGAAACTTTGGTAACTCTTGGTCATTGCTAAGCAGTTGGAACTTGTACTCATTTTTTTTTGCGTAAAGTCACCTAAGGAGCCTTGTTGCCATCTTCAAAAGCATTGGAGGGATCTGCACTTGTCTTAATTCTTCACCTCAAGTGACTTTATCACGCAGCGAGTGCAACCAGCGCACCCACCTTAAATACGCTCTCCTTCAAAGCTCCTTCCCAACCTGGAAGATCAGGGATCACAGACTTCTTCAAAAACTTCTCGTCCTGGGAAAGGCTGCCCATAGTTACTTTATGGGGCAGCAGCCTGGAAAAGTTCTTGGGGACCAAAGGAGGCCAAGTCTGCCTGCCCTGCACTTTATCAAAGGAGCAGGGAAGAAGGAGTCATCGAGGCATGGGGGCCCACACTGTAATGTCTTCGTTGAACATGGTAAGAGGTTTCTATTGGTATTTCTTTTGGTTTAGTTTTGATTTGCCGAGCTGGATGCAATATGGATTTATTCAAGGGCATGGCGCAGATACAGAGGTACTGTACTTTATGAAAGTCTTGTTTTCTCTCCCTTGCTTCTTAAGGCAAATCCTCTGTGATTGTTTATTAAGAAAATACTTAACTTGGGTCCGATTGCTTGAAACCTGGGCAGAGGTTATTACACAGCTGAACGCAAAATACGAGGAAGTAACTTTTTAATGTACAAGTTTCTTATTTCTGCCTTAGATATGTTCCGTTCAAAGTCTGGGAAAGTGTTTCATCCTTTTCGAGTTGTCTGTTTTGTAGATATAAACTAAGCACACCTGATGGTGATGGTCAGTGATAAGTGTTCTTTAATTTATGAAAGGGACTCTGCTACTTGGGGGGAAAAATAGGCTTCTTTTGGAAAGTTTGTGGATACTGCTGTTGTGACGACTGGTTGGAATAAAATAGTTTCTTGTTAATTTGCATGGTGTGTTTACAGCACCTCGGGTTAGTGGCTTCTCATAGCTGGTTAAGCCTTCATCTCATGCTGCGATGGATTTAAGTGCTAGAGGCTAAAAGTGGCCAAGCTAGGGGTACAGCAACCCTGTCACCTGCTCGTCTTCCACAAATAAGAGGGACCTGAGAATTTCAGGAAAAAAGCTGAGTGAAAAGCTCAGTAGGAGCCAGAGGTAGGTTTAGTAACTTTCAAATGTTGGGTTGGTTTTTTTTTTTTTTTTTCCTTCTATTAAAAAAAATTACTAAAGAAATTATAAACTGAAGGCATCTCTACAAAAGTGAGATGCAGAAATGTGTTGTTCCATTAAAACTTTTTGGAGTAATCCTTGCATTTGCATAATGCCCTTTCAGTTCCAATGTTCTGTGAGAAGACATGCTACTGGCCGCTATCTTCCGCTGGAGAATGGGATTTTGACAAAGCTTCTTCAACAGTTTTGTCCTCTCGAGGAAGTTTATCTGTGAACAAAAGAAAACTGCATTTATAATCATCATATAATTAAAAATTGAAATATTTGCTGTGTCTGAGAGCGCAATCTAGTAGTTAATAGAAAAGTTTTGATTCAGTTCTGTTTTAGCTGGCCTTTGCTTTCAAACTTTCTCTCATCCTTTGTTTCTAGAAGGGACCAAGAAATCCTGTGCAGTGCTCAGCACAGACACAGACAGAGATGCTGTGTATGTACTACTGTGTTGAAATGTTGTTTTGAGTTACATCAGTGTTATTTCTTCTGATTTCCCCCACAATGTTTGTGCGCTGAGGTTATTTGGAAATGGAAGGTAGTTAAGAGAAGGTTAGAGAATGTAAGGGCTAACTTGGCCCTCTGATGATAAACCCACGGCTGGCTTTTTCCAAGCTCTGCTTTCAGTCCTGTGACATACCCACTCCTCCACCCCCAGTTTGGTTGCTGCTTTTACTACTTTGGACAGAGTTTCAAGGTCAGATGAGATACAGTGAGAGCGCCGACTGCAAGCAGTACAATATTCTACCTACCTTCGGTGTTTTGATGTAGTAGAAGAGCCAGAAATGCTCCTTTTTGATCATCTAACAGGAATAGGCAGATGGTAACTTCTTGCCGGTATGACCTGAGGTCAGAAGATCCTAGCACATTTGCAAAGAAAAAGAGCATCTATAATGTCCATACACCATATGTCCACAAGAGACCTCAGTGTCTTGATTTAGGAAAGAATAAACTTGAAAGGGGACATCAAGGCCAGTACATCTGTTAAGAGAACTGCAAAAGATCAGCCTCGCTTAGCCACATGAGGAAAAGTTTCTTCCTTTGAGGGTATTAAATGGTTCTTCGAAGTGCAGACAGTAGGAGGCTGTACCACCATTGTTTGTTGTTCAGCTCTGTTCTGAGTTTGAGCTGTGCCTATCCTGAAAAATGCTGTCTTAAAATACCTGGAAAAATACAGAGGAAAGAACATTCGTTTTAGAAAGTTCATCATCTCCCTCATTTTTTTTATTTGATAACTTGTCTTATATATAGTCTGACATACTTTATAATTAATGGACAGAATAGTATTTAATGTTTTCAGTCCTATTCAGAAATGGTTCCATAGGCTGTAGTTCATAAAGATAGATTGGCATTTTTTCCGGGCTTAAATTTCTGCATGTTTGTCTTTCAGTACTTTGGTTACACAGTTGCTTCTAAATGCCAAACACTGTATCTGGATTCTCTGCCACACTGTGGGAACTAGCTTGTCCCAGGAAAATCATGTTTCTTGCTTTTCGTAACTAAGAAATGTTTAAGGAGAAATTCCAGGGTGGGCTGCTTAAAGCAAACCAAGCAAACCCCTTGAGACAGTCGAACTCTTAAAGGTACTTGTTTGAAATTCTTGTATATTAAAACCCACGATAAAACAAAAAAATGCAGAGTTGGTAGTAACGTGGCTCTCCTGTTATGGTTGTGTTTTGGTAAAGCTGTTTCATAACCCTGTTTCAGTGGGACCACGACCTGCTAAGCTCTGCTAAGGCTGATTCAGCAAACGCTTAGCAGTGATTTTTCAGGGCACTGAAGATCTTAATTGCTTCAGTGGTATTGAATCTTAGCTGAAAGGGTTAGTAAATATTATAGGCAAAATAACTTTCGGGAAGTTATTTTTTCTCAGTCGTCGTGCTCTCCATAGCACTCAAAGCAATGCATTGAGAGACTTCTGAAAAGCAAGGAGGCAACTGGCCAGAAATAAGCTCTGCTGGTGGTCAAATGTTCTGTGAGAATAACACAGAAAGGCTCTAAATTTTGTCATGAGTTGACAATTGAGGAGTGCATTAAGGGAGAAAAAATAATCTATGGGCAAGTTTTGGACTTCTTTCTTTGTCTTGCTGCTTTCTGCACCGAGGGTGTTTTGCAAGCTGGAGTTCACTCTGATGTAGTTACCCTGGGCAGCAGAGTAACCCTTGACGGGATTTTATAGATTTCATCTTCACACAGATTGCTCCATTTCTTAGAATGCTTGCAAGCTTGAAATCAAGAGAAAGTATAAAGGCAATGTTTGCCTCTTCCCCTGTGCGGTTCTTGGCTGAGAAATGAGTCTATAGTCACTGTTTTTTGAGAACATCCAACTGAGAGAAAAGCTGTGGTCAGTAGACAGTTAATGGGAAAGGCTTTGTAAATGCAGATCGAAGTTTGCACACTAGTCTGTCTTGTGCCTTTCCGGAACATTAATTTCAGCAAAACTCAGACTTCTGAAAAGAAAGAAACAAATTGTTAAGGTATATTCCCACAGGGCTCAACTCCAATCCCAGGGTTGGAAGTAGTTAACTGGAGTGATCGGCGAACGTCACACCTTCTCTGACTGTCTTGGATAGGTGCTGCTGTGCTGAATGATGAGCAGATCCCCTGAATCATCTTGGTAGAACAGTATCTCCCAAGAAAAAGCAGCACCTGAAAGCTTAAAAAATGAATTCTAATCATTAGACCTGTGATGCTGAGGTGAAGAAGAGATGCTAGGATAACTGTTTAGCAAGGTGGTAGATTTGGTCCACAGCTTTGAATTCCAGTCACTGTGCAATTGACTGTCGTGGTGCTGCTTGGTCAGCAGCAGAACAGTGTTCTGAGAGGTGAAATCCTGAGCAGCATCTCTGCTTGTGCGAGCCCAAAAGGTTGGGTTTTATATGTATTCTTTAATGCATAGATTGTGATGCTGACTGGGAATAGGGACCATCTTACCATGGGCACGTTGGTGGGAACTGGAGTGTGACTTTTGGATTTAACAGTGGGAAATTATGGTAAATAATATCTTGAAATACAGGTTTTTCAAATGATGCTACAGCTTGGATGTACATATTTGCTGTCATTGGTGCCAGTTTTGCTTTGGCAGTCAGAGAAATAATTGATTTGGGAAGAAGGAGAAACCTTCTGAAGAGGTTTTGAATATGAGACTTTCTTATATGCTGCTTCTTGTGACATGCAATGGATCGCTGATAGAGATCAACCTGATCGTATAACTTTTTCATTGTTTTGTGTTTGATACATTCTGCAAAGTAATACAAATATGGCTAACTGTAAAGTTGGTAGAAAGAAAAGGAACTTTCTTATTGAATCTGTGTTATACCTTTATGCTACCAGGGAGTGATAGCTGTTCAGCTTTGAGCTTTATTTTAAGTATCTTTAGAATATAGTTGATAAAGCACTCACACAAGAATGTTCTTTTCTTATTGTCTCATAGTGATAAAATGTGGTCTTTTTGATAGTTCATCTTCCAGCAGACAAGCGATAGGGAAGCTTAAACGAGCTGCTCACATTACTGTAGAGATGAACTCCAGGAACTGGATCCATTTTTCTTATACCTTTAGTGCTGAATATAGTTGAAGTAAGCCTACTATACAGTCTCTTTCATATTAGATCTGAACTTTTCTTCTTACAAGGGTGCTGAAAGTTTTAGTGCTTTAACTAGGAAATAATTGTACAATATAGATCTATAGCATAAGCTTGCCACAGCTACCAGTTGGAGATATGCCCTATGAAATTCACTATTGGAAAAAAAAAAATTAAAAGTATCTTGTCCTACATTATTGATTAAAAATTGATTTTTTTTTTTAAGAGTCTCTAGGTTTAATTATCTTGTTTTATGCTGTTAAATTTCATGTTTCAGCTGTTTGGATTGTGAAAATGAGTAAATTACTTTATAACTGGTTCCTTCCTCAGTACTTAGTGATTGATGAGCATATACAACTATATACTACAATATATACTGTTATAATTATGTTGGTGTTTATTATTTTTATGAAATGCCGATTGTTTTCATACCATGTAGGAAAATGCATAATTCCAAGAAGTTTTACTTATATTTTTGTTGCGAGTAAAATGTTATTAAGAACTGTACGGCTTTGGAATGTACTTTTATCAGCTGGGTGGTCCAGAGCAGGTTGTGATCAAGCAGTAATATATGACTTTGTACTCATCATCCTTTATTGTACAGGTGAGGTCAATATATCTTATTTATATGCAATATACATTTATTAGATAGTCCATTGCCCATACATGAAAATGATTTAAATGAGAGTCCGTCCATACTAGAAGTCTGTTTCTTTAAACCCGTGTAGTTACAAACCCTGCATTTATCTCTTCCCATTGTTCCTTAGGGCATTTTTATACTCTGTGTCTGCTTTACCAACGGCAAAACCTGAGACTTGAAAGAAGCTGCTTTACTACTCCCGACTCTGCTTTAGACCATTCACCTGAAATTGTATCGTTAGCATCGGCCTAATAGGAGTCCATTATTTAGAGCCTGCCTTCAGTATCGCAGGTCTGCCTTCTAAACTGACAAAACTTTCTTCGTTGTTAGGTTGGAGATTTGGCAGCTCCCAAACTTTAATTTCCCTCTCTATTAGGAGAGACTTATCCCCAGCTTTTGGGATCACTGCTTATGTATCCGACTTGGATGTGCTTCAGTATTAGTCTGGTTAATGCTGACATCTGCTGCACACCAAATGCAGATTTGTTTACTGCCTCTGACTATATCCCTTTTCATCATACAAAGCTCTTGCTGTATTTTTTCCTGCTCCAATTATCAAATAGTAGGTTTTGCTAAGAAGCTCCTCCACAAAACTTGATCTAGGGTTGGAATATGTTAAGAAAGAGACCTAAGACTTGCTAAACTGCTTTTCCACACACTGAGGTGGAAGATGATGATGATGATGATGATGGGGAAGGCTAATCCTTTTCCTGGGCAAAAGCAGTTCTCTTTTGTGCACTGGCTAATCTTTGATAACTTGCCATGTTTAAGCAGTTCATCCCTTTCATCACGGATAGGTAGTGGTTGCTCGTATGCCAAACTTTCATTAATAGATTGTGCTGGTTCTGCATTCTTATTTACAAAGTTTAATAGGAAGGCTATGTGAGAAGATCGGGACAGGGAGGCAAGAGAAAGCTGCAGGGTACTAGAATAGAAATCATTGCTTGTAAGCGATCATCTCTTTCAGCACGCTTCAACATTTATCAACGAACTCACAGTATTTTAAATTGAAGATTTAAAATCTTAAGCTCGAAAGTGAGGAGTTGACACGGTCCCCTGGCCGAGAGTTGGGAATCCTGAGTGTCACCCCTGGTGCCCTCTGCGATGGGCTCTGTGGGACGTGGCAAATCATGAGGGCACAGAAAGGTGAAAATGGCCTTGGAAAGTCTTGTCCTGTTGACTGTCATTTCAGGGTGGGGATGCTGTTGTGTTGTGTCTTGGAAGAACAGGGTTGTGTTTCCAGCTGTGCTGATAGGAACTCTGATAAAGCAGACGAAATAAATGGGTGAGTATTGTCAGGCCTGGGTGGTTGTGCTGTGTTTACTCATGTGGATGCGACTGTAGCCAGTGTCTTGGCAAGGTGTCAGATTAGGAATGCTGGTAACTGATACCACGCAGTCTGAATGTGTGGCCGCAGTCGTTAGTCCAGCTCTTAACATCCAGCCGACACCAGTCGTGTGTTCAGTAAAGGTTCATCGTGTGCTGCCGTAAGCCTCGTTCCCTGTTTGGAGCATTGTAGCATCTCCAGATTTCCTGGAACGTTACTGCAGCTCCATCAGTGTACTCGATCCACACCGTAAGGTTTAAAACGTGTATTGCCGTGGTACTGTGTGGGAGTGGGCGTTCGGTGTGTTACAGGTGCCATCCTTCAGCTGTATAAAATGCTCTGATTGATTTGCATCCATGCAGACCGAAGGAAGCATTTAAAATACTACTGTCCTTCTGGAGTTATTGTGGCAGATGGACTTGGCTTTCCTTTTTTTTTTTTGGCAGGGGGCTGGGGCTGCCTTCTATCTGCAATGACTGTTGATAGCTGTATGAAGAGCGCCAGTGTCTTCACCCGGCAGTCTTCTGTCATTTCAGATGTACTGTGCCATTCTTGTGAGAAGTATTACGTCTCCTTATAAAAAGGTCTGTTGTGAATCGCAGAAGTCCATTACTGTAGGAACGTGCAGAGCAGTTTCGGCAGAAGCAAGAGGGACTCTTGTTGCTTTGCTTTTGACTGTCTTATCAGTCAACTCTTACCCTGCTCTATGCTGAAGAAGATCAATCTAAACAACCTGTAGAGGTCATTAATCTGCTTACCAGAGTATCCATTTTATCAGTTTAAAGAGGAATCTTGGGCAAAAAGGGTAATGAACATCCAGACAATTGTAGTGAGTAAAGCCACCTAAGGCAATGTCTTTCCTTAGTTCTTAACTAAATTAGTTCTTCATTAGAACTTTCCTTAGTTCTTAACATTGTTCTTTCTTTGAACTTGCACGTTTAATGCCAGTTCTGCACTTAGATATTAAGCATAACTTTTCATGAAATGGCTGGAAGTTGCACTGCCCTGATGGCAAAATTTGATACGAGTCTGCTGAAATGGCGTGTTAGGCTCTGGGAGGAGTCCCTTTCCCCAGGTCTCGTTGTAATGATGGGGCGAGTGTGTCCTGAATACTAGCTTGCTTTAGTCTTTGCCTAAGGTACTTTCTGAAGTTAGTGTTGAAATCAGATTTAGGTTTTCTTGTTCTTTCCCAGCATTTCTTCCTTGCTATTATCGGTTAGGTTGTGAAAAGCATGAGCTTGCTTTTCCACAGAGTGATTGCTGCTAATTTACACGGACGCAAGCAAGATCATCATTCTTTCATGAGTGAGGAGACTGCCTGATTTATGTTGTGTCATCTCTGTGCACTGTTTTTACCTAATGAATAGAATTTCACAACAGATTATTAATCATTAACACTTAGGTTTCATTGTGTGTATTAAAGAATCAATATTGCTAGTCGTTGCCAGCCTTGAGAAGTTTCTTATCCATTAGTGCTGCTTTTCTAAGGCATTTTGGTGCATTCATCTTTTAGACTGACTTCAGTTCCTACCTTATTCTTACCATATCAACTCGGTGCTTCTCGTATGCCTTTCCAGGGCCTGAGTTGTGTTTGGTTTGCCTCTCCGTAGACTCGTCCTTCAAAGTGCCGTCTGATCAGTAGCAAATCCTGTTTGGTCCAGTCTCCCCATAGAGCTCATAAAATAGTGAACTGCTGAACCTTATTCTGCTGTGCTTTGCACTCCACATTGGCATCAAAGAGGGAACGGTGGCCTCAGAAGCTGGGAATAAGGTGGGATGAAGACTATATTGAATTACGTATTCTGCTGCCTGTTAAATGCCTGGGTTTTGGGATGGCAAAGCTTGCTGAAATACAGGATTCCCCCCTTTGCTGACCTGCTCTTTGTTCCCTGCCCAATGTCCATCGCCGTTGGAAGCACAACGTGACCTGGGCATGTTCCCTGTGTTTCCCGTCACCCTGATGCCATACAGGAGGAAATTTCACTTACTCTACGCATCCAGAATCTATCAACACACACACATCAACTCTCTCAGGTTTTTGCAGTGACCCCGATGGGCTGATCAGCTGCCAGTCCGCACCTGGTGTAGCTGATGGCTTTTTCATGGCCTTTTTTTTTTTTTTTTGGTATTTGTTCCCAGAATAAACAATGTTGTTTTTCCAGAGGCTGAATGTGTGAATGGTAGTGGGATAAGAACATGGAAACTTTAAATAGGAAATTGCTTGGGCTTTCAGGAAATGTTTACTATTTCATTTGTGTTCAAGTTGCCCAGTTTCAAAGGCTGCTTTTTAGGTGCCGTCTCATTTAATGTAACTGGTGAAGGGCTGTTCCTGAGTTCTCAGTTTTCTCAGTTTCTGCTATGACCACAGTGGGTTACCAACAGGGCTCTTATGCAATAAACGTAGCTGGTTTTGCTTGGATTTTTGCGATACCTTTATAATAACCCTTGAGAAAATTAAATTGTCATTTGATGCACTGGCCACCAGGTGTCTTCTTTGAATCTTTTTAATAACTTGCTCTGGTTAAAATGAACCCTCTGCACTAAGAAGTGTCTTGGAAATGAGCAGAAGTTAATGGCAAGAACCAGGGTGAGAAGTGGCAACTGTGAATTTCAGGAATAGTGGCTGTCAAGTCTTTTTAGTTACTTTTAGAGCCTATAATCTTTCTGAGCTTGCTTGCTGATGAAAAAGAGGTTGGTAGGTGATGTTTGCTTTTGCTGTTAATGGGAAAATCTTGCTCCCTCACCTCCTCAAGCTCCATTTCAGCCCATTCTTCATTTTTTTAAAACAGTCTTCAGTGCTGCATTCCTTTTCACTTATTGCTGTCTTCTGCATTTGATATCGTACCCCTACCTCTTTTTTTATGCCACACTGACTTTTTAAAACTATATACATATTTCTTATTTTTTTTAATAGTAAATTGTGTGGTCCTCTCAGTATAGAAACTGATTCTGTAAATCCTCTTGTAGCATTGTGTCCAGCATTTCTAAACATGTGAGCTTTTCCTGGCAGGGATGCTCAGGGAATAACTGAAAACAATATTCAGCCTGTTACAGCTATTTACACAGTTGGCGTTGTGTGAATATCAGAATTGCTATCACAAAACTAATTGTGGAGTTGAACTTTTATGAAGTCATAACAATGCTAGCAAAAGCGAAGCTGTAATCTAGTAATACTCTATTTTACTCATATCTCTTTTGGGTGGGAGAATTTTATAATAATGAAGATGATTTAGTGCATCTAGCAAAATAGTTTAAGGTATAAATATGTATGCTTGAACGGGTTTTTATTATTTTTATTAGCTCTAAGCTCTCTTCATATCCTCTGTAAATCTGACAACACATAATGTTCGTTTAAAAGGTACATTCTAGTTTAGCCAGAATTACCGGAACAGCTATTAGAGCTATTGTTGTCTGGCTACACCTAATGTTTGCAAATAACTTAGGAAAGCTCAAATGAAAAATTTTGAATTAATGCCAAGCTGTTATTTCTTCTTAAATATATTTAACTTGATGGATAAGAAGATGCATTTAAAATTCCCTGCAATCAAACCTTTACGATTGATGGATTGCACTAAATGTGTTTGCTATATACATTTTTTCCAAATGTGCAGCTCTTTAATACGAAATAGATGTCCTTTACTGGAAATTAACTGGCGGGAAGATGAAGCTATTCCCATCATTTGATACTGTTGATGTAGTAAGCTGCAGTTTCTTTGGGTTCTGTGGATTGTCGGTTATGTCTAAATAGTGCCTCCCACACAGAGGTTTGGATGTCAAGGTGCTATCATGTTTCAGGTATTAAGTAGTAATTACTGTTATGAGGTGATCACTTAAGACAGTGTAAGTGTTGCTCAACCCTTCACATTCCATGTCATTCGGAAAAAAATCTGTTGGGGAAACCTCAGTCTAATTAGACCTCACTGCAAGAATTAGTGGTGCTTTTCACCTTGCTCTTGCTAGAGAGTGGGTATGCAGCAAGGCTTTGTATGACAACAAGTACACCAGCAGATGCCTTGTGTGTTTTGTATTGCTCGCTAAGTACAGCTTGCAGATGTATTCTAGGAGTTCATTCCGGAACTGCTGCAGCGATGGGTCTGGAAAGGGCCAAATCCTAAAGGCTGTTACTGGGTGGCAAAATGCACAGTGCTAATAACACCTCTTAAATAAGTAGGTAATATTTTGAGCCAAGCGAAAGAATGAATTAGAATAATAAAAGTTGGATTTTTGGAGGCAAATGCTAGCTTTAGATGCTAATATAATCATTTTGGTTACTGCAGTTTTGCCTCTGCAAAGCAAAGGTACTGCATGACATTTCACTGAAGACCTGCCGCAATGTTGTAAGGAGACCTCTCCTGAGCGTCATTGCAAACTTCACTGAGCAGTAGCATGGCTTTGTAATCGTAACAACACAGGATTTGAAGAACATTAAATGAAAATAGTGTTCAGTGCTGCATTTAGTATCAGGTAAGGATTGAAAGAACCACGAAATGTTAACATGAAATATTTGCATTCCACTCATTGGAATAAGTAGCACAAATCCAGTGAGTATTTTTGTTCTTATTTGATAACTTAGGTTACTTTTCCCCAGAAGAGTGAACGTTAACAGCGTGTTGGCCATGTTCACGTCATTTAGTCTTGCATAACTACAGAGGCATTAAAAACATCAAGGTGAAAGATGCAGTCACCAACAGAGCAGATGCTTTCCAGCTCAGAAGCCTCCCTCATCTGCAGCGTTCCCAAATTAGGAAGTGGTGGGCTTCAGCTGGACTTCAGAACCTGATGATCTGGAGCCCCTGGTATGAGACACGTTTCATGGCCACCAGATAGGCTTGAATCACCCAGGGTTCAGGGTGCCTCATCCCCCGGGCTCGGTGAGTCACGGCAGCGATGGCGGAACGCTGTCTGCCGGTTGATAAAGAGTGGATGTTGTGGCTGAAATGGGGAGATTGCTGGTGACCGCATCTGAAATAACTATACCGTGTGGTATCTGGAGTGCTTGGTTGGGCTGAAATATTTTGGCCGTTCTGCCTTTGAATTAGTTTAAATAGCTCCGTGGATGTCACGGTTTTCAAATTCCAGAATTAGAAGGACGGCAGCTCTTCTGTGGTTCTGAGGCTTTCATCTGCTGAAGTTGTATTTCAGAAAGTTGATGTGCTGCTTTGTGAAATGCTCCCCTAAGGCAAATCAAGCCCTTCGGGGAGGGGGACTGAGGACTGGAGCGAATCAGACAGGCATTTTACATTTTAATTATTAATATAGTACTTTTTATGATTCTCAAATTGGAATTGCTAGCAGCTGAATTTTAAAAATGTACTACTTCTAAAAATTTTAGAAGTAAAACCAACCCCATGTAAGTAAAGGTGTTCCCTTCTACCTCGGAGACCTCTTTACTGCAGTCTTACACAATCACACTCGGATTTGAGTTCTCTTTATCCTTGCTTTGGTGTGTACTGTGGTTGTATCCATAGCCAGCCACCGTGGAGGCGCCCGTTTGTGCAGTGTGCGTAAGGAATGAGTCCATGAGAGCTTTGCAGCTTCCTTTGGAGAGGAAGGTCTTACTTAAGGGTAGGTGCATTGAAAAAGTAATCATAGGGTGCATTCCTGACTTGTAAAGAAATTCTGATTTATTCAACATGGATACAAATATGCAGTACAGTTAAAAATTATTATCACAATGCTGCTGAATGCAAAGCTGTATGGATTTCTTTAGACTATAACAAATTGGAAGAGAGTAGGTTGGGCACTTTCCCTTGCTCCTCTCTCCTCATCAAAAAAGTGTTAAAAAAAATCCGTGTAATACTTTAGGCAAAAATCAAAATAAGGGTGGGCAGGGGGAGGTCCGTGGGTGAGCTTTTGCTAAGAAGTTCTGTCCATGCACCTAAACCCTGACACTATTGCTGTGGGCCCAGCTGTTTTGCAAAGTTGTGTGGATGCAGGTCCTGCCTGAAGGAAGCCCCAGCAGAGCCAGGGACCTGGGTGCTGGCAGCTGCCTGTATTCATCCCCTTGCACGATGCAACACCTCCGACTCCTCTTGAGTACAAATCGCCCATCCTGGCTCTTGATTTCGGAGGCTAACGCATCAATCTGAGCATCCTGGGTTTGCTGCTGCGGTGAGAGAACTGCTTTTAGCCTGGGACGTACCTGGAACGTTTTATGAAAGGTTTGGCTTGAGGAGCTGGCCTCGCCAGGGGTTGGCCTGCGGGTGTTTTATGAGACGCGCACGTAAAAGCAGATAAGGCGGACGGGGGGAGGAGGACGACGGAAATGTGCGCGGCTTCGCCGGGGCTCTTCTGCCGCTTCCTGCTGCGGGGGCGGCTATGAGCCAGCCTGGATGACAGAGCTCCTGTTATTTTGAAACGTAGTGTACCGCAGATAAACCACGACAAGGACCTTCGCTCCTACTTTCCCTTATGCCACCTACGCTTTTCCTCCCACATCTGGCTCTTGCACACAGTAGAAATGAAAACTCTTGCTACCAAAACCAAACCAAATAAAACCGAAAAAAAGCCCATCACATGCAGCTTTTTCTTTCTGCCTGGCATCAGCTAGTGTTACGTTTGAAAGAATAATTGAGATTCCCCCCCCAATCATTTCCCCTCAGTGCGGGGATTGTCCTTGGATAAGAAAAATGTATATTTTCAGGCTGGGTAATTGAGGTTTGTGTAGGTAGTGATTCCAGGGATGCGCCAGTGCCAAGGCAAATGAAATGCTGCGTTCTTCCTTGTAGCATGGGACAGCAATGCACATCGTGGGTAGTTACCAGGTACCTGCCTGGTTTGTTTGTAAGTCAAAAAACAGATCCTTTGACTTTATGTCATGGTAAAACCGCAACTTCCAGCTCTATGAGCCCATGTAAATAGGTAATAAGACTCCTTCACAGGAGTGTTAGAGGGTTAAGAGAAGGGTGGGAGTGCCTGAAGGTACTCAGGGATGGGATAATTTGTGTTCGCTGGTTTAAATTAGAAGCGCTGCCTTTTGTAAAGGTAATAGTGCCCATAGACAGAATGCGATGCACATTCATTTTGCTTTGATTTTTCATTGGGGTGGGTGAAGAATAAACTCTTCCTGTAGAACACTTTCTGGTAGATGCCTATCCGATAGCAAATTTGTGTAGTATATCCCCTGACATTTCATGCTCATCTTGTAGCTGCTCACCTTTTGTCTTCATGTGCTAAAGCTGCTTTTTTTTGTCTTTGATTTTTTTTGTTTTGCTTTGGTTTTTTGTCTCTACCAAATTGTTGCTTTTTCTCTTGGAGAAGCAACTGTCCATCTTCAAATTGGATGCTCTTGCAGGTTGGCTGATTGCTTTCTATTCCGTCGGACTATGAAAATCCTGCTATTGAGCTGAAGGAACTGAAATCCTTGTTTAGAAAAGAAAATTATAATTTCTTACTGCCTGCTAGAAAAGCTGTTGGCCTGCACTTGCAGGTGACCTGCCAAGGATTTAAAAAAATAAAAATTTGATTTTATCCTTTTTTTTTTTCCCTGGTTTTAACACGGTCAAAGCTGGCATGAAAAATGGTGGTTTTCTGAGAGGGGCTTTGCCTGCCCTAAGCAGCAAAAAAGAGCAAACCTAATCTTGTTTTTCTTCTTGGGTCAGCTTTTAAGCTCTTGGCTTTATTAGCTTGCTATTGAAAATAGTATTTCTTTCTTTCTGCCCCTTTATGTAAAGGGAAAGAGATGCCTTGCCCACTCAATTTGCTATTTTGACATCTGCTTTCTATAGTTCTGTGTAGTTGTTCTTCCCTGCTGCATTTTGGGAAGATGGTGCTTAGAGGCTGATGGTGTCCTTTTTGGGGCCGCTGTACTTGAAATGCTGGTGGCACTGGGGTAAGTCGCTGTGCAGACATCGCTGCTCTCCTCCCACCGCAGCCTGCAACTCTTGAGCTATTGCTCTAATCACAAGTGTGTTGCAATCTCAGATTGCTGCTGCTTTAATTAAACATGTAAGTTCGTGTAACTCGTGAATAGTCTGATTTTAGTCAATACTTTGTCAGTCTCTAATGTGCAAAATATTGCCTCCAGCTGCTTAGTGGAAACAAAAAATCAGACCTGTGCTTGGGAAGCTTGCTTTTCAGCATTCTTGATGAGACTGATCAAAGTTTTTACCCAAACTCATCTGTATGACTGGATCATACTGTCCGAGTGGTGGACAGTGGACTGTTGTGCATTATAATAAAAAGCTTTCTTTTGAAAACCTGTATTTTTCTCTTAGATTGCGATACCGTGGGATGGGTCTTTGATTTCCACTTTGTTCTCGCCAGTTGTTGAGGTCTGACCTGGAGCTTGCTGGCAGGCTGGTGCTGTGATTGCAGCACTTTGGTGCGGGACAGACACTCACGACTTCCAGTTCAGACACCTTCTTTCTCGTTCAGCCTGCTGGTTTTTATTTCTATTAACAAACAGTAGCAGAAATTGAAGAAGCAACACACAGGTCCACCTCTCGGCAATTTCCCGTCTTCCGTCAGCCCTCACCAAAACATCGATGGGACAGAAGAAACATAATTGTAGCATAATGTTATGTGTCTCCTTCATACGTAAACCCTGTACTTGAGGAGACGTTGTATTGCTGGACTCAGTAGTCCAGAAACATTGTCCTTCCATTTTTTTCCATGTTGTCCCTTTCCTGCAAATATTTTCATAAGATGCTGTCTGAATTCATACCTTTTTTTTTTTTAAATGAACGATTGTCTTTCTAGTGTCGTAAAAAAATCCTTCCAGCTGAGACTGAGTTCGTCGTTCAGCATCCATGTTCAAAGAAAACATCGTAAGGATTACAGAAAGCTAAAAGCCAGGAGGAGGCCATCTTGCTTTTGCGATCCTTCGGGCTTTGAGATTTTGGTTCATAGCACTTGGTATTTTTTTTACCTCACGTCTAGGGACATTTTATCATCCTCCTCTTTCCCGTTCCAAGCAATTACGTTTATTTTATCTTCAAGCAGCAGCCTGTGGCAATAAATTTTAGGAAATTCCTTCCCGCCCTTTATTAAGCCCTACATAATAGCTTCCGCTACTCACTCATACATTCATTAAGAAGAATTAAATGAGTGCTGGCGGCCATTAGCAGAGCATTTAATAACCTCTCCAAGGGAAGGTGCAGCAGATTGGAATAAATGGACAGGAGCAAAAACAAATGAAATAACTTCATAGAATTTGCTCAACTAATTTGTTCTTTAAAAAAATAACTTATTTACATGAATGTAGTACTTTAAAAGGTGCCAGTTTGAGACCCCTGGCAGAAGAGTCCCCAGTTCAGAAGATCCGCAGGCAGTGACGGGGAGCACTTGGCTGTGGTGCCTGGTGGAAGGGTTGTGGGCTTTTTAGAGAGAGAAAGGGCATTTTAGTATGTCCTGCCCACCTCCCCAGCTGCTGAGGCCGTCAGCAAGGCTGACGGCTGTGCTTACAGACTGCAGTGAGGACGTCTGTCTTGTAGGACCTGGGCCATAACTAATAGCTCATCTCATCTGGTACCAGCCACGCAGCACCTTCGGACGCTAGTGATGGCTGATCCCTGCCAGGCTGCGTTACGTGAAAAGCTGAGACCTGTTACCAGTAAGCAAATTGCCCCCTCCTCCATCGGTTCTTAACTTCTGTTTTAAGGAAGATTCGCTCTCAGCTGACGTTTGGCATATGAGGGAGTCTAAATACCCCTGAATGGCTTTTCTGAAATAAAAGATAATTTAGCAGGTATCATTGCAAGCAATTTGCTTAGGAGATCTCAACTTGTAAAGCAGTGGGATGACTGATAGACCTGGAGCTGCATGTTGCAGCATGTGGAGTGGCTGAAGAGTTTTGCTACTAGCTCTAGTCCTTTCCGCTGTTTACACTATTTTAATGTCCATGTGTGTAGTCTGATCTGTGCAGATGAAGGACAGTTGCTGGGACTCGTGTGGATTAAAGTGCTCTTTTAATAGTTTGCGAGGGTGCTGAGCTGGATACGCGCTTCCTCTGGTCTTGACGGAAAATAAACAGAGCTTTAAGATGACACCAGCTACTGTTTCACCGGTCTACTCCTGTGTGTAAATTGTGATAGCTGGGCACTTAAAACAAACACTGTACACACACTGGGCTTCCAGTGTCATAGTAAGTGTATCTCAACCTTGCTCAGTAGGCTTTAGTGCTCGAGGATCTAATACTGGCACGTTGTTTTAGCACACTTCAAAGCTCCAGACTGACTTTTACTTGAAAAATAGAAAAATTCTAGTGAATAAAAAACGTGAAGATTGTACAGTAGTAGCTTTTATGGCTAGCGTTTCATAACCGAAATGCTGACAACCTTAATTTCATTTCACTGTTACCTGTTTTAGAGGTAAAAATATCGCGATTCAAATGTCATTCAGGTATTGTGGATGACAGATTTTTGCTGAGATTTTGTCGGTTTGTGTTTTTTTTTTTTCTGTAGTCATTTCTGATCTCATTTGAGGAGCTTGATGAGTTGAGAACAGTGACACAGTAATTGCTGTTATTGAACCGAAGGTGCAGTTTAAGACTTTTACCTGGATCACTACATTTGATTGATATTTTAATTGGGTTTTTTTGGCAGATGAAAGATAATGAGAATGAGTTTGCAGTTGGAAATATTTGCACTGGAGAATTCCTAAAATTTTGTATTATTATTTTTTTCCCCTACTTCCTAGTACATATGCAAGGTTCCTGCTTTAAATTCTTAAGCATCAACAGTATATGAAGGGAGCGAATCTGCACAAATAATATCAATATGTGATATGCTGCTAATAGGCTCAGAATATCTTATTCTAGTCTCTGTGCCAGATAATAACTCAGATAATAGCTTTCAGGCACATCGTAAATAACATTGGAGAGGGGTGGTATGGACATTTGTTTGAGGTGGTATGGACATTTGTTTTTAATGTACAAATGTATATATGAACCTGGTTATTTGCATTGCTTTTTAAATGGTCTAATCACCTTTCGTCTAAGGGAAGAAGTAACTGGGAGAGGGGAAGATTTTGATTGAGCAGATTGGTTTTGGATCTGTCTCGTGCTCTGAACCATGGACAACAAAGCGTTACTTACAGCAGAAATGAGCTGCAGCTTAGCAGAAGAGCAGGGCGAAATACTGATGATGAGCTAATGTATTCTTATGGGGTCACTCCCCTGCTAGTAAATAGCAGCGTTGGTAATTCTTGCTATTTTCTTGCAAGTTTGCAGTATTTCACAGTTAAGCCCTGGCTTCTGAATGCAGGCAGTAAAAAGCATTAAACACAACCAGCGAGCAGCCCTACCTCCGTCTCTGGTTGTTGCTTCTCTCCCCACCGCTCTCCTTGCGGTGTGAGCTGGTGGTACTGGAACAGATCTTTCTCCATTTTAATTACGCTGGAAGCTTTTTGTCCCGGATTTGAGAAACTTAGTTAAAGGGACAATGTAAATTGCAAATGGTTACCCTCATGCTAATAGAAGCTAAAAATTGTAATAATATCTTTATCAGTTTGAAACAATTCCCCGATCCTTTCCTCCCCTCAAGTAATATAAGCCATTCAGCACTCTGACATTTGATCAGGAGTTCAGGCAGCCGCAGAGGCGAGTGGCAGCTTGCTAATGGATTTCTGATTGTTCTCCTGGTCCATTCTCCTCCTGATGAATGGTGCAGAGTCGGCTCTCGCAGTCTGGGGAACTGATAAAAAACACTTTGCCGTCATGTCATTACATTTCCCCGGGAGAGGAGAAGAGCAGATTTCCTCTGCTGTCCCGATGGCTTGCTATCCTGCTCAATTAGAGAGAGATATATAGAGGTGCAGCCTCCCTATTTGAAGCTGAAATTAGTTTTACAGCTTATGTTACGTCTTTCCTGGACAGCTGGTGGAATCCCTGCTTACTCTGGGGAGGCTTGAGCAGGCTTTCCTACCCCCGTTTCCCTTCGCAAATGCCTTAAAGCGCTGGTGTTCCATAGCTGACCGATGTAGGGTTTCTCACGGGGAGGTGTGCGTTGGGGGGTTGTTTCTCTGCCTCCTGGACAAAACACCTTTTTGTGCCAGACCTCTACATTTCAGGCGAATGTAGCCGTGTCTGCCTGGGGTCAACATGCGGAGTCCCCCTCCAGAACTGCCTTCAATAGGGCTATTATGCAAGGAGCTCTTAAATGGGTTGTGGCTGTTGGTTTAGTAACTCGGATTATATGGGTTTGGGATGCCTATTTGAGGACTTGTGGGTGCTAATGGGGAAATTCAGGATGATCTTTTTATTTCAGTTGTTACAGGATAACAAGCATCTTTAAAATAAAATAACAATGTAGAAAAAACCCTTAATCTTAGGAATGATTCATTAAAATGTTTTTATCACCTTAAAAACAGCATTTGCAGCCCCTTTACCATCCCTAACAACTTTAACCAGCTCATTCTGTTCCCTTGAAGGACTGATTCCCTTCCCACTACTCCTGGTGAGCTGTGAAAGTGAATTTCGGGCTTTGTAATTAAGATATCTTGAGTTATTTCTGATTTGTCAACATGACTAATGAAAGGGTTATGCGTTACGGCTCCTTTCGCTGCTACGCTCTTGCACGTGGAGGCATTCCGGGGGCTTTGTGGCTGTAAATCAGCAGTGTGCCAGCCTGCCGACTGCTATTGCTGGAGTAATGGCACAGCTTAGCCCAGTCAGATCCCCTTCAGGCTGTGCACCTGTGTGTTTTGTTTTCTGGAAGACTCCGGGTTAATTTAGGCATGGGTTTTGATGTTGTTGAAGGTAGTTGGTGATAAACTGTGTTGTAACAGACCTACATGATAAACATTAATAATGCTTTGCAATACACTTCATTCCCATGCATCTGAGAGATAGCTGCTGTGTGATTTAGCTTGTATTTCAGTAGATATATCTTCTTCTCCCCCTCCCAGCTTTAGAAAAAATAACTAATGAATTGTTGGCTTAGTCAGTGCTGTTTTGTGGCTTAAAGATTCAGGCTGCGCGTTTCTTTCCATCACAATCTCATTATATTCCACAGCTACCTCTGTTGGCCTAGTTCAGCTAAACAGTATTAACTTGTATTAAAACCCAAACCCTGTATGCGCAGACTGTCCTGCCTTTCCCTTCCGCGTATGAGTTGTACCAAGGTTAAGTCCTTTCCGTGCAGGCAGTTGCCTCTAGGGAGAGCTGATGTACAATCCAGGAGCTCCCCGCGCTCGGTGGGTTTTCAGAAGCAGTATTTATTGGACTCATCTTCTCGTGAGGAGCGCGTCGTTTGCTCAGCAAATGCTGTCTGTTGGTAGGATGTTGAAATGCTAACTCCCATAGCTGTAAGAAGCTTTTAAGCGAGATCTTCATGCTTCTCTAGAAAGAAGGCCAGTTTATCTTCTTCTCTTGCTGTTACTCACTTGTTTTGACTGGTATTCTCACCGTTCCCATTTTTCCTCTTTTCATGATCTTTCTGCCTCTTTGTGTAATCTCTAGTCGCTTCAGAAAATGCGAGACGGCATGATTTCCTGCAAACCTAGTACGGCTCATGGATCAGTTTCAAAGTCATCGAATCTGGACCTACTGAGCACTCGTCACAGGAGGGCTAATGTTCAGGACGTAATATCTGACGGTGTCATGTTGCCCAGTCCAGTCCCTGCTGCGATACGCAGCTGTAGCTCTCCTCTCTGCTCTTTTGTTTGACTCCTTGATAAAAGCAAGTTGATTATGTTAACTTGTAATAGTTATACGCCTGTCCTGTGGACAGGCTAATACCAGCTATCTGTACGGGCTTCCAATATCTCTTCATTCATAGTGCAGAAAATGTGAAGAAATGTGCTTCTTTGTCCTGTGGATCCATAACGCTTTGGTTTAGTAACTGGTTTGGGCCCTTGTTTGCTGTTTGAACTACAGCCATTTGGGTTTTTTCTTTTTTTGAAAGGATGCCAGCAAAGTGGCATATTCAAATGTTTCCAAACTTTCCCAATTACGTAGAAAATAATCACTGTGCCAGAACCACCAGGAATCTTTCTTATCATACGTGTTTTTTTTCTTTGATTACAGTCTTGCTGAAAGGCAGTGTTTAGGCAAACATTCCTCTTTGTGTTCCCTGGGATGGGTTGTCAGTTTGTTAGACTTCCAGCAGTCCTGTTTATTCACGTGTGCCTTTGGAAGAGTTGGGACGCAGCAGGTCTTTTTCTGCCTTTGTTCACTGCTAAGCAATTAGAAAATAATTTATGTCTTTGTTTCTGCTTTCGAGTCCCTTAAGAAAGTGATGGCATATTCTTAACTCAAGAACTACGGCACTGAGACCGCTGCATCAGAGAGAAGCTGTTCCTCATCTGCGTTAGTACAGCACTGGGGCACTCTGCTGCTGATTGGGTCCTTTGGCTGTTACTTAAAATTAAATGAATAATGAATTTTCCCATTCAACCAGAACTGGGTAAGTGGTAGAAGTGATGTACGTGCTAGATCCCTGCCTGGGAGCAGCAATGTGACTGAAAAATCGAATGCAGTTCAGGCACGCTGGCTGACGTGCACGAGTAGTTGCGCGTACGTGACATCGTTACTGCTCAGGGTCTGTCTGCCCCCCGCTAGAAGGTAGTTGCTGCATGTAACAAGCAATTGAGGTTTTATCCTAACCCAGTAAAACATTTGTGTTGTGGGTATGGAATTAGTGCCTAGGTTTATTGATTATCTAATAGCGTGGTCTTCGGCTGTTTAACCTGTTGAAGGTTAATTAAAAAAAGGAATGGCCAACATAGTGACCTTATTAATGTGAGTATGACTGGGCAGAAGTAAGAAGTGCTTTGTGCGCTGAAATTGGTTTATAAGCCTTTTCTAGATTGCCTTCCCTCCGCCCCCTGCTCTGTGCCTGGCATTTTTTTCCCAGCTTGACATAAATATTTGGCGAAGGCTAAAGGGATGAACAGAATTACATACTATCAGCAAAATTGGAGGGGAAAAAAAAAAAACTACTTCTGCCAATCACATCACGCGCTGGGTAAAGCAAAGACTTGACTTAATGCATCTTATTGTATTTGGCATATGCTAAGCAGGATGAAGATACAGTGGGTGCAGGTCATCGCCCACCGCGCGTTTCCCAGGCTTTGGGAGAGCCCTCCATCCAGGAGTTTCGGCAAGCCGCGGGCTGGAACGAGCGGCATGTGTCGGTACCCGCTCTGCAATGTGACCCCTGCTGCATTCCCCAGGCTCATTCCTGGCATAACTTGGCCTCTCCATCCCCACCCCCTGTCCTGGCTGGTTCACGGTCAGGCTGGAGAACCGTGGTAACCCCAGCAGCATGACTGCTTCATGGTAGAGCCAGACCTGAGGCACACTTAACTGTTTGCTTGGAGGCTAGAGATCAGCTCAGGGTCTGAGCCCACCATGGCACAACAGAAATGTTGTGACAGGAGGGGCTGGCAGATAGAAAAGGCTCTTGTCCTGTGACCGTTGTGTACCAGGTGTGCTAAACCAGACAGCCAGCGTTGCTGTCCCTGTGGTGTAGAGCTCATGTAGCAGGAGAGGTGGAGAACACCTGAAAACTGCCTGGCTTTGGCAATGACTGATGTTAAATTTTATTTGCGTGGAAGAAAATAGCTGACTGTACCTTTGTTGGCTTGCCAAGCTTTAGACCTGTGCAACCTCACCATGTGAAGATGCTTATCCTTGTTAAGGGTAGGGTAACCTCTTCCAAAGTAATTTAAACAAAACAGAAAAAGAAATCCATAATGCCAAAGTACGTGTCAGATAATGGGTTATGTGTCTGTACGTGTGACCTTTGGATTATAGCAAAATGTCTAGCAGGCAAGACCTTTTGCCTTGGGTTTTCTTCTCAGGTGTGCTCATCGGCCTGAGAACAGCTGTTGGTATGAGACATAATTAAGACTTAATTGGAGATGTCCATTAGGAGGATAGAGAGGGTAACACTGGGAGAAAATAAAGATGAGAATACTCTGTGAAGGTTTGACAGAAGGAGGAGGTTTAAAGAAGAATAAATTGAGAAATGGAAGCTGATGCAATATTGGTGCAATGGAGGAGCAAAAAAAAGGGCTGAGGAGCCACGCTGGAGCCAAAGGGCATTAGAAGAGCTGAGCGGGCAGATCAGATCTCAGAAGTACAATTGCCTGAATTATTCTGGGATAGAAGAGAAGAGGAGCTGAGGAACATCAGGGCATGAACTTGAAGAGCTTGGAAGTGAAAAGGAGTGTTTTTTGGATGACAGAAGTATAAATGGAGAAGGGCAGGAGGCCTGCTGGGGTGAAGTGGCAAGTGGGAAAGTGGTTTGCTGGAGGGCCCTGCAATTCTTGGAGGATGTATGGTAATGCTCATGCCCCTATGAATAGGAGTGGGCGTTGAATTACTAGCAAAAATGCCTTTTCTCCAAAATATCACTGTTAATCTCCCTTAGTGTCAGTGCTGTGTTTAAATAGAAGTTTACAGCCCTTGTTTTTGTCACGTCGGAGTTTCAAGGGGGTTTGTTTATGTCAAGCATATTTGCAGTGGCACAAGGGAGGTAAATTGCTCTTCAAGTGGAACATGTCCCTGGTGCTGCTCTGGGAAAACAAAGCAACAAAACCCTACAAACCAAAAGCTCCACAGCCGATCAAAAAAATATGCTCCCGGGCCCTGCTTAACGGGCCAGTTTGTCCTGGTAGGAAACAGGGGTGGGAAAACCTGAGTGAACACTCCTTATCTTCCTTGTAGCTCTGCAGAAACTGAGTCAATGAGAAGTGCAACGGCTTGTCCTTGGCCGTGCGGGTAGTCCAGATTGGGACGAATTGAAGACTGACGGCTGTTGCAGATTGCCTAGGATGTTTTGCCCTATAAGTTCTAGCCAAAATGAAAATAGTTCCCTTAAACAAAATATTTAGGCAGACTCTATTTAAACATCCCCCGGAGTTTCCTTTCTTTTAAATTGCATGCTGAAATATGTTTGAAAATTCTGCTGTTGAAAGTGGAAAACTGCACGTTAGCAGTTTCCATTGAATTTTCTAATCGTGAGCATGTGCATTTAGTGCCTTCAGATTTTCATCGCGCCCTTTAGCAGAGCTGCTTCAAACTCTTTATGGAGGGAAGTGCCTTTTCCTAAGAATCCGAGAATGTTTCAAATGCTGAGAACAGATTTAGTATCTTTTGATGAGAAGGTTAGCCTGGTGCTTAGAGCAAAGCCCTGGGAGCTGTAAAAGTGCAGGGCTAGTGGAGCCAACTGACTTTCCTCTCTGTATGACCTCCAGCAAGTCCGCGGACCTCTTTGCATATCCTTCAACCCAGCTGGAAAACCCAAGTAAACAGCAGGAACCTTGCTGGAAGCCAGAAGCCTCGACTGACTGAGTTATTCTGGGGAAATGAAATAAGTCATGAATTAGAACCAGGTAAACAACGTGTAGATTGGATTGTTTTAAAGAGAAAATAATTCTGTAAATATCCAAAACCGCTTTAATTGGGCTTAGTTTGAATGGGTGAAGTGATTTCTCTGTCCTACTTTACAGCAAAGGGAAAAAAAAATTGTAGTTACAGTTTCCTGTTTCATCAGACTGTTTACAGAGTCTGTAGAAATCGAGTTAATCAATATTTCTATTAGACACATGCTTGGGCCCCATGCCACAAGCACTCAGTTTTAAACCCTTCAATCTTGTATCGTTTATGGAGATTGTATTGTCAGAAATAGTGCTGTAAATAATTTATGTTGCTGCCAGTGCTTTTCTAAAGGTCTCTAGGCGTGATGCAAGATTTCCTCCAGGAGCTGTAAAGCTTCCAAATCAGTTTGCTCTATGGCAAAGGGTTTTTTTTTTTTTGAGAGACAAGTAGGATGGTAGAAATGATTGGTTATTTCAGGGAGTGGCTGGCAGTTGTTTCTTTTGCATCGTTATTGTAATCTAGAGTAGAGCAATTAGTAAGTGAGGTTATTGCCATCTCGTCGTTTCACGGGTTGTGTGGAATGAGTGAAGTTTCTCGGCGCACACAACCTCCTGAACCCGCCGACGTCCCTGTCGGAGCGGGTGCGTACGTGCGCGGCCAGGACAGCGCGCGGCCTGCGGATGCGCTGGCTGGCTCGGGCGCTGGAGGTGGCCGAGGGCCGGCACGTGGTGGGCGCTCAGTCAGCCTGCTGTCGGCCCTGCTGGGCTGGGATGAAGGTATATTCATGCTGTAACAGGTAACACGTTTCAGCGTAGCAGATTGTGTTTTTCAAATTGTGTTGTGCAGCTACAGCAGAAGCGTAGAGACTCCAGTTTACATATTTGATGTTTCCCTCTCTCTCAAGTGACACCGTTTCTAACTAGACTGTCAGTTGCAGAAGAAATGTGGCACCGTCTCCTCTTTGTATTGTTCAGTGCAAATCCTTTGTGGGCTGCCTGGGTCCCCCTCCTCCACGCAGCCGGTAAATGCTCATCCTCAGCCATCCAGACCGACTGCAACTGGGTCTTCCAGCCTGCAGCAGAAGATTGAAATCTGTCAAATTTCTGTAACTTCCCAGAGACTAGAAACTTGCCTGATTTGAAGAGAAAACCCTATAGTGGGCCTAAATAAACATCAGCTATGGACTGGGAGGCTTGCAAGAAAGTCACTATTTCCAATTTACTCTTGAAAATCTTCCCAGGTTTGTTACGGATTTCTGGGTAATGAGTAGAGAGTGCAAAGAAAGCTTCACATAAACTGACTTGGTTTACTCTCCAAACAAATTAGAAGGCAAGTATCTAACAGAGAAGCAGGCACAGGTAGCCGAAACTATCTCCACAACCTTCATTTAGACCCAGAGAGCTGATTGAGCATTAGCGATGGTATATCAAAGCTCTTTGTAAAGCATTGACAGCCGGTTGTCCAGAGACCACTGGGGTATCGCGTGCTCCATCAGTGTGCTCTGCCAGTCTATATCCAGCGATGACCCGCAAAGATTGGTTGTTGCTGATGTAAATCTTAGTGATTCCTGGAAATGCCCTTGTCTGTCCTTACCTTCAGTTATGTGTAGAGAAGTCAACAACTTCAAATGAATTAAGACAATAAGCAATTTAAGAGAGAAACTCTGGCTTTTTGCTTGGAGGAATAACAAAGAGCACGGCCTGGCTGCTCTTCTATTGCAGATGACGATTTATGGGTGCCAGATGAAACAAAGAAATCCTGTAGTTCCTACCTGGATCGTGATGTGCCCGATGCAGCTGAGGAGCCCCCGTCCCCGTGGGCACGTCAGTGTCGTTTGCTAACAGCTCAGCTTGATTAATAGATGAATCCTCAAATGCCTGTTTTGCGTAGATGTATGTATTCTTTAAAAATTGCCTTTTTTAGTGCTTTGGGAAAACACTAAGTATAATAGTTAAAAATAACTTCTATCACTTCATGTCAGGTGTAAAACATTGCATTTTGACTCACGTTGTAGATTAAAGTGGGACGCTGTGTCTTTCCTTTTGTTTTAAACAAGCTGCATCCTTTATTGGCCTCTCCTGTGTGCCTCTGCTTAGCCCCCAAGGCGGCTGTTTCATATGGAGCAGTATCGTTAGACTTTGCTGTCAATGATTTTTATGCTTCAGACGAAAGGATCAGAAATTGAATTTATCAGTTTTTCTACTGAAAGAACAAACCTCACAGTATTTGAAGTTTTCTTCTTGGATTTGTTTTTTCAAGGCTTATTTTGGTTTTGTTGCATGATTTATCCCGACATTTCCATCAGTGTGCTTAGATGCAGAGGGCGTCTTGGGACGGTGGATTTTTTGATCCTGTCACTTCAGCTGATGGTGTATTTGTGGCTCTGCTTTTCCGAACGCCGCGGTGTGGTCCGCTGACCTCAGCGCAGCGGTTCGTAGCTCTGCCACTTGGTGACAGTCTTTCAAAATAAAACCATCACTGGTGAAATGAGGGTTTGAATTTACTGAGTAGTGTGCTTCTCCACAGCAAATCTCAGTATAAATAAGTACTGATATATAATAATTTATTTGTATGTGAAGTAGAGGTGTAGATACCTAGCTCTCCGATGCCAATTTGCTCTAAATGCCATGTTATCAGTTCCCATTAAATCACTCCCTGGAACACGATGTGCTGGCAGGACTTTTTTGTAAATAGCAGGTCTCCGTCGCTGGAGCGTTGCTCAGAGGGGTTGTCACCAGGGGTGACACGTATGTTCACACCTTGCGAGCAGCATCTTAAGGGCTGTTCAGGCCACCTTGCTCTATCTCTCCATAAATGCACACAAAGGCACGATCCAGGTGCCAGTGAGGTTTTTGCTAATTTGCTCTAGGCAATGAATCTGTTAGCTGGCCTTTTTTCAAATGAAGAAGATATGTTTTAGCCAGGTTTCCTGGGAGCTGTCTTTCTGCCTGTGTAGCTAGTCCAAAGCTAATAACTTGCAGCCAAATTTAACCCAGGAATAGAGGGAGAAGCAGGGAAAATTCAGCTGTCAACCTTCCTGCCCAGGTAGAGCTAGTCAGTCCAGCCTATCTGTCGTGCTGGATTAACCGCAGCATATCTTCCTGAAGTGGAAGGCCAAAAAGTCATAGGTGTTGGGGCAAGCTCTGCGTCTTGTACTGTGGCGAGAAGAGCCTACCAGGGAGTTGAGGGACGGGTGTGAGGAGAGACTGACAGCAGTCCCTCTCCGTTTCTCATGTCTTTTGTACAGCCCCAGAAAGCTGCTTTTTCCATGGGACAGACAGAGCTGGGGCTGTTTGTTTGGGGAGGGGAGTATGGATAAGTCTCTGCAGGGCAGGACTTTTGGGCAGTGCTTGCCCTCCTGGTCAGGCTTTCTGCAAGCTTTCCACGTTCCCATTCACCTTCCCACTCCCGCGTCTCCTTTTCCCCTCTTCCAGTGGGCCAGGCACATAGGTCCGTCCTTAAACTCTGAAATCTACCCACAGCCTGGTTTGAATTTCCTGGTAGTGCTCAGGACTTATAGTCTCTGTGCTCTCTACCTAAGGTTAAAGAATAAAAAAGGATGAGGGTTTTTTTTTTTCCTTTGAAAAAATCATATGTTGGCCGTTATCTAGGTTTCAAATACAGTTCCTAATAAAGGACAGTAGGTGCAATTACTCTGACAGAGACCAGTTGCTGTCTGAGTTGTGGAAGCGCTGAGGTCCTGCTTTTTAGGTCTTTTTTCCATTTATCTTCTCTCATCAAGAAAAACTGGTGCAAGTGTTTGAATCGCTGTAAGGTCACGGAAGATGGGTCTTGCAATGTATCCTCTGCTTTGGGGGGCTTTCATTTTGAGAAGAAAATGACCACCATTGTGTGTGTTTGTCCTGGGATTTATTTTGGCCACCAAAATTGCACGTATTTATTTTCCACCTTCCTTCTGTTTGTTGCACGTTTAACTCTTTCATTCCACTGTATTTTATGTTCTCTTTCCATTCAACTCTGGTAATATTCTCCCAGAATGTCAGAGCAGTAGAAGAAAATAAAAAAAAAATTAGCAGTTTGCTCTTTTTGTGCTTCTGTACAGCAACACTTTGGCTGTTGAAACATTCATGAACCCATCTAGTATTGAGCTATTTTAGTGGATTTTCTGCTGGTGGTGCCAGGAGAACCCTTCTAGCAGATATAGTCCTGGAGCAAATCAGTAATCTCAAGAATTCGGGATCAATTTACTGAGGTTCTGAAATCCAGTGTGCTACAAAGTGAGATAATTTGTGTTGTATTCAATTCAGCGCAGAACTGTGCAGCCACACAGTAAAGTCAAAGCACTAGTGCTTTTAGTATTGTTTTGTTTTGTTTTTAATTTGCAGCTATATCCCAGGATTATAAGAAAGACAGAAAGAATAGCTGGTAAAGACTAGAGTTTCTTCTAGAAAAAAACCAGCGTAGTGGGCTTGCTGAAGGCAACAGAGATTCTGATGTAGGGTCTGCTTCTCACCTATTGCAAGCCTTCGATTAAAACATAAACATTGCAGTGGCAGTTTCCTTGTTTGATTTTTCTTGTTTCTTAAATTCCCAGGGCAGGAACATTGGCGTTACAGAAAATGATTTTCCATTTTCAGAGCATCGCGAGACCTCTGTTTTTGAGCTGTGTGACCGGGGAGCGCAGATGCCCGCACACCACTGGCCAGTTGAGCAAGATTTCTCACTTAGCTGAGGGCTGGGCTTCAGGTGAGCAGGAGAAATTCAGGCTTCTGCAAACCGTGAGAGCAATCCCCTTAGGTTTCCATCTTGCTCAATTCCAGACAAAAGGTCATTCCCAACACAAACTCTGAGGGAGTCTTGGTTTTTTGCAACCTGAGATGCACCAGCCTGTCCTTGTGGTGTGCATGTCTGCTGGTCTCTGACGCTGGAGGACAGCAGTCTCTCTAAGCCGTCTTTATGTCTCTAGCAGCAGTGTATCCTCTGTCTGGGCAAAGCATACTGTCTGCTTCAGCTGCTGCTTTCAGACAGCGTCCGCTCTCGGCTTCTGATTCGTAATGGTTTGGAGAGGACAGAAGAGGGAGGAGGGGCAGAAATCCGCCATGCTCCTGATTTTTGACATGGCACCAGTGGTATAGGTTGGTTTTCATGCTGTATGTTTAAGGTAGGGCATACTGACTGTCGTGGTTTAACCCCAGCCGGCAACTAAGCCCCACTGCTGCTTGCTCACTCCTCCCCGGTGGGATGGGAAAGAGAATTGGAAGGGTAAAAGTGAGAAAACTCATGGGTTGAGATAAAGACAGTTTAATAGGTAAAGCAAAAGCCATGCACGCAAGCAAAGAAAACCACGGAATTCATTCCCTCCTTCCCATCGCGGGCAGGTGCTCAGCCATCTCCAGGAAAGCAGGGCGCCATCACGTGTAAAGGTTACTTGGGAAGACAAAATGCCATTGCACCGAACGTCCCCCCCTTCCTTCTTCCCCCAGCTTTATGCGCTGAGCATGACGCCATACGGTGTGGGATGTCCCTTTGGGCAGCTGGGGTCAGCTGTCCCGGCCGTGTCCCCTCCCAGCTCCTTGTGCCCCCAGCCTGCTCGCTGCTGGGGGGGTGAGAGGCAGAAAAGGCCTGGACTCTGTGCAAGCGCTGCTCAGTGATAAGGAACCATCCCTGGCTTGTCAACACCGTTTCCAGCACAAATCCGAAACACAGCCCCACACTAGCGACTATGAAGAAAATTAACTCTACCCCAGCCAAAACCAGCACACTTACCTACTGTAAATCTTCTGATGCAGAGAGTAATACTCAGAAAACAGATCTTTGTTACTGAAGGTGTAGGATGCTTTAGGGTTATTGTGTTGGAAACTCTGAGCTCACTACAATAAAGTGTATTTCTGGGAGCTGTGGATTAGCAGCACCAAGGGCACAGCCTGACCCTCTTTCAGGAGGCTGGTATCTGACTTTGGGTTGTGTATCTAATTAGTTTGGAATGCTTGGCACATGACCACAGTCAGAGGATGATATATTGGATTATTTAGACGGCTTGATGTGCCAGAGCTGAATTTTGACTCCATTCCTTTCAATCTTGCTCGTGCCTGTACACTGGAGGAGCAGGGGAGCAGCTTCTGCAGCTCAAAGCTGGTCTGCTCCAGGTGACCCGAAAGAGCACTCAGTCGTGGCAACACTGGAGACTCAACCCACTTGGAACCCAGGTCGTGAAGGATAACACTGTACCATTTTTTCTGTGTTCTTCCTCTTTTCTGCATTTCCTGAAATATTAATAAGCCGTTTTGAAGCAATTGACATCGGTTTCTAATCAGCGGTGTCCATGAAGCAGCGCTCCGTCGCTAGCCGTAATGACGTTGTTTGGCACGAGCGGCTGCCAGGTGAGTGAAAGTTGATCTGGAGTTGTGGAGTGAGTGGAAATAATGTGGCCCAGGACATGTGTATGTAATTTGTTCAGATGATTCAAGTGAGAACCATGGCAACTGAGATAAACAGAGGAAAAGATACTGGAAAACCAGCAGCAGCTTCATTTTAATAGCACAGCCTTTATTCCAGACAGCTCAGATGTTTACTATAAGAGCTCCATCTTCCTGTGCGTCTCTTCCTCCCCACCATCCCCATCGCTTCGCATGCACTTAGTCATGAGATCGGATGGCTCCTTGGGTAAAGCACCGCAGGCCAAATTCCACAGTTTCTACTGGAGCAAAAAGCCATCGGCTGTCTTCAAATATGGGCTGTAGAATTTCTCTCTCTGTTTGCACATCCATGATCCAAAGGACCCTAATAAAAACGCATCTTATTTGAGTTTCTTGTGGATCAAAATACACTTTCTGAAAGCTGTACGGATTATTTGGCGAAGCGTGTTGTCTGAGCTCAGGATGTGCTTTTGCTAGAGATACTGGGCAAGCATAAAGTCTGTGCTGTATAAAGGTAATGTCTGAAATGGAAAGAGTGGAATAAAGCGCACCACTGCCGCTCTTCCCGTGTGAAGTTAGAGTAAAGTTGGCTAATCTGTGGCTGTTGAATAACAAACGGCTCTTGAGAAGATCGAGTAGGACTTCCATGCCAGGGCTCTATCACGTGCTTGGCAGCGGGGCTGTGCTGGTGTGTGGGCTTCTGGGCAACTGAAGTCTCAAGCTGCAAGTGGAAACAACCCAGCAAGAGCAGCAGATGCCTTGCGCTGTGCTGTGGAGAGGGGATTGGGGACGAGGACCTGAGCTCTGTCTCCAAGTAAATGATCCTGATGTCTGTGTTTGCTGCCCGGGGGTTGTGTAATCTTGCGTAGGGCTACAGTTGGGTGTGCTTATCCCAAATCCCACCCCCCAGGGGAGCTGGTGGTGATTCACCTCCCTGAATCATAATTCCTGACACTCTTCTAATCGCTGTCCTTAGTGTGTCCTTGCTTCATGGGCTGCAAATCCAGTCTGATTGGAAGAAACAAGCTTTCAAGCAGTTTAAAAGCTGGCCCATTTCCTACACCAATACATTAATTCTGCATCAGAGTTCTCTCTTTGTGGCTCATTTCTTTTCTCTGTTGCTTTAAGGGTGAACTAGGAGACACAGAAATTTAGAAAAAGAAATTTAGTTAGCTGTAGAAATGTGATAAATGTCCAATAATTTGATTGTGAGAAAAAGCCTGCCATGTATACAGTTTTCAGTTCACAGTTTAAAACTAAGTGTATTTATCTGTTTAGCAAATCTGCTCTTTTTGTCAAGAATTGGCAGGATCCTCAATTCTCTGTCGTTCCAAGATATTGCAAATACCAATTTAAAAAAAAAAAAAATCTAAATCAAGTTGTTTGAGTATACTTACGCTCTAGATAACCTTTTCACATATGGTTCAATATATAACTCCCATCGTCTATACAGAGAATGTTAAGCTGTGTGTGCTTTTTTTTTTGAATGACTGAAAATAAGGATTAAAGCTAATTTTGCAAATATCCTCTAAGTCGTCATTTTGCAGTAGGAATGGAGCCAGGGCGCTGGTTGCTGAACTCTCGGTTAACTAACCATGTGAAGCCATCCTGCTTTTCTTAGCACGTCCATGCTCCAGTCCCTCTGCCTGCTTGCTGCCTGCTCTTCTGGTAGCTCCAAGCTCCCTGTCTGCTCCATACTCTTGGTCACAGATACTGCAATGTCTGTGACAACACTGCTTGTGTTGCTCTGCAATGGGAGAAAATGAGTATTAGGTGCTGCCAGTACGTCCCTTGCCTGCCTAGGTGCAGGGCTGGTGATGCTGCCTTCACTGTGGCTGCCGGCCTTGAGCCTGCAAGGCAACGGTCATGAACCCTCCGCTAGCAAAAGCGTTTGCCTGTGTGTTGCATGCTGTAGGGAGTCAAGTGTGAACAAGTTTGTCTTAGACATTTATCTTCCTTAACTTGGCTTGAAGGGAGTAAGCAGGCATCTCTAGCAAGGATGCCTTTTTCCTAAGATGTGTGTTATCGATGTTAGTGTAGGTGATAAAACGAGACACGTTCATCTCTCTTTCTGAATTTTTTCTCCACTTCATTATTCAGTTTTACATTTTTATGTCACTTCCAGTTCTCTTATCACAGCGAAATCTTTCAGAGTGGATAAAAGCTGAAAGCCACAAGCAGAAACCAAAATTTTTCAGCTGCCTTTGCTATCAAGCAGCAAACATAGGTCAGAAGCCCAGTGTTTATTTTGCTTTTGTTACCATTCCTGTATGAAAAAATGTACATAAAAGGTCTGTTTGCTGACTTGCAGTGCTTGGGGGAGCACGAAGAGCTGAGTGAAGGGATTCAGAAGGAAGAGATGCAGAGTTCAGTCTTGTCACGGAAGATGCTTTCCCCGATCCAGTGTTTTTGCATGCATCTGTCCCCGTGGTGGCTTCAGGTACCTTCACAGAGTCCACCCACTGGCACAAGTGCTCGGTCTGTTTGAGTGTTCCCTAAACGTTCCCTGCCGGAACAGATTTTCTCTTCCTTTACCTGCCTGCCCTTGCTGGCAGGTAGAATTGAGAAACTGGGAACCAGCATGGAGAACTTGGGAGGGATTTTAAATTTGCAGGGTGCTTTGAAAGGGTGCAGCTTGAGGTTTGCATGCACACTCAACGACGGAACTGGAACCACAAACCGACAGGGAGAAGGGGCTGAGCTGGACGGGTCAGAGGAGGTGGTGCGCCAGCTCTCGTAGGTGTTCAGTCGGGAGCAAACTATTTTCCACAGGATTTCAGAGTGGAAACATAAGCCTTCCTAGAAGTATTCCTGAGGAGCAGAAGTGCCAGTGAGTAATACATTTCCAATAAGGATAGGAGCTGGTTTGCTCCCTGCTTCGCAGAGGTGATGCCTGCTCAGGAACAACACCTGATTTATCTGGTTCTTTGGTGGCCAGTTTCTGACTGGAAATATTTGGAGCCTGTTTTGAAGCTGTGCAGAAGAGCGTGCTTGCGTCATCCAGAAAATGCAGTGAGTCAGTGGAGTCCTGAGGGAGCTGTAACGGCTCAAACAGAAACTTGGAAAACGAAATGGGGACGGATTTAAAGATACAGGATTTGTGGCCGCTGCTCTGTTTAGGGATGGTCTGCATTCGTCGAAGGCGTTGGTGATGAAGGGGTTTCAGTAAGGACTTTGCTGCTGTAAATACAAGTGGAGCTTTATAAGAGTGATCCACCCGGGGCAGGGTGTGGAACTGGAAGAGGGTGTTAAGCTAGTTCTGCTTGCCATTATACTCAGTATTTTGGTATTCAGGGAATCTCCATGAATTCTTCATTGATATGTGTGTTTTGGTATGTTAATGAATAACTTATTGCGAGGGACAGGAAGGAAGGCGGGGGGGGGGACACAGCCTCTCGGTTTGGCCCCCGCTCATCCTTTTCCTCAACATTTTCAACCGCCTTCGGGTTTGGGATGGTTTCTGCAGCATCACAAGCTATGCTATTGCTGCAGCGCAGCTGTGCTGGGATTGCTCCTGGGCCGTTTCAGCTGCCCTGGCAAGGCAAGGTCCTGTTAAGGAGCCAGCGTGTGGTTTGTAAACGCGTGCCCTGACCCCAGCTGGGTGGCAGGGGGTGGTAGAAGCGCTTGCTGGTGCCACCACCTTGGGGAGGTTTGCTGTTAATGGACGCTGCTCTTTCCCTTCACGTCCACCCACAGCTAGACAAAACGGACATGGGATACCTCCTACCTTCAGACCAAATGTTGATTCACAGGAGGTCATTTCAGGGATTAGGTGTGCTCTTCTTAAAGTGCTTTTGGTTCCTATTGCAGGTAAAATAGCCAACGTCTGTTGTGATACTGTTGGTGCATTGGTTGTTTTCTTTGAAAACTTCCTGTGATGCTAACCACTCTAGTATTTGGGCACCTCAAAACCACAGATGAATTAATCTTTAAGATATATTTCTGGAGGGAAAAAGTATCCATATAGTGGCATAACAGCGAATGATAAATGAAAGATAATGTCTTGTGCTTCATATATTCCCTGTTGAATCCCTATTATTTTTGCTTCAGAATTGAGAGCCCGTTTTCCTCATTTACAAGGCCAACAGACTGAGGCTGTTTCTCCCAGCAGAGGTACTAGAACGCAGCAAAAAACCCTGACGAATCTCCCCTCCAGGTAGGCTTTTCTACTGCTGGGACGCAGCACTTGTAATGCAGCTTCAGGTGCTGAACTTTGTTGATTTTATCTGAGCACGACAGCGTAAGATGCATCAAAGCTAGCTGTCCCTTACAGGTGAGGTGATCCTCTTTTCCGAAAATAAAGGAACCAGTTTCTGGAGATCCAAGAATGAAGAAAAGTGAGAAAACATGGCTTTTCCCATTTGTTTGGGTTTTTTGAGCAGGGTGGCTCAGTCTCTGGGCTCCCTTGAGAGTCCGGCCAGGGTGGGTCAGTAGCTGTGTTGCTTAACAGGGTGCTGAAGTGTTTTGAATGAATGTTGCTGTCTGTCCCACCAGCCTGGCCTTGTCCTGTTCTGCAAAGCTAAATCAAAAATCTTCTAGCTCCCAGGGTTTGCTGCTGTCTCTCTATGGTTAGCTCATGTCAAACTGTGGATGGTTTTGAGTGCAGTGGGATTCCTCGCTGGGCCTTCAATTCCCCTGTATTTGCTAATTCGCTCCAAATATACCTGTTCCTTGAGTTTGCTGCCCTTGGGTTGTATACTGGCCTATGTAGTCTCCTATGTGTATAGGCTCTTCTGACGCTTTATTATCAGGAATATAAAAATGTTTTGTGGCTGTGATGTGCATGCACTTCAATGTTACAGTTTAGCTTTTATGCTCTTGCTGTAGCCGTTATATTCAGACCATGAAAGCTTCATTAGTTCATTTTGATTGAAGAGCGATATGGTCCCCAGCAATGCTTATGCAAATTGATGACTCATTTATATCTTTAGATTTGACTTTAAATATCTACTAAAATTTTAGACTTAGGCAAGCAATTGCCTTAGTTTTGCAACTTGTGAGAGACTTTTTTTTTTTTTTTTTTTTACACCTAAGGCCATATTTCAAACCTGTGACCTCATTCCCATAGAGCAAAGCTATTTTATTACATCATAGCTGTGCAATTTGACTTTTGATAGCTGACATTTGCATTTATGTTGGATCCATTAAATATTTGTCTGCTTAAAAAGCTGCCAGGCATTTACATGTTAGCATGTAAATGTTAATAAAAAAAAAAAAAGTAAAAATTGGTATTCTTTTGGCCGCCTTGCTGGCAGTTTCGTTGAAAACAAATGAATTGTAGTTTTCCCTTCCATCATCACCCTCTGCTTGGTTTCCAGAGCAAATGATTAATGATATTTTTGCCTTTGCAGCTGCAATATTTGATTGCAGTCTGCAGTGATACATACGGAAATATTTCTGCAGTTAATTGGACGTTATCAGATCCACAGCAGATGACAAAGACCGTACTCAGCTGTAGTTGTTCTCCCTCTGTTGCAGTGAGCGGGATCTCTGAGGGCAGGTTGCCCTCCGTGGCACTTTCCCCCTTTGTATAGTGATACCAGTTCACAATTTACTTTTGTCTAAATAAATACTTGAGGAGCTTAGTGTCCAAGATCTGCTGCCATTCGCTTTGCTTTGAGGCACTGTGGTTTCCATGCTGCTCCGATTAAAGTTAGATTTCAGATAAGTTGGATGAGACTTGTATGAATCCTTTGGGGTGGGAAAGGATCAACATATATTTGAAACAGTACAATGTGTCAGTCTCTTGACAAGGTGCCTGTTTGCAGGCTTCATATAAATGTTGACTGTTTTAGCTTAATTTTTATTATCCTTAGCAGTGGCCAACCATCTTTGAATCCTACTGAATTCCAGCACTAGCTTCCCCTGCTGAAATGGGTTAAAACACATCTTTGATCACTCTGTAACTTTAAATTGCCTTTTTTTTTTTTTCCTTCCCTGAACCTCTTTGGTCACCTATCTTTTGCCAGCAAGTCTTGTGAAAGAAGCATCCCTTGTGATTCAGATCAACTGACTGTCTGGCACCAGGGACTGACGCAGTGCTAGGGAGGACCCCTCCCGCGGGGAGTGAGCCAGGGACGATTGCCTAACCCCCTGCGCCGGACCACACGTTGCTCTGTAGTAGGATGCTCGGTGAATGGGATTGAGAAAACCTCTGAGCACGCTGGAGAGGGCAGCACCGGGATGAATAGTAATGTTTTCTTGGCACTGTAGGCTCTAGAGCTGCAGAGTTAAATTCCTGACTTAAGCTTTTACCCCCTTGGTAACACCTCCATGCCACTGATTATTCATATTAAAAACAAAACCAACAAAGGGATAATTGCCCAAATTTTGAAAAATGGCTATTTTTGCACATTCAGCCTCAGATGGCGTTTGACCCTTAATACAGATGGTTTCACTTAATGTATTTTGTTTGAACAATCCCTGTTCCTGGAAGTGGTTTCAGAATAGGCTGTTCCTCATTGCTGTTCATGTTTGCTTTTTCTTATGATATTACAAGAAGCTTGAAGAGAATGGATTCAGAAAAGGGCAGTAATCGGTGTTAACAGGCATTTGTGGAAGCCTTTGTATTTTCCAATTAAGGTACTGCAACTTTGTTGACTCCTCACAGCTTTCAAGACTGAAGTGGTTTGGAGTCTTTTTGTCCTTAGGCTGTAGAGCTCACTACTTTTCTGTTATTCCTCCGTCTGTGTTAGAGACCCCAGGGAGTCCCAGCACATTTATGTGGAACGGCTTGTCATCTGAGATATCTGCTCTCCCCTGGCTTTTCCCCATGGGATAGGCTTCTTGGTGCTCCGACACATAAAAATCTTCTCTTTCTCTTGGATACAGACGAAGCGTTTCTGTGCGAGGGGAAAAAAAATTGTCTGTTATCCTTGGATCTAGCTCCTTTTCGTGTCTGTTGTAATTTCTGCATGTGCAGACTTTTCACAGATTGTGCAGGATGTGTTGTTGATATTGAACACGTCCTGGGCGAGCTGTGAAAAGCCTGCATCAAGCTCAACATCAGGAGTCTTTATATCCTGCCCTCTGCCATAGCCACGCTGCCGCGAGGCAGCTCCACTTGATGGAAAGAATGCGTGTGCCATTGAAGTACGTGGAAAATGTGTTTTATAAACTGGAAGTTGGTGTATCAGGCGTGTTACCAAATGTTTCACATTCATATAGTACCTTCTAACAGTGGATCTCAAGGCTGGGGCATGAAAATATTTTACGTTTGGAAAAAATGGAGGCACAAGTCGGGTAACTGGATTTCTCCTGTAATTGTAGATAAACCAAAGAAGAGTTGGAAATAAAACTGCGGCATATCTATTCCTACAGCATATGAATGGTTAATTTTCCCTTTATTTATTTTTTTTTTCCCTAAAATTATTTTAATCTTAAAATCCAGTCCCCGTTTGAGGGCTTGACAGTGTAAGCAAGCATGAACCAAGCTATTATCAGCTCTTTCCAAAGCAATAACCTGCTAATCCTCCTGATGACATCCTTTATATAACACTTCAGGTACAATTAAAAAATGAGAGATGACATAGTCTGTGGGGTTTTTCCTCTGTGCTTTTTCTTGATCTAATAAATGGTATGTTACATGGCTTAAAATCCTTTTGCATTATCTCTTCGGTACCTTCTATTATCCATGCAGTATGAAGCGATGCGTTGGCTTCATCCCCCACCTTGACTCCAGAGCTGCTGGAGATTTCTAGTCGTGTTTCTTTCTCCAAACCTTCCTGTGCTTTGAGGTTAACTTTAAAATAGGTTCTCCTGGCACCCTAACTGCAGTGCCTGTTGGAGGGAGGGATTAGGGGAACACAGCGTCTCTTTCACCCTGTGAAAATCCTCTGGCCACGTTCCAGGCACGAGACTTGCAAAGACTGAGCTGAACCAAGAGAAGGGAGGAAATTGGGACGTGTGGCCTAACAAAAACCAGTTGGCTTTTGCTCTGGGTTTTCCCTCCTCTTGTTGGTTCAAGCCAGCGCCTTCCTTCTCCTTTAGTGGTACACGTTCTAGGCTGCTTTTGTTAGTTCACTGCTTTTGTAGGCTTTAGTCTTTATTTTTGTAATAACTTGATGTAACATATCTAACTTGGCTGGGCAGGCAGAGGAGCTTGCACAGGGAGTCTGGAATACACCATGGACTAGTGAAGTTAAGTCTGGGATTTCTGCACTACATTTCAGGTATCATCCAGGTAAACCCTAATTTTTATATCAGATGACACCTGGTAAAGTCAAACAAAGGAGTGTCCATCGTATCCTACCTGGGAAGTATGTGGCGTTTTCCATTCCTCTTGCAACATGTTGGGAGAGAGATACAACTTCAGAAAGTGTTGGGTATTGTTTATTTTTACTGAGAGTGTTGCATGACTTTTCCTTCGTGGAGAAAGTAAGAACAAGAAAATATCGCACCAGAGGCTCACAATCTGTCAAAATAACATGGGGTTTAGCTGATCCATGTATCACTGACAAGACTTCAATATGGATTGGTGTTCCATCAGAAATAGGAAAAAGCTGTGAATTTAATTAGAGGGTTGTATCTTCTACTTGGAACTTCGTGGAATTTCATGGAACACCCCCAGAATCAGGAGAGGCTTACAGGGAAGCTACAGAGAAACTTCCCACCCAAGGAAGGGTTTCTCACAAAGCTGTATTTTCAGAGTGTTGTCTCTATTGCAGCACTGTTGCATATCTGGGTATCTGTCAGCTCTCTAGGAATTTGAGGCATTGCCTTCCCCAGATCCAGACTGGAGCACAGCCAGTTACTCGAGGCTGGCTGACGTATTTCCATTTCAGGTGGGAGCAAGTATCCCAGCGCTGAGTGACTCTGTGGTCCATTTGATGGTCTCTGAATGATTAATGAAATGAATCTATATCTGGTCCGCTCCTACATTCACATTTCTTTCTTTTGGCTTTGTTTGTAGATCTTTCAGTTGGAAGGGTCAGTAAGATTAAGCTGTCCATACAACTCAGTACTTGCCAGTACAGATGATTTTCTCAGTATTTTGAATTAAGAAACAGCTCTCCTGGCCCTTTCATGATGCCAGCACTGTTATTTGTATGAACATGTAGTGAGGAGAGTCTTCACGTTCTTGAACTGAGTCGCCACACGGTTGTGTGAGCACCGGTGCCCATAAGAGGAGGGAGAAAATGGGAAAGGTGGGACCAAGGCACTGGATTTAGATGGGGTTAACTGGCTGAGGACCCTCAATCCGTGTCAGCCTGATCTCTTCCCAACTAATCTCGATGTGTGCCCGTAGCACTTTTCTGCTTCCTGCCATTGTGCTCCATTGTGCAAATTTTCAGAGCAGTGGCAAGTATTTTACTTAATTTTTTTTGTTTTGTCTGATCATTTGTGCAATTCCTCAGAATCCGCTTCTCTCCCTGTGAACAGCGAAGTGACTCAGCTGAGCCTGAAATGCAAGATGTGGCAGCTATAGGGCCAGGGGGGAGCAGGGTTGGATAGCTTATAGGGTGCCAACTGTTGCTATTCATTTATACTTCCGCGCTTTTCTTTATTTTCTGTCTGGTATGCGGGCAGACAGAATCGACAATCTTTATTCAGGCCAACAGCTGTAAACCTCAGACCACATGTAATATATCTGCTCTGTGAATGGCGCTGATTAATGATGGGCAGGTAGCGTAAAGAGGGAATGAATAGAAAGGAACTTTGGGTTTCTCAAAATATATGGAGACGCAGAGTTTGGGGTTACTGGAGATCAGTAGCACTGATTTCTTTTTTACACCTTCCTTCCTTTATCTTGCCTCTTTTGCCTGGAAAGGCAGAAAAACATGGAGGTATTCCACAGTCTCATGCCATTTTCTAAATCTAAATGCAGATATGACAAGCATTATACTCTAAGCATACCAAGGAAATTCATCCTGAAAGGGTTTAATTTAAGAACTTTTGCCCCTGATGAATTTAGCATCAGACTTTTGCTTTGTCTTAATGGTGCAACCTAGAGGGAATATTCTCTAGCTTTTCCAAAAAAGTTCAAATTAAAATGCTTCTTTCAATGTGTTTTTATGTTTAGGAATTGAGAAACAGTGTTTTAAACCCTTGTGAAAGTTTAGCACAAGGTCTAGCACTTGAACTGCATCCGTCTACGCTCAGCAGTGCATGAGGAAAATGGATACCTCTTTCTGCATCTTTGCTCCAGTTGGACCAGGACGGAGGTGTATATATATATATATATATATATATATATACATTTTTACATTTGCCTTTCTTCACAGTGAAATAGCTTATTTCTGTCTGAAGTTTCTGCCTGTTGGCCCCAGTCTTCACAAGAGAAAATACTGGTCCTGCCTTTACGTCATAGTCCCAGCAGGACTCTTAAAACTTCTTATATGGTGTCCTGACAACAAAATAAAGTGCTGAACTGTTTGGAGGGAACCATTGCTGCAGGCAGTTCTAATTAACTGGGAGCTTTTCCTTTCTGGGAGTATATATTTGATTTCTTATACTGGGAATAATAAACAATTAGTGCTATGGCACACCAGGCACTTCACCTGCAAAGCTGAGGGTGGATAAACACTGTAATTCAAATCAAACGCTTTTAGATTCTTTTATATAGCGTCTTTTATATGTATATAGATGATTTTCTATTTGTATAGTTACAAAGGGCTTCTACTTTCTCAAAAAATATGTACTCCCCTGTGGATGAATTAGTGGAGTCTTGAATTCCTATTTGGAAGGCACTGTTTGGTTTTGGTGTGGGGGGGTTTTGGTTGGTTGGGTTTTGTTTGTTTGGTTTTGGTTTTTTGTTTTTGTTTTTTTGTTTGTTTGGTTGGGTTTTTTTAAAGTACATTCATGACAGTGTCAGGAAATGTGTATGCTGTGATCCTGTAAAGGTTTCTGACCATCGATATTTATGCTATTCAGAAGCATAACTCTGTTTAGGATTAGATCCCTAGGGAAAAGTGATCCTTGCAGTTGAATTTATCCTAGTCTCCTGTTGCTGTGTGTGTTACTTGAAATTTTCTGCATTTCAGGAAACGATTGTAATCTTTGCTGAATTTGATGCTGAAGCAGCTTAGGTGAGCGAGGCCTAGAGGAGCGGTGTATGGTGGGTAGGGAGCCCTCGCTTGCCATGAAACAGCTGTGAAAATGTTAATGCTGCTGCGAGGCCTCCTTTACGTGATCAACCTCGAGGCAAACGAGTTGAATTGCTGCTAGGTTTGATGGCTTATTTGTTTATTGATGGATTATTATTTGTGTCTGCTATGCATGATTTTATTTTTTTCTTTGTTTTTCGAGTACTTTGGTGATTCCTAAACCTGTGGCAGCAGCAATCGTTCTGGCCACGTCCATAGAGCTGTGCCCCAAGTTAAACTCCCCACTTGGGAGAGAAAATGCAGCACAACTGCGTAGGCTGGATGGAGAGAGCAAGTAGGAGACAGACGTTTCAACTGTTGCAGTAATATTCGTTCCATAGCTGATGCACAAAAAGGTTTTTCATATTGGCCAGAGTTAAGGTGTTCAGTACAGGTCGATGTTCCCCAAATGTGCATGACGATGCGGGTAACAACCCTGCGTGTTTACAGGCACCTCAGCTGCTGCCGGGATAGCGCTGGGTAAACCTCGCCTCCTCCATCTTCCTCCTAATCCCTGCTGGGTCTAATGCAGCAGTGGTTCAGTCATACTTGTTTTCTTTTCTTCTTCTCCCCTTCCACCCCCTCCTCATGTGTAACTTGATCTCTTAGGCCTGGTCTTCTGCTTTGGCAGATTTTTCAGCTCTTGAATGGAAGAAATTAACCACTTAGTTACTGTCGGGACTGCACCGGGGTTCGCTGGTCCTCCTGGCTCTTCCTGCGGACATGCTCAGAATTACACAAGATAGCCCATGCAGTCATCAGCTTTGAGCTCCCCGTTTTAACCTCTTGTTTTAATTTTACTTTTTCATCTGCGTTTCCTTGCCTTTTCATTTGAGAGAGATACGGAAACGCTCCCACTCAAGATCTGAGTCAGTATTTGGCAAAGAAACTTCTCTAAAATTTATTTTCTGATACTTTCCGAGTATGTATCTTTTCTGATTGTGTCCTGGCTGGCTGTAAGCCCTCTCTGCTCTGGCAGAAAGTACTGAACTTCAGTAGGATCCCTAAACTGATGTGGCTCTACCTATCGCACAGAAACTCTCCGTCCCCGCTCCCTTTCTCGCAACCTTAATAAACCGACCAGACAAGGAAAGTAATTGTAGTAAGCAGGAGTTTGTGGGATTTTTGTGTCCGTAAGGTAAGCTGCTATTTTTTTCAGATCTGAAAAGTGCTAGATGCTTCTTTCTTTGCCTGCAGATGTTTCAAAAAGTGTTTAATGGAAGAGGCCCAAAACTTTCCATGATTTGTGAAGAGCCCCTTTGGACTTGAATTTAACGGTGCAGGCTTCAAATGCTAATACCCCAGGCAATTCCCTGCGGAGCTCCCAACCCATCTTGCTTTTTTACGTGAGCGTGGTGAAGACAGACCACCATTGCAGGAATTCAGTAGTACCCTCTGCCTTGTTACTACCTTAAAAAGAAGGCTTCTGCCCTGTTGCTTGAAAGGAATTTCGAATAGTTGAACATCCCATCTCTGAAATCCCACCACTTCTCAGCCGCCTCCTTCGCTCATGAAAATTGCAAATAACAAACATCTGTTAAATCAAGGAGAAAAAAACAACGAACGCACATGCTTTATTGCAAAATCTTTTGATTTTCTCTTGATGTGTACAGTGGACTTTTTGTAACCTGGCTTTTTTTTTTTTTTTTTAAAGTTTCTTCCTGTGAGAGTGCGACTTGTGAAGCCCAAGTGCCAGAAGTGTTAATATTTCATTGTTTGTGCAGATATCTCTCTGTGCTCTTGCAGGGCCGTTCCCGCCGTGCTGGAAGGTTTCCAAAGAAAGGAAAACACTCTTTGCCCTCAGGTGTTAACTAGCCTTTGTTCAAATTCATGTGTGGGTTTTGTTTTTTTTTTTTTTTATTTATTTACAATAAAGCCTATTGTAGAGTGGTCAGAATAGTAGCAAGAGGCTTTTGTTTTTAACATGCTATTTTAACTAGCTATTGTAAACATGTCGGCTGAATTTTGAGAAGAGCTTCAGTGGAGAGGTAGAATATTGGTCTCTGTAAAAATGTTTTGTACAGGAGGTGGAAAAGGAAAGGCAGAGATGCCTACAGAAAAAGCGGGAAGAAAACAGGCAACGGTGGAGTGGTTCTGAGGCAGGGCAGTGCTGGGAACCTCGGGGCGGCATTGCACGGATGGCTGAAGGCACGAAGGCTTATCCGAGCAAGGATGCTGGGCAGAGCGGCGAAACCACCTGAGCCCTGTCTGGGTATACTTTATTAATGGTCTTACTGATTCCTAGTGATCACCAGAATAAGTGGTAGTCAGAGATCCTTCAGTATCTTGGTCGCTTGGGCTTTCTTCTTAGGTGCGTGAACAACCTTGGAAGGTTTTAATGGCCTAACGTAGTCAGTCTATGTGCAAACACCAACAGGGACTTTTCTCACCCTCTCCCTGTTACGTGGCAGGTATTACGGATAAATCACAAGCGTAATTGCCTTTTTGTGTAGTGCTGTCATTGCCAAGTAAGCGGAGAAGGTCGGAGTATCCTGGAAGACTTGTTTTCACTTGTCGTTTGGAGTAGTTACAAGGTGTCAGTGAACAACTATTGAGACTAGGAGGTGAGTGACTCAAGAGACAGTTGTTTAAATCTGAGGTGGCTTTTAAGGGCCTGGCTGTGGGATGTGCACTCAGCTCTAACCCTGCCGATCTTGGGCTCAAATTCTGCCCTGCTTTCCTTGGAATACCATAGCAAAGCTCTCCTGACTTCATGTGCACGACCCACTGCAGTTGCCTTCGTTGCAAACAGTTTTACAAGACTCCAGCAGACAGCGTTTTGTGCTGCGTGTGCCCAGAAGGCAGAGTTTAGTAGCCAGGATTTTAAAGCTGCTAGTCCTCTCAATCTAATACACACTGGTATCTTCCCAGAAGTTTGGCACATTGTATCTAAGAGTGGATGGAGGTGTTTAATGGTGGAGGATCTGAAAACCCGAAGGAAAATTGGAATCTGTCGGCCAAAGCTGGACCAGCCCCCAGGAAACCAGGCAACGCTGCATTTGCTGTCGGATCAAAGCCCAGCTTTGTTACAGCTGTGTCCGTAGCACATGCTGTGGTCATTCATGGATTCAACATAGGCTTCTTTGATAATTTTCATATACACATATATTTTTAATCAGGTAATGGTGTTATTTCACTATGTGAAAGATGTCATCAGAAGAGAGCTATGTAGTATGGTAGCGCTCTGTGGCATGGATCTGTTTTCGATTGTAAAGACAGTGACCTGTGAATGCCCAAAATCATGTGTAACCTTATCACTTACTAAGAAAAATGCATCCTACAAATGATGCGATTCCACATTCCATTGCTCCATACATCCAGAGACAGCAAAGTGCTTTACAGCAGGCATTGAATTAGTCTTCAACACCTGTGGGGATATTCTCAGCTGCATTTAAAGGAGAGCAAGATAAGGCACAGGTAACTCATAACTGTAAGCGAGAATTTGTTCTTTTTCTTGCTCCTTTGCTTTAACCACCAGTTTGTGCTGTTTCTGTTTCAAGTGACTTTTTCCATCCCAAACCAGCTGAACGTGCCTATCAAAAAAAATGCCCAGTGTTTGGGGCTTCAAACGCTTTTATCTTTCCATGTTTCAGAAGAGGATTTTAAAACAAAATTAAGCTCTGCTTTTAAATGAGTGACGAGCACTCAAGCTGTTTTTAATGGTATTGCAACGAAATTCAGTCCAGCTGCTAACGTCGTGGGATCATGCCAAAACTCACTTTCGGCTCATGGAGTCCAGTCCTTTCGCTGCCACTGTCGTGCATGTGTGTGATTGCTCTCTTTTGGAAAAATCTGTCCTCAAATTTTGGGTAGCTTTAGGAAAGCAAAGAATAAATACCTAGAAGAATAAATCTGCTAGAATAAATCTGCTCGAAGAAGCTCAAACATGAAGGCAGTTGGCTAAATAGGTTTATGCTCTTGTATGAGCATGAACAGTAAAGGCTAATGGATACTGGATTGCATTAGCAAGAGCAGAGCCAGCAGGTCGAAGGAAGTGATTATTTCCCTCTTTTTGGCGCTTGTGAAGCCACATCTGGAGCACGGCGTCCAGCTCCCTCCTTCCCCCGTGGCAGACGCTGACACGCTGGAGGGAGACTGGCAGGGCTGGAGCAGGCGCTGCCCCCCGGGGTCGAGGGCGCTGCCTTCGTCCCGTCGGGGAAGAGGGGGCTGAAGGGGTCCCAGCGCGCTCGTAACCACCCGACTGGTGACCCGAAAGACTCTTCTCAGAGGTGCGCAGCAAAACGAGGAGAAGCAACGCTTACAACTTGCAGCAAGGCAAAGCTGGATAGATACAAGAGGATAAAAAATGTTTTCACACTGCCCAGCAGATTCGGTTAAAGTTTAGCTGCAAAAAGCCTGGAACAACCTGGTCTAGACAGATAGCTGCCCTCTGAGCAGGAGGTTGAACTGGAGGCCTTCTGAGCCTGCTCCCAACTAAAACTGTTTTGCCATTCTGCAACAGAAAGCCTCAGTTGAAGGTTGCATCAGTCACTCTGTAGTCCAAAAGTCTGCACGCTTTTCATGACTGATTTTATTCTAAGATGTGTATATGACAAACAGACATGAAAGGGATTAATAGATGTCAGCCGTAAGAGTAGCAGAGTCTGTGGGACGATACCAATATGGCTCTTATTTCTGTATCGCCAGTTAATTTCATGGCATGCAGGAAAGGCAGAGGGTATTTGCTCAAAGGATTTACAGCCTAGTTTGCCCTGACACAAAAGAGGAAACACTGAAGGATGAAGCTTGTAGCAGAAGGACCACACAAGCTTGTCTGCGTGGAAACATAAAGGGAATTAATTTGTTTATCTCCAGAGGAAGTTATCCCAGGATAGCTCTTTGTGTTTAACTCCCCGAGTGGATGCCTTTCTCCTACAGTGAGGTTCTTCTGCAAGAGGGTTAATTTAATTTGAGATGAGGCATTCTTCTTCTGGAATAAGAACCCCAGGAGTTCATCGGGAATGTAATCCGCATTAATTCTGCCGGCGCTCATTGTATTAACCTTAATTGTAATGGCTGGGTGGTGTTCATGGGGGGCAGCCTTTGTACTGCCAGGGGAATGCTATGGGGACTCGGCATTCCTGCAGCTGCAGCTGAAGGAGAAGCGGGATAGGGATGCTCCTCACGTGGAAAAGAAGTTGCGTGCAAGATGCCTGGTCTGCTCTTCGAATGTTACTTCATCCCAGTTCCCTAAACATGACACTGGGCCTAAACACGTGATGACTGAGCTCCTCCTGTGATTTATATAACCTTTCTCCTCCAAAGCTGCTTTTAACTCTTTTCTTCCCCCCTGTCCCCCCGGTGCAGTTCTGCCCAAGTTCTCTGTTGCAGCCTCATCTGAAGTTAGGCGGGCAGGGAACAAGTTAGGTGTTGGTTTCTCTTGAAACTCTCGTGCTTCCATAAAATAGAAATCCTCCTCCAGAAGTGGAGGGAGGACGGGAGAGCGTGGGGAGAGCTGCATCGTTGTCTTTCTAATGCCGGTGCAGGCTGCCAGAGGTGCGGGACCGGGTCTGCAGCCTCATCTCTTCGCCGGACTGTCAAAGTTAAGGAAATGTGCAAGTTCCCTCGCTGTTTCCTGGTTTATTAAATGGGGATATCCGTGTTCATCTTTTCTGAGAAAAAGCGTGAAAGGGCTTTGAACATCGCGCTGTCCTTACCGTGGTTATTTCTCTGCTAGAAATGATGTGACTTGTGGCATTTAAAAAAGACGCAAATGCTATTATTGCAGTTCACTATGGGTTGAAAGACCAAGGATTTCTTTCTAAGCTGTCTTTCACATGCGCACCCCATGGGTCAGAAGACTGAGGCAAAGTAATGCTGTAAAATAATGTTTAAAGAGTCTGAGCAATGTTTGCTGTTTCAGAGGCATGGTCCTCAGATGCTGGAAGCATGCAGAGTTTCCCCTAAAGTATTAAATGTTTGAAAACGTTGGAGGGCAAAAGAGCACTAGCTAGTCAGTAACCTTGCCAAAATAAACTGTCAGATGTGGAGGGAAGCTTTCAGGGACAAAAATGAAGATTTGCTGCTTTGTTGGTCCCGTGTGTGACACACCAAGTGCTCCACATGTTGCGGTGGAGTTTGTGATAGGGTCGGCTTCCCAGGCCGGTTTCCCCAGCCTCTCTGTTTTGCACCCCTGATGAGCTCTGCACCCTTGAGCACCTCTTGCTCTGAGCAGCAAAAGCACCCCAAGGTTCAGGAAAAGCACGGGGATTTTTGAGTGGAAAAAAGTGCAATTGTATACACACCCAATTTGCTATCTCCTTTATATGTGTGTATATATATAAAATATATATACATAACAAAAGTGATGGTTGTTTTAAAAAGGAGATACACAATAATGCTAGAAAGTAATGTGTAAAAAACGCAGAACTGGAGAGCGGTAATTAAGATGTAGCCTTGAGAAACCTGCAAGGGAAAGGCACAGTTCGTAGGGGAAAAGAACAGTAGGTAGCGGGAGAGGGAAAGCTTTTGGCCCTTTGTGCAGGAGGAGCAGCATCCTCAGAGTGTAATTGCATCGGCTGAGATTTGAATCTGTTTGCCTGTAATTGTCCCAGAGATGCTAAGACAGCATCTTTTGGAAAAGGACCTCCAGCTCCCCTGCGGTTTTTGTGCTGGTTTACAAATGGGCATAGCTCTCAGTTTGCTTCTCCCTGTTACCAGGCGCAGTATTTAAACAGTTCCCTTAATACACTGTGAAATGACACGCTTTTAAGACTTTGACTATTGCCTACAATTCTCTTGGTTCAACAGAGCCATGCCCAAAGTGCCACAAGGACCAAAGCAGCAGCGTTATTCCTTAATCCTGCCTTGTCCCCCCCTTCCCAAAGCAAGGAGGGCTCTCCCAGGCAGGGGGAACTTGTTGATTTTCCCCCTCACCTGTCTCTCGCCTTGGGAGAGGAGGCAGGCAGGGTGCAGGCAGGAGGAGGGTTAAGGAGCGAGGGCGTTGCTCGCCTGCCTGATGTCATGGAGGCAGGCAGCGGCTGAAGGGGGCCCTTTGTTGGCAGCGGAGCCCCAGCAGCCCTGCCTGCACCCAGCACCCGCCGGCATGCGGGCAGCTGCCGCGACCTGCGGGCAGAAGTGACTCTGCCCAACTTGGTTGGCTTTGCTTTTTCCTTCCTTTTTTCTTTTCCCCCCCTTTTTCCCCCCTCCTCCTCTCTCCCGCCAAAAGAATTGGGAAGGAGGGAAGATGGCTGGAGTTAACTCCCCGGGAGAGGAGATGCGGGGCCCCAGGATTTTCCGCCTCTCGGGCTCGCCCTTGTAATGGTTTTCAGAGCGCTGGATTTCCTAGACTTTTCCTGGATATTTTGTTTTAGACTTTTCCTGGATATTTTGTTTTAGACTTTTCCTGGATATTTTGTTTTAGACTTTTCCTGGATATTTTGTTTTAGACTTTTCCTGGATATTTTGTTTTAGACTTTTCCTGGATATTTTGTTTTAGACTTTTCCTGGATATTTTGTTTTAGACTTTTCCTGGATATTTTGTTTTAGACTTTTCCTGGATATTTTGTTTTAGACTCTTACCGGATTTTTTTTTAGACTTTTTTAGACTTTTACCGGATAATTCAACAGCGCAAGAAGAAGCTGAAAGGCGGGGGGGGGTGGGGGGGTGGGGAGGGAAACCGGACAGCCGAAGCCAAACTCTAACAAATGAAAATGTTGGAGATTTGCTTGAAATTGGTGGGTTGCAAATCGAAGAAAGGGCTTTCCTCCTCCTCCAGCTGCTACCTGGAAGGTGAGTACCCAAGGGGGCTGAGGTCGGGCCGTGGCCCCCCGGGAGCGCAGCGGCCGGCTCCGGCCGCTGCACTCCCGGGGGGCCACGGCCCGACCCCACCGCCATCCCAGACACAACTTTTATCCCTTGCTTGCAAGTTGGGGCCAGGCTTGGGGAGACATTTGGTCCCGGCCAGCTTTAGGCTGGGCTTTCACATGCAGGGGCGAGGGAACCAAGCAGTGTACGCGGCACCCAGACCCCAGGTGACTTTCATTAACTGCAGTATACAAAGGGAGCGCGGCTCTACCATTTATGGTTGTAAAATGTCAAGTGATCTTATTGCTGAGCCCATAAACAAAGCTGTATCTTCAGGCCTCGGCTTTATTTTTTTTGCCCAGGGAAGGATCTCCCTTATTTTGGACGTGAGAGGAGGGCGGTAAAACCAACGCCAGGCTCAGGAGGAAAATTTAGATGAGTCCATCAGTAAAATATTTTCAGCATGCATTAGTTCATTTTGGTTATCCCCTTGTAAGTTTGCTTTCCACAGGCATTCATTTTACTGGATTTTCTTGCTTTTAAAAGATGATTTTTGAGTCACACCCATGGTTGTTTGTAGACACTGAGATGTTAAACACGCGGACCTAATGAATTCAGAGTGAAGGCCTTGGGCTGGGGGACTTTAGGCTGAGGTCTTGCTTGGTATGACCTCAAGCAAGTTCTTCACCCTTGTGTGGCTTCGTACCCCGCCGGCGGAGCAGGATTACGGGTCCCCCCGTGCAGCCCCGGCCCCTTCGCTGCGCTGGCGGGGCTGCGTCCATCCCGCCGGGGCGGTCTGGGCTTCTTCAACTTCTTTTGTGTTGCTGGATGTTGCTTCAGTAAAAATAATCCGCGTGCCAGGAGGACCGTGCTAACTCATCAAATCAGAGGCACGAAAGGCAGCAGCTGATTTCCCGGGGCCTATCGCAGGTCGCTGTTGCTCAACTCTCGAATATTCAGTGGAGAAATGGTCCTTGGAAATTCATAGGTTAGGAATCTCAAAATCTACAAATGGCTTCTTGCGGCAAACCCATTTTGAAGAAGTTTCGGATCAAGAGTCTGTATTCATCAGATGCATTTAGTGGGTCTGAAGAATTTTCTGTTGTCTAAAATCAAAGAACAGTTTCCAGAGGACTCTTTTTATTTAGTTAAAGTTTCAGAAACCTAACGGTGGGCAGATGCATATGAATAATTTTGATCTTTCCTATGTGATTGAATTCTTCTGTGATCTTTTATGTCCATAAAACCTCTGTCTGCGTCCCCTGCCTCTGGTGTTGCTGAGGCAGGGCCGGGCTGCGTGTCGAGGAGGGGCTCCCAGCCCTGCTGGGCCTCCTGTCTGTGCCGCTGGATCTTTCAACACAGCCCTGGGAGAATAGGCAGAGCATCTGGGGGCCTCTCTTCCCTGCAGAAATGAATGCTAAAGGATGATGTTACAAGGGTGTTACCCTGACTGTTTTTGCAAGTTTTCTCGTGTGTGTGTGTTACAACCGCTCCCCCCCTCCCCAATTTGCAATGCAGTTACAGAAGAGGATTAGACCATAGTTTGACTCATGCCATATAGGCAGTATGGAGTTAGGAACATGATCGTTGCCACAATAAATATTGTAGCGTTCCCCCCTTCTGCTTCCCTGAGATTGTGGTTGCATATTTATTTTTTATGATGGAATGGGAAATGAGCATTGAAACAACTTTTAAACAATCTTCTATCAAAGTAGCTCAGTCTCATTTCTCAGCTCAGCATGGGGCAAAACCGAAGCCAGCATCCAAGCAGCGTCTTAAAGGTGAACAAATGTGGCAACTGCAGCCTTAATGCTGTGACGGTTGGTTAGGACTCAGGCAGCCCAGGACCCACCGTGATTGACTGTAGGTCTCTTGGAAAGCAGGGTGAGAAGTGAGGATCTATACTCATCGGGGCGGGGGGGGGGTGTAAAAAAAAAAAAAAAAGTACGCTTTTGTGTTATTCCTTTCTAAAGCTGCAGGTCCCCACGTGGTATTCCTAGGCAGCTTGCTTATTAAAATTGTTGTGAGGTTGAAAGTGCTGTTGAGCACTCTTCAAAAGAGTAGTGGTGGCTTGCCCCAAACCCCTGTACTGCAAGGGCACAAGGGAAAACCATTTGCTTGCATTACCCTTAAGAAGATAGCAAGTTTTTACAAATGGATTTATTAATTTTGGTAGAAACCACTTAAGCGCGGCAGATGGTGAGAGGGGGGCAGGTTTGTGTCAAGGGCCACAAACTAGGGACCGTTCCTCCTGGATCCCTATGAGCAGTGCGTGATGGCCAGTCCATTCCCATGCGCGTCCCACAGCCTCGCTGGAGCTTCTGAAAGGATTAAGGAGATGATGGTGATATCATTGGAGGATTTAACTCTGCTCTTGTTATCTTAGTTGTATGGGAAGCTGTTGAGAACATGAAGGGAAAGCTGGAAGTTTCTTTGCTATAGTAGACTATGAAACCTTAAACATAAATGCCTAAAGGATGAAAGGTCCATTAGTTGTGTGGAAAACCAGTTGCAGCCAGGAGGATAGATTAAATTTTACCTAAATCAATTTCTTATTTTGGTTGTCATGAGTTAACAAAAGCACAGCAGTGTTTGGTTGATGAATAGCATGGGACTGTAACAAAATCAAATCTGTTTGTTGTATTTTTAAACACACTTCTTGAAAATACTGAAGTTGGGTTTGAGACAAGGCTGATTTAGAATCAAGTACATGTGTAGGTGTACGTGTCTTTTGACCAAGTAATCAGAAAGGTGTTTTTTTTTTTTTCATGGTGGTCCTCTTCTGAAAGGCTTTTATGCTCTGTTAGTTTGCAGGAGCGAGGACTGTTCGTAGAGTCCTCTTCGTGGTGCCCATCTGGCGACGGGCAGGTGCTGCATCCCGTTGCTGGGTGCTTTGCTGTGCGCGGGCAGGCTTGCCTGCTCGCTGAAAAAGTTGAGACCTTTTCTTAACTAGATCAAAAAGAAGTTTAAACTGGTTCTAACGATTACAGAGATTTCATATTGATGTTTGAGCTGGCCATTTTTTGCCTTCGTTTCTATTCCCGCTGGTAAATATTATTTTAAAATGTGAGCGATCTGAATTTCTGTCATCTGCTTTCTCCTTTCTGCCTTTGCCAAACTGAATAATTCCTCACCCTCTTCACACCAAGAAAGGGTAAAGAGTAGAAGGGAAGAGGCACAGCAAGTACTGCTGCCAATCTGATCTGGAAAACAGAACGTGTCCATGTCCCAAATAGGGGCTGAAATAGTCTTGCTGCCTTTTTGGGCTTGCTCTACCACTGACAGGCAGAAGCCTTGTTTAAAACCTGTCAGTGTTCTCTGTAAAGTTTACTAGTGTCCCCAAAACAGTTTTTAAAGTCCTTTGTTTTCCAACTGAAATGATTTCTGTCGTGCCAGCTGTCAGATTGTCTGTCTTTTTTTTTTTTTCCCCCCCTTTTCTTTAGCATGTCTTTGTTACAGCCAGAGTGGCCAAGCCTGGGGAGGAGCAGCCGCCCGTAGCCATTGCCCTGTTCCTGGAGAATTTCTTTTTGATGCGTTTGGGCACGTATTGAGCCAGGCCGGAATGTGCAATGCCAGGGACTCATCCTGCCCCGGTGTCATTGGGATCAGCAGGCAGGTCTTCAGTCAATCTGTTAGGAAGAGCGAGTGCATTAAGACGGCGTTGCTGCCTCCCAGGGAAGAGCCTTCTGTTTGTTTCCTCTCTTCCTTGGCTATTTTCTGCTCCTCACCTCTTGGCCTCTCATCTACCATCACTCAGTAGAGTTCTTGTTTGTAAATATGTTTCTGGCTTTGTAATGGCTTGCTAGTTATGTGCTTGCTCCAGCGGTTCTCGCCTGTCCCATCCTTATTAAAAAATCTGGCTGATGGTGCTTGCTACCATTTCCCATGGGTTGTGGTGAGGAAAGGATTGTCATTTCATAGGAAGAGCTGTAACTGTCTTTAGATCTAAAACTGATCATCCACATACGTGTTCGTCCTTCCCTGAGCAATCTGGGGCTGCTTAGTAAAACAGGGAAATAGAACAGTAAATCTCCATGGTTCTTGCTTGGTGCTTCCCCTCCCCAGAGCTCAGAAACGGGCAAACCTTCTGCTCCCTTAGTAAGGAAACCGAAACAGAAATTGTAAAGGTAAAAGTTTTCAAAAATACGCAAGCATCATTGAAATTCACTTGGATCTGGTTACTTTCCCCTTCTTCTCCCAGAGGTTATAATCCAGGGTCAGGCAGCAGTTTAGTAGCAGATTTGGGAATAAAATCCAAATTTCTGCCATACCCGCTATTCCGCTCCATACATCTACAACTGTGATTAGCTGGCGGGAGAAAGATGATCTTTACCATGTCACTAGTGGGTTATAAATGGAATAAACTCAGTGAATGAACTCAAGTGGAACCTGCAGGCTAATATAAGACTGAACTTCCAAAAAAAAAAAAAAAATTCCCCCCAAACAAACAAAACAAAGCTCCAAAAACCCATCTCGTGGAGAAGTGGGAGAAGCCACATCATCAGGGGTGCTTAGTGTTAAAGATAAAACACTACAGTTGACTGTGAGGGCCCGTTTGTGCACGGGCAATGAAGCAGGAGCTATGGGTGGCCTTGTTCTCTGGTGTTTGTGCCTTCAGCAGTCTTGGTTTTCAGTATTTAGAGTGCCGGAGGTTGCTGGTGGCCATGCAGCCTGCCTGCGGGACGAAGGCGCCTCGCTGGGGGTGGAAATAGGGTAGCACAACTTGGCCCAGCACAGGGGCAGTGGGTCTGGTTGAGAGAGGCTGGGTCTATTTTTGCAGTTCTTCATCTCTGTATAGAAATACACAATATTTAAAAAGTGGTCATTTGTCCTCATGCTGGCTGTAAGAACGCGGACTTTGCAAGTATCAGCCAAGACCAGAAGCGACAGCGATAGCCTTTGTTGCAGAAGGTGATACGGGCCTGTGCTATGCATTGGGTGACAGGAGAGGCTGAGCATGATCTCATCGCAGGAATGAGTCCGAAATAAAACACGAACCCTTCCTTCTTCTTGGAAAGATGTGGTTTACAGATTTTTATTTTTTTAAAAGCCATATTCCATCAGGCCTAAGGAATCCGTGAGGGCCACTAAGGAAATACTGGGACAGAGAGGCAGCTGCTCCATCACACGTGCTCAGAGTTGGGAACATTTGGATGTATTAAATCTGCATAGCTATCCTGCCATTTATCATCATTTCTTGTTGGAGGAATATAGGGAAAGGAGAAGCTTTAGATAGCATGTGCTGTACCTCCAAAGAGATTACTAGATGTGTTCTGCGCTCCCTCGCTCTAGAAACCTCGTGGAAAAAATGCCAGCACAGTTTGTAAGACCACAGGATGTTTGTTTTGTAGGGAGACAGGAGGTCTCTTCCTTCCCTCGGGACTGCCCTGCAATCAGCTGTGGAGGAGCCGAGTGCAATTCTGTGCTTCTGCCTGTTTTCCAGCCCTTCCCTTGAATTACTAAGGAAATTTGCTTGCGTTAGTCTAGACCAGAATTGTTCCTATCTGAAAACTTCTTACATAGTCCCTAACAATGATTCATCATTTCGTATAAACAGTAATTAGCAGGAGACGGTTATGAAACCTTTTAGTGTGCAAACATAAATATCTCCTGGTAAAAACTTAATTTAAGGGGGAAATGAAGACATTCTTAGGGTTAATGCCTCAAAATAAAAGCTGCTGTTGTCTTATTTCGAAGTCTGCTCCGCTTTAATTAAGAGTTGTCATTTAGTTGGTGTTAGTGGAGAACTGAATTACAGCATTGCCTCGGGACTCCTCCCAGGAATCCAGGTGTCACCCGGAGCACGGTATGATCAAAGTCATAAATTACAGTCTTGCTGGGAAGCAGCAGAAGACAAAGTGGATGCGTGGAGGGAATCACAGCGCAGAGATAACAGATTGAATTACGCCTGCTTCCTGCCCCATCGCCGGCCAGGATACCCTCCTGTAGGTATAGCAGCCAGGCTGATTTATTAGGAGGAATCTGGCCGATTGAAGAGCTCAGCAGTGCTGTAAAATTGCCGTTAAAACCAGCAGTATGAGGTGAAGAAGCTGTAGTGTGTTGAAAAAGACTCTCTGTATGTATGAACAGCAATGTCTAACTCCTGCTCTGAAGGACTGTAATGTCTGGGCAGATTTACCAGGGAATAACTCCGAGGAATAAATACTGCTGACAGCCGGCTGTACGTGGCTCCCAGCTGGACATGTCCTGTCTGCTTCTCTCGCTTCATGGTTTTGTGTCCCGAGTCTGCTGACAGCCTCCTCTTGGGGCCCAGACCTTTAAAAGTGTGTTTTGTCACGGTCTATCAAGCTTCTGCTACACTCGGGTCACCACAACTCTGCTCTTTCCTTTACACTCTTCTCCGTGTTGACTCGAGACCTCGTCGTCCCTTTCTTGCTGCCCTTCAAGCTTCATTCAGTCACCGCCTTCCCCACCCCAGTTCTTAACTCGGGTTGCTACCTTCTGGAAACGCCAGCCCTAACCCAACCCAAGAGTTGGGTCTTGCATTGCCCCATCGTGCTCTCCTGCATGGCAGCGTTCACACGCGGCGTGCACCTCCGTCGGGGTGTCAGCGCTGAGCAGGGGGGAGTCGACTTGGAGGATACAGAGGATACGAACCTGTGTGTGCGTAGCATCCTATGTATTCACTGGGGCGACTTGTGTGGTTTGCCAGCTTAGCAAAACGTTTATTTAACAGCCTTTGCTCTTGCCAGTCCTTGGGTTTGCAGGCGGTTATCACTGAGTCAGTGCTTGTAGGAATGTCATCAAGCAAAACCAGCCTTCCTTGACTTTCGCACTACAGCTTGTGGGTGTTTTCGGTGTTTGACACAGTGTTGTCCCATGGTCGGAATTGAAGCGCATACCTTGGCATCCGTGTGTAATGAGTCAGTCCCAGCATTGCCGCGGCCTGGGCGCGAGGGAGGGATTCTTGCGGAGCGCTTGGCTTTCCTCCCGCATCCCCATCCGTGGCCGTGCATGAGCCGTCCTTCGCTGGGCTGCGATCGCGCTGGAGTTGGAGGGGAGCCTGCCTTGGATTTCCTGCCTTCCTGTCGAATCAGTCCCCCGTGGGGGAGGCATTTTCCTTCCTGACGGAGGTTACGGTCCATCCCACCCTGCAGCATGTACTGGTTTGTACCATATTTGGGGGAAGAGCATCACGGTCGCTCCTCGCTGAGGTTGTGTATCTGCTACTTGCAGCTCTCTGCTGTCTGTCTGTTCCAGGTGTTTACTGATGGTGTAACTCCTTGGAGTATCTCCAGTCACTGCAGCGCCCTGTGTTTGATAAGGGAGCTTAATGGGCTTGACAGGATCAAAGCGTTTTCATGGTAAAATGATTATAGCTTAATTTTCTGAAAGTGGATTTTCTGTTTCTTTTCTCATTGTCCCTCTTGAAGCAAACTCAGGCTATTAAAATGTATTCTCCTGCAGGAAACAGGAGGGGGAAGCAAGGGTGTCAAGGTGCTGTAAAAAACCAACCAACACAACCTTTTCTGACTGTGGAATCATTTAGAAGGCAGAATTATTTGACTTCTCTGATTCACTATAAAAATATATCTCCCTGCAGATACGGTTTGGCTAGGAAAACAGGCCCAACACTGTGTAAACTTGCTGTTTTGCTCTCTGCCCACATATATGATATTCCCTCTTCCAAAGAATACAGTAGTACTTGTGTTCATAAATAACCACCCAGAGAGCCTTTACCAGTGCTGATCTGACCAACACATCGAGGACGCCAGATCGTCTGTGGCTGAATAGTGGCACTTTCACCACCAAAGCTTAGAAAATAATGGGATTTGTTATTGTTTGTAGGGTTGGGGGGTTGGGTTTTTCTTTTCTTTTTTTTTTTTTTTTTTTTTTTTTTAGTATTTCCCCATTGGGAAACGTATTTTGGACCTGTCCCAATCCACACCTGACTTCCATATATTTTCTGGTGTCAATTGTATCAGTTCTTCACTGGTTTACTGGTGCAGCTTATACTGGATTTCTGACCAAACAAGCAATAGTGTTAAAAGCATATTTTGGTGTGATTGCATCTATGTAGCAGCCCCTTGCTAGTGAGTATTACAAGTATAAAGAGAGAACTGTGCTCCCAGGTGGCTTGATAATGTAGAAAACGCTTGGCCTGGGATTTTTCCCCCCGAAGCCCTGCTGCATTTGCCTGTGCAGAAGAGGGATTCAGCAGTGAGCGGGGGGAGCAGGCAGGGGCTGATGGAGAGGAATTTGGTGGCGCTGGGTGCGATAGTGCCGCGTTCCCTGTCCCCGTAGCTGCACTGACGCAATGGTTCGTGTGTGGTGCTGTGACCTCGCTCAACGAACTCATCCAGATGGAAAATAACCCTTCAAAAACCAAGATTTTTCACAGCTTATTGTCCTGTCTTTGTGGCAGCACGGTCACCCGCGGGGCTGCCATGTTAGAGTGAGCGGGCACAGCTACCTGGAGCATCACTGCCCCAAACTCTTGAATCATGGTGCGGAGGGGAGGGTTTGCCGGAGCGACTACAATAAAATTCCCTGATGTACTTGGACTTGCCTGATACTTACTGAATATTACACGCCTAATGTGCTGCAGCGTACAAAAAAACTTTGACGGTGGGTTTTTACTCACCTGTGAAGCTCAGTTTTTAGGAATATCTTTTTCTGGAGGTGTCTCAGGGTTCCTAAAAATGTAGAAAGCTCATTGTGCGAAGTATGCTCGCCACTGTGCTCTGGTTTCAAGAGCAGCAGGTGGGAGAGAGGGCAACAAAAAAGGCACGGCCTTGTACTCAAATAAGAAGAGAAATTATTAAAAATACTGTGGAGAACAGAAGTATGTGTCTCATTCTTAAATACCATGTCTTATAAATCTCGCCCTGCCTGGCTCTCTGTGCTGCACATTCTGGCGATTTCATTTATAGGATAATTAAGGGATTTACCTTTAAAAGGTCTTGGGTTTGTTTTCAAATCTAACCATTCCAGCAGTTAGGCATGAGCCAAAGGATTTACAAGCAGCAAACAGCCTACGTGAGCAGCATTTACTGGAGGGAGGGAGAGGGGCTTTCCCTCTCCGCTTTCTGTGCCGTGGGAGGCAGGAGCTGGGGGCTCGAGGCGGGCTGGGGGACAGCTCTGGAGCAAGGGTGTCCTGCCTATGTGGCAGGAGATCTGCGTTAAAGAACTGCCCGTATCTGTCCTCTGACGCATGAAGAGCACACATGTCAAGAAACAATGCAAATTAGAAAATTGGAGTGCGTGGGTTAACCAGATGGCTTTTATCAGCAAAAATGAACCTGCTTTTTCCTCTCTCTCCTCCTCCAGAAGCCCTTCAGAGACCGGTAGTGTCAGACTTCGAGCCCCAGGGTCTGAGCGAAGCAGCTCGCTGGAACTCCAAGGAAAACCTTCTGTCCTGTCCTAGTGAAAATGACCCCCATCTCTTTGTTGCACTGTATGATTTTGTGGCGAGTGGGGACAACACTCTCAGCATAACTAAAGGTAAGGTCGCTGGGCAGCATGGTTCTGGGAGTGTGTGAGAAGGCATGGAAAGAAAAGTCACTGTGGAATAACTGAGTTATATGCTAAACCCTATGGAATTTTTTTTACTGTGGGAATTCTTCTTAAACAAATAAAAATATTTCACAAAGTCATAACCTTTTAAAAGGTTAAAACTGTCTGAAGTTTTTGCATTGGGCAAGAAACTGTTTGCCAAAACTAAGGTCTCCATTAGGAGCAAAAAGTTGAAATGAGAAATTAAACTAAGCTGATTTTAGAGCCTGGCCTCTGTCATTTTCACAGTTCTCCAAAACACAGTCTGTATGAAAAAATGACTGTACAAATATAGTGTTTTCTTACTCAGTCCTTCTGTTCCTTATGTGTACTCCAAGTCACATCTGCTTACCTTGCTAATTGAAATGATTTTTTTATTGTTTATCCACTCCTGTTCTCTCCCAGCCTCGTCAAGCCAACTCAGTTCAAATAAAATTCACACGATTCATTTTTTAAGCTCAAGCAGTATCAGAGCTGGTGCAGAACTGCACGAAAGCCTAACAAACTCCTGAAGCATGCGTGTGACTTTATTTGGCTTTGAGGGGTCCACTCAAGCTTAAAGAAACACACGTGCTCCGTGCTCAGTCAGACACCCATTCTTAGAGGAGATTATTTAATGATCTGTTAGCCAGAAAGAACCCATCTTTGTCCTCAGCTCCCAGGTTTGCCATGTCTAAATATATTTCTTTTTGCACTAAGGTGAAAAGCTCCGTGTCCTGGGCTACAATCATAACGGGGAATGGTGCGAGGCCCAAACGAAGAATGGACAAGGCTGGGTACCCAGCAACTACATCACCCCAGTGAATAGTTTGGAGAAGCATTCCTGGTATCACGGACCAGTGTCACGTAACGCCGCTGAGTACCTTCTGAGTAGCGGTATCAACGGCAGCTTTCTTGTGCGAGAGAGTGAGAGCAGTCCAGGACAGAGATCTATTTCACTGCGATATGAAGGAAGGGTGTACCACTACAGAATAAACACTGCATCTGACGGAAAGGTAGGCTGCAGGCTGTCCAAACCATGAGACAAAACCTTGCCTGTATACTTTGTCCACTGACTGCACAAGGTCAAGTAGTAGCAATTGAACTGAGCAATTCCGAACCCTGATCACAATGTGTTCATCGTCTGTAGATACAATAGACCGTGAGATTCCAACACGGCTGTGACAAACCAGTTTTACTCCTTTAGCAAGCTTCTGGTGAGGTGTAATACAGCTCAGTAGCGAAACACTTTAAGGTGGGAGATAACAGAGTTACAGCAGAGCTGAATGTAGTAGATATCATTAATAAGAGATTCTGAGGATGAATTCTTGTCCCATATGTTCAAAAGATAATCTCTTTGACTGCCAAATCAGAGGAGTCAGTGCCTGTTGCTACTAATCCTGTAAATATTAGGGACAGAGTGCTTTTTGAGCTATTCTGTAGTATTTTTAACTACTGTTTTGATTTCTCTACAGTATTTCAGCGTGATCATTGGAGACGGGTAGGCACTTTCACTTTTATATGGGCCCTGTCTCTAGTTTCTTCATTTTTTTTTTCCCCCTAGATTGTTGTGTGCTGTAGCAGTGTTGCAATGCCGTGCTTTGTGGATGCTGCAGAGAAATGTTAGCATAAAAGTGTAGTTTTCCACAGATTTTTATTTGAATTTCATGGAAACATTTCTATTGGCATTGGATTTCGGAAAATCTTGGTTTTTAACGAATCTATTTTAAGCAGTGTCTCTTTAGATCCTGTGCAGAAGTTGAAGTGTAGGTCTGGAGCATGGCTGCTGAGGCTCTTCTTGCCAGCATCTAGTAGATGACAGGTTCTGTGCCATTAAAGTACTTCAAAAGGAAAAAATAAAAAAAAAAATCTAGTAGTGGCCCACCATGACCAATTTTCCTTTGTTCTGCAGGAACTTTATTCTTACAGCAATGTTGACAGCAAAATCTGTAGTATGAAAACATAGGGAACCAGTACATAGTGTTTCCTATTTGTCAGACTCACCACTCTAAAACCTTTAATAAGATAAACAGCTTTTATTCAGTAATGAAATACTTTTTGTCTGCTTTCGCAAACAGATTGTAATTGAGACAATTCTGACCATGTTATTTAAGGCGACGTATTTCCAAGTTACGGTGCTTTGATTCTTCCTTTTTCCTCCCATGTAGACATACTCTGTGGTCAGAATCGGCACTGTGAAATGCTGACGTGCAGCATACTTGAAGGACTACATGGCAATCTGGAATATTATTCCTCCTCCTGTCTCTGTAGTTGATATTCCTTCTATTCATATTGATGCTGGCAGATGAGCAACGTTCACATGTGAACATTTTGAACCTGGGCCTCCTTCAGTTGGTGTAAATAAGCATGTGTCCATGATGCGATAGCACATGTTCTTCATTTTAGCTGTAAAAGGGTTTGGCATATGAAGGCTTTCATCCCAGCAGAGCTGTTTTTATCCCAAAAAAACAGTTCTGCAGAGCTACAATAATCCGTTCAGGTCTGTATTAGCCAGGTTAACTGTTCATTTTCCACAAAGTTGCTTGAATTGGTGTTTTTGAGAAAAGGTGCAGGTCAGCACAATTCACTAAAGCAGATCTGCAGTTGATGGTGGTTGAAAATACAAATTCGAGAAGCGGCAGTGACTGAGAGCTGTGGCTCCTGGGCTTTGGCTGTTCGTGCAGGGGCGAGCAAAGAGGTAGCCACAGTCCTCCCCGTTGCCAGCATCCCTGCAGAAGGGGCAGTTTGCCATGTCCATGCATCAGGCGCTGCAGTTTGCAGCCTGGTGTGTTAAACCACACCGGTTTCAATTTGTGTTAATGAGCTGGGCAGTGAATTGCAACAGCTTAACGGCAGACGTGCTACCCGCTCTGCTGCTTCTGCTGCTGGGCTGGGGGATGCCGTGCTCTTCCAGCACCCTGTCCCCGGCTGTCAAAGCTGAGGAGCTAGCAAAGAGAAACAGCTAATATCCCTGCTTTTCCCTCTGCGAAATGGAGACTGCTGGAGCAGGTCCCCCGCTCTGAGCTGCTCATGTCGCACTCTATTACCCGCTTCGCATCAGAGCATGGCTCTGCCGAAGGAAAGCTCTTACCTTCAACTCCCTGAGCACCTGGGGCCTTCCCAGCCTGCTGTATCATTAGTCAGCCTGTCCGGGGAGCTTAATATCTGCAAGTGCTGCAGTAAGGATGAATGGCTTTGGTGGGATCATATCCTGGGACTGAGAGAACACGCTATCGGGAGAAAGAGGTAGTAAAGAAACGTGTGGAACAACTTCTGCTCGGCGCGGAGGTGTGCTGTGCGTTGCACAGCCCTACCCAGGCTGTTTCCCGGGGAAAATTGAAGGGTCTAGGAAGAAGATCAGAGGTGTGTATGTCTTAATTTTAGCACTGTTCATACTAAACGCATTGGGGTTCAACAACTTAAAAAAAAAAAAAGAAAAATTCGTCAGGGAATTTTTTCTTTATTTTCCAGTTTAATGGATCATATTCTTCTGGACCAGCTTTTAATGTTTTGTTGTTGGGGTTTTTTTTGTTTTGTTTTGTTTTTTAAGGAAGGCATTCAAAGTGACCTTTCTGGATTTGGCTGGCACGGTGCAGCTAGTCATCTGGTAAACCACTTCTGTGGTACAGAGGACTTGGTTTTCCTGACCTGATAGTACTTGAGGCAAAGCCTCCCATTGAGTAACCCAGCGGAATAAACAGCCTTGTCCAGCCAGCTCTTCAAATCCTGCTATCCTCAGCATTAAGGACATGGGACGGGTGTCCTGCTTGAGTCTCTTGGAGCCTCCAATAGCTGAACTGGATGCAGACTCGTTCCTTTGTCATGGATCTTGATGGATTTTTTTGCGTGGATGTTCAGTTTTGTCTGCTGACTGGGGAGGGCGAATCCCATCAGGTTAAGGATGCGTTGGAGGTTAGCATGGGCCAGTTTAACCACCCTTCTAGAATATACTGGCCAGGAAAAAGAGATGTGATCTGGTGACAGAAGCTGCAGATGAGCAGCTAACTTGTGCAAGCAGAGCCCCTTGGAACAGGACCGGTGTTACAGTTTGACTGATGATATGCAAAAATTGCCCAAATAACGTGTCAACAACATAGCCAGGAAGCAAAGTGTGTGAGTCCCTGCGTAACCTCACACGGTGCCGAAGCGCCGAGCCTGTTACCTCTGTGTGAGTACAGTTAGCAGCACCAGGCGCTTTTCTTGGGGGAAATCATCCAGCAAGCAGCTTGAATTAAGGCTTGGTAATCGGGGTCAGCGGAGAGGGGAGGTTGCAGTGAATAGTCAGAGGGTGTATGTGGCTTGCTGGGCTGCATCGGCAGCATGCCGTTCATAGCTGCTCCTTGCTTCATCTTGTGATACATGCTTCAAATTCCAGATGAAGATTTAAACACAGCACAACTCTGATTTCCAGTAGTGCTGATGGGAAGTAAGGCCTTCAGGAGTCAGTGTTGAGATTTAATCACTGAGAGGTTAGAAAAGCTCTTGCCTATACAATGACCACATTTAGTGCGTGGATGCGTGGGGTTTTTTTAATGTAAATGGAAAACTTCATGTGCGTTAAGGCATGGAGGGTTGTCCTGTGACCTGGACAGGGTGATTCTGAGTTCTGTTCCCCATCTTGCTACAGGTTTGCTGTGAAACCTTTGGCCATTTATTTAACTTCTTTCTCCATCAGTAACAAGATCATATAATCTGTCACACAGAACACAAATATCTCTAATTTCCATGAGATTTTGAGATCGTGAGATCTAAGCCATCCTAAAAGCACGGGCAGCTTCCTTCTCCATACTTCTCTAATACTTCCACGTGATCCTGGAGTTCAGCATAATTTCCTACATCCATACTTCTATATTTTAGTCCTCAGTGTAAGATGTGAACTGCTCATACCACGGCTAGTACTACAAGTCCTTCCCAAACAGGTATGGCTCGTTTTAAATTGTGGTCGTACTGGCTAATGCTTGGTGGTCCAAGCCATGCAGCTGTAAAAGCCTCTCTTATGTTGTCAATTTTCTGTTCTCAGAACATCAGTTTTTAAGGTGATTTCACCTCTTTGACCATGAAAGGTGGTTTGTTTTTTAATCATAGTGTTGAAATGAGATTTGGTCCAGTTACTTTACCAAAAGAATATCCAACTCATTTTGATAGAGGGTTGAGAACATGCTCCCCAGGAGGATGCCTTTATTTTCTAGAGATAAAGTTTCCATAGGAGGTGTTTTTTTTTTTTTTATCAGCAACTGTGCCGAAAGAAAAACCAAGAGCGAAGGAGAAGTAGATTTCTCCAGCCCAGGGTGTAAAACCCTCCACTCTGAATGCCCTTGCGCATCCAAAAGTGTATGTGTTGTCACCAGAGTAGTTAATGACGTGGTTTTAGCCCAAGTGGCTTACAGACAGGTTGGCCACTGTGCATCTTCTCCCACTCCCCCAGGCCCAGGTGCTATTGCCACCAGAAGAAATGCCATTTTAACCAGGGGTTATGATTTCCCAACACTGGAAAGGTAGGCTTCTACAGCACAGTTGCCTTTTTTGGATGCCGAATGCTATGTAATGTTCATTTTCCAGAAACCTTACTGGGGGCATCATTCTGTTACAAAGGCCATAGCTTGAAAGCCAACGGCCACCCTACACCTTGCAGTAGCCTAACCTGTTTGTGACTGATCTGTGGGGTCATTCACATCTGTGTTTGGTTTGCCCTTTCTGGGTTACACTGTGTGCCTGAGCTGAGCATTTTACCTTTCTGCAGTTCTTTCAAATAAGTCCATGACGTACACAGATTGGTGGTTTTTGCCAATTCTGACCATAGCAATTGCCATACATACACAAACATGCGGCTCATTCTCATAAAGTTAAGTAGGGATTTAGGCAAGCAGGATGCTGAGGAGGAGAGGCACTTTCATCTGTCGCTCTGACTGCCGTGGATGATACGGCTGCTCTTTTCACTCACCTTTTCTTGTATGTAGTGCCTGTGCTCTCATATGCTTCAGAATATTTGATCTTCTCCAGTGCCTCTCATTTTGGGTTTGTATAGTAAACAGTCTCCAGTCCAAAGGCTTTACTCAAGTTTGAGGGTGGTTTTATCCCTCCCTGCAAACATTTCTTTCTTTTTTCTCTTGCGAATGCATGTCCCTTTTCTGTTGGACATATTCACTTATTGCTGGAGCTTCACAGATGCATTTTCTCTTTCCATCCAAAAATTCTGTCTAGGTGGAAGAAGCAGAATTTGACCCTAAGTCTGGGATTTTTTGGATACCTGGCAGCCCCATCAACTTCCCAGCCTCCTGAAATCCCAGACAGATGGCCATTGCACATGCACAAACTGTTGAGTGCATATGTAGCGAGTCAGAAGCATTGGAGAAGTTTGGTCATAGCTATTGGCATGTAATGTGCACAGCAGGACCAGTGCATTGCACTCATTTCACAGTGCGTGGACTGGACAGAGATCTGGGTGGCTAACAACACGCTGCTGCTCATCCTGCAAGGTTCCCTTGCCAGACCTTGGTCTTTTGTGAGAAATGGAGCTCTTCCATCATTTGTCTGCTGCGTCTAGCATAGGCTGTTGCACTTTGCTACGAAGATTTCTCCCTCTCCTTCAGGTGCTATCAGCATCACTTTTTTTAAAATTAAATTTTTAACTTTTGTCACCTTGCCTAGCAGGAGGCTGGGCTTGAGTGCGAAAACGGGAAATACAAAGCTCTGGTGGTAGGGCGTCACTTGCCCGTTATCTTTAGTAGGCTTTTAGGCTTAAAATGGATCTTCTGTATAAATGTTAAAAAGGTAACAAATATCGGTTATCATGCCTCACAGCAGGTTTTCATTCAGCGGTAATGATTTTACTTCTGTGTTATTGATCGGTGCCCATCACAAGAATGGAGCAGACCAGCTGCCTAACTTCATGCAAAATACTATGCAGAAGCTTAGGCCAAAAGCAGGGAAGCCACCAGTTTGCTCGTGACCCTTCAAGGAGAATTTAGGCAGGTGAAAGTGTCATAACCCAAATAGTAATAATGGAATCAAGACACTGAGGTTGACAACCCCCTGCTCTCCAGGAAATGTCCCACAATCTTTACTGACCAGCCTTTTGAAAAAAGACGTTTCAAGCAACAGCATGCCAATCTAATGCTATTTGCAGTCATTCCTTCCACATTGTTTTAGCGAAGTGCATGTATTTTCTCCTGAATCCATGCATTTCCCATGTGAGCGTTGATTGTTCTCAGCTCTCGGAGCTAGTTACAGAGCTTGCGGAGCTCATAGTACTGCGGCTTGAGCAGAAGCAATGCAACACTTTACTTTCACGATTTTATAATGTAGTTTCTACGTACGAATGCTCCGATGTGCGTTATGTGAATGAGCTTTCTCTTTCTCTTTGATTCCTAGCTTTATGTCTCTTCAGAGAGCCGCTTCAACACCTTAGCAGAGTTGGTCCATCATCATTCAACTGTCGCAGATGGACTCATCACTACTTTGCACTACCCGGCGCCCAAACGCAATAAGCCCACTATCTATGGCGTGTCTCCGAACTACGACAAATGGGAGATAGAGCGAACTGACATCACGATGAAGCACAAGCTTGGTGGAGGGCAGTATGGAGAGGTGTATGAAGGAGTCTGGAAGAAGTACAACCTTACGGTGGCTGTGAAGACTCTAAAGGTAGGACTCAAGTCTCTGAGCGTTCCTATTCATCTCCTTTCAACAGGAACCGAGTTCAGGGAGGCTGCCTGCCCTCAGCCATAGTTAGACAGTTTGGGGCGGTGATGGCCCTTCCTTTCTGTGCTGTAGGCTTGGAACAGAGTATTTTTGAAAGTGCTTGATCCTGTTACGGTTTTATGTGATACCTGAAACGCTTGTAACTAAACAAAGGAGGACGATATCAGCGTAATTTTTACTTTAGAACGATGAAGCCTTAGAAATATAAATAGTGCCATGATGTCTTGCATTCAGGGTGTGGCAAAGGTGAGCTGTTTGTGGATGAACACACTTAATGCAAGCCGGTGTATTAAGGAAAATTGTGGATTGTGAGTCAGGCAACATAAAATTCAAAGGCTGTGCTTCAGGGAGGCTTTACATGTTTTGATTTTCTATCTTACATGGCATCTTTCCCAAAATACAAGCTGCCTGTGTACCTGGAAGTCTTAAGCAATTGTTCACAGCTGCTTCTTATCAAAAGATACAAGAGGAGGAAAAAGTGTATCCAAGCTAAAATATATTAAAATTCGTAAGTGGCTTTAATGAGGAACTGGATAATCAGTTCTGTTTCTGGCTCTGCTCCCTGATTTCTGTGTCTTGGTTTCCTTGTCTCTGGAAATGCAAATAATGCTCTGTGAGTTCATAAGGTCGTTGCTTAATTCATTTGTGTTTATAAAAATGTCTTGAGATCTTCTGGCAGCATCCACACACATTGCATTCGATTGCTTAATACGAGTTTATGCTAACTTGACACCATGTTCTCTCTCCTCCAATGGGGACGTGGTTTGGTCTTGCAGAAACAAACAGAACGGGGTTTTTGGTTTGTTTCTTTTTCGTTTTTGCAATGGAAATTTTCAAGTGGAGAGAACTGTGTAGATACCTTAGTGTCAGGGGAAGAACGTTTCCTTGATTTGGGGAAAATATTTCTTCCTTACGTGCTGAGCAGCGGCTGCCTCGGTATTTCTGGGTTGCTATGGCTGCAGAAAGTATTTTCATTTGGGTCTTTTTTGTACTCTGGAGATTCCTGCTGCTGCTCCCCAGCGGAGGAGAGGCCAAGCGCCTGCTTGTGCAGGGAGCGAGTGACACCTAGTGTCATCCCTGCTCGGACTTGGGGTGCTGGGGAGCGCAGGGCTTGCTCGGGAGCATGGCAAGGCAGGTGGAGCTGGGATTTGACCAGGTCGAACAAAATGCCTGTTTACAGTGAGAAGGAGAGACCGGTTCTTTCCTGGAACGTTGTTTGCCGTAACATCTCCTTGCCTCCTCCTGCTTGCAGCGTGAGGATACCCGACGTCTTCAGGCTTCTCATTTTGCTCCAAACTGTAGCTGCTGCTTTCATTCTCTTGTCTCTAAAACCCATCAACAAAGGCAAATTGCGTGTTATCCCATAAAATCTGTTTGTGCATAAGGAGAAACCTTAATACAGACCATGGATGTTTCAAGTACATCAAATAAATATTTAATGAAACATGACTAAAAGTGGTTCATAATGTAGTATGGAGCAGCATGTTCCACGGGGGAATGTAAGAATAACCAAGAGGAGAGTTGAGAAACACTTCAACCTGCAATTATGCACACTAAAACCATCCTTAAAAGCAAATTTATAATCCGCCTTCCTTAAATCCATCAGTCTGCTGCCTGACAGGTGGGATTATAGCTTTCTTCAAAGTTTTGGGAAACATTTTAAAATCACGTTTATATCCCAGTTCTACTGGGGAAAACAAGCCCTCCGCAGCTTCTGCACAAATGTTCAAATGACTCACTTTATTTTCCTCTGAGAGAATATTTTTCAAAACTTTATATGGCTCTTCTTGTTCCTTCCCCATCTACTCCAGATACCTCTGTAAGAAAGGTAAAGGGGAGGGAAAACTAAAGGAAAAAAAAAAAAAATCTTTCCAACTTCTTTTTGAACAGCGATGCTTACGAACACCCGTTTGTTGTTCAGTTTTCTGTCAAGTGTCTAAACGTAGCTCAGCTGGCACAAAACACTAGCTCACGCAAGAAGGCGATCAAGGCAGCACACACTGTTCCTCAGTTGCATTTAACTGGGAAGTGCTAGACAGTGTTTTGGTGCTTAGAAGTTTCCCATTAAAATATATCACTGGAAGCTCAGCGAGTTGCACAGGACACATCAGTTATTTATAAGGGTCTGTTGTTATAACACAACACACTCCAAATTTGTGTTTTTTACACCTGATGTTGATGGAAAGGGGCATGAGGCGGGCAGTGGCTGCAGTAGCTGGGAGCGGAGCTTTGTGACCTGCGTATCGTTGGATCAAATGCAGCCTTCTGTGACTGTGGCCAAAGCTTGTTCCCCATGAGGGACGTTTAATGGCTGAACTGTTGTGAGCTGGGCATCTCAGCACATTTCTTACTGCAGATCTCGAGTCTGCATCCATTAGGACCGCCTCTTCTTTTCTTATTTTTTTATTTATTTTGTTTTATTTTTTTCCCCAGCAGCGAAGCCTGTGTTTTAAATTAGGCGACATGCATCCCTGGTATCCCTTAGTACCACAGCATGGTCCTGTGCTCTGCTAGGAAAATACTGCATAGCCAGAACTGTTTTATTTCTTCTGTGGTTTTGTACAGTGGAAGATGAAAGCTGGTTAAGCTTGGTCTTTTGCATGAGATCAGATTTTCAGAGAAATCATTGTTACAGTAGTTCCCTGTATGTGTCCTTCCTATTAATTTGGTCACTGAGAGGTAAGAGATTTAAAACAGTGGAACAGCTATGCAGAGGAGCAACCTTTCAGAGTTTGTATAGCGTGCGTAAGATAAATGCATATTTAGGGTAATTTTGCAACCTGGATTATTAACCCAGTTTCCTTTGCCAAAGAAAACAGTTTAAGGTTCTGCTCACAAGGACCTTTGGGCTATTAGTTTTGATGGAGTGTGTTCAGCAAATCACAGCTGCCAATCAAGCTAATTGGCAACAAATAGTAAATGATTGAATGAAACTGTTCGAAAAAGGTTCTAACTGCAAAGCAGAGAGCTGGCTGGATCTTACAGCGGCAGCCCACTGTTCTCGTTCTCACCAGCAGCAGTAAATCCTCTCCAATCCTTCCTTAAAACACTTCGTCCATGTAGCCTGTCAACATTAATCCACCAATGAAAAGAAAATATGGATATAGAAAGAAACGTTGCTTTAGGAATAGATCTGTATTTTTGCACCACTTTGAAATGACCTTCCGGCCATTTGGGGCATATTTGCTTCAGAAAATATGTCTTTTGAGCAAGATTGTATCTTCCTCGGTTTTGTGTTGTGCCAAGCAACTTTACGGCGTTCAACAAATAGGTAGGGACACGTCTGCCCGGAATGGTTACGTCATGGGTCAGGATCTAAATGCCAGAAACGAAATCTGTGAAACCTCGGGCTTTCGATTACAGAGTGGCTGCCATCGGTCATGCCTCCCCGGCTCAACGGGGGGATTTCTTGCTCCTACCCAGTGAAACTGGGGGCCCCCATTTCAGCAGCTTCTCAAGCATTTGATTGTGGCGTATCCTTCCTTTTATGTTCATTTATGTTTCTTTTCTTTTCTGTACTTTTTATTTCATGTTATCTTGTTTTCTGTTAGCAACAAGCACATTTTTGCTTTTCAGCTCCTGAGTGGTCCTGTGAGAGGCCCTTCACAAAAGGGATATGGATTTTCTTGCCCCAGAAAGCTCTGTTAGAATAAGAATGATAAAAATACATTTTTTTTTAAATCCTACAAAAAAACCAACCTTCCTGACTCCCTGGCATTGTGATGTGGCTACAGGGAAAAATTACCTTGAAAGAACTGTGGCTTATGTTGTCAGTTTGCAGTTCTTTTTGTGTCCTCAGACAAAAATCTGTTCCTCCTTTGTGCGCGCTGTCCTTGCCAAAGCTTTACCATTGTTCTGCAGGAGGATACCATGGAGGTGGAAGAGTTCTTGAAAGAAGCTGCAGTAATGAAGGAGATCAAGCATCCCAACTTGGTGCAATTATTAGGTAAGTGATAAATACCAAGCAGAGGGATTTGAACTAAACCCTTGTGCAGTGATATGGATGTTAAGGAGCAGATAAGCTGCTTACCATACCAAGGCTTTAAATACAGACACTTATTGTCTGGCAAAATTCACAATTTGTACCACTAATACATGATTTTTAATGATCTCGTCTCCCTAATGTTTAAGTTGCCAGAGCCTGAAGCAGGAAATTAAAACCCTCTATTAACCAATTCCAAGCAGAACTCGTTCTTTCTGTGAGCCCTGTATTTCTACCTTCTAGAGGTATAAATTGCCCCAGAGGACAAAACCTGAAGATTCACTGATATTCTCAAACATTCATTGTAAACTTTATGTTGGTCCCTAGGGGTGTGCACGCGGGAACCTCCTTTCTACATCATTACGGAGTTCATGACGTATGGGAATCTGTTGGATTATCTGCGCGAGTGTAACCGGCAGGAGGTGAACGCTGTGGTGCTACTGTACATGGCAACTCAGATCTCCTCAGCCATGGAGTACCTGGAGAAGAAAAACTTCATTCACAGGTAGGAAGGACAGTGAGCACCCCTGAATCTCAAGCACAAAACACCCCTTGATTTATTTTCCTGCTTTTCCGATTATCACAGCATTGACTCAAATGCAGTTGGTGTCCTGTGTTTAACACACTAGTGCGTTGTATTCTGATACAGTACATTAACCTGTCTATGGGACGGTCGTCTAATTGTTTTTCTCTGTGTTCTTCTCTCACCTTTGAAGTAGATGTAGGTGAAAGACATATCAGTACTTTTATATTTTGGACAAGGGCCTTAAATGTAAATGCTTCCCAAAGTAACGGGCTCTTAGTGGACCAGATAAGTTGCTGCTCTTCCTTGATTCTAACAGCCATTAAAAACTGCTGCAATTGATGTTGCTGGATGCGTGCAGGTGCTCACAGCGAAGCCACCCTCTTAGTGCCTTCGTACCCCATGTTCTTTCTTGTTTGTTTCACTTCGTTTCTATCCTCTGTAGGGATTGTTTCCCACTATTGTCCAGATTGCGTATTCGCTTTAATAAGCATCTCTGCAGTCGTAAAAGTCTCAGAGACTCTGACCTTTAAGTGTGCTGCAATTATGGCTAGAGCTTTGCATTCTTCATCTGAAGAAATGGCCTCCTAGCAATATAATGACACATCCTGCGCGAAGGTTTGAGAGTCGCTGAGCTTTATACAAGATGCTCTCTGTGCCATAGCGTGACCTTTCCTGCCCAATTAACTGGAATATGAATTAGGACATGTTTTTTCGTAGAGACAAATATGAAGATCGTGTGTAAAGTTCTAGGTGCTCCTCTAAGTCATGTGTTGCCTTTGCTGCCTGAAAGGCCTGTTTAAATGCTTCTGTCAGTCAATAAAGTGAATAGTGAATCTACAAATTAAAATCTCCAGCCTTTGATTTGCTCTGTTGAAAGTATTTCATCCCTTCAGCCTGTAGGAAGCGAACTTTAAAAACTGCTTTGTGTGAATCCCATTTGTCTGCTCTCCCGTTCATTGCATTTCCTCTTATTTCCGATGACCCATTTATCTAAAATAAATAGTAGCGTTTTTCCTTATCAGCCACCCCCATACCCACCTACCCAATTATTTTAAGACTGTTGTCACAATTCACATCCATGGATTCAAATGCTGCGCTGTGACCTCATTTAATGAATCAGGAAGGAGGAGGAATTTGATTATGGAGAGGAGCTTTTATTTAGACAGACATTGTAGTAATCAGCATTGATAAGAAGGTATATTCAAAAACACTGTGAAAATTTAATGGGCATCTAGTAAGACACACTTTTTTTTAATTTATTCTGATTGAGTGGAACAAGCAAAAGAAACAGTGTCTGCCTCATATCTAAAGATCTCACTCGAGCTTTCTGGTAGAATCAATTTTTAGTTCAACGTGACATAATCTGGAAAAGTGTCTTTAACGAAACCTAAGCCAGGGTGGAGGCAGGTGAAAAAATGTGGAGGAAAAGCTTAATTTGCTTATTACCCGGTCCTTGAAAAATTTAAGTACTGATAGCAGAGGCTATGACAGGTTTGAAAAGGCCAAACCATGGTATGAAAAAGTTGTGTTGTAAAACGTACGCCTGGGAGGAAGAAGAGCATAGCCGGGAGCTAAACCTGGTGCTTGAGCAAGGACTGGAAAAGGAGTTCTGGAGAGCAACTGGTGTTGGCTGGGGCGACTGGAGTGCTGGAGAGGTGGGCAAGAAGTGAGGCATCGAGACTTCGTTTATTCAGTGCTCATCCTCAGCTATTGATAACTTGAGCACTGACATTTCTTTAAATTATTTTTATCCTGAGGGTGGCAGCTTTTATTGAAAGTGAGGGGGCTTCTTGAAGCTTTCACTTCAAATTAAAAAAAAAAAAAAAAAAGTTTGGATGACAGTCTTATAAAGCCAGAATGGAAAATAACTTTCCCTCTTGCATGTATGTGTATAACTACATAATTTCTGTGTAATACTCTGATGAAAATAATCACACACGGGCCCAGGTTTCTTCGAGAACAGCAGGTTTCCTTGCTATCACTAACAGTGAGATAGTAAAGACTTCTCATTGCCTGGTTTTGTTCTTGTTTTTAGGGACCTTGCTGCCAGAAACTGCCTTGTAGGGGAGAACCACTTGGTGAAGGTGGCAGACTTTGGCCTGAGCAGGTTAATGACAGGCGACACATACACGGCCCACGCCGGAGCAAAATTCCCCATCAAGTGGACCGCACCAGAAAGCCTGGCCTACAACAAGTTCTCCATTAAATCTGACGTCTGGGGTAAGAATTCGCATGTATGAATTAATGCAGATTATAGTCGTCTTTTCCAGGGCTGTGAAATGAGGACATTGTGAAACATTTCAGGAGGGAGCACATTCCCTGGTTTGAGCCATTTTGTTCTAGGAGCTTGTCAGAGTGCAGGAACTAATCTCTGTTAAGTCGGTCTTTGAGTGGAGCACTGAGGATGCCGACCTGACTTTATATATTTGAATCGTTGGCAAGTATGGAAATAAAGGATAATGTAGTGTTTATAGAAATGTATGCAATGGGGCTGGAGGGCACCGATACTACTGCCTTGATAGAGTTGTGGCACAGGACTATGAAGCAATATAGTATTATATAGCCAGGAACTTTCTAACTACTTCAAGGAGGAAAGTGAGAATCTGGTTCATTTTATGTTAAAAAATTATGTGTATATCTGCCTAGTGATAGCTCCAAGCTCGTCTTTTCTGCATTTTAAAAGAATAATCTTTGGAATGAGATGAGGAGAAACAGAGGGAAAATTTGATGACAAATGGTTATTGAAGAGCCCTGAGGTGCTGGTGATAAGAGTAAGCTTAGCTAAATGGAGCTGCGTTCTATCAAATCTGACCGCAGAAAATCTCATTGTACTTTTTATCAGCCTTTCTTTGGGTTTTATATCTCCGCCGTAGCTGTTGGTCAAATTCTCAAAAGTGCCCTGTGACATGAGATAGAAGTTTTGTGGGACGTGGTCCCAAAGGCACTTGGAAAATGTTATCCTGAGCATCTTCTCTATATATAAAACAACAGATAGTAGTGAAGGAGCGATGACGTTTTCTGGAGTTTTGGGGAAACTGTGCAGAGAAAGGCTTTATTTTGAAAGAACTTTTAGGTAGATGCCTGATGCAAAATGTTTTATAGACAGGAGAGGAAAACTCAAAACAGCCTCCCAAGGAGTACGTGATTGCTGACCAAGGTGTTTCTTCTGCTTTGGACTTGCACATGGTGGTGTTGGCTGCTGCCGGGTATCTGCCACGGTCTCAAGGGTGCTGCTGTATCACTGTGGTGGCTGCAGGATCCCTGTTGCATTTAAATAGTAGAGTACTGGGGGAGGAAAGATCCAAAAGGAGTATTGGATATCTTTTAATTAGGGTTAGCATAACCTTGCATAGTGACAGCTGGGGCAGTGGACTTTGGGATCTGATTAGAGCAAGCCGGCCATCCCCGGAGGCCACGGCTGCTGCCGGGCATGCCAGAGTTTAGACGCTTTCACCTCACTGCCTCAAGACAGCAATCAAAGAAAATTGTGCACAGAAATGTCTAATGTAAATTGCCCTTGGTGGTGTTACCATGTAATGTGATGTGATTTCCTTACTTATGCAGAATTGTAATCGCTTTCTCTTCAGGTTAAGAACAGAATAGGGTGACTGAACTAATTACATGCAGGTTGCTGAACTGGTGTTGAGTCTATTCTGCGTGCCCGACTCCTGGGTTAGCTGCCTGACCCTGCTGCTGACCTGCATCCCCACCGACTTCTGGGACTTGAATGCCTTGCCTGTTTCAAGACCTTTTTTGAGCTCTCCCTTCAGCTTTCCGCGTAACCAAAATGTCTCGCCCTCACCCTGTCTTGTTGGTAGCAACTGCTGAAACTTTGCTCTCACCGCTGCCTCCCAGGTTTCCCCTCTAGACCATGCTGCAGCTAAACAAGGGCACCCTGAAAACACTGAGCTATTAAAATGTGCGAGTCCTCTAGGGAGAGGTTGCAGATGAGAGGAGCTGTCAAATTGAGGGAGAGACTGCAGTGCAGCAGTGAAACGGTTTCAGCTAATCCACTGTGAAGTCTCTTAATTGTGCCTTTAATAGGACTTGAAGGATCTCAAGGCGTTCAGGTTTGAGACAACTGATACATTGAAAATTAGTCTAATTCTACCCTGTCATATCGCAGGAGACTTGTCTGTGCTGACGAAGAGGCTTGTTACGCTTTCTTAACATTTAGGCTGCTGCTGATCACGGGATCTCAGCCACCCAGAGCTGGTTTAAGTGTGCAGCACTGTTTAGTAACCACTCCCACTAAACGTCCTCTCAAATTTAAGATTAAAACAAAGCTTATTGGTTTTTTCTTTCTTTTTTTTTTTTCCCCCTCCACTGCAGCCTTTGGCGTCCTGCTGTGGGAAATCGCGACCTACGGCATGTCCCCTTACCCTGGGATTGACCTGTCTCAAGTCTATGAGCTGTTGGAGAAAGACTACCGTATGGAGCGCCCCGAAGGCTGTCCTGAGAAAGTTTATGAGCTCATGAGAGCGTGTAAGTGTTCCTTAGCCCTGCAAATGCTGCTTTTTAGCTCTGCAGGGGTGCAGTAAAAGTGCCGGGATATGGCCACATACAGCACGGCACGAGAAACCCCCTGCCAGTTCCAGTGAAGGTGCAATGCTGCGTAGAAGTGTTTGGTTAAAACTGCTTTCCTCAGGGGATGAACATGCTATGAAACCAGCCGTTCTTCTCTATTGGGAGCACATAGGCCTGGGGGAGAGATTTGTTGTTCAGCTCAATGTTTTCTTTGTCTCCTTTTTCCTGACAATTTAAAGAAAAGCTTGGGCTCTAAGGATGAAGCAGGAGCTTCATTAGGCTTTTTAAGGGACTGACTGTTACTCTTCCACTGTGGCCTTTTGGTACGTGACTTACAGCGTGATACATTTTTTTTCCAGCGTTACTTTGGCTCAGTGATGGTTGCAGATACCCAGGACCCTTCAAATGAGGTTTCCATGTCATTATTTTGTCTCACCCGTGTTATAAAAAAGGAACTGCGATAGCTAGCTGCTCCTGGTGTAGTGTACTGAATGTCTAATGCTGGCGGGAAGTTTTGAGTGGTGTTGTTTTTTCAGGCTGGCAGTGGAGCCCTTCCGATAGACCCTCCTTTGCTGAGATCCATCAGGCCTTTGAGACGATGTTTCAGGAATCCAGCATATCGGATGGTAGGTCTGGGTCCTTTTTGAAGTGGCAATTCCAGGGTTGGGAAAAGGGCCAACTGCATCCTTAACTCTGCATTCTTTTCATAGGCTGCTTTGGAGTGAAACTCAGTCCTAGGTTATACCGCCTGGTGTAAACGGCGTAGAAAGCAGAGATGCATTTCCATTTGGCCTTTTTCTGTGTATGGGCACGAATCTGATTTTAAAGGGCCAAATGGCTGAACAACCTCAAGGAACCTCTACTTTGCTTGCTTTTCTTTTGGGCTATTAACTCTGAAAAGCACAATAGTTTTAATCTTCTGTTGATTGTAGTGATTTTCTTCTGTGCGTTGCAGAGGTGGAGAAGGAATTGGGAAAGAAGGGCATGAGGAGCGTCGTGAGCAATTTCCTCCAGGCCCCAGAGTTACCAACCAAAACACGAACATCAAGGAGAGCTGCTGAAAGCAAAGACGCCAACGAGGGCTTGGAGACTACACATGCTCGAGGCCAGGGAGAATGTGGTAGGTTTTAATTAAAGTCATTATTCCTTCAGGAAATACAGAGGAAAACAAAATACATGTCCAGCTCCAGGTCTTCACCTAGGAAAAGCTGTGTCTAATAACAGGTGCCATCTTTCTGTACCAATATTGTGTTTCTGGGTGACAGGCTGCTGAGTTTGCTTTGCTGGGTTCAGAACTCCTTTTATTATTTTTTTGCAAAGGTAGGTTGTTAATCTTGGGACCAGATACACACAGAGCAGCTGGGAATGTGAATCCTTAACTGGCTGAGGGATTGGCGCTATACCTGCTGTTGCTTAGAGAAGCCCTAGGAGTTCTTTTAACTTAATGGCTGTTGCCTGCAGCTCCCTATAGACCAGAGCCTGAGCACAGAGCTCTCTGATCATATCCTCTTCCCATTCCCTGGTAGGAGCTATCAGTGGGATCTCCCACTGCATCTGAGTGCTGGATAATCTGCTGTGTTCAAGCCACTTTACACTACCACACTGCATAATTTAAAGCAGGACAATTGCTCGGGTTTAGCAAGCCCCATAAGGGAGGTTTCTTCACTGTTCCATCCTACCACGTTTGTGCTTGCAGCACTGAAGAGTATTACTCTTGGCAGGTACCAAATATAATTTCAGCAAGGGACAAAGAGGTATTTACAGAATCTTCCGTGAAATTAAACTCTCTTTCAATCAGTTTCTTTAACAACTTACCTTGCATTCTGAGGTAATAAAAGCAGTGGTAAAACGCTGAATGTATACAATAGATTTGTATCTAGTTCATTTGAAAAATAATAAGGTAAAACAAAATACAGTGGTTTTTTCCAGCTCCTGTTGAGGGTGCCTTCTCTAACCATTCATGTGACTGACCTTTCCTGTGTAATGTCAAATTCACTTAGTAGTACATGTTTCAGTAGCAGATGTATGTACATCTAGACAAAAAGGGGAAAAAAAGAGGGGATGTAAAATGTTGGAAAAAGAAAGTATCAGTGACTTAAAAAGGAAGGTTATTTACCATATATAGGAGATATAATTGCCTAGTGTTACAAGCTTTGAAGTAAAATAACTTCATTTAAATACTTAAGGGCTTTGAGAGATTCAAGTGCAGCGGGAATAATATGATTTTAACATTATGCTGGGAATCATTTCACTCTTTATTGTGAAAGAAAATATTTCGCATTAAAGTTTTATTGCAGTTTCCCCTTCAGTTGTCAGTGTTTCCATAGCAAGTCCAGCAGCTGGAAGCCAATCCTCAGTGCAAGCTGCTGGTTTTCTCTGGATCTCTAGCTCCACTGTGTCTAGACACAGTAAGGCCATGGCCTCCCAAAGTGCTGTGAGAGCTCTTCTGATTGTCCAGGTCCCCAGGACTCGTTCTGTGGGAATGGTTTAACTGCACGTCGTCCTGTGGAAGCGTGCTGTCTTCTCAACGTACACAACTATTTTTCTTCAAATCCCCTCTCCTCAACCAAAATCCCTTCCTCAACCAAAATCCTACCCATAGCATGATGATCACCAGTACGTGACTAAGCAGCACCCTCCTTTTTCCCTATGACTCTGCTTCATCTCCCTGCTTACTGCCTGCTCGAGCTGTAAATGTATATGCTGCCCTGAAGGCATTCCTCTCTTGAATTAGAATGCCATCCAAGTGCCTGGTCTGGGAATGAGACCCCCTGCCAATCAAATACAGAGACCTTCAGGACTCTGTATAAAATTATTATAAACCACTATTCATTTTTAAATACCTCTTGTAAGTGGAGAAAGGGTCACCTCATCATTTCCTTCTGGAGCAATGCTGCTGAAGGAGACTGTTACTACCACTTTCCTCCGTTGTTGTACAAAGCTGGCCATCTTCATGGTGGTAGGACCTGAAGTGTTCAGCTGTCGAAGGGCATCTTGATTTCTGCTTGTGAAAAAGTTATTTCCATTCCCCACAAAAGATGACAGCAGGAAGGAGGTTAGGAGTATCAGAATCTAAATGAACAAGGAGACTGGGGATGGAGGTGGGTTACAGAGGCGTCTTATTAATTCAGAGGGTCAGCTATTCAAAAGACAGCAACAGCACAGGGACGAAAGCAAAGCCCTCTTAATATTTATCTTCTTTACAGTGTGAAGTTTAGACAAGTCTCCAGATATGAGGGCGGGAATCTGAACATAAACATTTTGTGTTTGTATGTCGCTGTTTAAATCGGAAGCCTACAGGGAAAGTAGTTTGGCAGCCGAGTACTGCAGAGGCCACCTCAGAAATTGTTTGCAGGGTTAGGGACCACGTTCAGTCCAGGCTTCCCTGCAGCTGTATTTGCTTTACTCCTGGTCTGACACTGGCTCTCTTTACAGAACCTGCACCTTTTTGAGGTGCTGCAGTAGTTCAATCCTGGAAGAAAAGTGATTATTTTGGCTGTTGAAGCAATGCTCAGTAGACTCTTTTCTTTCCCTTGCAGACCCTCTGGATCATGAACCTGCTATTTCTCCCTTGCTCCCACGGAAGGAGAGGGTGGCCCTGGAGAGCAGTCTGAACGAAGATGAGAGGCTGCTTCCGAAAGACAAAAAGCATAACCTCTTCAGCGCCCTTATCAAGAAGAAGAAGAAGACTGCTCCTACCCCTCCGAAACGGAGCAGTTCCTTCAGAGAGATGGATGGCCACTCGGACCGCAGGGCAGGTGGGGAGGAGGAGTGCAGGGATGCTGGCAATGGAGCTTTCATTGCACCCCTGACAGACGCAGCTGACCCCTCCAAGTTTCAGAGCCCAAGCAATGGGGCTGGTGTCACCAATGGGGTTGTCGCTGGGAACTCTGGATTCTTATCTCCCCACTTACGGAAGAAGTCCAGCACGATGAGCAGCAGCCGAGGGGTGGCTGGTGAAGAGGAGAGTAGTTCCAACTCCAGCAAGCGTTTCTTAAGGTCCTGCTCAGCCTCCTGTGTGCCCCATGGAGCAAAGGACACAGAGTGGAAATCTGTGACTCTGCCTCGGGATTTGCAGTCCACGGGACGCCAGTTTGATTCCTCCACTTTTGGGGGACACAAAAGTGAAAAGCCAGCACTGCCTCGGAAGCGGGCAAACGAGGCCAAGACTGACATTGCTGTCAGGGGAACAGTGACCCCTCCTCCACGGCTGCTTAAGAAAAATGAAGAGACCACTGATGATGTGTTCAAAGATGCAGAGTCGAGCCCTGGCTCCAGCCCTCCCACTCTGACGCCAAAACTTGGCCGTAGGCAACCTGCTGCCCCTCCTTCCTCCAGCGTGCCCCACAAGGACGACGGAGTCAAATCCAGTGCCTTAGGTACCACTGTAACCATGGACCAAGGTTCTGCTGCCAAACCCAACCCTGCTGGGTTTGTGGGTGCCAGCAAGGCTTCCTCTGAGGAGCCACGACTGAGGCGGCTCAAGCAGACCTCGGAGTCGGCAGGGAAGGACAAAGGGAAGTTATCGAAGCTGAAACCAGCCCCTCCGCTTCCGCTGTCTTCATCCTCCATTGGCAAGCCTGGGAAGGTTTCTCACAGTCCCAGCCATGAAGCAGCAGCAGATGTGGTGTCTGGGCCTAAATCCAAACAGTTGACTCAGGTTGCAGATGCTGCGAGCAGCGATGCTGTCAAGCCAAACCAGTCAGGAGAAGGTGTGAAAAAGCTGGGGATCCCCTCTGTACCAAAGCCACAATCCTCTACAAAGCTGCTGATGAGCACAGCAGCCCCAGCTGCCTCTTCCTCATCTGTACCCTCTGCCCCAGGGGGGGACCAGCCATCATCTACAGCGTTCATCCCTCTCATATCCACCAGGGTCTCGCTGCGGAAGACCCGGCAGCCCCCGGAGAGGATTGCCAGTGGCACCATCACTAAAGGGGTGGTGCTGGAAAGCACTGAGGCTCTACGGATCGCCATCAGCAAGAACTCTGAACAAATGGCAAGCCACAGCGCTGTCTTGGAGGCTGGCAAGAACCTCTACACCTTCTGTGTGAGCTACGTGGACTCCATTCAGCAGATGAGGAACAAATTTGCCTTTCGGGAGGCTATCAATAAGCTGGAGAATAACCTACGGGAGCTTCAGATCTGCCCAGCAACAGCTGGCAGCGGTCCTGCAGCCACCCAGGACTTTAGCAAACTTCTCAGTTCAGTGAAAGAAATCAGCGACATTGTTCAGAGGTAGCAGAAGCCAGGTTAAAAAAAAAAATCATGACGGGCCAAAGCCAACTGTGGAGAGAGTAACATGTGTGGACTGACAAAGGACCGGGGCGTTCAGGTTAGAGCTGCGCAAAAGACACAGACTGTGAATGGATGCCCCGGCTCCAAAGGGCAGGGCTGTGCTCAAGAGGCACGTTCCACCCTCCTAACTCAGATTCCCTGTTTCATATACTCGTAATCGTCTTATCTGTGGAGTTCTTGCCTTGTGGACTACAAGTCTAAATGCTGATGTCACACCATGCCTTTTTATTAATATTTTATTGTTCTGGAGAGACTATTAAGACTGAAGCCAGACTGATGGACACTGAGATGCCATCCTCCTCAGGAGGACTTTCTACTGCATTTTTGTCCCCTCCCTCTGCCCCACTGTACACAAGGACGAGTGTTTGAATAGCAATATACCCACTGCGTTTCCTGGGAGAGCTGCAGCACATATCCCTGTCCCGAGTCTGACATTTACCTGCCATTAATGCAACAGATTTGGCACTTGGGAGGGTAGGGGGGAAAATTGTTAATGTAAGTTGTTTTTTGGGTTGTTTTTTTTTTTTGATGACAGAATGCTACAAGTGATGTTTACCTAAATTTTTACTATGATTCCACCTGCTGCCCTTTGTTTCTGTGTTTTCAGCAATTTCTTGATGTTGTTGAGCCCAAATGAATTGCTTGGGTTCAAAATGTTGCAGACAGCACCTGCTAATGTAGTGGCACAGGAGCCTGTTTGCGGATCTCCCTTGGTAGCGAAAAAGGACTGGAGAAGGTCTGAAGAAGGACGTTGCTGTTGCACTCCCGTGATATCTAACATTAATCGGGCTGACGTTTGGGGTGGAGGGTTGCAGAGCAGGGCTGGAGCAGTAGGTGCTGGTGCTGAGCAAGGCATCGCTCCCTGAAAGACAGGAGGGTTGCAGCAGGGGGAGATGCAGCTGAGGATGAGTTCAGAGATACCACTGTGCCTCCAGCAGTTGTTTCAGCTGAGCTTGCACATCGCAGATGGGTGAGAACCGCTGTTTCGCTAGTTGAATTTCCAGACTTTTTTGTTCTGTGAGCGGAGATGGGACCTGGCTTCTGCGCTCCCTTAGAGACCTGTGCTTTGAGGGGCTGTGGTGCCTCCCTTTCCGTGCCAGTGCTAACTCCCCGTGAAGAGCTCAAATGCCAGTACTTTGGAGTTAAAACTGTCATACCTTCATGCCGGTGTGGTTCCATCCAGCATCAAACAAGGATCTGTGAAGACTGCAGACACTTCTCTTGGGTGCATCTCCCGAGGAGAGTGCCACAAAACGCTGACAGCAGGATTCCTGGGCTTCCTTTCCGAGGTCCTGTGACCTTCCCAACTAATGAAACACGACTGGGAACTAACTGTGACTTGTGACAATAGTGAAAGAACAAGGTTTAGGGCTATTAACAGTGCAATTTAACTCCTCTTAACAGTTCCAAACATGAGAAAAAAAGCATTTTCCATGTCCTGTTCCCCTGTAACTCTTGTGACCCCTCTTGTGTATCTTAAACACTAATTGCCTTCAGTTGTATTTTATGCCGTTCTCTTTGGAACTGTTTGTTTTGTATATGATTTCTAGCAGTTCACTCGTGTGTGTTCACGCCACTTTTCGCCCTCACAAACAGCCATGACAACACATGACAAATGTTCAAAAGAAAATACACACTTCTGCCACAGGCTGCCTTTAAAAATGTAAGGAAAAAACAAAACAAAACAAAAAAAAAACCAAACAACCCTTGGACTGTCTCTTTCCTGGAGGTACTGTTTTTACTTTGATAACATATTGTGCCACTATATTATACGTTTGTATCTCGTTATTACACACTTTTGTAGACTTGTCTTTTTTACAGTGTGTAAATAGCTCTGTCCTTCATCTCTGTGATACTTAAGGGGGCTGTTTCCCCTTTAATTTGGTCCAGTACAGATTGTTTCTGTACACGACTTTCAATTCTTCCTCCTCTCTTTCTCTATTTTTCATTTTTTTTGATTTATTTTTTATTCCAGTCTCTCTTGCGTAGTATATTTAAAAATAAATCAATGTTGAGGAAAACCCGTGTTTGTCTGTTAGCAAGGCTTTTCAAACCCAGTTACCTCCCCTTAGACTCCGTCTCCGAAAAGAGGGGTTCCCCGTTTGGGGGGTTCACCGGGGCCCTTGGGCGCAGCGGGCTGGTCAGAGCCAGGCACCAGCACCTTTCCGTGCCCTTTTGATCCGGCTCTGAAAAGTCAGGAGAGAAAAAAGATGCACAGGATAAAGACTGTGTTATCACCTCTTTTGAAGCAAAGACTTTGCTGTTGTCTTCAATGAGATTTAAATCAGAGACTTGACTTTAGACTTTTCTTCCTGTTAATTGTTTGTATTCTGTAATTCAGCTGCTCTTGTTTTTTCCTCCTCCTCTGCTATGAAATGACCCGTGAGTTTCTCTCCTCAGATGGTTCTGGCTGCTCCCTCCCTCATTTCTGGTTGTCCATCCTTATTTTCTGCTTTCAGGCACCTTCAGCCTTTCCAGCAAAGCCTGAGGGAGGGACGTACCCAGGTACTAAGCAGCCTCTAAAATGAGATACCGCCTTGATTAATGGAGATGCTAAAGACTAAAAAAGGATGAGAAGGAAACAAGAGCAGATGACAGTGAGCGGTGTGCCCGAGGCCCCGCGGTTGCTCAGCAGTGGTTTCGGGTTATAATGCAGTTCGCCCCATTTCTAATCCCCTCGACAAGTCCCTGGTAAAATCCGTCGGTCCTGGCGCAGGGAACCGCTCGCTCGTGGGCCGTGGGAACAAGGCTCATCAGAAACCTTGTCTTGCTGCGACTGTGATTGCATTGAGCCGCTTCTAAATGAGCCTGAAGATGAAAAGAGGAGCAGGAGGATGCTATTGGCAAGTATAAATGCAATGAATGGCCTGCACTCCGCAAGGCTCGGGCTACTTTTCACTGAAATGGTGGTGTCCGGTGAAGGCACACGCAGAGCTACACGGGGTCCCTGGCTGTTCTGTGACGATGACCCTGGTGAAGAGCAATGTCCAGGCGGCTCTTTGTGCACATCTCTAGCATACCAACTTGAACATGGTGGATAGTTGTGGGCCGGGGGAAGATGGAGAAGCTTAACCTGCCCCTAAATACAATCACTCCTGGTGATCTCCATCTCTGCTCGCTTAGGGAGCGGTCCGTGGTGTCGTGGGAAGGTGGAGGCCGGTTGACCTGGCTGGGGAAAGCCCTGGGATCTGCAGTGCTGGGAGTGAGAGAGAGGGGATTAAAGGCTAAATTTAGCTGAGTACAGTAGGAGTTGATTTAACAGATCGATGCATTTAACAGTTTGATTGCTCCAATTTTCAAGGCTATTGAGCTTGAAAGCGAGAGTGCTCTGGGGGAAAAATAGCTGTGTTTGTGTTTTTGTTTTGGTTTTCATGTCTTTGAAATTACAATGTTCACTCTTTTAAGTTTTCCTTGAATGTCATCCTGCCTGTTGTTGCGAAGTTGCTTGTCACAAGATGTAAAATGTGGTCAGCCTGCTACGCTCGCTCCTTTTCTCAAAAAGAAGTATTAAAGGTAGGCTGGTGTGGTAGCTTTTGTGGAGATGCCGCTGGACTCGTGGCACTCTCGGGTGTGCAGGAGTGCTGCCTACCCCCGGGGACGATCGGGGGCCAGCTGACAGCCTCCTCCTTGTTTGACATTAATCCTTTCCCGCTTGAAAAGAGAGGAACGTAGCCCTAAGTGCTGTGTCACCTCTGGAGAGAGGGTTCCTGGCATCATGCGCGCACCTAAAAGCAGGCTGGCAGCAGAGCAGGGCTCCTGGTCCAAGGGTGAGCCTGGGCGGGTTGCTGGGAACGATGATTCTGGATCAACCTGCTTTTCTGGTCAGCCCTGATGCCTTGGGTGCCCCTAAAGCTGTGGGTTGGGGACAGCCCTGCAAGTCATTTGACTGTTTAGGCTAGGCTCAAAACTGTCCTTGTGGGAATAGAGCGCTGCTCCATGTTTTTTCAACGGTAGATCCAGCTCAGCAGAAAGTTCACCTGCAAACCAGGCTATGCCAAACTGTTGGCCTGCAATCGCCCCCCTGTTGAAGGTTACCTGTTTGTCCTAATGTCCAGTCTGCTGATAAAGGTCCTACCTGTGCTCCTGGAGCCGCAGTGCTGAATGACCCGGTTATGATGCGTTAGCCCCTTCAGGAGTCCCTTGGATGCGATTAAATTGGCCTCTTTCTCTGCAGAGGATCCACTTGGGTTTCTGAGATCTGCTGCTCCCGTTGTGTGTGTTTGCAGGGCTGCAGGTCTGCTCGGGATGGAGGAAAGATGAGGAGCAGCCTACAGGAATGGAGCAGATGAGCGGAGATGGGGCTGGGGCAAGGACGAGGGTTGTACCCTGGTCAGAGATAGATAACGGGGCCTTTTACAGAGGGTCCCAGCAGCGGTGAAGTTGGCAGCAAGTGTCTGCACTGGTCCTTGCTGGCTGGGTCCACTGGCCATGGGCGGAAGAATCCAGTACCTATTGGATGCTGTCCCGTTGTGAGCTGGCTTGCACAGCAGGCGGTGGTGCCGGTGCTCCAGGCAAGTTGTCCTGCCTTGCTGACACTCCGCTCTGCCGCCTGCCTGGCCATGCCGCAATGAATCCGGCTCCTTACGGTGCACTGTGCGGGTAGGGTCCGAGCTCTCTGGCTCTCAAAGGTGTTGGGGGTCTGGGTGTCCCCCCGGCAGCTGCCCTGCAAAGGGACCCAGGAGGGGAGGAATTGGGAGGGGGTGTAGGTTCCCACAGGAGCTGGATGGGAGACGCCGTGTCCAGCATGCAGGGATGGGCTTTCCAGCCTCTCGGGGGTCGCTGCTGCCATGTTCCCCTCTCCTTCCTCCCAGACAACACCCCCAGACTCCAGGCAGTTCTTTTCCATTCACTTTTACCTCCTCCTCCCCGCCAGCCTCAATCACCATGGAGCAATAACGAAGAGCCTGGAGCGCTGCCTTTTCCCAAGTGCATCAGCCATCCCACTGCCTGCCAAGGGGTGCTCCGGGGGTGCCGCGGCCCCTCGCCTGCCCCGCGTCGCAGCCTGCCGGGAGCCCCTTTCCTCCCGGCGGGCGAGGAGGGCGATGGCATCGCCCCAACAGCACGGAGCTGCCCAGCAAGGAGCCCCCCGGCCGCACGGGCTGAGCCCGGCTCTCCCACCCGCCAGGTAAGCGCTGTAGGAAGCACTGGCTTTTACTTTTAAATAAGTTTTATGCAGAAGGTTACTGTGCTTCAATCAAAGCCTCGTTATACGTGGGGTTTTATCATGCTGCTCTGACCCTATTCTTCTCCTGGACCTGAGAGCAGGAGCCCAGGCGTCCCCCCCGGCTCCAGCACCGCTCAGCAGGTTTCCTTTCCCTTCCCGCAGCAGACGGTGCCACTTTTCCCTGCAACGATCCATCACGGCAAAGCCAGGGATTTACCCGCCCTCACTAATCCAGCGTTGCTCCAGAACTCTTTCCCCCATCCTCCCTCCCGTCCCTCCCCCCCGACTCCAGCGCAGGGTAAAATTGATCAGTGCATATTTATTGATGGTTTGAACACTCAAAAGAAGGGGGGCGGGGGAGAGACGTTGCCATAGAAACATCGATAAAGCTCCCGTCTCCGCTGCGAGATGCGAGCGCTGCGCCTGCGTCCCCCGAACCGGCGGCCTTTGGTGGGGTGGGAGTCGAGAGGGATCGGAGGTGGGTTTGGGGGTGCCCAGGGTGGGGGGACCGCGTGGGCTCAGCCACCCCGAGTGCCACCGGGTTTGTTGGTCGCTGCTGTGGTCCCCGCGGTGCGAGATGGTTACTGCAGCAGAGGTGCAGGGGAAGGAAAACGCCGTTCCACTCCCTCGCAGCCGGCGCCGTCCTCGTGCGAGGGCCAAATCCTGGGATCATCCGTATCCCTGCAAATCCCGAGTCCCTCCCGTTCTGCACCCGTGGGGCTGTGACCCACGCGCAGCTCCCCGGAGGAGCCTCCTCTTGCGCCTCCATTGCTCCTCGCTAGCCCTGGCCGCCCCATGGCTGGTGTTTGCCTGCCGGTCCCAGCTCTCCTCCATTCAACCTTCTCTTACACACCGCTCCTGCTGCCAGAACAGCTCGCACCGGTCCCGGCAGCACTGTATTAAATGGTCTGTCTGCCTGATGGATATTACAATGCATCTCTTGGAGCCTGATTTTTGGGTTTTTATTTTTTTTTTTTCCCCCCAACCAAGTCCTGCCACGGTCTTTGATTTTGAGGGTGCAATTTAGCACTTGCAAATAATTGCCCTGCTTCATTTTTGTGCCTGCAATGAAATATTAGCAGTCGTTAGGTGTCTAACTTGCCGTTAGCGCCTGCAAGCCAGGTAGTTAGACCTCTGATTACTAATATCTCTGCCTGCAGTGGCAGGCACAAAAGCAAACGTCGTCGTTGGCATTGGCAGAGCTAAATCTGCCCAAAGGAGGAGAAGGCAGTTGCTGAAGAGCGGGGCTTGTCCTTCGCAGCCGTGGCTGTGCTGGCTTCTGGGGCTAGCGATTCCCCAAGCTGCACCGTTGGCAGCAGAGGGGACTGGAGAGCAGGAGGACAGCGAGCACCCATTGGTGGCCCTGGGTAGGTGCAGGGGTCCTTGTTTCAGCCCCTCTGCCCCCAGGTTGCTGCAGCAGCTACAGGTGGGAGTAGGTGGTGATGAGGCCAGGAGGGGGTTAGGAAGGACCAGCTTTCAGGCAAGTGCTGGGGTGATGTGGCAAGGACACTGAAGGTCAGTCATCACCATCTCAGCCTCACAAGGACGCTGGTGGCACCTGAGGACGGGTCTCAGGGTCGGGGCGTGAGCAGGGCGGTGGGACTGCAGCAGGACTGGTGATGCCAGGGCAGGTTTCCATGCTCGCACCAGGGATTTATAAGGACAAGATTTTCTTGAACCCTGCTGCTCTGGCCTGGTTTGCACGCAGAAGCCGGCTCTTGCAAGTGGCATCTTGACACTAAGCAGAATTTGCCGCCGGAGGGATTCTTCCATAATAGGCAGGAGAGCAGCAACTCTGCAGCTCCGCAGAGAGCTCTGAGGGACCTGCTCCTCCCTGACAGCCCTGCCCTGGATGGCAGCTACAGGCAGTCCCCAGGGGACTGTCACCACCAGGACTATCCCACTGTAACCCCTCAGCCTGCCTACCTCCAGCCTCCACGTCAGGCCCTGCCAGCCCTGCCTGTCCCAGGGTGGCATCCCCGCTCTCTGCCTGCACCGCGGGGCACTTGCACCGTGCCCCAGCAAAGGCCGCGTGTGACTGGGGAAGGGACGCGGTGGGTTCTTTTTAAGGCATTCTCCTCTTCTTCCATTGCACCGGTTGGGAAAGGGGATGCGAGATCTGTGGCAGGGCTGCAAGTGGAGCAAACGCGATGTCCCCCCTCCCCAAGGCAATCCCAGCAGCACAGCCCCCAGATATCCTTTTGTCTGAGCAAACCTAGGTGGGATGGAAGGGAAGGATGGGACGGGGCGACCTGCAGGAGGTGAGGGGTTGAGTCCAGGCCCTCACCTCCCGAAGCGGAAGGTGAAGCCCCCTTTTTTCCTGTTGTAGCCGTTGAGCTCCTCGGCCAGGTTCCCCAGCGTGCCGCTGCGCTTCTCGCCTCCCACCGGCAGCAGCTCGGAGCCCCCCCGCCTGCCCAGCCGCTGCCTGCTGCCCTCCTTGCCGTAGCCCCGCAGCTCCTGGGCGATGCCCAGCAGCGTGCTTAGCTCCTTGCTGCATCTCGGCTTCACTCCTGCCCTCCAGCAGGCACCCGAGTCCTCAGCTGCTGCCGCTTGCCAGCTGGGCTTGAGCGGGGTCCCTTCCCCGGGGTCTCCCAGCTCCTGCCGCTCACTAGGAGGGAAGCAGGCCCCCAGGCTCAGGAGGACGAGGCAGGACAGTGAGTAGGGTGCTCTCATCTAGGGGAAGCAGAGGAATGGAAAGACATGGTCGGTAAACCTCAGGGCGTCCTCGGGCAGTGGCTAAAGCAGCAGCAAGGGCTGCTCTTGGCTAGCACGCGTTCCCCGTTCCTGCTGCAGCACCCACAAACCAGCCCTGCCACCCCTACAGCCTGCGAGAACCCCCCTCCAGCACCCACCACCACTCCTGCAGCCTCCACCCCAGCACCCACCTGCAGCAGGGGTGCTGGGGGGGTCTGAGCTCGCTCTGCCTCTCCCCTGCCTCCTTCAGACCTGCTCCCCTTCACCTTTAGCCGCTCTGTGCTCACAAATTACAGCCTTGCAGCTACTCCCCTGGTTTGCAGCCAAGAGCTGGGCTCTGCTCGGATGGGGGTGGCTGAGTGGGCTATTAGCTGGGCAGGCTGATGGGCTCCCGAGCCGCCTGCTCCTCTTAGAGGCACTGCGGGGAGGACTTAAGTGCATTCACCTGAGCCGGCCTTGTCTTCCCATCGCGCAGGTCCTACCTGCAGTGCCTGGCTAATGCGAGTGCGGAGGAAGGTGCTCGGCATCCCTCTGCTTTGTGGGGCTCGGAGGTGCCCCCGCGGCAGCAGGGTCTGCTGAGCAGAGCGGGAGGGAGCACGGTCCTGGCCCGCGAGTGGCGATGCCACAGGCACTCGGGGTGACCTTGAGTGCGGGCAGGGCTGTTCTGCCTCCCCTTCCTCCTCCCGCAAAGGCTCAGAAAGGGGAAATGGATTTTTTAAAGTATTATTATTTTTTGCTGCACATGTTAAAAGTCACTGCTGGTGACAGGGGCCAGGGGCTCTACCCTGTGCTTGCAGCGGGGGGGCCTGCTGTGGGTGCTCCTTGCTCCTGCACCGGACCCAGCTGAGCCCAAGCACCTGCCTGCCCTCCCCAGCACCTCCCTGCCTGCGGGCTTTGCTTTGGGGTGCTCCCTGCCGCTGTTCTGCGCTCTCCCCTTTTGCTCCCGGTTGCAGCCAAATCGCTGGGTGCAGCCAGAGCAGGGAGCACCTTCCCAGCACCAGCAACTGGTGCTGCCGAGTCCCGTTCCAGGGGCTGGGGATAAGGGTGGGTGCCCTGTGCGGCCCTGCCTGCTGCCCCCAGCTGCCTCCCACCAGCCTCTGCCTCCTCGCTGCCTGTTGAGGCAGGGTGTGAAGCAGGCACACGGAGGAAGACAGACAGACAGACTGCCGCCAGCAACTCACCTCTCCTCCTCGGGCGATGCCTCAGTGCCGCCTGCCCTGGCCCTGCTCCGTGCCGCCCTGTGCCCAGACTGAGCTGGCCAGCCTGCTTCACCCGCCGTTAAATACCCGCCGGTGCTAATTGCCGTGTCACCCCTTGAGCGCGTGGCTGGCTCGCGGGGCTGTGGCTGCACGGAGCAGAGGCTGGGATCCTCGTGGGGAGGGGGCTGGAGAGGGGGACGGGGGCTGGCCAAGTCAAGCCGCCACAATGGGAGCGCGGCACCACTGCTGATTAACGCGCCTCCTTCGTTTGCTGCCTCATTTGGAGGAGAGGCTGGGTGCGTGCTGTGCTGGAGCTGGCCTTGAGTTGCCGGCAGCTGGCGGGGACGCTGGTGGGAGAGAGGGTCTCGTCCAGGGCCATGAGTGTCCCCCGCCCCCTCAGCCAGTGCATACTTGTGTGCGGCTGTTGGGGGTCCTAGAGGTTTGTGCAAGTGCGGTGGGTGTGCAGGCACTGGCGGAGACGCCTGCAGCCCCAAACCCGCTCAGGGACTGGCCCTGCGTGCGCAAGCCCGAGTGCTTCCCCCACCCTTGGCCAGTGCACGCAGCCACTGGTGCTAAAGTGTGGTCCCCAACGCCTGGCACTCGGCTGTCCCCTCCTGGGTCTGGCCTGGCCTGGGGCGGAGCGGGGCGTGTGGTGGGCAGCGGCGCCCTGCCCAAGAGCGCAGGCAGGGGGGAGTCGGTCCCCTTGGCACCGAGACCTGCCACCCCCTGCCCCAGCCCCAAGGCCACCCCGAGGTCCCGCAGTGCCTGGGTTTGGGCTGCAGCCCCTGGAGTCCTGGGAAGTCTCCGTGGCCCCGCCGGCTCTCCCCAGCCCTCCCCGGCAGTTTTGCAGAACAGTTTGGGCAGGCCAAGCCCACAATGGGCCGCTTCCCGGGGATGCTGTGCCATGAGCCTGGCGCAGAGAAGGAGCCGTCACCCGCAGCATGGCAGGAGCTGTGGTAATCCGGTGCTGCTCCCTTTGCCATCGCCATGGCAGGTTCTTCTGGCGATGTCCCCGTGCCATGGGCGCAGCCGCCAACACGCCAGCTAACGATGAGTTCCTTTTATTAAGGAGTTTAGAAAGTCCACATGTACAGCGTTGGACACCACTCACACACGACCTAGACTTCACGGCACTGCTACACACCACGACCCGGCCCAGGGCTTCGCCGGGAAGGTATGTGGCCAGGTCCCGGACCCACCGGCCGCCCCTGCCCACCCCTCTCCGGGCAGGTGTCACCACGGACGGGTTTAGCCTAATCCGGGGCCGCAGAGCGACGCGTGCGCTCTTGGGAATAATCCTGGGAAATCCTGCATCTCAGTGTGGATTAAATACCTCTCGTGCAATTCAAAACAAAGTCATTAGGGAGTCCTGGGTGACACGGGCAGTTACACAAGGGTGTGCTACCAACAAACTGCACGTACGCTGTCCCCTCCCCAGCACGGAAAATCACCAGTGGAGGGGTCCAGGGAGGGGACGAGCCTTCCTGGCCGGGGCACGTGGCTCCGTGTGCCTTCTTGTCCTGAAGGTGAGTGCTAGGAAACCCAGCTACAGCTAATCTACTGAAATAAATGAACAAAAAATAAAACGGGCATCGTGCTCCCCACCTGCATGGGACCCATTCCGGAGGGGTCCTGTGGGGCGCAGGAAGCCCCTCAGGAGCTGCCGGGGGCTCCTGCTCTTGTGCTGGCTAGGAAATGCCACCACCGAGCTCCTCCAAATCCCACCACTCCAGAAACCCAGCCTGGCCAGCTGCTCTGGGCAGGGATGGAGTGGGTAGAGCTGGTGCCTGCGCTTGGAGCTCCTCCTCACCCGAGGCCTCCGGGGAACGTCTCTGGCGGAGGGGAAAGCTGCGGTGAGCCCCAATGCATTGTTTGTCCCTGCTTCCCCAGCAGGACAGACAGACAGGGACTTGCCCGGCAGGCGAAAGAGCTCGTCCAGCACAGGGTCGGAGGTGGGGAAGGCTTAAAAAAAGGAGAAGCACGCAGGGAAGTACAAATCTGCCACAGCCGGGAAGATGAGCCTTTGATCTCGTGCCTTAAGCACCCCTGGAAATGGGGACGGCAGGAGCTTTCCTCCCCTCCGCGGGCAGTCAGTCCATCCGACGGTGTTTCTGGGGGCAGAGCCTGGGGCGGGGGCTCTGCTCCCCATCGCTGCTGTAGTACAGGCAGAAAATCACGTAAAGGGTGGCAGGGTCCCGGCTGTCCCCCTCCCCTCCCTGTTCCTACACAGCCCACTCAGGCTTGGGTTTTGTTTTTTTTTGGACAAAATCCCCCATTTGAGTCCTCCCAGGGAGCCAGAGGGAGCAGTCAGCCCCACACCATGCTGCAGCTCCTCCTCGGGTCGGCCGGCACGAGGCATCACCTGCCGCCCGGTTATCAGGGCCCTGCAGATGCTAAGCCCCACTCGGGGCTTCTTTTTGCAAAACCTTAATGGGATTTGGAGAAATGAAAGGCTTTGATTATCTGCAGGTGCCGAGCCAGAGCGTGGCTCATCCTGGGTGAAAATGAATGCGGGTCCCTGGGCTGGGAGTGAGCGGAGGGGGCTCGCGCGGGGGCACGTGGGCACGCTGTCCAAAGTCAAGGCTTTCAGGAAAGGTCACAGCTCTTGGATGGTGAAAGTCCAAGATGAATCTGAGCGGGTCTGGATGGGAGGGAGGAGATGTGAAACACAGGCAGAGCCATGCCAGGAATTGAGCCTTCCTCGCCTCCGCCTCCTTGCCATACTCCCTGTTTCCCCAGCACCACCAAAACTGCTCCGTGCCGTGCTCTGTTCTGGGTGTGTGTCCTTGCAGCACCGGGCCAGCTTGCTTTGGGGTGTCCCAACCTGCTGGGAGCTGCAGGAGCCAGGACAGGGACAATGGGGATGAAGGAGTTTGTGGTTGTCCCTTTCCAGCTCCATTGCTCTTGCAGGGGCAGAGGCGAGTGTTGTGCAGACCAGCGAAGGAATTCCTGGCACGGTCAGGCGTCTGCATGGGCTGCAACCCAGCCAAGCCCTCCCCGTCCCCAGTAGCACCGTGGGGTGAGCTGGAACTGCGGAGCAGCAGCCTCATCCCAGTCTCGGGGGCTCTGCGGGGCCCAGGGCTCCCCACGGTGATTTGTCCCCCAGTCCCTCGCCAGCTTGGCCAGGCTACGGCCGGCTGTCCATGCCCGAAGTGGAGATGAGCGGAGGTGCCCAGCCTGCCGCATCCCTTCCTCCCTCCCTCCAGGCAGCCCCTTCCTCTCCTTGCCAGACACTGCTGGGCACCGCTCCCCAAATCCCTGCAGCCCGCTGCCCTCTCTGCCACAGCCATAAGCACCGGCCGTGGGTGAGGAGACCAGGAGACCTGTTTGGGCTGCAGAGGAGCCATGGCAGCAGGGAGCAAAAGTCCAGTGATGTCCATAGGCACCAGGGAGCAAAAGCCGCCCTCCCCGGGGGCAGATGTTCCCCAGGGGCCCCTCGAAGATGGGCCAGCCCTCGGGGAGGACGGCAACTGGGGGGGACAGGGCTGCGGGGCAGTGGGGAAGGGCAGGGGGCTGGGCACGGGGTGGGGGGGGCTCATGCCATCCAGTTAATTCTCCTCCCGGACAGGCCGGATCTTCATCTCGGTGAACTTGAGGGAGTACTGCCAGCCGGTCCAGGAGGACCACTCGATGCCGTCGGCGTAGGAGCTGTGGTGGCCCTTGAGGTACTGCCCGTTCAGGTTGGAGGTGTGGCAGTTGCGGTACCACCAGGCGCCGTGGTAGAAAGCTGCGCAGTTGTTCTCTGAGTGGTCGTTGTCCAGGTCCTTGGTCGTGAACTTCATCCCGTTGTGCTTCAGGAAGGAGTCTCCTGCCGCCGGGGGAAAGGAGCTGTGATGGGCCCCTCCTGCCCCTCACCCTGCCCCTCACCCTGCCCTTGGGCTGTCTCCTACCCGGGGGGGATCTGCTGGGCACCCCAATGGGGCTCCTTCGGTGATGTACAGGGCACTTGGCGTCACCCACCCTGCAAATGCCCAACCGCAGCCCCTCTCCCGCCTCCAGTTCCCTGTGGCTGCAGGGATGCAGCCGGCACCGCCGCCAGTGCCGGAGGAGACGGCTAACATGAGGTTTGGTGCCTGTGGGCTCCCCCTGCCCCAAAGGACCACGTGCGTCCCCCCGTCCTGACACCCTACCTGCCGTCCCCGAGTAGTCAGCGATGGAGATGGGGTACCCATCCTCCTCGGGGTCGACAGAGAAGAGCCCCACGCCGAAGCTGCCGTAGTGGGCGAAGGCAGTGCCGTTGTCAAAGTCCTCTAGGTCGATGCGGAGCTCGTAGCTGCCCTGCACCGTCAGCATGTGGATCCGCTTCAGCCCTGCGGTGGAAGGAGGGGGTGAGTGCGGGGACCCCGGCAGGGATGGGGTGGCCAGGGGTCCCTAGGGAGGGGGTGCAGGGTGGGATGGGGAGCGGTTCCCACCCTCCGGCCCTTGCTCTGTTATTGCTGCACAGCCAAGGGCACGTGCTCAGCTCGCGGGCAAACAGCCCCATCGCTTCCCTACCCCTGTGCAGCCACCCGGTCCCCTCCCCGCCTGCCTGGGCTGTCACTCCTAGGACGCGAGTGCTGGCCAAGGGGGCCTCAGCGTCCTCTCCTTCGCAAAGGAAAACCCAGATCCCCTGGGGGGGCTGGGGGGCCCCAGGCTTTGCCAGCCCCACGCACCTAACCAGTGCTCTCCTGTCAACTTCCCGAAGCCATCCCGGTAGGCTTCCCAGCCACGGAAAAAGTTCACGGAGCCGTCCTCCCGCCGCTGAAACACCTGGGGAGGGAGACACACGGGGTGTCGGTTGTGGGGTTGCTCCGAGCCTGCGCACCCCGAGCAGCCCCCCTGCTCCCCACCCCTCCCCGCCTCTGTCTTATTAGACACGGGCACAAATTAAACCCTTTCAACTCAGTAATTACACAGGGATGCTGGCGAGCAGGTCCCCAGGGAAATGCCAGACCAGGCTCCTAGGGACGGGTGAGTCGGTTCAGATAAAACACTTCACTGGATCCTCTGCCTGGAGATGGGAGCAGAGCTCGGGAAACCCTGGTGTGGTCCTGTGGGAAGGCGGCCAGTGCCCCTGGGAGGGGTGGGCACCCACCCTGCACCCAGCTGTGTGTGGGAAACAGCCTGGGCTCTGCCACTGCATGCAGGAGCAGAGGTATGGACAGATGGACAGACGGCATGACTCGAGGTCTGTCCCTGCAGCACGCGCTGCCCAGGTCAGTCCAAGCCACCCTGCAAATGGCGGGTTGCTCGGTGTCATGTAAAACTCCCGGGTCCCTGCTCTCTCCTGGGCAGCCGCCCCGTTATCAGGCATCGTTCCTGTGATGGCCTCGTCAGCCATCCCAGAGAAAGTAACTGTGGGGCGCTGACCACCCCAACTCCTGCAGAGCCCCCAGATCCCGGCCAGATCCCGGCCAGATCCCGGCCAGATCCCAGCCAGATCCCTGCCAGATCCCGGGGGCTCAACACGGCTTTTCTCCTCGGAGCCTTTCCCTTTTTCTCTCCCATCTGCTCATCGGCATGTCTTGCCCTGTGTGTTTCATCCCCTTTTATCCGTAGTTTCGGGTTTGATTTATTGACAATGATCCAGAAAATGCTATGCCGTGTCTGACCATTTGAACTTAATTAAGCCTCCAGCCCTGGATTAATTGCATTAAACTTGGCTGAGCCAGCCTGCCCGACTGCCACCAAGCGCCATGCTCCGATGGCTGCGGTGGGGGGGGAGAAGGGGTGCTCGGTGATTTAGGAACTGCCACCCCATGCACCAGCAGCCAAGGGGCCAGAGCCCCCTGTCTTTGGGGCTGGGCTGTGCCACCGAGCCCGTTCACCCTGATTCCAGCATCCCAGGCTCGGGCAATGCCGCCGAGCCCCTGCGCTGGCCAGGAAGCCGCCATGCTTTTCTCCGTTGCAGGGACGCCCATTCGCAGCCTTCCCCCGGCTGCTCCTGCCCTCCTGCACGTGCAGGGTTTCATCCCGGCATGCGGAGGAGACCCAGCTCATGAACTTCATGCCATTTTGCCCTTCACCAAATGAGCATTTTGGGGGCTGTGGGTGCCCAGTGCAGGCTCCAGCACGCTCCTCAGCATGGCACAGCTCTGATCCTGCTGTACTTACCTTCTAGAATTAGAGCCTTAATTTTTATCCCTGCGTTGAGCACTTGAGAAGCTGCGGTTAAGCCCGTTTAAAGGGGCTTTCTTCAGGCTTGCAGGGAGAGGGGGGATGGCGCGGCTGGACGGGGGCCCGAAGCTGATTTTCCCCGGCCGATGTCGACTCCGGTGCCACCGCACGGGAAGGCGGCGGAGGCAGCACCGATGCTCCCTCTTAATCGGCTTTGACCCGCGGTTGTAAATAGGCCAATTGCCTGAGCGGTGCCCAGGGGAGCGTGCGGGGCACATCTCTGTTGGCTGAGCCTCAGCACGGCTCAGCAATCACCCCGGGTGCTGGAGGAGCCCTTGGTGCCCTGCTGCCCACCGGGCTCAGCCCCAGGGGGTTCGAAACCGTGTCAGAATGGCTGGTGGGTGCTGGAGGTCCTGTGTCCTCCTGGGTCTCCTGCTCCATCCTCATCATCTCTCATGCATGGTCCCTCCTCGTGCTTCACTTGTGCACCCACCTCTCCCACATGCAGGTGGGGATGTGGGAGCCTCCTCCTTGCTCCCTGCGCCGGGATGCTGCATGCACCGGGATGCTGCAGGCACCGGTGACCCGCAGGCTCGCTGCCATGCTCCCAGCCCTGCCTTGCTGCTCTTTTCCTCCTCATCAAATATGCATCACCCCCTCTTAAGCAAAAAGGATTTCCTTCCCTTCTTTAAAGGCAAGGCTGAAATATTTATCATCTCCCCCGCTCTCTGCCTCCCCCGGTCGCACTCTGCTCGTTGGGCAGGGACAGGCTCCTGCAAAGGCACCAACCTAAAAAAATGGGTTAAAAACAGAAAAGCGGGAGCACCAGCCTATGCCTGCCGTGGTGTTGGCGGTGAGGGAAGGCTCTGCTCCCTCTCCCCACAGCCCCATGATGCCAGCCCCCACCAAACCCCCAGCAGGCTCGAAACCCCACCACAGCCACAGCCTGGGAAGGTGCTCGGCTGTCATTTTTCTGCCACCGCAGCACTCAAACTCCCGGTCAGCTTTTCAGCAGCCACAGCATGAACCCCACAGCCCCAGCCCCGCGGCGTTCCTCTGAGCCCCCATTACAGCGGGGAGACCCTCTTTGGGTTCAGCCATGGAGAAGACAAACTCGGAGCATCGCAGGAGCCGGTCTCCGGGAAGCGCCAACCCCGTGTGATCACCCGCAAACACCGCAGCCGGCGGTGCTGCCTGTCCTGGGGACCCGGCTGCTCCTGCCTGTCCCCGCCAGCAGAATTGTCTCGTCCCCATTCGTGGCAACACACAAATCACGTCTTTTGGAAACAGCACGCATTTCCCTGGGCTCGTCTCGGTAAGCCGCTGCCTCCGGCTCATCCCAGTCCATGTGTAAATGCATCAGTGTCTGTTCAAACCCCCCCAACCCACGCCAGGACCCCTCTGGTGGGTGATGAGCAGGCTGGGCGAAGCCGTCCCCATGAGCGTCCCTGGTGCAGCAGGTGTCCGTGAAGCTGGAAGCTGTCACTTAACATCGCCACAGCCCTCGTCCTGCCGGCACAGCCTTTTCTTCCACATCCTTTGGCTTTCCCACCACTTCCCAATACGTGCTGTACGTGGACAATGATGCTGAGGCAGCTGGAGCCGTCACGGCACCATTGCTCACAGGACTGCGATGCTGATCCCGGGGGGCTTTGCTCCAACTGGGCAGCGATGGAGGCTCAGGGATACCGGGAGGAACACGGGGCATTTGCAAAGACTTCCCAAGACAACAGTATGTGAAGAGGCAACTTTTTCAGGCCTCCCGGGATGCCGAGCCACCCCTGCCCTCCGTCACCTCGTTATTACTTTAATAACGCTCCAGAGGTGAGTGTGAAAGGGGGGAGTCAGGGTCAGGCTGGGCAATTACACGGCTGCAGTGCGGCGCTGCCACAAGGCTCGGGTCACCCTGGGGGTGTTGCTGCAATTAAAGTCAGCGCTGAGCGCAGGAGGCGGATGGTCCCATTGGCGCTGGCGGGCACCGACCCGCACTCGCACCCCAGCCGGCTGCAACCATGGCCCCACTGCTGGCGGGCAGGACCGAGGCGGGGACAAAATGGACTGGGGGGTGCGCTGGGGGCTCTTCCTTCCCACATTTCTTTGCCTTCATGTCACCCTACTCTGCATCGACACCGATGCTGGCTGCCCTCTCTGCCAGATTTCTGCTTTTCGACCAGGCAAAATACACAGCAAACAGCCCCAGAGCTGCAATCACTCGCACAGCGCAGGGGACTTTGGCCACCCCGGGCTGGATGCGGCCGTCGCGGGGAGGAGAGGCGTTGGTCCGGCGAGGGCTGTGCCTCGCTCAGCGTTCCCAGCGAAGGGGATGGGGAACACCCAGGGACCCTGCCGCTGGCAAGGGGACAGGGTGACACTGCAGATCACGCCGTGGGGACGGGGAGGTGCTGAGCAGCACCCAGTGAGCGACCCTGGCTGGGTTTCTCCCTGACAGGGCATCAGGGCGGCTCTTCCCCCTGCCCCACTCCCTGTGGTCTCTAAGCCATCCATGCAGGCTAAGGCTTAGCTCAGCAGCTCCCAAGCTCCCAAGTCAAAATTGATTCAGCTGCTGCCATCGCTTCCACCCACCCACCCACATGCAAATAAGCCCAAATGTCAGGAGTAATCGCTCCAGAGGAGGAGGGAAGGGAAATTTCCCAGGCTTTGCACTACGGCACTCAGCCGTGCCATGGCTCACCTGGAGCCTGGGTGAGCCAGTGGCCCAGGGACCCGCTCCCTGTCCCCAACCCCATGGGATGGCTGAGACACCCCACCACCACCCTGGGGGGCTGGAGGTACGTTTGGGAGCCTGTGCTGCAGAGCAGCCCTGAGAAATGGGAGCCTGGGGCGAGCACCCTTGGCCCTGCTCTGGGTGCATCTCCGGAATGCCAGGATTCGGCACCTGGTTTGGCTCCCCTGCCCCGGCCAAGGCAGGGCAGAGCCCTGGTGCTGCCTGGCTGTGGTGCTGCAGGTAGCACCGTGCCGGCCCTGCTGCTGGAGCCCACGGTGCTGCTGGGTGTAAAATCACTTGCTTCGCCCCTTCCTCAGCCCAGCCGGAACCCTCCCAGCTGCAGCAGCTTTAAATAAGCCTCTGAGTGTCTCGCTAATCACCTTGGGCTGCTCTTCAGGCACCGCTCAAGCACGGCTGGGTCTGGCGGAGGCTGTGCAGACTGTGCACGGGGTTTGCAAGGACCCCCCCTACCCTGGGGAGCCAGTGGGGTCCCCCCTTTTCCCTCTGTGAGCCCCCCAGGAGCTGGGGTCCCCAGGGCTGTGCTGTGCCTCAGTTTCCCCACTGGAGCTACTGGTACCAACTGTGCATGACAGGTTGGGTCCTGCACAGGGTGGGCTCTGGGCAGACTGAGGCCGAAGGCTCATCAGCCCCCTGAGGGCAGGGGGGCTAAGCTCCCTCCTGGCATTGCTCAAAGCTGCTTAGGGGAATCAGATCGTGGGGATTTGTTTCCTAGAGCACCCAGCTGGAGGGGCGCTGGCCGGCTCGGCTCACCCAGCGTGTCCTCGGGGGAGAGGCTGCCTTCCCACCCCTCCCGATGAGACCCCCGCTGCCTCCCGGGGACCCCCTCGCTGCCCTGCTGGCACCCTGAGCCGGCTGCTTGCACCCAAGGGGCCCCGAGGGCGAGGGGGGTCTCCAGGCTTGGGGCTGCCAGCACTGCGTCCCCCATCCGCCCCGTTCCCTGCCCCCATTACTGTGATTACGAGGCCGTTGCAGCCACGATGGCAAAGCGAATCGGACAGGGCAGCCGGGGAGTGAGTGAATCAGCGCAGCACCAGAGGTGCCCCGGGCACCCCTGCATTAGATGAGGCGAAACGCGCTGGGTTTGGGGTCTGTCCTGAGCCCCAGCACCAGCTCACCGGTACCACGAGGATGGGGCGAAGCACAGCCGTTCACCCCATGGCACAACCGCAGCTACGCTGGGCCCCAGCCGGGCACCAGCCCCACCGAGAAGGATGAACTCCAGCCACGGCATCCAAGTCCCTGCCTGAAACCACCCTCCAGCTCCAGCCAAGCTCCCCAGGCCCGGGCAGGGCCCCTGGGCTCTGGCACAGGGCTCAGCCCGGCAGCTCTGCTGATGCCACCAGCACAGGTAATGTGGACAAGCCTGTTTGCTTGCTTCCCCACAGGACTGGGCACGCTGCGCACAGCCAGACCCCATTAGCATTTATCCCCCATCCCGATGACACATCCAAGCGCCGAGAGCAACATCTCCCACCCCCGGCATCCCGGCGTGGGGACAGCCCGCAGCTGGCGGTGGCATCGCCCGGCACGCCCCGGCACGGCAGCAGCTCACCGTCCAGCCGCCCCCGTCGGTCGTCATGTCGCAGTAGACCTGGAAGCCAGAGGGGTAGTGCGTGGGGAAGATGGAGTAAATCCCATCCTCTTGCTGTCCGCTCGCATAGATGTCAAAGCAGTCTCGGGGCCGGGAGCCTGCAGCGTGGCATTGGGATGGGGTGGGACGAGAGGAAAGCTGGTTAATTAATGATCTAATTTAATGTCTTGCTATTTGTTTCAGGCCCTCAGCCTTGCTGCCAGCTCTAGTTGGCGGCTCGGTGCTGCCTTGCTCTTTCCCTCCTTTCTCCTCCGATGCTCAAGGCGAGCGGTGCTGGGGCGGATGCAGCCACCGCGGGGACCCCGCTGGCAGCTGGCAGGGACCAACCCCATGTCCCCGTGTGACGGCAAGGGCAGGCTGGGACCCAGCTGGGGAGGAGGGAGCCAATGCCCGCAGGCAGCTGCAGGCAGAGTGTGGGCACGTGCTCGCAGCCCCGGGACAGTCTTACTCAGCTGCTTCTTAACCAAATGATGATGAATGTTACTGTTCATTCGGAGTCCCATGCAGCGCTGCCATCTGCACCCGAATGAAGGCGAACGGTCGCTTCTTGCTCTGCTTTTGCCCCAGCTATGTCTGCGTGGTGAATGGGTAGGTCTGCAGGGGTGCGAGGTGGCTTTTGTGCTGGCTTTGCAGGTTGGTTTATGGACAACTGGGGGCCGCATGGTGAGAAACACCCCTTTTAGGCCACAACTTTCCATATTCCTCCTGCCCCATCTCCCCCATCTCCTTGCCAGCCCCCCACTGTATTAAATCCCTTCCCCAGGCTGGTTGTCTCCATCCCCTTTTCTTAGGCAGAGACCTGCTGAGAGCAGCCCCGGGTGCATCCCTCTCCCTGGGGACTGATGGGGATGCCGTCTCACCGTTGGAGCAGCCCCGGGGCCGCGCTCCCCTGGCCGGCGCTCGCTGCAGGTCGGCCTTGAGCCGGGGCCGGGCGCTGCCACGCTCCTTCTGCAGCGTGTCCAGGACGTCGCTGACGGAGCTCACCAGCCGAGCCATGTTGATCTGGCTCTCCGAGAGCAGCTGTGGGTGGGGGGGACACATGGTGGGGACAAGGTTAAATGTGGTTAGACACTTTCCACTCCCCTCCCAGCCCCATCACCACTCTACTGTGAGGATGATGATGCCTGCTCCCACAGCTCCCCAAATGCCTGCAGGCAGCAACGCTCCCTGCCAGGATACAGGCTGCTGGGGACCAGGTGGGGACATAAAAACCACAGCAGATCCCATACAGCATCTCCGGTGCTTTTTGGCCCGGGGTCAGGGTCCAGATAGTGCCTATCGCCGCCAGGGCTAAGTCCCCAAACCTGGGTGCGTCGGTGCTGCCACCCTGCAGGATAAAGAGCATCTTAGGGCAAGGGGACAGGATCGCGGAGGTGGCAGGAATAGCCGTGTCCTGAGACAGCCGCCGGCTCTCCGCCGTACCCCGAGGTGACCCGGGCTGGGCGAGTGACGTGGGGTGGCTGTGGTAGAGCAGCAGGACGGGGAGCAAAGCGAAGCAGCGGGGATCGAGCAGCTCCAGCCGGAAGGTGATGAGCACCAGGAGGGACGGGCATGGAGCTGAGCATCCAGCCGTGCCCTGGGTCTTGCTACGACGCCCAGCAGACTGCCAGCATACCCAGGTAAGCATTTCAGCACAACTCATTGGCCGGGAAATTTTTCAGACTGTAAATAAGGGGAGGCTGGTTGCTGCATGAACTGCCCTTGGGATGGTCCTGTGCTGTGCTTGGCTCTCCTGGGAGCCCCCAGACTGGACCCAGAGCCGGGAGACCCACACATGGGAGGCTGCACACCTGGCTCGCTGGCGCCAAGGTGGTTTGGCAGTGAGATGCAGGTGGCTGATGAGCTGGACCTGAAGTTGTGCTTCCAAACTTGCAGTTTCCAAGCGCCTGCCTTAAACCTCAGCTCCTTCTGCCGGAGGTCTCCCCTGGACACCGTGGGCAGGGGCTGTAAGCAGCTGTGCCCTGGGGACATGGGGACAAGGGGAGGTCTGTCCCCAAAGAGCGCCGTGCAGCACCCCCAGCCCCATCTCACCTGGATGAGCCTGCCCTGCTCGCCCTGCAGGGCGCTGAGCTCCTGCCCCATGGCACTGTGTCCCTTCTTGAGGCCATCGCAGTCGGCGCGCAGCTGCACGGCGTGCGTCAGCAGCTTGGCCACCTCATCTGCCACCGTGACCAGCAGAGCCTTCTGCTGGCTCTTGGTGGCCTTGGCCTCGGCATCGTGGTCGGTGATGGCACGCAGCAGGGAGCTCTGCAGCCCCTCCAGGCGCCCGAAGGTGCCCGCCGCGTCGGGGCAGTTGGGGTCGATGAAGATGTTGATGCGGGAGCTGTCAGCTTTCTCGATGGTGACCAGCGCGTTGGCTTCCTCGGGGTTGGTGCTGATGACGGGGGGTGACTCGGTGACGGGCGTGTGGTAGTGGTTCATGAAGAGGATGGCCCCCGTGACCGTCACCGCCAGGAGGACGGCCACCGAGAGCAGGACGGTGCACAGGATGTACCCACAGCTCATCCTCTGCAGACAGAGATGGACGCCATCAGGACCCATCTGGATGGACCCATCCCGCTCCCCTTTATCTGAGAGGTGGGTTCAAACCCTCATGGGATTTGGGGGGTTCCAGCAACAGTGGGAGGTGATGTTGGACACAGGGGTCGTGGCAGAGGAGGGGATGCGGGGACCCTGGGGAGCCCTGCAGTTCTGCCAGGGACACGGAGGCCACGGGCGAGCGCTCAGCAAGCAAAGCAGCTAAACCCACCTGGGAGCCGGAGGTATGAAATAATAAAGAGAGCGAATGCGCGGCGGCCGCCTGCTCCCACTGACATGTTTTATTTAAGGCTGTGATATGCAGCCGGAGCAGCCCCGGCTCCCGGGAGGGTGCATGCGGGGCTCCCTGCTGCCCTGGGCACAAATACGGGGAGAAAAAGGGAAAACACTCCTGGTGTCCCTGGGACCGTGGGGAAAGCAAGGAGGCGAGGGAAGGCAGGGGCTGTCCCCAGCAGCAAGGGGAGGCTGTGGGTCGATGTTGGGACCACATCACCCTAAGCATCGTGAGGACCTGCGCAGAGCATCTCCCAGCTGTGGGGGGCCATGCGTCCCTCTCCCCTTTGTGCCCTTGCTGCCTGCCAGAGGGGAGCAGAGCTGCTCCCAAAGCCCTTGGACCTGTCCTGGAGCCTCCTGGTGAGGGGGAGCCGCTGTGGGAAAGGTCTCTGAACCCCCTGAGCACCTCCAGCAGCTCCGCTGCTGCAGGGACCCATCGGCTCAGCCTGCGGGAGCTGCTCCGTGGGCACCGAGAGCCTTTTCTCCTTGCAAAGCGTGAAGTGCCAACGCCGTCAGCGTGGAGGGAGCGAGCTGCCACCCAGCGCCATCAGCCCCCCCATCCGCCCCGCTGCCTCCCCTTCTCATTACACCTGCAGGACAGAGGCTGTGATTTTCCCCCGACCCCGGCCGCGGCTGTCACAAGGAATTGCAGGGCTGCCAGAAAGCTGCAGATTCGGAGAGACAAAGACTACTTTCCCCAGAAATGAGGGGAAAATTGCTGCATCTGCAAAGATTTCCCAGGCCCTGTCCCCTCCTGTGCACATCTATCTGGAGTGACACCTTCCTTCAAGCACCCTTCATTTCATTCACGCTCCCGCAACCATTTGCATTAAGGTGACCCCGGCTGCGGCAGGGCTGGCCGGGCAGGGTCCGGGGGGCCACAGATCTCCCACCAGCCCCGGGGGATGCTCCGGGTTTCTTCCCCAGCCCATGGAGCAAGGCTGGAGATGCAAACGGCACTGGACTGAACGGGAAGCCACCCTGCAGGGACCTCTGGAATGAGGCAGCCCCAGGCTCAGCCCCTCGGTGTGCGTTAAAAGGAGATGTCAAAGGCAATAAGGGGAGCTTTCAGCAAGCAGAGGGTCGAGGAGTTTGCCCTGTGTTTGTACACACAGAGCCCCAGCTTGGGGGCACGAGGGGCGCCTGGGAGCAGCAGGATGGGGCAGATGGAGGTGGGAGATGCCTGTCGCTGACACCCTCACGTGGACTCCCAGGACCTGGGCTCAACCCAGCCCCTCGGCACCCTGCGAGCACAGAAGTGACAGGAGGGATGGCTGCCGACCGGAGGCCAACATTGAGTGGTTTGGGATCCGCGGGGTGAGCAGGGACCGTGTCCCCGCAGCTGTCCTGGCTATTGCAGCACCTTCAGCTCCCCAGCTCCGTGCCCTCCTGTCCCACATGCTGCTGCTCCCCGCCGCACTGATGTCCCCAGCCTGAACCGTGCCTGCTGGGACACGCAGACGGGCTGTGACAGCCGAGGGACTCGTCTGAGCATTAAGGGTTTCAGGAGCGGAGCTGTGCACGGCCAACACTTCATTTCCCACAGCCACACAAATCCCAACCAGGCTTTAACACACCAAAACCCCACAGCTCTGCCCAGGAGCTGCATCCAGCTGTTTTCCAGCCTTTGAGCCCCAGCATCGCTGCCCTGTTGCTGGCACCGGGAACTGGGGCAGGAGCAGGGGGGCCGATCCCCTTCACACTCAACCACCTCTGCTTGTGACCGCAAGATCCCAAGCAGTGGCAGCTTTATGAGTCCCACGGCATTTTGCTGGCAGGTTGTGTTACCTGGCAACCTGCAGTGGGGAGAGGAGGGAAACACTCAGCCAGCGGCACCAGCAACGCTCAAACTGGGGTGTGGGTCCCCCCAAACTTCCCCCAGCGCAGCAGTCCTGCAGCTGCACGCCCAGCTCCCAGCACAGAGCCCTGCAGGTGCCTCTGCCACACGCTCCTGCCCCACTATGGCCATGGCCCTCGTGGCTTTGGGGGTTTCTGCTGTCCGTTGCACGGACCTGGGCTTCTGGATCTTCTTACCAAGGCTTTCAGGCAGCTGCAGGACAATCCCCTGCCTTGGTTCTTGATGTCTCCCTGGGGACATCCATCAGGCTGGAGGACCTGATGTCTCCAAATCACTCCTTCCTAAGGGGAGCAGAAGCTGCGAGGCTGGGAGGTGCTCGGGACGAGCGGAGCTTCACTTGCAAACCTGCTCTGGAGCTGGGGCTGGAGCCTGGGAGGGAGCCCCTGGCAGGAACCGAGGCACTGTTGCCTCCCCAGTGCAAAGCTGAGCTGGGCTCTCCATGCCCTGCGCTGGCTCAGGCAGTATCTCTATGCTTGGCCACCGTGCCCCATTGGGCCGGGTCCTCAGTGCCCCAGCCACACCACCCGAGCAGCCCGCGGGCTGCCTTGCACCCTGGGGCCGTGGGTCCCTGCAGCCCCTGTGCCCATCATTGCCACCCAAGCGTCTCCCAGCCTCCTCAGCCGGCCGGACAGGCGAGCGGCTGTGCTGGGCGTGGGAGACAGCGGCTCCGGCACACGCAGCCTGCGGGGAGGCGAGCCGGCTTCTCCCTGGGGCAGCCGGAGCAGAGCTGGAGGTGGGCTGGCCCCCGGGGAGCATGGATGGAGAGCGGTGGCAGGAGAGGCTGAGCTCTGCCGTGGGAGATGCTTTTTGAGGAGGAGGTGCCCTTTGCTCCTGCCAAAGCTGCTGCTCTTTGCCGGCTTGCCAGGCAAGCTCTGCGCTGTGGGATGGTGGGCAGTGACCACTGGGTGCCCCCTGAGCCGTGCCCCCAGCCAGATACAAACCAGGGCCCTGGTTGTGCTTCTGGGGCAGGCAGACACTGGTTTGCGTTGCCCAGGCTCAGCTGCTGAGACAAACTTTAGCCCAGCTGCCCCACACCTTACTGCTGGGGTCTGCCCAGCCCCGAAGGAACCCCAGGGCAGCAAGGGCCAGCCCCCCACTCCCTGCCAAAGCCATTGCTTGCTCCAGAGCAGCTCAAGCAGCTCATTTTGCATCCCAGCTGCTCGCCCTGCGCTGCTCCGCTGCCCCTGTCCCTCTCCACCTTCCCTGCCTGTCCAGCTCTGCTGCTGCTCAGCTTTGCGCAAGGCTGCAGCCCCCATCCCTGCTCGCCCTGGGGCAGGGGCTGTACCCCAGCTTCCCCCTTCCACCCTGCTGCTCCCCGTGCCCTCCCGGAGCCTAACGCCGCACTTCGCTCGCTCCCCGCAGGCACAGAGGCAGATGAACTGAATCCCGCTCCCGTTACCTGCTCTCCTCTGTCATCCAAAGCCTGCCTGCTACCGCTCCTACAGCACAGTGCGCTTTGCAGCTCCAGGAGAGGAGAGGGCTGGTGAGTGCGCCGGAGCCGGCTCCGTGGGTGAGCACGCAGGTGGGCTGGGCTGGGTTTCCACTGGAGCTTGCGGGAGCTGGGAGCCCAGCACCGGCTGCACAGCAAACTCCGTGCCTCCTTTGCAGCCCCCTGCATGAACCCCCAGCTCCAGGCTGTGTTGTCCAGCCCTGTACGGGTGGTGGGGCTGGATCCAGCCTGCCCAGCTCATCCTTGGGGCCATGGCGGGGACAAAGCCGGGCTGATAGCGGCTCCAGCCGGATGGCACCACTCGGACCCCTGCGTGGAGGGGCTGCAGGCCAGGGAGGCAGCTCTGCTGGGAAGGGCAGAGGAGAGTGAGGTTTCTCTCTTGGGGTGGGGGTCTGGGGCTTCTTGGGGTGGGCAGCCCCTCTCCGGCGAGGCGAAGGAGCCGTTTGGCATGCATGGGCTGACGGAGGAGAAGAGGGCTCAGAGAAGGGTGTGCAGAAGGGAGAAGTCAGGCAGAAGTCCCTTTCCTGCATCGCTGCAGGTGGAAGGGGGATAGGGAAGTGGCAAACCTGGGGGTGAGTGGGTCTCACGGCTGGGGCTGGCTGCTCCCCCCATCCTCTCCCAGCACCGGGGTGTGGAGGGAGGGCAGACGCTGCCAGCTCTTGGCTCCATCTCTTGACTCACAGGCTCGCTTTCCCCCAGCTCTTCCCAGGCACGCTTGCCCATACTCCGCACTCCTTCCCTTCCCGCCCTGCCTGCACCCAGAGTGCAGGCAGGGCAGCCGCGTGCCCCAGCCACGCAGCCATGCCTGCGCTTCCCTACCTGCTCTGGCACGCTCGGTGGCTGGAGGCCGGGCAGCTGGCCGCTACCTGCCCACTGGGCTGGAGGAGCTGGCACACGTGCGGCAGGTTGTGCAAACAGGCTCCAGCACGTGCCGGATCCCCCGCGCGTCGCCGCAGGCTCTGCCACCGCTTCGCCGCGCCCCACTGCAACGCCGGCCTCTCCCCCAAAAACCAAGGGGGCTCCTGGAGGTTAAGAGAGGGCCAGGAGGCCGGGAGTCCCCGAACCAAGAGGGATGACTCTGGCTGCAGCAGGGAGCTGAGATGCCGAATCCCTTTTAAAGGGTTATTTAAGCAGTTTAAAACGTGCAGCGGTTCAGCAGAAGCGTGCGTGGCAGCCCCGGAGCATCGCCCGCTGCCCGGCCGAGGGGCACCCCCGGCGCTGGGGGCGAGGGGACACCGGCTGCAAATAAATAAACTCAGTAATTTGGGGGGGGGCGGTGAGGGGAGGCAGCCCGGGGGGCTCCGCACGGCGGGGGGACCGGGGGGCAGCTCACCCCGCCGGGCTGCACCGGGAGAAAAGCTCGCTGGGAGACCGGGGGGGCTGCGGTGGGACCCCCGGGCCGGCCCCTGCCCCGCCGCCCCCCGCCCCGTACCTGCGATTTCTCCTGCTGCCCGTCCTCAAGTTGCGAGGCTCCTCCCATGGTTTTCCAGCGCTCGCTCCCCATCGCGCCGCCAACTTCCAACCCAAGTGCCCAGACCCCCCCCTCCAGGACCCCCTCCCCGGCGGCGCAGCCCCCGGCCCGCCCGCGCTGCCCGGCTGGCCGCGGCGGGAGGACGGGCGGCGGCGGCGGCGGCGGAGGAGGAGGAGGAGGAGGAGGAGGGAGGGAGGAAGAGGAGGGAGGCAGGACACAGGCACGGACACGGGGGTGGATCTTCCCTCCCCGCTCGCCCCGCTCCCCCCGGGGCTCCCCCGGCCCCGCTCCGGGGACACCGCCCGGCGATGCCCCGGGGACTCTCCCCGGCCCCCCCCAGCGCTGCCCTGCACCCCCCTCGGCCGCCCCCCCCGGCTCCGGAGTCACTCCGGATCCGAGCCCCCACCCCCCCTCATGCCCCGGGGCTCCGCAGCCCCGCAGCTGCCCAGATGTGGCGGCACAGCTGGAGGAGCGGCAGCAGGTAAGGCAGGGGTTGGGGCCAGCAGGTCCAGGGGTGTTTCAGGGGGGTGGGGGTGGGGGGGCTGGGTGTCCCGGGGACCCGCTCACCTCCTTTCCAAAGCTACGGTCCCCAGTTCAGCACCCCACGCTGAAGGGGCTCAGTCCCACCAGTGGGCAGGGATGGGGAGGGTGCTGGGCGGGGGGGGGGCACTGGCATCGTCCCCCCAAACCTTTGTGCCCAAGGGTAGCCAAAGTCCTGGGGGCCTCTTAGCAAAACCCAGTGCACAGTGGAAGGCTGGTGCTGGCTGGGGGAGGCGGCAACCAGACCCCTGGCACAGGGGCTCACACCCATGCCCACAGGAGCATCACTGGCAGCCAGTGGGGTGTCTTGCCCAAACCCCCGCGTTTCCAGCCCTAAGCAGCGGTGCTGGCCCTGCGTGCCGCCAGCTCCCACGCAGGAGTCCCTCTCCGGCCTGATTTACCGCCACCTCTCCGGGCGTGGATGTGGTTTTCTTTACCGTACCTTTGCGGCACCTCCCTTAAATCTTTTATTTGCTGGTTGTCTGACCTGCGGGCAGGAGTGTTGCTAAGAGGTTCAGAGGAGCATCGTGAGAGCAGCGATGGCTCAGCCCTGTGTTAATCCATTTGGGGGGAGGCTAGTTTCTCTCTCAATGCCAAGAAGCCCCTGGGAAACCTCCTGGGGGGGTCCCTGCAGCCCCCCTGCACGCTCCCCCTCCTGCAGCATGGGGCTGTCCCCCCAGGCAGGCAGCACAACGGGGCTGGGGGTTGCTCTGACCCCCCCTGGATCTCTGTCCCTGGGGCGCAGCCGCTCTTGGGACCCCCCAGCATCTTCGCTGGGGTGGGGGCTGAATCCCTGCAGAGCAGCAGCAGAGGTGCAGGTTGTGTGCACAGGGGGCCAGGGGTCCCAGCAGCTCCTCTCCAGGACACACAGACCATTTTGGGAAGAGTTGGGTGCATGCCAGGCCAGCAAACAGTGCCGAAGGGCTCTCTGGGGTGGGGAGGGCAGCACAGCCTCTGTGTGGGGGGTGTGTGTGTGTGTGAGTGAGTGTGTGTGTGTGTGGAGTCTCCCAGCCAGGTGCAAATCCTGCCTTTGGCTTCGGTGATGTTGTCTGGATTTACCAGGCAATGCTGATGGCCGTCAGCCCAGCTCCTTCCCCACGGACAGTTTTCAAGGACTTCCCTTTACAGCTGAGACCGTCCGACTCATTCCACCGGTGGTGTGTCTGGTGTGCCCGCGCCGGCCGGGCTCGGCCCCTGCACCGCTTGGCCGTTCTGGTAGCAGGAGGCTGCAGGCACCCAGGAGGCTGTTTTAGCTGAACTCCAAACAATAAAAACTTATCATTAAAAAGAAATGTATCTTGGCTTCATGTGGCCTGGCAGCGCGGGGAGGAGTGATTCAGTGGCTTGTCAGCCCTGGGTGTTAGGCACGCCGAGCTGCACAACTGGACACTCTCCAAGTCCAGCAACTCATTTGCTGCAGATGGAGCCGGGACCGTGCAGCGGGCTGCTGTCTAATTTGCAGTCCAACATACCTTGACATAACCCCCACCGAATCATGGAGGCTGGTGTGGGATGGGATGCCTGGAAGCCTGCAGGCAGGGGTGTGCAAATAGGGCTGGGATGCCACTGCTGCACCCTGACCCTGGGGTGCCCACGAGGGTGCGGGTGCAGGGTGCACCTCGGCGGGTCCCAGTGCCGTTCCCAGTGGCCAGGCTGGTGCGTGGCTCTCTGAGCCGTGGCAATGCGGTGGTGAGCGGGACGGAGGGTGCCTGCCTGGCAGAGGGGGACGTGTTTCTTGGCACCCAAGTGATGCTCAGGGTGAGCCCTGCCCTTGCATGCTGCTCAGATGGGCCAGGGGCCGGCGGGGACACTGGCCTGGCTCATCACTGACTCACACCAAGCCGTGTCACCTCGCGTTACCCATCACAGGGTCTGGCTGGAGCTGTGGTGCTGGGGACGTGGGAAGGGGCGTCCTCAACCAGTCGAGCCCCATGGCTCCAGCCCTGCCAACCCCGGTGGCCCCACAGCCCTGGATCCGGCCCCATGGGATGCGCTGGGAGGGATTGGGTGCTCAGGGTGCAGCCATGCACCCAAGGACTTGGGCACACACCACAGCTGGGCACCGTTGGGCACGGGACCCCCCGGGGGCTGACAACGGCTTGCCTGGGTGGGGAGCGGGTTTCTGCCAGCAGCCTGGCCCAGATCGATAGGCAGACGGAGGGGATGATTCATGTCTCAGGCTGTGGCCCGAGGGCAAAAACGGGAGAGAGGTTTGATGCTGGTCCTGCCGGAGCTGTGGCTCCTGGGGCGTTTCCCCTCCCCAAGCCGGCTCAGCCCACGCTGCCCGGGGGTCCCAGCTTGGCCTGGGGGCAGCAAACCATTGAAGCAATGTGAGATCAGACCCATGCACTAAAATGCGTCTTCTTTTTTAAATTTCAGACACTATCTTCTATTTTGTGGTCCAAGACAGCGAGCAGAGCTGCAGTGGTGGTGGCGGGCAGAGGCTGGGCTCAGGCTGGCTCCATGCCCCCGGCAGGGACGGGACTCTCTGGGGAGCAGGACACCAGAAGACAGGGCTCGGTGGCACTTTACCCCCCTCGCTGTGTTCAGCCAGCGCTTGGGCTGCATCCCCAGGATATCACAGGGCCAGAGCCGGCGAGGGGACCGATGTCCCATGGGTCCAATCCAGCGAGGGCCTGTGCAGGGCAGAACCACTTCGTTATTTACCGTCCGAGATGCAGAGCCGGGGATGGGGGAAAGGCTGACGGGGGGGACAGCGACCCCTCCCCGAGGAGCAGCGTGTGCTTTCCTTGGCAGGGTGCCACTGGAGGCAGAGAGCCATCGCTGTGCACACACAGCGTCAGACATCATCATCATATTAATAATGAAAGGGCAGCTCCTTCAAAGCTCTTCGCCCCTGCGCCAGCGAGAGCGCAGAATGCAGAGGAGGTGCGTGAGCCTCATCCCAAGCAGCCGCGGGGAGCGCGCTGCGATGCCCGGCCGGTCCTCTGCCAGGCCGCTGACCCGGGGTGGCAAAAAACATGCCAGGTCCCCCCGGGTGCTCTCCCTGCTGTGAGTTTGGCTGCTGGGGGGTCCCTGCATGGCAGCGGGGCAGTCCATGGTGTCCCCCAGCTCCTGTCGCCGTCACTGCCCTATGCGGGCTCCCCTGTCCTCCCATCCCATGGGAAAAGGCTGTTTCAGCTGCCAGGGAATTTAGCAACACCGCTCGCTGTGCCAGGGCTTTCTCTTTCCACAGGAGGAATCGATAGCTCAGAAAATGAGACAAACTACCTGCAAAGAGGTCTTGGGCTGCAGCCAAAAGTGGGTCCCTGGCAGCAGCTCCCGGGGCGTCTCTTCTGCTCATCCCTGTGCAAGACCTTTGGGTTTCCTAAAAAAGCTTCTTTAACATCCCCCCACTTTTGCCCAGAGCATTCCCAAGCCTGGTCGCTCTTTGTGAGGGTCTCAGCAGGACCAGACCAGGGGCTGAGCATCTCTTCACCTCTCTTCTCTCTGCCAAACCCCCTCCTCCAACTTTCTCCCCTCTCCGGTAGCTGGAGCCGGGAGGGTTTTGCTGCAGATGCCCCAGTCTGAGGAGGAAGGAGCCAAACCCCCTGTGCCGGGTGGAGGTGGAGCACCCCATGCCCACCTCGCATCCACCCCATGCCCACCTCGCGCCCACCCCGCGCCCACCCCATGCCCACCCTGCGCCCACCCCAATGCCCATGTGCCCTCCCTGGCACCACACGTGTTTCGGAGGGTCCCACCCCGCAGCGGTGCCCCGGTGGGGGGGAGCCTGCTGTGCCCCCCCCCGCCCAGTCCTTTCACAGGCTTTTTTTTTTCCTCCCTCCAACCACAATAAAACCCCCAAATCCCCCACAACTGAGAAACCTCTTTTTGTTCCTCTTTCCCTTTGCTTTCTGCCACGGCAGCGTATCGATTGGAGCTGATGCGCTGTAATCCGCTGTTTCTGTGAAAAGTTGGCATCCCAGAGTCTCTGGAGGGGCCGGATCCTGCCCCTGCGTGGGTCTCACTCCTCTGCCAGGCTCGGGGCGCAGCAGGAAGGCTGCATCCCCCCCATCCCATCCCTGCAAAGCCGGGGGCTAAACACTTGGTAGGGGGATGGTGCAAGCAGCTCCGGAGTGGGAAAAGGCTCTGGTTTGGAGCAGAGCCAGGTCAGATCCTGCTGGGCTGGATGTCCAGAGTGCTGGGCATCTGAGGGACCCCTCCTGCCCCTCCGGCGGGGCAGGGGATGATGGCACAAGGGGACACCGGAGCTGATCAGGGGGGGTGGCTGCGGGGCTCAGCGGGGGGCTCTGCGGAGAGGAGCGGTTCAGCTTCCCGGAGGCCAAGGAGGGCTGCGGAGAGCTGGGGCTGACCCCGGCCTGAAAGGGGCTCATTGTGGGGTGCAACGGCCGCTCCACCCCGCTGCCGCTCCATCTATACTTATGATGGCAAACGGGCCGGAGCTCCGGAAAGCGAGGGGAAAAAAAAACCAGCCAAAACCCCTCCAAAAACCACAGGCAAGATTTTAATTTAAAACCTTTTCCTGCATGAAGAGCAGCAGCCTGGGCCATCTGGAGGAGCATATGCAGGTGAGAGGGAGGCGGCGGTGCCTCCCCCAGCTCCCTCGCTATCAGCAGCCCCCCAAAAGGGCTTTTGGCTGGTAAAAACTAACCCCGGCGGGGGGCTGGGCACCCCGATCCCAGCCGGCAGCCTGGGGGAGCCCCGGCTTTCCCGCCCGAGCTACCAAGACCTCTCTGTTTAATTGTTATATTTGCAGGAAAAGTGATTATGAATCCCAACGCAAACTGCAATAGCGGCCGAGTTTATTGCAAGAGATTAATTCAGCGGTTTAATTGAAACTGCAGAAGCAGGATGGGAAAGCATCGGTCAGGGGCTGGGAGAAGGAAGGTCAGCCCTGCTCAGCCGTACCCACATCCACCCCTAACCCCCAGCAATCAATGCAACCCAAATTAGCAGATTTACTCGTCAGAGGACTCCTCCATTGGCTGAGCATCACATCCAGCATCCTAAAGCCCCAAGTCTCCTAGCAACTCCCCAGCGCTGCCTCTGCCCACCCGTTAACCCCTTCCCCGGAGCCCCCCGCGCCGCGTGCAGCACCCGGTGCTTCGAAGGCGTCGCTGCCACGCTGGGCGCGAGCAGGGGGTTTATGCAGCAAATAAATCTGCAGTGATTCCTGAGGGATGCTCACGATGCTCAGTCAGGCGGGCAAGCCGAGCTGGGCTGGTTCGTCAAGACTCAGAGTTTTTTATTCTGGGTGGCACAGAGAGATCCTCAGGTTTATGTACTGATGGCAGAGGTTTGGTTTCTAAATGTCCCAGTAGTTTGGAAGGTTTCATCCTCCCAACTTGCAGAGATGCTGGGAAAAGGTCAGGGAAACCCCAGATCATGGCCAGCCCGTGCAGCTCCCACGCGGAATCGGCGTCAGGAGAGGCAGAGCACGAGTCTCCCAGCCTCTTCCTCCAATTTCAATAGTAAATCAATTATACCATTTCTTTGGGAAGGGGATGAAGAGCGCTGAAGTCGCTCTGCTCCTATCCTCCCTGCAACTGAAAATGTCCTTGAAAGTGTAAAAATCGCAGGAGGACATGGTGTGACGCCCGGGCCCGGGCTGGAGGGCGTGAAGCTCCTCCGCGATCGTTGTTATTTTGGTTCAGATGTCCGATACTTCCCTGGTTTGCCTTCAGAGATCAGAGGGTTGGAAACAAGGGTTGGAAAAAATAGTGGCTTGTTGGTTGAAAAATAACAGCTGACATGAAAAAAAAAAAATCTTTTTTTTTTTTAAACCGTCTTAATATTTATAGGCTGAAAAATATGTCCAAAGATCATGTGTCACTGAAAAGGATAAATCACTTCTCTTACTTTAATGTGCTTTGTTGGGCTTTATCCGAAACGTAGTCATAAAATTACCAAATTGAAATTTTAAATGGGGGGGGGGGGGAATATCTGGAGGGTTTGTTGCTGCTTCTATTTTCTTATTGCCAAATAAAATACAATTAAAGCAACATTTCATATGCCAGCCAGCACAGCTAACATTGGTTTTCTGACGGCACTTTTTTCTGTCAGCCAATGAAAATAAATGATGCAGGATTACCAGCGAGCATCCAGCCTCCGTGGCTGGAGGGGGATTCGGAGCAGCAGGCATTCGAGTACGAAACAGAGGGATTTTAGTCCCGCTGGAAGTGGAAATCTCCGTGGACTTTACCGGCAGAGCTCTCCGCCACTGCCTGGAGCGATGCTTTGCCTTCGCTGCTCTCCCAGTGCTTCCAGTTCACACCAGTGCTTCTCAGTCTAACCCAGTCCCTGGCACAGCCACTGTCTGGGGGTGGCAAATTCACTCCCGGTGCCTTTAGGGTGGCTCTGGCCAGATCAGCGTGGGCCCAGTCCCCTGTGGGGCTCGCTCCCATGCCGGGGGCTGCCAGCGGCTCAGCTGCTGACTGCACCGAAATCCCCGTGGTAATTGGATGAGGGCACTGGTTTCCATGAGAATATTAAATCAGAGCCCCAGCCCCGATCCGGGGTGACACGCTTCGGCATATAAAGACACGGTAGATCACATTATGGGGGAGAGGGTGTATTTCTCCTGCTTTAAAGTCAAAGGCATCACAACAACTTATTTGTTGGAGTCTGTTGGACCATCTCTTATTGATGGGAGGGAGAGGAAGGGGGGGAGGCTATTGCTGAGGAGGGGCAGCCCCTGGCAGAGGGGCTGAGCACTCGCAGCTCATCACAGTGATAGGCTCTCAGGGGGCTTTGGAAAAGCAGGCTCGGAAAGCGCTTAAGCGCTTAAGTGCTTTCCGAGCCTGCTTTTCCGAAGCCCCCTGAGAAACCATCGCTGTGATGAGCTGCGAGTGCTCAGCACCTCTCAGGAAAGAGCCCAGAGAGTGATTGCAACCACGGCCTGTTGTGGCAACACTGATGCAGGTGCCCCGGTGTTGCAAAGGTCCTGGGGGCTTTGCGGGCAGGAGCTCAGTGACACCATCCTGAGCTTGCTCCCGTCTCCCCATGAGACCGGTACAGGGCGTCACTTAGCAACGGAGGGGGCTCCAGCACCCTCCCGGTTATCGGTTTAGCCAGGTCTCTGTTTGGGGTGACCATCTGGTGGCATCTGCTGCTGCTCAGCTGTCACCCACCCTCCTGGTGAAGGGGATGCTCAGGGGTACCCAGGGGACATGTCCAGGGACCCAGCACAGGGTTAAGGGCCACCATGCTGGGCACATCCCATGGCACCTGCCACGGTGGGGACAGATGGATGGATGGATGGATGGACGGATGGATGCATGGGCAGATGGACTTCTCCCCACCCACAGCAGGGAGGCAGGGGAGGACAGACAGACAGATGTGCCTTGTTAGCCAATGAGGTGGCCTCAGGTGATGCTAACAAGCCCATTAAAGCGGTTTATCAAGGGAGGCTACGGGCTAGCAGGAAGGCTGCTGGTTTTATCTGAGATGCTGCTTTTGGGCTGGGAGAGCCTAAGCTCCTGCTCGTTAATTAGAAAGGCTTCAAGGAGGTTTGTACTGGTTGGCCTCACTTGTGAGCAGCCGTAATATGATGAGTGATTAGGGACTGAAGCTGTTTGGTGGGTATCATTAAGCTACTGATGAGCTCAGGTGGGGAATGGCTGTGCTTGAAACTGGCTGGTCTTGCACTGACCTGGCTCTTCCTCCTATCATGGTCCCCGACCTCCTGAGCCCTGATGGGATGGGTAAAGTATGTGTCCTGGGGACCACGATAGCTCAGCTGTCACCCTGTGTCCTTGGGCTGGGTCAGATCTGGTGTCCCTCAGCTCATCTGTGAGATGATGAGCTTGTGGTCATGTATGAGTGAAGCTGGGATGTCCCTGTTTTCACTGTCTGCCAGGTATTGAGAAAATTTGGGGATGGTTAGCTCTGAAAAGGTGGCTTCTAGACTATTCGTGCATCAGGGGAGAGGGTGGTGGTGCCTGTCCTGGCAATTGCTTTGGGAACATCTTGCCCCCAGAGAGCTCGTTTCCCAATTACAGGGTTTTCCCCCTTGTCTGGGTGCTGATGGTGAAGCCTCCTTGCTCAGGGGACAGCCTCTCAAGGGGCGATGTCCCTGTCCCATCCTCCTCTTGCCCCCCTGAGGCCCCCAAGGGCTGGGGCAAGGCAGGGAGCAAAATCTGATGGATTTTCTCTGCTCTCCCTTGTTTTTTCCTGTCTGCCTTGGCAAAACTTCACGCAGCTCGGCAGCATCCTGCCCCGTCGTGGTCTGGTTGGCATCGCTAGTGCTGTATTTACGGCAGTGTTAATTAAATACTTTCTGCAATCAGTGCTGCGCATGACCCCGCTCGCTGAGCCGGATTGGGCTGTAATGTGCCATCACCGCGCAAGAACATGACTGCCGCTGTCCTGGGGAATTTCTAATAGAGATTTACTCATCCCAGGCCTCCCATTTCTCTGTTTCGTGACATTTTGCAAAGTTCAGGTTTACAAAATAAGCCAGCGCACAGAAGAGATGCTCCAGACGTTATTTACACTGCACGTGCCATTTCCCACTGGATGGGGTCTTCACCTCGTGGTGAGCAGAACCGAGGAGGGGGCTGCCGGCTGCCCTCTCCTGGGCTGGTCCCCTCTGCCCAAGGGGCTGCTGCGTTTGACCAGGACCACCCCATCACCCTGCCGCAAAGCCCTCGGCGCTGGAGATCCCTGCTCCTCGCACGCCTCTGCGTGCCGGGAGAGCGGCAGAGCACTGTGGCTGTACTGATTGAAATGCTCGTGGCATCGTGAGGTTGAACTTGCCTCTAATCCCTGCTCCAGTCCTGGGGCGAGGGATGGGGTGGGAGCAAGTACAGCGCCTGCCCCAGAGGGGCCAGGCTGGAAGGCAGGGCTGCTGCGGTTTTGCAGGGGTCATTTGGGATGCTCAGCTGCTTTGCTTTCAAAAATAAGCCTGGGCTAAAAGCTGGCAGGGTGGTGGGGAGCACAGGAGGCAGCAGGCTGCTAGCAGAATCCCGTTAGTGTGCGACAGCCTCTCGAGGTCTCGGCTCTGGGCAGAAAAGCCCCTTTCAGCAAATCACTGGTGGCAGGAGCTGCCTGCTCCAGGAGGACGAGGCAGTGTCTGTGCCGAAACCCGGGGACGGGGAGGAGGGGTCCATCCCAGCGGGGTGCAGCCGGCCCCAGAGACTTGCCCCTCCTGGCATGGAGATGCACTGGCACAAAGTGGTACCCGGTGCCTTTCTGACCCGCTCCTGTTTAACCCGTACCCAGGCTTTGGGGGTGGGACCTGGGGTAAACCGCTGAGCTGGGTGACCAAACCTCCTTCTCCTCCTTTTCCTCAGGATGGAGCTGGCCAAGAGAGACCTCATCTCACCCAGTGCTACAGCAAGGGCAGCTCGTCCCTTCTGGGGAAGTATCCACTGGGAACCAAGCGCGTGCCTGTCACACAGCGCCAGCCCGGGGTGCATCCAGAGCCAGGGGCACCGATCCAGCTCCCACCCCAGCCCCTGGGATGGGGCCACCCTCAGCCCCGTGGGCGGTGGAGGCAGGTAAGTGGGTGGTGGTCGGTCCCACGCCCAAGCACCCCGTCGAAACTCGGCTGGGCTGCAGGAGATGGGGCTGCGGGCTCTGGCACACCTCGCTCCTGCCCAGTGCCTCCCTTGTCAGGTCTGATCAGAAGGAGGATCAGTCGGCCCTGCGCTCTCTTTCCAGATTTAATTAACGGGCCTTTCATCTCTACCCTGAAGGAATCTGCTATCTTCTGTCTTCTTAATTAACGTTCATTAAGCAAATCAGAAGAACGTTTTCTCCTCACCGCCTCCATGGCTCTTAACCCTTGCAGGGTGCCAGGTCTGTGCCGGGGCAGGAGAAGGCTCCTGGGCTGTGGTGGCAGGCTGGGGCAGCACATGGACACCAAAGCCTTGGTCACCGTGTCTCCACACGCTTGGACCAAAGTCCTGGGGCAGTGGGTGAAGCCTTCCCAGGTACAGAGGACTTCAGCTGAGGTTGGGCCTGGCTATATCAGTGGGGCTGGGTGCAAATCCCAGCTCTGATTGCTCTTATGGACACCCTTGTTCAAGCTCATCCATGTCCCTGGAAGACAAGGGGTTTCCCATAACCAGCTATAGCTTTTCATCCCGTCCAGGGGTGAAGCTCACCCATGGCAAGGTGACGCATCTGTGAGGGAAGGTTTTGCTGTGAGAAGCCACCGTCCAAACCTGGTAGGCATTGCAGCGCGAGAAAGATGTGTCCAGTGTCTTGTTCTCATGGAAAGGGGATTATTTGGGGCTACTCCTACCCCTTCTCTTGCAGACTGAAGTTAGATGTGATGTTTTTTTTTCCTCTGTCTTTGTGGACACTCATGGGGGACAGGGTTGGACCAAGACCCTTGGCTGACTGTCTTCTTCCTGTGAGCCACGGCAGGGTGGTTGCCAGTCACCAGGGCTGGGGGGGGTATGTGCAGAGGAGGGGTCTCCCACCTCCACAGTTTGCCCTCAGAGATGACCCAAGGAAACTTGCCTGGAGGGAACTGCTGTTCTGTGCCTGTGTGTGGGAGAGCTGAGCTTCTCCAGCCGGCCTTCAGTCCGAGTCGCCAGCAGCAGCCAGTCCTGAAACAGTGCCAGGCCACGAGCCGGGGCTGGATTGTGCCTGGAGCACCCATCCCATGCACGGTAAGTGTAGGGCATCTCCTTGGGCAGGCAAGGGCTTGTGCCCAGCACCTGGCAGGAACCTGGCGAGGGGTTTGGCCAGCCTGGGGTGCAGCTGAATCAGTCTGGGGACGTGCTGCTCCCACACCGGCTGCAGCATCCCCACTGCTGGGCATGGTGGTGTCACCACTGATTCCTGTCAAGCTCTGGCCCCAGGGGCCATCCCCCCACACTGGGTGGGCTGTGCTGGAGGAGGAGGTGGAGTTGGGATACTCTCATCAGCTTTGCTCGAATCTTCTGTGCATCCCATGAGCCGGGCAGGAAAATAATCTCCTGGGTGTGTGTAACATCCCGAGGAGGAGGTGGGAAACCCTTGACACAAGACAGCCTCTCCTGCCCAGAGCTTGCAGCCTCAGTAGCAAGGGGAAAGCAAAACACCTGGAAAACCTCATCCCTGCAGAACGCAAATCCCTTTAAAATTGGTGGTGGAGATGCACAGGGCAATTATTCAGCTGAAAACCCTTCTCTTTCTCCCTGGAGATTGACGGTGGGTTTGCCACTGGCCGCCCGCTCCCAGGCAGCTGATGCACAGCTCCTCGGTGCTGGGAAATTCGCCCTTCCCAGCGGAGCTGGCTCTGGCTGTCAGAGCCCGGGTCAATATATGGTAATGGGGCTTTGAAACGGTGCTGCTGTGGGAGCCACTGCCGAAGACTCTGATTCACAGCTTCCCTCCAGTGCTTTCTCCCCGCAGCGTGCACGGAGGAGAATAAAATAAATAAGAGTAGAAGGGAAGGGGAGGAAGGGAGCTTAAATTATAAATGAAGGCTAAGTTTCCAGGGCTCCTGCGGGCAGCTCAGTTGAGCAGTGTGGGGAGCAGAGGCGGCGGTCCCCTGTGCACCCCATTTTTGCAAACAGCCCACTGCAGAACGGGGCTGGCAGAGGTCGGGGTCTGCCCAGGAGCATGGTACCGTGCCAGCCCACCTATCTCCCCATTTGCTGCCACCCTTCCGTCCCCATGGGTCAAATTTGGAGGGTGCCACAGTCCCAAAAGGGATCCCCTCTGGTACAGACTGTAATTAGCATTACTCGACAGGTTGCTAATGAGGTTTGGTGATGGTCTGATTTTGCCACCTCATGGAGATGCCTCCACAGGGATGTGCCCTCGCCCTGGTCCAGGGCTGCCCCATGGCAGCAGGCAGGGATGGGATGCCCGCTTGTGGGTGCTGGTGTGGAGGCATTGCAGGGTGTTACAGTCCCACGACCCAGCCAGGTTGGTGTGAGGGGGGGAGCAGTGGGGTCCCCATAAATCAATGTGGAGGGAGAAGAAGGTGCTGGGGTGGTGCTGAGTCTGCCTTTCCTCCACCCCCTTTTGATTTTAGGGCTGCAAGAAAATTGGTGACCCCCACCAATTTAAGGAAAAAACCCACATGTGGGGCATGAATCACCACGAGCTCATCCCTGGGGCTGAGAAATGGAGGAGCTCAGCTCCATTCGTGCAGCCAAAGGTGCAACCCCCCCCCATCCCCGAAGCAATGGGGTCAGGGAGCATCCTGCTGGAGGGGCCCCATCCTGCCTGGGCCAGTGGCCTGGGGACCAGGGTGGCGTGGGGGCAGTCCAAACTCCGCAGCCCAGGCTCACACACGAAGCTTTTGACATTCCCAGCAGCTTCCACAAGATGGACCTCGGAGCGAGAGGAGGTACCGGGTAGGGGGACCCGTCCCATCCTGTCCCATCCCATCCCGTCCCGTCCCGCCTGCTCCCACCATGCCATCCGGAGGAGGCTCAGAGTCTGGCCAGGCAAGCCCCGGCATGGCACAGCCTCCCGGGCTCTGCCTGCTGGCCTTGCTGGGGCTGGGGCTGGGGGCAGGGGGCTCGCCTGCCTGCCAGGACCCCCAGGGCCAGCCCCGCCGCTGCATGCCCGTCTTCGAAAACGCCGCCTTTGGCCGGGTTGCCCAGGCCACCAACACATGCGGTTCGCCCCCCGAGGACTACTGCCTGCAGATGGGCGCCCGCCACGCCAGCGCCCTGTGCCACCGCTGCGATGCCACCGACCCCCAGCGCCACCACAATGCCTCCTTCCTCACCGACTTCCACAGCCAGGAGGAGAGCACCTGGTGGCAGAGCCAGTCCATGGCCTTCGGCATCCAGCACCCCAACTCCGTCAACATCACCCTCCACCTGGGTAAGTGCCAGTGGGAGGCCCCGCGGTGCCGGTGAGGGAACCCAGAGCTGCGTGCATCAAGACCTGGGTGCATGGGTTGGGGGGGGGTGGATGCTTCTGCACCCTGCAGCTCTTGGTGTTGCTTTTGGGTTAAAGACAGGACCCTCCCCAGGGCTTTTAGGGGGTGCAAGGAGGGAGATGCCCTCTGCGAAACGCTGCGGGTAGATCACTGAAAAGACCTGGGGAGGGTCTGCCCCATCCATCAGCTGAGCCCCAGTCCTTTGCGGGGGGAGGGTGCTGTGGCTGCGCCCATCTGCGCCACTTTGCAGCCAGCCGTGCCCGGGGCGTCTGCTCTCCCGCTCCCCCAGCGCTGTTTTCTACCAATCATGCAAGTCTGCGGAGCAGGAGGCAGGTGGGGGGAGGCACAGACCCCCCCACGAGACCCTTGCCACTGGGGTGAGCACCGTGGGTACCAAGTCCACGGCATTTCACCCCTGTGCGTTGCTGAGGATGCCCGTTACGTACTGGGGGGGGGGGGCGGGCATAGAGCTCTGCACACACTGTGCAGCCCCGGCAGGCTTCCCCAGCTGGGATCGGACCCTCTACGTTTTAAATATTGTGCAAGCCACCCGCTTGGAGAGTACTTAAACCCATGGGGCATGCCTGGCATTTTAAAAAGGATTTTTAACCTTTTCCTGCCATCTAAACTATCCTGGCTATTGACCAGTGCTGTAAAATCTTCATTCTCTGCTGTCTCCTGCCATCTGCATGTGAAGGGGGGTAGCGGAGGGGCTGCAGTTGGGGCCAATATGGGGACAGCCGAGTGCCGGTGTGGCACCAAGCCGTGCTGGTGGGACCCGGCGGCTGGAGTCGGGGTGACGGTGGAGGGTCTGTGCATGCTCTGGCGGGGATGCGGGAGCTGCCTGGCTGGTGGAGGTCACCGCTTTCCCAGCCCCCTGCGAGCGGGCAGACATCTGGTCCTCATCCAGGGCTGGGGCTGGGCTCCCCACCGGGCATGAGAAGCGATGCTGGAGGAGCCTGCCAGCCCCGCTCCCTGCTCCTGCCAGCCCCATGGGAGGGGATCTGCCGGCCCCTCGCCCATCTAACACAGGCTGTCAGATCGCCCCAAATTCCTTCGTGTTTGACCTGGAGCGTAGACAACCTGAATGCAACCTGCATGGCTGAACAAGCTGCTGCCGGTTCCTCTGGTGGCCGGTCCCCCTTGCTGCAGGTGACTTCCAACCTGCATTTTCTTCCTTTCAGTCTCTGGCACAAGAAGCTGGTGGCCGTCTCTGGGATGGCCAGGCAAGTTTGTGGCCACCAGTCCTGACCTGGCCCATGGATATGTGTGGGCTCCCAGCACACTGATGTCTGCAGCGGCCCCTTGCCCCAGCCCGAGCTCCCCGAGCCTTGGGGCTTGCTTCCCAGTCTCTGCCTTTCTCCTGGCTCTTCCCCAGCTCTTCTGCAGACCCTGCTGGACCCCGCGCCCGGGTTTCCAGTGGAGTCTTGTCCAGTCCCTGTGACTGCCCTGCTTGTGTCTGTCTCCCATTAACACATCCAAGGCCATAATGCTGCACCAAGCTCATCTTCACCCCCGGTCCCTGCATCCCTTCCTGAGCTGGAGCACCCCTCTGCCAACGTACCCTTGTTCCTGCATGGCTTGTATGTTTTGCCACGGTAAAAAGTGCCATTTTGGTGCCCCGTGCATTGCTGTCTGACCTTTCCCATAGCTGTTGGGCCCTGTTCTTGTCCCAGCTGCAGACTTTTTTATTGCTACCTTAATGCTTTCACTTTGAGTTATGGAGAAAAAGCCCCACAGGCCTCTGCAGCCCCCCAGGACACGACCCAGGACGAGTCCCCGCTCGTGAGCTCCACCAAGTAATTGGGATTTTTAACCCACGTAGTGTGTCCCTGCCAGCCTGCTCATCTTGCGCAGTTCCGAGTCAGATGTCCTGTAGTTTCTTCAGTGTGGTTACCTGGGGAGCTTATTAAATAAACTATTGAATGAGTTGGACAAGACCTGTGTTTACCTGTATGCTGTTGATTGGTGTTAATTAGATTATCTTCCTTTAAATCTTTCTTCTCTGTGAGGTTTCAGCCATGCCATTACAGTGCATCAGGCTCGGAGCGGATCGATAATTCTGAGTGTCTGTGGCCATTGCATTTACCTTGTCGGACGTCAGGGAGGAACCCAAAATATCTGTGGGCTTGCAAAGGCAACAGGGCTCCTCGGGTAGCTCTCTGAATGCCAGCGGCTCCCGCCAGTGTCTAGATCAGGCACTATCTGCATCTGCGACTCTTGACTCTGATTTTCCTGTGGGATGTGAGCCTGCGGCAGGCTGCTGGAGCTGAGGTTTGGGGGGGCCGGAGGTGGCTGGGGACAGTAGGTGATGTGACTGTGCTGCACGCTCCTCTCTCCTCTCCAAATTCCTCCGCCTGGAGCCCCTGGCGTGGTACAAGCTGCAGTTTGGGCTCTGTGGGAGGTGGGTGAATTCATTGTTCGGAGGACAGCACAGCTGGGAGAGCATCCCAGGGGTCCTGGTGCCATCACCCTCAGCCGCCTGCATGCCCACCCCATGTCCCCATCTCATGGCACACCTGGCTTTGGGACACGTCACACCTTCCCGAGCAGGAAAGGGCACACAACCAGCCTGGGTTATTTTCTGGATTTATTTTTTTGAAGCAGAATTTGGCTGATTAAAAGGCCTGTCTGGGAAAAGCACGCGTTCCCTCGGGATGATTCCCCACGGCAGCGAGTCTCCTCCATCCCAGCTGGCGGCACCACTCAGGCTCCCCCAGCCCAGCTGCCCCCTCCCCTTGCGTGGGGCCGCTTGGGGCAGGGGCTGTTTATTGACACAGCGCTGAGCTCCCTTCCTCTCCCAGAGGAAACTGCTCCGGGAGGTGATGGCCAAGACCTCGCTGTTTTGGTAGACGTCCCCACCGGGACCGTGCTGTCTGGGAACCGGCGCCTGCCAGGCATCTCCCCGACACAGGGTGCAGGGCAGGGGAACCCCTGCTGCCGCCAGCACGGAGGGGTCCCGGAGGGAGATAAATTTGGGGGGAGGCACAGGGGAGCGCGGCGGTGGTGGGACAGCCCAGTTGCAGCCCCTTCTTGGCCCCTGTCATCTCTGCGTGGGCTGCGAGTGGGTCTGTCTCCCCGCTCCGGGTGCTCGGCCGGGTGCTCCCTGCATCCCTGATGGGAGGCAGCTGCTTTTCCCAGCGCCGGTAGCTGGGCTGCCTTGGCTCCCCCGCAGCAAAGTCACAGCACATATGCGACAGTATTCATATGGGCCCAATTAAAGGCTTGTTTTCCTAGTCCCGGAATAACCCCTTTAACATTCCCAACTCATTATTTTTTCAAATAAAGCCAAAACCTTGCAGCTAATTGTTTTGTGCTGTCAGGAGCGGTGCTGTTATGGAGCAATCCAGTCTTTGAGCTGGTCCTTCATCTCTGGCAATTAAGCGGTTCTGATGTTCACTTTGGTGTTTTCTTTTCCCCTTTTTGCTAATTCTTTCAAGCGCTTTCAGAGCTGTGCCAGCCGCCCCAGGGATTGGTGGCCTCTCTTTGTCTTCATCCCGGCAAAGACGGTGGTGCTGCCGGGTCCTGGCACGCGGCTCCCTGGGAAGAGACCAGCCTTGACCCTTTCCACCTCCCCATCCCTGGGGCACCGCTGCTCAGTGTCGTGGGCCTAATTCTTCCCCCCCAGCTGTTGGTTAGAGCCTGGCTTTGCAGTGGCTCCTTGCCCGTGCAACCCTCCTGGTGCATCCATGCAATGCGTGGGCAGCTGCAATGGGGCGAGAGCCAGTTTGGGGCAGATGGGGTTTGGGCTGCAGCAAGGTGGAGCTGGTTCAGGGCGGCTGGATGGTGATTTCTGCTTTGTGTGAAAACACTCCTCTTTTAGCTGCGGCAGGGAGAGGGGGACGGTGTCCACGGGGCGAGCAGGGGGATGCTGGCCGCCATGCAGGACGGGGCACTGGGATAATTTCAGCCCTGGCGCAGGCTGTGGTGCCCATTGGGCAGCCAGGAGAGGGTGACAGCATGGCTGGTCTGTCCCCAGGCAAAGCCTACGAGATAACCTACGTGCGGCTGAAGTTTCACACCAGTCGTCCTGAGAGTTTTGCCATCTACAAGCGCAGCCGCGCCGAGGGACCCTGGGTGCCCTTCCAGTACTACAGCGCGTCCTGCGAGAAGACCTACGGGAAGCGGCAGCGGCACTACCTGCGGCCGGGGGAGGACGAGCAAGTGGCCTTCTGCACCGATGAATTCAGCGACATCTCCCCGCTCAGCGGGGGCAACGTGGCCTTCTCCACCCTCGAGGGACGGCCCAGTGCCTACAATTTCGACGGGAGCCCCGCGCTGCAGGTGCCATCAGGGCGGGAGGGGTGTGGGTGCATGGTCCCCCAGGACAGGGTGCACTGATGCAGCCACCCGGGGTAAAAGCGCCTGTGATGCCCTGCACCCCCGTAGGAAAGGTGCAGGATGCATCCCGGTCAGGGTGAGGAGCTGGTGGCCCAGAGCCCTCACCAAGGCATCTTCCCTGTGTCCCCTGCAGGAATGGGTGACTGTCACTGACCTGCTCATCTCCTTGAACCGGCTCAACACATTCGGGGATGACATCTTCAAGGACCCCAAGGTGCTGCAGTCGTACTACTACGCCATCTCCGACTTCTCTGTCGGCGGCAGGTAAGGGGCAGCCGGGCCGGGGTGAGGGCAGGAGCGGGGAGACCTTCCCGGGGCCGTGGGGCTGGGGCAGCTGCTCCGCACCACGGTCTTGTTTGAATTGCGGTTTTGGGGAAACAGCTCAGATGTGGCTTTCTCCACATGTAAACCAGAGCTGGCAGTGCAGAGTCGGGTGATGAAACCTGGAACCCTCTGAGTTGTGCACAAAGGAGATCTTTTCCCCACAAGCCCTCTCCGTTTGCTACCAGCTGTATTTGCCCTGCCTCCTCCCAGCCCCATGGCTTTTAACGGCAGTGGGGCTCGTGTTGCTCCTCCTGTGACCCTGCCTGGTCCCTGGGCACAGCAAAAGAGGGGTCCTGGGGTGCCAGCAGAGAGATGTCCCCTGGTCGCGGAGGCTGGTGGAGAACCTTGGCGTTGGCATGGCCATGGCCCAAGGAGCCAGGGCAGCTGCCAGCGGGATGGGGGAGCTGATGTGGGACAGAGACATCAGTGGCACCCACTTGGTGCTGCCCGTGGGCTGTGCTGCATGTGCCCTTCCCAGGCTGGGGGGAGTGGGAAACCTCTCCATCCCGGTGAGAGCTGCTTCCCCCCAGGCAGCGGGGCCGGGCTGCTCCCAGCCGGCCAGCAGCCCCCGTCACTGTCGTCTCAGCCCCCCCGGGCCCCAGCAGCTGGAGCTGGTTAGCATCTCGCACAGGCCACCCTCAGCGTGTGACCTCCCAGCTGGTCGGGCCGGGAGCGCCTTGGGGACACAGCGGGCGGCCTTGATGCCGGCACAGCCCGAGCTGCTTTCTGCCCCGCTCCTTGTCCCACGGCTGCCCCAGGCGAGCCAGCCCAGCAGCAGGGCCACACGCTGCACAGCCTGGGCACCATCCCGCTGCTGGCTGCTGCCAACGCCGGTGCTCAGAGCGGTTCGTCTTGCTGCAGGTGCAAATGCAATGGCCACGCCAGCGAGTGCGCGCCGGACGAGGCTGGGCAGCTGGTCTGCATGTGCCAGCACAACACGGCCGGCATCGACTGCGAGCGCTGCCAGCCCTTCTACCAGGACCGGCCCTGGGCTCGCGGCACTGCCGAGGCTGCCAACGAATGTCTCCGTGAGTATCGCCTGGGCTGGCTCCGTGATCACGGTGTGCGGCCGGCCCCGATGGGCTCCGCTGGTGCTGCATCGGCTTGTCCAGCAGCTCCTGCCCCTCCACAGGTCGCAAGTCCCTGCTCCATTTTGCAAGGCTGCTCTGGGCAGGGAGGGAGGATTTAAATCTCAGGGCCCCCCTTCACAGCATCACCCTGAAGATCCCCCGACATTTCCTTACCCCATGAGTGCAGCCGTCTGCTCCATGCGCGGTGCTGCACCCACCTCCGCTCCCAATGGCAGAGGCATTGCCAAAAGCTCCCGCTGCTGAGCCAAGCAGCCATTCTGGCTCATCCAGCCCCCCAGGAGGCTGCTTTAACCCCTGGGTGAGCCTTGTGCCCCCCAGGTGCCACTGAGCTGCAGCCGACCACCCTTCCTGCCCCCTCCAGCTTGCAACTGCAGCGGCCGCTCAGAGGAGTGCTTCTACGACTGGGAGCTGTACCGCCGCAGCGGGCACGGGGGCCACTGCCGTAACTGCCGTGACAACACGGCTGGGCCCCACTGCGAGCGCTGCCGGCAGAACCACTACCGCTGGGAGCCACGGGCGGCCTGCCAGCCCTGCCACTGCCACCCCGCAGGTGTGTGGGGCTGCGCCGAGCCGGGCTCCGGTGTAAAACCTCTGCCCTAGCCAGGGCTCAGCTGGGAGGGATGGTTTTGGTTGGTCCTCCCTTGCCTGGGGTCTCCCCATCTCCTCCCTGTGTCTCTCCCCGGCTGGAGTTGAGCCTCAGGGCTGGCCGGGGTCCCCGCAGGCTCCCTGCAGCCCCAGTGCGACAGCTCAGGGACCTGCCTCTGCAAAGCCAATGTGACAGGCTGGAAGTGCGAGCGCTGCAAGGACGGCTACCACAGCCTCAGCGAAGGCGGCTGCAGGTGAGGAGGAGCCCGGCCCCAGGCAGGAGCAGCGGGATGGGACTGGGGCTCACCTCGTACCTTCATCTCGCCCCATCCAGACCCTGCGCCTGTGACCCCGCAGGCAGCGTGGGCACCTGCGACCCCAACACGGGGCATTGCACCTGCAAGGAGAGGGTGGAGGGACACTTGTGCAACAGGTAAGCACCGTGGGACGGGGATGAGACCACGGCCCCTTTCCTGGCTGGGATCAATGCCAGGGCTTGGTGCTCAGTGCAAGGCAGGCATCTTCGCTCCCGCGGGGCATTGCTGCTTCCCCAGCCCCTGCACATGAGCCCTTGCAGGGGCTTTGCCATGGGAATCCTGTGGGGTTGCTCCCTGCAGAGGCCATGGCTGGCTGGCGAGGCTGTGGGGCTGCGTCTCTCTGGACCACTGGGACTGGGCTCACTCAGACCTGCCACCAGTGTCCCCCTCGGCTCTGCCTGCCCCATGCCATGTGCTCCTGTTTCCTCCCCATGCCCAGATGCCAGCCAGGCTGGTTTAACCTGCAGCCCCACAACCCTGCCGGCTGCACCAGCTGCTTCTGCTATGGCCACTCCACCGCCTGCACGGCAGCAGATGGCTACGAGGTGACTCACGTCCGCTCTGACTTCAGCCAAGGTATGGACCCCCTTAGCCCCAGGTGAAACGGAGGGCACAGCTGCCCCAACTCCAGCCAAAAAACTCTGGCGGTTTGGGAAGGCTGGGGCTGAGCATCCCCCTTTGAGGCTGTGTCCTGCTCTGGGGCTGAGCATCCCCCCGTGGGGCTGAGCATCCTGCTCTGGGGCTGAGCATCCCCCTGTGGGGCTGACTGGTGGTGATGGCTGAGGGTGATTTCTCTGGCTCACCCCTATTTTGCTGTTAAACCTCTGCTTTTGCCCCCAGTTCCGTGGGGATGGGCTCTCCCTGGCTCCCCGTGGCATCCTTCCATGCTGACCTGCTCCCGGGGCTGTGCATGGCTCAGGGAGGGCTGTGGGGCCGGGCACGGCCATCCCACCACACCAGGGACTGGAGGAGCACTAAAAATCAGCTCAGAAAGATTAAAAACTAAAAGAAAGATTAAAAGGATGGAGCCTGGTGGGAACTTCCTCCCTTGTTCCCTCCTCTCCCCATCCTCAGCTGGGACAGGGCAGCGCAGATGGGGGCCGGGGGAGTGGGATGGGATGCTCTTGCCCAGCTGCAGCCAGGGCTGTGCGTGGCAGGGCTGGATGTGTGCGGGATGTTTGGGGAAACCCTGCCATCTGCCGCACAGCTCGACGTGTGCAGCCCTGGCTGCGGGTACACCGCGGCCCCCGCTGCAGCCCCCGCTCGCTGGGACCCCCGCCTGCGCCCCGGCAGGGTGCGGGCACCCATCGCAGGCAGCCCGGCTCTCTGCCTTGCCTGCACCCCAACAGGGTGCACACGCCAGCGAGCAGATGGAGGCAAAGACGCCAGGCGCGGGTTTATCCTGATTGCCTTTAAACCACGCTGCCAATTGCTGTACTGCTGTAATGTCTTCCATGGCCTTGAAACAGAGCCAGGCTTTAAACCGTATCTTTTTTCCACCCTTCGTGCTGCCAATTTGGGGCTGCTCCTTTAGGGACAGATTTGGCAGAGCCCTGGGCTGGGTTGCAAGAGGCTCAGCGCGGCTGGGCAGCACAGGGCAGGGCACGGCCACCCCCCATCCTACAGCCCCGCTCCCCAAAGTGCTCCCCAACCTGCAGCTGAGCTGGATCAGCTGGACTTTTCCTGTGCTGGGTGAAAGGCTCCAAATTTGGGATGATTTGATAATCGAGTGCAGCCCACTCAATAGCCGGGGAGAGATTTCCAAGTGTTCATCCTGCAGGCACCCAGGGCTGGAAGAAATAACTAACCCTGGGGAGTGGGGGGGAGTTTAACTGATTTCCGAAGGAAACCATCTTAATGCAATTACGCCCCGTCTTTTCCTGGGCTTCCTGCGCTCTCCAGCCCACAGTAATGTTGGAACTGCAGCACAGGCAGGGGGGCAAAAGTTTAAAGATAATAATTTCCTCCAAATCTAAGAAAATAAACAGATTGGGGGGTGGCTAGGGCCACTCTCTGGCGCCTGAGAGCACAGAGCCTGAGCAGAGCAGGGTGTTACAAAGCACTGGCCCCTTACAAGACCCTGGAGAGTCTGGGGAGGAGGGACAGAGCCCCCGAAAGCAGCACCCCGCTGGTGCTGGGCTGGCAGGGACTCGCTGCTCCCTTCGCCCGTGCAGCGCCGCTGTGTGCCATCACGCAGGGCTGGAGGGCTGGGCTGCCGCAGCTCCGGGCACCACGGACTTGCCTCTGCGTTGGGCTGATGGGAAGATTGTCACCGAGTGGGACGGAGAGGAGCCGGTGGATTTTCTTGCACCAGGTATCATGCGTGCCAGCTCCCTGGGGTCCTGCTCTGCCATGGGGACCCCCCCCGGTGCTCTCGTAGGACATCCCACTTCTACGCTGGTGCGTGAGGCACTGGGCTCCATCCCAGACCTGAGCATGTTTCAGTAACACGAGGCAATGGGGGGGATTGGAGCGGTGGACCGGGACCCTGGGAGGGCAGGTTGGAGCTGGCCCTGCTCTAGGAGGGTGACCATGGCTCCTGGTGATGCTGGTGGGAAAAGGACTGTGCTGGGATCCCCAGAAAAGTTGGTGCATCCATGTCCTACAGACTTTCCTTCTCTTTCTCCTTTCAGAGAAGTTTCTGCAGAACCAGCGTCTCAGTTATGGGCAGCTCCTGTCCCTGCTGCTGGGAGCGGAGGGGAACGGGACGGGGATGGAGACAGGGGTGCCCCTGCTCCGAGTCCAGCTGGTGCTGAAGGGCGAGGGGCTGGAGATCACCATGTCCAGTAGCGAGAGCCAGCCCCAGCGCGGAAAGCAGGCTGTCACCTTCAGGTACCTGCCATGGCACTTTGGGGAATCTTGGCTGGGTTTGGGACACAGCATGTCTGATCTTGCCTGGGCTGCCCTGTGCTGTGGGGTTCAGCCCCGCTCCCTGCCCCCCTCAGGGATTTAACTGTGCTCCCATCGCTGTGCCCGGGTCCTGGCTGGGGAGCTGAGCTGTCCTGTTGTGCATGGCTGTCAGGCTGGCCCTGTCCTTCCTCCCACACTCCTCCTCCAACAGGCTGCACGAGGCAGAGGAGGGTACGGAGCCTTCGCTGTCAGCCTTCAGCTTCCAGCGCCTGCTCTCCAACCTGACCACCCTCCGCCTCCGTGTGAGCCACGGCCCTGTGCAAGGTGGGTGGCTCCATGCAACATCCCACGGGGACCAAGCTGGGATGGGGCTGGGGACATGGAAGCAGCATCAGGCTCTCAGGGATGAGAGGCATTGCAGGGGGGGTGTTGGGGCAGGGGCTGGCTCCTCTCTGTGAACACCCAGGGCTCTCCAGGAGGTATTTTGGAGTCTCCTACACCTTTCTGGAGCATTTCCAGTCAGGATGGAGAGAGCAGGGCTGGGGGATATGCCATCCCATTCTCACGCTGCTCTCCCCTCTCGCAGGCAGGCTGTCCCTGAGCAAGGTCCAGCTCACGTCCGCTCGCCCCGGGCCGGGGGTGCGGGCGGGCTGGGTGGAGGAGTGCGCGTGCCCCCCGGGCTACGCCGGGCAGTTCTGCCACTCCTGCGCGCCTGGCTTCAAGCGGGAGATCCCCTTCGGCGGCCCCTTCGTCAGCTGCGTGCCCTGCGACTGCAACCAGCACGGGGACTGCCACCCCCTCACAGGTTTGCACCCCCCGGCCCTTCCGCTCGCCCCATCGCTGTGTGGACGGGTGACAAATTCATGTCTTTTTGCTTGTTTCTGAGCGATGCCAGAAACTATCCGTGAGGTTGTGGTACCCAAAACTTGCAAGTTGAATTGCTTGGCTGGTTATAGGGCCTGGGTTCATAACCACAGAGAGAGAGAATTAGCGAACTGCAGTAACAGTGGTAGTTTATAATAAGAGGGGCATCTTTCATGGTAATTTTATGATCTTAAAGGAGGAGGAAGGAAAGGTGCTGGTCCTCAGTGGGGCAGGGGTCAGGGCAGGAGAGAGGCAGAGGGTTTTGCCAGGATGGGTCCCGCAGGCAGCGTCGGTGCCCGAGGAGCGGAGCAGGACTGGGCGCAGCCCTGGTGCCTGCAAACTGGGGGCAAATCTGAGCAGAGAAACAAGTAAAAGAGCAGGAAAATACAGCGGTGCCAGGCTTGCGGGAAGGCACTGGAGGAGCCGGCTCTTGTGCTGCCAGCCCAAGCCCTGCTCTGCCTCCAGATCAAGCTCAGAGGCGCATGACTGCAGCAGGGACTGTGGCGTGAAGGGAGGAAAAAGCAAAAGCAAAGTCTTCAGGGCAGCATGGCTGTGTCTGGGGTGGTTCGTGGGGTGTTGGGTCTCCCCTCTCCTGCCAGGCAAAGTGTCTGGATGGCCTTGGTTGGGGAAGAGGGGCAGGATTGCAAACCGCTGCCCTGGAGCTTGAGGTGGCTGCGAATTCAGCACCAGCCTTGCTGCTGTCAGCCCTGAGGAAAGGCAGATCAGAGCCACGAGGGGCTCGTGGGATGCTGCCTTGCTCCCCATCCACCCCTGCAGAAAGCAGCAGCTCCAATCGGCGCTGAAAAGAGCTTGGAAATAAGATGATGCATTTGGTACCCGGACGGAGCCCCTGGGGCTCCTGGCTGGCTGGCTCCCCTGAGTGAGGAGCGACGATAGTGCATGGCCAGGATGGAAAGGCTGGAAGAGGCGTTGTGCTCAGCAAGTGCCCCTTCTCTGCCAGCAGAAATGCAGCAGCAGCTCTGCAAACTCACCCCTCATCTTGCAGAGCTGGGGCTGGCACCACCAACTGCACAATCCCCAGGGATGGCGCCAGGCTTTTGATGTCCTGGCCCAGGCGCTGCCAGCCCGAGCCAGCCCGCACACTTCCTTTCGTTTATTTTTCCACTCCTTCCTGCCATCCGCTTTTCCTTTCTTTTCCATCGTCCGGCTCCGCCTGGATGTGGGCAAAATGGAAAAACGCCCATTCCCTCCTGCGCAACCCGCCTGGTATGACCCAACCCCATAAATCACGGGGAAAAGTCCTCCCCCTGGCTCCTTCTCTCTCTCCAGTCAAGCAGAGCATCTGCCTGGAGGTGGGGGGTTCCTTGAGCATCCTTCCTCCTCCTCCTCCTCCTACCTGATTTCGGAAGGCTGTGACTCACCGGCTCAGCTCGCGAGGAGACGCTCGCTCCCCGCGGGGTGCCGGCCGGCTGCTTGTGTTTTCCATGACAGGCTGGAAACGACGCTCCCCGTCGCTGAGAAATGTGTTGTCGATTATCGCAGGCGCCGACAGACTCCGTGCATGTTGATGGTGCTGTCTGCGTGCGCCAGCGCCGCCTCGTCCCCGCATCGCGGGGGAGCGTGGGGCTGGCATTGGAACACCGGCATCCTCTCCAAAACCTTCTGCCTTGAGCAAGGACGGGGCAGGGAGGGAAAATGTTCCGAGTCCTGGTTGGAGACGTGCAATCCCAGCGTGATTCCTTGGCTGGAGCTGTGCATCCCTCTTGGCACCTGCGGTGTGCCACGCTCAGCACTCAGCTCTCCATCCCTCCCGCAGTCCCTGCTGTTTTTCGGGGCTGGGTTTTTGCAGACCCTCAGCTCCGTTTTCCTCCTTGCAGGGCACTGCCAGTGCTTGCACAATACAGAAGGTCCCTCCTGCGAGCGCTGCAGCCCCGGGTTTTACGGCAACCCCTTCACAGGGCGCTTTGATGACTGCAAGCCGTGCCCCTGTCCTGGCCGCTCGCCCTGCACTGAGGTGCCCGGCAGCGGGGAGGTGGTCTGCACCCAGTGCCCCTCAGGGCAGAGAGGTGAGGCTGGGGGTGGGCAGGCGAGGGGGCCATGGGCAGCGCCGGCAAGGCTGGACCCTCCCCACCTTTTCTCCTTCCCCAGGAAAACGCTGTGAGCTCTGCGACGATGGGTTTTTTGGGGACCCCCTGGGGCAGAGGGGTCCTGTGCATCCCTGCACCCCCTGCCAGTGTCATGGGAACGTGGATCTCAATGCCGTGGGGAACTGTGACCCCGTGTCCGGCCGGTGCCTGCGCTGCCTGTACAACACGACGGGCGAGCACTGCGAGAGGTGTCGGCCGGGCTTCTACGGGGACGTGCTGGCTCCCAACCCCACCGGGAAGTGTGCGCGTACGTATGGCCTTGGGGGTCGGCCCTGGGGGTCGGCTCTGCTCCCCCGGGTCCCACTGCAGCCAAAATCCTCCCAGCGGTGGAGACAGAGGGTGGAAAGGGGATGCCCAGTGGGTTTAAGGGCTGATGGATGGTCCGGGTTGGCCCCAAATGCTCAGGAATGGCCTTTGCTCCCTCTCCCTGCTGCCGTCCTTCCCTGGAGATACCCCAGTCTGCAGGGGCTCAGACTCTTGGAGCCCTGTTTGATGGGGAGGATGTGGCCCTCCACATTGTGAGGGGCTCAGCCCCGGCGCCCTATTCCTGCTGCCCCATCCACCAGCCCCATTCCGGGATGTAAGCAGTATTTTGTCTCCCGTAGCTTGTAATTGCAACCCCAATGGCTCCGTCCCGGGGCTGGAGGGCTGCGATCCCAGCACAGGCCAGTGCCACTGCCTCCCGCACGTGACGGGCAGAGCCTGTGGGCTCTGCCAGCCCGGCTACTATGGCCTGCAGCCCGTCGTGGGCTGCAAGAGGTATGTGGGGCATGGCATGGGGCTGCAAGGGGACAGCGGTGGCTCTGCATCACCGGCTCTGGTCTCTGCTCTTTGCATCCATTGCTCACTCATCACCTTCCACCTCTCGGTGCCAGCTGCGAGTGCCACTTGATGGGGTCACGGGAGAGCGGGTGCCACGCGCTGACGGGGCAGTGCTCCTGCCAGCCCGGTATAGCAGGGAAGCAATGCGACCGATGCCACCACGGCTTCTTCGGCTTCTCAGCCAGGGGCTGCCGAGGTAACGGGGATGGGGACCGCGCCTCGGTCCCTAAACCGGGGCTGGCAGCTGCGGCATGGTGCCTTTCTGCCACTGTTGCAGCCTGCAACTGCTCCCCGCTGGGCTCCATCACCCCGCAGTGCCATGAGAACAGCACCTGCCTCTGCCGCCCCGGCTTCGTGGGCTACAAGTGCGACCGGTGCCAGGCCAACTTCTTCCCTGACCCACCAAGCTCCCGCTGCCAGCAGTGTCCTGCCTGCTATGGGCTGGTGAAGGACAAGGTACAGTCCATGCCCTGCAGAGGTGGGCGCAGCCCCCTGGCCCCTGCGCTGTCTCACTGTCTCCCCATGTCCCTCCGCACTTCACCTGCAGGCTGACCGGCTGAAGGCCAGGCTGCAGGAGATGGAGGAATGGCTGCAAAAACCAGGCTGCGACACCCACCCAGACCAGTCCCTCATGCTGGGAGACGCACCCCGGGGAGACGGGCTGCCCAGCCCTCACCTCCTGCAAGGTATGGGGGACACCCCTTCCCTCCACCATGGGGGAAGCCCCACGTCACCCCTCTGGGGACCCTCTGCTCCCACAGGGTGCTGTGACATGCTGGCTGGGTGCAAGGAGGTCCCAGGTCAGCGCTGGGCTCAGCATGGGCAATGGCGTGACGGAGAGGGGGAGGACAACCAGGGGGGCCATGCCTTTTTGTGTAGGACAGAGCACCCCAGGGATGCTTGCACCCATGAGGTTTTGGAGCCGCTGGTGACAGGCATTACTGGGGGCTGAGCATCGGCACATGGGGTGCCCTTTGGGTGCTGCATCCCTGGGTCCCTCCTGAGCACCTGGGAGGGACTGTATTCCCCTTTCATTAGCAGGCAGACAAGGGGGTGCTCAGCCGTGGGGCAGCCCCACAGGCAAGTGGGGAGCCCCGAGCACCTCCGTGGGCAACGAGCAGCTGCTTGTGCTGCCCACAGGTGCCCGGGCTGCCCTCTTGGCGCAGGTGGGGTGGCTGGCAGGGGCGCTGGGCACCGCGCAGGGCCGTCTCAGCAACGCTAGCCATGTCACCGGCTGCTCCGGCCACGGACCCCCCAAGACCTGCATCCTGCTATCGGAGATTGGGGCTGTGCTACAGTCGGCGCAGTGGGAGATCCTGCATGCTGCGGACACCCTGGCTACCATGGTGCGGGCTCCCGCTGGCCCCGGGCTCCTGGGGGGGCTGGTGGTCATCCTGGGGGGCAGTGGGGTGTGCAGGACTGGTGGGGTGGGATATGACCAGCACCGCAGGTGAGTGGGAAAGCCCAGGGTCTGTGTGGGTATAGCCCTCCTTGCAGCTGAGTCAAGAGGAGCTATTTCCCTTGCTCGCTCTTGTTTGCAAACTTCCTCCAGCCCTTGGTGCTGGGTTGGTGGGGTCCGGGTGTCCCTGCTCCCCGCTGGGATCTCACTGATGCTATTTGCATTTCAAGGAGATTCCCCAGGAAATCCCTCAGCAGCCCACAAACTGGAGCCGCCGGGCGCTGGAGGCGCGGGAGCTGGCCGAGAGGTACACCTGCAAGTCGCACACCACGGGCTGCATCAGCCAGCACAGCTGCTGTGCTGGGACCCTCCTTCCCTTCCCTTCCCGGCTCTCTGCTCACAACCTGCAGTGACGGATGGAGACGCGGGAGCCCTGAGCTTGGGCTTTGTAGTCTCCATCGCAGAGGGTCCGCGTGAGCCTGACCCTGTCTGGATCCCGGCATGCACAGAGGAGGCTGCCTGCCTGGCTTGGGGTGTGGGATGGCCACTCCTTGCCCAGGAGGCCAATCCTAATATCAACTCTCTGTGTGCCCTTGTCCCTGCAGCCACAAGGACGCTGCGGCGCAGGTGGAGGTGGTGGTCAGAAGAGCACTGCGTGCCTCCAACGCCAGCTCCGAGCTCCTGCGGAGCCTGCTGGAGGGGAATGCGATGCGGGAGGTGCAGCGTGAGCTGGAGGCCGGGTGAGAGGCTGGCAGAAATGGGGGGCTGGCAGCAAGGGGGGACAGGCATGGCACCGCAGCCCCTTGCCTCTGGCCAGGTCCCTGTTACAGGACTCAGTCATGGTGGTTTGGCATCTGCCCAACAAGGACATGACTGAGTCCCAACAAACCCATTGCACCACAGTGTGGCAAAGCAGTGCACCAGGGTGCTGCGTGCTGGGGGTGTTTCATGCCCTTTCCCCCAGCAATTCCCCCTACGTCTGTGTCCGGGGCCAGGTCCCAAACCATCATCTCCAGCCTTCAAGGGACTGGAGGGCCCCGGGTTACTGTGGCATCCTGTCCATGTAGGTACGAGGAAATCCAGCGGGCGCAGGAGGAGCTGGGTGCTGGTGTGGCAGAGGTGGCAGCGGAGGCCAGGAGAGTTTTTGCAGCCATGCAGCAGGCAAATGCAGACATGGCCAAGAAACTTCTGCAGGTGGCTGCACTGGGGCAGGTGAGCAGCAGCCAAGCTAAGGCTCCTGCTTGCATCCCTACCCCTAGCTTTACCTATTGGGCAGCACTGCCTCCCGGGCTGGGAGATGCTCTCATGGAGCCTTTGGCATCTCTGATCCCGCAGCAGGCGCTGCCAGCGCAGGCTGGAGCCCTGGCACAGGACCTGGCAGTGCTGGAGCAGGCAGTGGAGGCACAGGAGCCATCGGCTCAGCAGGCTGCTGAGGCATCCCGCGCTCTGGCAGCCAGATTGCGCCAGGAGCTGCAGAGAACTCATGGCTTCGAGCAGGTAATTGCCGCTGGCTTGCATGGGATGTCCCTGCAAAATGAGTGCTGGGGACCCCTGTTCCAGCTGTGGGCATGCCGGGTGCATCCCTCTCCTGCCTCCCACCCAGGGAGCAGCGGGGTGGGTGAGTCCCAGCCCCTCTGCTCCAGCGACCGGAGGGACCATGCCTGCAGCCAGGGGGGTGGGAGCAGAAGCTTTGGGAGACATCTCCCCTTGGGCTCCTGGCTCTCCCAAGGAGCTTGCCCACCAAGCAGGAGCGGGCTGGGTTCCACATTTCCCAGCTGGGTGCAGCTTTTCGCCCCCTCCCCAGCCTCACTCCTGCTCTCCTCTCCCCAGCTGCAGGACCGGGCTGGCTCTGCCCACAGCACAGCCATCTCGGCCGTCTCGCGTGGAAAAGCCGTGCTCTCTGATGCGGAGTCCCTCCTGGCCAGCTTGGAAGGTAAAAGGCACCGGCCAGAGCATCTCTGGCCACAGCTCGGCTCTCATCACTCTGGCTCTGGATGCCAAGGGGAGAAAGAGTAAGTTCAGTGACAGCCAGGTTGTGCCCACAGGCATGAGGAAGGTGCTGGGGCATCGGAAGGGCCAGGCTGCCCTGCGCAGGAGGATGACACATGTGCGGGACAGGGCGATGGTGGAGGCCCAGAGGAAGATTAAACAGGCAGAGAAGATGCTAGGAAACTCCTTGTCCATCTCCACCGCAGCCCAGAGGACGGCTGGAGAGGCTGAGCAAGTCTCTGGGGAGAGTGCCAAGGTCTGAGCGGAGGGATGTGGGGCATGGGGAGCCCGTGCTGGATTGTGGGGCTCAGCCAGGCTGGCAGCCATCACAGGCAGAGCCCAGCCTGTTGCAGGCAGGGCCACAGAACTCCCAAATACAGCTTCTGCTGCCCCTCCAGCACAGCCCACCCTTGTCTGTGAGCAGACTGGAGGGGTGCACCCGACGAGGGCCCCAGCCTGGGAGCCAGCCACGGTCCCCCTGTGTGTCCCCAGGTGACTGTCCCCATCTCCATCCCTTTGCAGAGGGCACAGGCTGTGCTGCAGGAGAGCAAGCAGACCCGCAAACACACCAGCCAGCTTGCCACGCGTGCCAATGAGACCCGGCGGGAGTTGTCCCAGCAGGAGCGTCTGGCTGAGAAGCTCAGGGGGGACGTGGAGGAAGCACACCAGGTGAGTCAGGTCCCCTCAGGCAGCTTGTGTACTCCAGAGCCTGGAATGGGCTTTGCCCACAGCCCAGAGCATAGGGAGCAACTGAAGTTTTGGGCTCTGCTGTACAGGGAGTCCTTTGGGGCTGTTCCTGGGATCCCCTCCCCTCTCCTGTCCAGCCATGGGTCAATGATGTCCCTGATCTGGGTGTCTGTCTATGTTGGAAGGTGGGGACAGCGATGAGTGAGATGGCAAAAAGTCTCCAGGAAGCCCGGGGCTCGCTCATCTCAGACATCGAGACCCTGAACGACCTGCTGAGCAGCCTAGGTGAGACCTGGGGGGGAGCGGGGTGCAGGCTCCTGGGGAAGGGCCAGGCTGTCGGGGCCTGGGGCTCTCCTGCTCACTAGTGCTAGGTCTCCTGCTTGTTGGCCATCCAGGCTGAGCTGAGACCACTCAGGGTCTTAGCAAAGCTTCTTGAGGGCTCATGTCTTGAGGAAAGCCCTCGTGCAGAATGAACTGGGGCTTGCTGAATGTGTGTGATCATGCCTGGCGTGGGGACACTGATCTCCCTTGGCATCTCCAGGAGGAGCAGGGCTGGGTCAAGGGCTCAGTTCCCTTGGAGCCAAGGGAGGTGCTGGGCTGGGTTCGCTCCTTGTCGCTGGTTGGTTTTTCTCCAGCTCCTCCTGCTTTGATCATCTGGGTACATTTCTGAGCACTCCAGGACTCCTGCGTCCAAGAAGTTTTGCAAAGGGGTGGAAATCATCACCCATCTGTAAGAGAAAGACATGCCCAGGCCCTCCCCCGAGCCACAGTGCTATTCGCTTATCTGTGATCACTGGGAAGCTGCAATGCCTCCATGCCCCGCTGCACCCACTCCCTCCAGTTTGCCTGGTGCTGAGGGTGCATGTCAGAGCCTCTCCTGCCCGGCTCTCTGCCTCTGATCCATGTCCTCTCCCCTTGCCCAGGCAACCTGGAGCAGGCTGCGCAGACGGAGGCAGTGCTGAGCACTGGGCGGCTGCAGCTGGAGCGGCTGTGGTTGCGCCTGGCCACGCCGGGCACGCTGGCCAGCCAGCTCAGCCTGCTGCAGCAGGAGGCAGCACGGCAGCAGGAGAAGATCCAGGCGTTTGAGAACGACTTGGCTGAGATCCAGGCTGACAAGCAGAACCTGGAGGACATTTTGCGGAGCCTCCCTGAGGGCTGCTCGAAGTGGCAGTGACAGGTCCCTGGCCACTGCCCCATCACTTCCGTGTCCCCCGCACAGGGAATGGCAGAGCGAAGGATCCCCTGCGTTCACCAGCATCGATCCCTCCCGCTGCTCCTCACGCTGCCCTCCATACCGTATCACACCCCAGGTCCTTATCTGCACCAGTTCAGGCTCAGTGTCCCGAGCGCTCTGCAGCATGACTTCAGCCACCAGTTCCGTCCTTGGGGCAGGGGGACAACCAGCTACCAGGGACCACCGATGTTTCTGTGAAGGATATGGAGCCATCACAGGGTTGGCCTCTCACCATGGAGCAACCGAAGAACCATCACAGATCTCCTCCGTGCTAGACACATCCCTCCATCCCTCCTTCCCCACTGCAGCACAGCGTACTGGGGAGGGACAGCTTATCAAGTATGTAATGTACCAAAGCTGTAACACCAGCAGTCCCTCCTGCCCCAGGAGGTGACAGAGGCTGTTGCATGCATGCTGGAAGCTGGTCCTGCTGCACAGCACCCCGCAGCACAATGCTCACGTGCTGTGGTCGCAGAGGTGCAGAGATGAATCGCGGTGAAGCCAGGCAGAGAGCTGCTCACTGGAGGGCATGCAGCTTGCCTGCTTCCCAGGGGAAGGGAGTTTGCAGCAGGGAGGGCTAAACAGGGGCCAAGCAGAAGCAGCGCTGGACCCTTAACCAGCTCCTGGCAGGCAGGTGGGGCACCCTCTGCCTGCTGCAGGGCAAGAGCAGCTCTGCTTTTGCTGTCTCCCTGCTCCAGGGTAGCACAAGGTTGTTGCTGCCCACAGCTGTGGTCTTTGTGTCCTGTCCCAGCTCTGCTTGGCTCACTGGGTGTCACCAGCTCTGGCTATAAACCAGCCCAATTGGCGGCAGTCCCAGGGGCTGGGTGGCATAGCAATGCACCGGGCAGGGAGGTGGGAGAGCTGACACTTGCAGCTGCATCACCCCACAGCCCCGCATCAGCACTCGCACACCCTCCCCACCGAAGAGGCCCCGAGCTGGCCGGTGGCACCAGGCTGTGCAGCCAGCGCGGGCGGGACGGGGAGCAGCTGGACACGGCCAGCTCCTGCCAGTGTCACTCCCGCTGGGAGGCAGAGGTCGGCGGCTGTATCGCCTTTAAAGGAAAGGCATTGCATTCACCCGTGCTCCCGTGGGGGCTGGTCTGTGGGGCCACGCAAGCGGCAGAGCCAGGTCCTTGTTCAGCCCACCCTGCGCTGGCTGTGCCGGGACTCCAGGTAGCAGTTGAAGTCACTCCCATAAAACCAGAAACCAGTCTCCAGGCTGGAGCCCACTTCACTTTTTAACCTGTTTTTACCTGTGTTGTTCTGCTCACAGTGCTGGAAATCAGGTTTGCTAAAGTCTTTTGTAACGCTATATGTAAAACTGCTGCCATAGACATTGGATTCCCCCCAGCGTCGTCTTTGGTGGGTCCAGCGGTCTGGAAGGGACAGAGGATTTTCCCACCATGAACAAACTCATCTGCCTTCTAATTCTGCACAAAAGCTGCCCAAGGAGTGGGGTGCCAGAGCTGTGGTGCTACAGGAGTGTAATGGCAGGGGCTCCCTTCTCGCTGCCCAAAACAGCTCTGCAAAAGCAAAACCACGCAGCAGCGAGAGCAGTGTGATTCGGCTTGGCGGAGCGGCAGGGAGCCACAGCCACTTATCGTCTCCCTGGGAAGACAATTATACATTTCCAATCAACACACAAATTTGCTGCTGTTACAGAAATGTCAAGCCTCTGCCTTGTGCCTGCTGCTGAAGATGTGGTTCATCCTCCCTCCTGGAACTTTGGTTTTTTAGCTGGTGACACCTGCCTAGAGCTGTATCCATTAAAAGTTCTTAATATAATACAGAGCTGCCTGTCCACCTGAGCGCATGGCAGCAGGAGGGGCACACGCTGTACCTGCGCTTTCTGCTTTCTGCTTTCTCAAAGAGCAAGGGTAGCTGCACCCGGGGTTGAAGCGTGTCTGGCTCTGGGGTGGCGTGGGGCAGCTGCCTGACAACTCCTACCAAAAACCACTTTAGTACAGGTCTTTAAGAAAAGGTGTCTGGCTGAGCTTGCAGGAGGAGCGAGGGGGCTGAGCGCAGCCGCCAACATCAGATCCTGGCTAGGCCACGCATCAGCTCTGTCGTGTCTGTCCTGCGGTAGATGCCTTTTCCTCGTTCTCCAGGGTTTATCCAGCACCGGCCTGGTGCAGCTTTATTGCACCACGGAGGTGCTCCCAAACAGCACCTTGCAAACCTGCCGCCGCAATCAGTGCTCGGTCCCCGGCCCCGGAGGAGCCTGTCCCGTCCCACCCCGCCGCGTCCCTCCCGTCGGGGCTCGGCCGTTGGACGCCGCTTCCCCCCCTCCCTCCGGACCTTGCAGTTCTCCGGCAAGCGCCGGCCCAGCGGCTGCACCCCGCGGCCCCCAGGCTTGCTCCCCTCCCCGGAGAAGCAGCCCGGAGCGGGGCGGGCGCCATCAGCCGCCCGTTCTCGGCGGCGGGGCGGGGAAGGGGTTAACGGCGGGGGCGGAGGGCCCGCACCGCCCGCCCGGCACGGCCCGGCCCGGCCCGGCCCTGCCCGCCCCTACTTAAGGCGGCGGCGGGCGCGGGGCGGCTCCGGGAGATGGCGGCTCCGCGCCGGCCGAGCGGCGGGGGGCAGCGGCGGGCCCCGCAGGACGGGCGGCTGGAGGAGATCAACAAGGTGGGGCCGGGGCCGCCCCCCGCGACCAGACCCGGCCCTTGCGGGGCTCGGGGGGGCGGGATGGGGTCGGGGATGGGGACGGGGGCGTCCGCGCCGTCGGGGCTGGGGGCTGCGGCGGGGCCGGGCGGGGGAGAGGAGGGAGGAGGCAGGGGCGGGTGGAGCTGTGCCCCCTCGGAGGGGAGGCAGGCGGCGGCTCTGCAGGGGGTTTGCTCTCCATCCCCTCCGCCCGTGGTGTTGCCCTCGCTGGCGGCTCTTCCCCCTCCAGCCCCCCGCAGCCCGGGAGGCCGCCGTGTGCCGGGGGATGCTCGGTGGCCGGCTGCCATGAAAGTCACTTTGGGAACGTGCTCCAGCAAGAACAGGAGCTATTGTTCTCCCGGAGGGCTTCAGCCTCCCCTCCGCTCTTCTCTGAGGAGTTTCTGCCGCTCAGAAGAGCTGACTCAAGCCTTTCTAGTTTTTAATCGTAGCGGGTGAATGGGGAGCCCGGGGTGGCTGGGTGTCTCACAAGCCTTGGGCAGGGGGAATGGCAGCTCCTGGATTAGTGCAAAGTACGCTGGGCTTCGTGCCCTTCATGCCAGGGTCAGGCAAGGTCCTCTCCCCGGAGCTCCGGGCTTGCCCCGTTCCTTGCTTGGCATGGCCTGCGGGGGCAGCTCTGTTGGCATCCCTCCCGGCCAAGAGTGGTTCTCAGGGTGAAAAGAAGGTTTTAACCTTGAAACAATCAAGGATGGGATTTCTATGGTCGTTTCTAGGTGGGTGTGGTGATCGCTAGGTGATAGAGCCAGTGGCCCCTTGGTGGTACAAGTGGAGAAATCAAAGAGTTGCAGAAGGTGAGAGCCTGGAGGAGACGGTGGGCTTGCCTTGCCCTCGCATTAACCAGGCAATGAAAAGTGCAGACATGTTCCTCCAGGCAGGGGTGAGACAGCAGAGATGAAGTTTATGCAGGTCACTAGAGAGGGAATTATGTGATTAGAAACCAGGAGGTGCTGTGGAATAAGTGGAAAAAGAGGTGCTGCAGCATAAGGTGTAGAATAAGAGCACTTGGCTAAAAAGGAGCCTCTGAAACCTGCTGTTGGAAGGCAGGCACGCGCCCTGCACCAAGGAGGCACGTAGGTGGGTCCAGTGTGTCCCCCAAGGCCAAGGTGGTGGTGTCCCTCGGGTTGGGGAGGAAGGGAGCGTTTTGTACCTATTGCTGCAGTTTCTGCTGCTTCAGAGCCGTCCTCCAGCATCGCTCAGGCGCAGGGTGGGTACGTGATCCTTCAGCTGGTAGGAGCTGTAGGACCGAGCCTGGGAAGCTGTGCTTCACAGGACACTGCTGGTGTGCCACTTCTGTGCCCCAGGGCTGCGGGCTTTTCTTCCTCCCATGCAGAGGACAGGCTCCTATCTCTCTCCTAAGCAGCCATCGCTTCTGGCAGGCTTTTCTTCTGGGTGAAGTTTAGATGACAAAAATGAAACAAGCTACATAACTTCCCACTGATGGGGGTGGGAGCTGCTTGTTCGTGTCCTTGCTGCCCTGTGTGTTGGCTCAGTGCTAGGAGAAGGGATTTGAGCAGCTAGAAATCAAGCTGCAGATAGCACAGACAGCGGCTGCCCACCGATCCTGAGCAGCCGTTGGGCTGTAGCGGCTCTGGGCAGCAAACCCCATGCTGCTGTGCTTTGCTCCTGCCAGCTCTGCGTGGCAGTGGTGGGGGTTTGCTGTGAGCAGGCATGCAGCGAAGCAGCTCACACCTCCCTCTGACACTGAGCTGATCTGTAAACCTGGGCCGATACTGTGGCTGGAGCCAGGGAGGGGGTTTCCCAAGCCCTGAAGAGCTCCAGGGCTGCAAAGCAGTAAAGTGCTCCTAATAAAACCTATCAGGCCAAATTCCCATCAGGCGTAATCTCATTGTCTCATCCTAACACTTAGCTCCCTCCCAGCCCTGTTTTCCTGGCTGATTTCTACCCCAGAGCTCTCTCTGGGATAAGGGTCTTTGGCAGGCAACGTCTTGAGTGCGCACGTGCTGCTGAAGGACAGCTGAGTCCTAGTATTGAATTCTCTCTTCCAGCTTCAAATGTTCCTCTGGGGTCCCTTCTTGGCTGTTCCCCTCTTCCTGGGAAATGGTGATCACATTGTTCAGCCTCGTGCATCAAGGTGGCAAGTCTAATCCAGCACAGATTAGTTTCAACCTAGTTTTACCCTCTAATGCTCTGGCTGTGGGGAAGGAATTCAGCCTGCCGGAGAGCAGGTGCCTGCTTCTCCCATCCAGGGCAGGCACGAGCATCCCTCAGCCCCTTCCCAGCTGCAGCAGGCAGGGTGGCTGGTGTCGAGCACCTAAACAGCCCAGTGACAGCTTGGCCTGCCAGTTTCAGCCACCTTCTTTGGGAGCAAGGAAGGATCTGGCTTTGCTCAGGTTGTCTTGCAGGTAGCTGGGACTTGTGTGACTGAATTTATTGGCTTAGAGAAGTCTCTCTGCCCAAGAAAGGCTGTTCAGGGCAGGAGTAGGGGAGAGGCTAGGGCTTATTTTTAAGCAGTTCTTATTAATAGAACATGCCTCTTAAAATGGGAGCTTTAGCAAAGGGCTCTAGGAGGAACTTCAGCCACTGGGGCTGAGGCTGAGTCACTGGCCCTGGGGACTGAATTCCTGCATGCTATTGTGAGTGTTTGCCTTATCGCAGTCACAGCCCGGCTTGCATACAATGTGGAGGATGGAATGCCTTTGAAATACGCTCTCCTGTTGCTTCCTCCGTTCTGGAGCAGAGCTGTGACACTGGTGGGCTGTCCAGTTCCCCTCCAGTTGAAATGCAAGGGGACTGGGTCCTAGGTGTGTGCACAGTGTCACCCATCCTGCTCTCAAGGGGCTCTTGGACCCCTGGGCACATGTCCCTCAGCCATCTCATATGGATGTAGCCTTCCCTTCAGTCTTCATTTCTGTGCTGCTTCTTGCTCCTGGAGAAATCCTGTGCTCTGCTCTCACATCCCCTGTCCTGCTGGTAGGTGGAAGCTGTCTGCTGTTCCTGCAGGGCAGGAATGAAGCTGTGACCCGGTGGCCAGGAGATTCTCTGGCTCTGTTTTTGTTCTCGGTGGTGGTTGGCAAGTTCCTGCTACAGAGGCTGTGCAGTGGCAATGGCAGTAGGTAACACTACTCTGCTCTCCGCTGACTTCTGTTGCTGGCTGAGCCCAGGTCTCAAAGCTGAATTGGACCCTTTGTGTTGGGCTGGCAAACGATACCCCTGGGTAGAAATAACCGAGATAAATGAAATTGAGTTGGCAAAGGAGAGCAAAAGAAGGAACTGGGAACATTGCTTTTCACCACAGTTCTCAATTTGAGTTGGTGTCCATGGTGATAAGGGAAGTCTGTGTCACGCTGGTTTCGTGGGCATGGTCTCTGGTGTCCCATCTGGAGCTTGTGAGATGGGAGGAGGGGATGACAGTCACTTCTGTCCTAGTGGGCTTCCTACAAAACCTTCGTTCAGCTGCACATAAAGGACTCGCCAAAGCGGTGGCTAACTGGCAGTGAAGGTTTGAGGCATTTGGACTCCCTGGGCAGGTCCAGACTCCCCTGTCCCAGTGAGGAAGGAGGGAGCGACTCGGGGCGTGTGGGCCAGAGGGGCCCGGAGCACATGCTGCAGGGTTAGGGTGCCAGGCAGTGATCGAGCATGAAAGGCTCAGGGCTGGCTCCATGGCAGCAGGAACCAGGCATCGGCTTGGGGCTGCAGTGCTGCCGGAGCTGGCCCAGCAGCCAGACTGGCCCAGCTCATCGCACCTGGGGAGAGCTGGCTCCAGTCTTCCTTTTGGAAGAAATGAGAAAGTGCTCTGGAGGCTGGAGAGCATTTGGGTTACTGGTGGCTGTGTGGACCTCCTGCAGTCCTGATGTCCTAGAGTTTGCAGACGGGGCTTCTTTGAGGGGGAGGTGGTGGGGTGGTCTCATTAATCACAAATGATGTTGCCCCAGTACTACCAGTGCCAGAGATCATAGTCTCTTGGAGACCCACTCCTGCCTTCCTTGTGAGCATGGATAACAGTGGTGAGGAATACATGCCCGGAGCAGGGAACAACCTCAGCCCTCTATCCACTTTAACCCCTGGAGGGGTTTTATCCTGGACAGGCAGTGCATAAGCTGTGCAGATGTTAATGATTTCTACACTGAAGAATGTGGTGTTTTTGCTGAACACAGACCGAGTCATTAAGCTGTGCTGGGCTCACTGGAGCTAGGCGGTGTGGGAGGGCAGAGACAGGAGCAGGACCCTGCTGCTCACAGCTGCGGTGGGTTGTTGCTGGCAGGGCATAGCAGTGGAGCTGGCTGTGCAAGTTGTGGTCTGTTCTCTTGGGTACCTGAAGGTTTTTGAGGTGGGGCTAGGGACAAGTGATCAGAACTGACCCAGGATTTCCTCTCCAGCCTGAGCAGGGTAGGGGGAAAAAAGGATAGGCAGTTTGAGAGAGTGAGAGCCTGTTCCTTACCCCAAAATACCTGTCCTCTCGGGTGCATGATGTTCTGCAAACTTTGCCTGTTCTATTTGCTAGCCCTCAGAGTTTATCCAAGAGTTTGAAATCTCTGAGATCAGAGTGCTTCTTGTAGGGAATAGGTGTCTGATCCATGTGCTGAGCATGCTTAAGCAGAGATATGGGGGGCTGAAACCTTGAGTGAGCAAGAAGAGGGGGTTTCGTGCAGTTATTCCAAAGGCACATGGGGTCCAGTCCTCCCTTAAGATGTTGGTGGGAAATCTGAGACACCAGAGGCATTCCCCTTGCACTGGAATGTTAATGACGAGGTATGGAGGGATTCAACCCATTTTCAAGCCTCCTGGCACTGTTGCTCAGATGTGGCTCTCTGGGAATTGCGTCGGTCTTCTGGGTAATGCTGCATTCGTACATGCCCTCTAGGGTGTTTTCCTTTATATCTTTAACCTTGGGGATACTCTGGGTTTTTTCTGTTTTAGGAATTTCTCTGTGACCCAAAGTTCAGTGATGAAGAAGATCTGGAGGAGAAGTTGGCAGTGTTCAAAGGTGAGAACTGGAGGGTTTCTGTGTCCTGTTTCAGTCTATTTGCTATGAATAGATTATTTTCTTCAGCACTTGGATCTTACCAGCCTGAGATTCTCTGCCAAATACAAGTGACTGAGCTGGATGCCTCCCCCTTGCTTGTGGGACTCGGTGAAACTCCCCGGAGAGGTGGTTTTCCCCCATGAGCCTTTGTCCTTCCCCCACTTGCAGGGCAGGGACATGTCACCCTGCAGACATCCTGCCTGGCAGCTGCTATTACTGCAAAACCTGCTGTGTGGGCAAAATCCCAGGGAGCAGCAAAGGAGGACAGTTTCTGTCTAGATACCTAGACAAGCTAGCTGGTATAATGGACGATGCAGTAGCTGGAGGTTTTTTTTAAGTGAGTAGGAGGACCTGTTCCCACAGAGCAGAGGTCTCAGCTGCTTTCTGAAGGAATTGTGGCCGTTCTCTCCCCAAAAGTTTCTTCAGTCTGATCTGGTCCTTCCCGAGCTCCCTGGTACCAGAAGCAACAGCAGTAATGTGTCTCTAGTCCTGGCCAAAGCCTGTCTAACTCCAGAGGGTCAGCAGATCTGGGGCTTAGGTTTGGGCCATTTGCTGGGATGGGGGATAGAGAAAAAGTCTGGGGTCCTCTGGAGCTTGTGCCCAAAGTGGTTACAGGACAAGATTTGGCAGGGCTGTTCTGGGTGCATCTGCTTAAATTCCAAGCAGTGGCTAAAGGCAGTTGAGAAAACACGCCTTCTGCGTCACAGTGCCCTCAAGGTTTGTCCTCTGGCTCTGACCAAATAAAGCCTGACCTTGCTTCCATTTCAGGTGTTGTCTGCTATTTCCCTTTGAATTTTGGCTTTGTAATCCAGCATGGAAGTATCTGGCTAGGTTTTTGTGATCCTTTACCCTGCTGGGGACAGAGGAGCCTCCTGTGCTCCCTGTTCTTCTTGTGTTGCCTTTTGTATGGCTTTGGCTTTTGGCTGCAGCCCCGCATTATTTTTCCCATCACAATTGGGGCTCTTCAAACATTGCGACTGTAGGTCACAGGCGCAGAATTCCCTGTAACGAGAGCCCTTGGCATCTCCTTCTGCTGCTTCGTGAGTTTGCCTCCGTGGCCTGTCCCGCTCTCCAACGCCTCCTCCAGCTCTTCCAACAATCAAGTCATTGTGTGATGATGGAGGGAGTGTTTCTTCTCTGCCGTCCTTCCCGCTGCCCTCCCCAGCCGGGCCTGGGGAGCCCCCGTGCAGTGTTTGTGTAAATGCATTTGTGAGGGGAGGGAACCACGCGTGGTTTTGCCCCACCAAATCCCTGCAGCTGGGATGGGAGGGAAAGATGAATGTGCGAGCCGAGGCTCAGAGCACGATGATGTAAAGCTCCCTCTGTTCTCTGCGCATTTGGCTAGGTGTCAGCTGAGAAGAAAAGAAAACATGTGCTGGGCACAGACGCGGCAGAGCAGGGTTTGCGTCCCCAAGCACGTGCTGGGGTGCCTGACCCGTGCCCAGGGAGGCGGCAGTTCGTTTGCACAAGGTCATTATGGTGGGGCAGAGTGTGGGGAGAGCTAGTTCCACACCAAGCACTGCTTTGGCCCCTAAGCACGTGTGTGACAGCCCCAGTTTCATCTAGGATCGGTTGCTTAATGCTTGAAGGGAGACATTTATTCCTGCCTGAAGCATGAACAGCTTCAGCTTGTACATAGTGCTCCTATAGGTCTGTTCTGGTCAGCTTGTGACAGTAGTAATCCACCAGCTGAGACCCAGGTGAAGACATGCCAAGCCATTCCTCTGCCTGTAGCTGCCCAGCAGTCCAGTTAACCCAGCACCGTTCTTCAGAAGCACAGTCCCAGGAAGGCTCCGATGTGTGAAATATCCACTCTTCCCTTAGGCTCCTTAAATTAGCCTGCCACTTCTCTGTTCACGCTCATCTGCTTGCTGGTGGCCCTGGAGCAGAGGCAAAAGGTCTTTTCCCTTGGGGAAAAGGAGCAGCCTGGGAGCTCTCACTTAATTTGAGTCCTCTGAGGCTGTTCTGGGGAGCGAGTGCTAACTGCAGGGCAAGTGGAGATTTCTCCAGCTCAGCGTGGATGGATGGTGGCAGCAGGCATCTTGCTCTTCTCATTTAGCAGAACGGAGATGATGGGGGGCCCCCTGTGGTGCTAGGAGGTGTATGGTCTGTAAGACAGGCAAATCCTTGCCTGAAGAGCTTAAAGTCTAAATGGGGAACAGCTAGCGAGAGGTGGGGGCGTAGGAAGCACAGGTGTGCCATTGCAAAGGCCAGAAGCAGCACAGAACTGAAGTCCTGATTTTCTGACTCAAATCGGTGCTCTGTCTGTTACGGCATGCCAGCTTTTGTCCTGCAAAGCTAACCAGACCTTCTTGAGCAAGCTCTGCCTTTCTCTGAGGATGCTGGAGTTGCCCAATTCAGCAATGTTTGACAGCAGGCTGGAAGGGCAAACAGCCTGCTCCGGCTTAGCTGCTGCTAGGCATGTTCTTGGCTTTGCCCTCTCGATGTGGTCCTTGAGCATCTCTGCTGGCAGGTGCTGCTCTGGGAGTGCAGCACAGCATTGGGAGGACTGTAAAGTCTGTCCCTTGCTATTGCAGGGAACTACGTCATTTAATCCTCCTCCTAATCTGATCAAGCTTCATTTTGGGAGTGCTCAGGGTTTTGTTTTCCTTGCTACTCCTTCTGGGAGCCTGTTCCAGAGCTTTGTTTTTCTGGCTGGAAACCTTTTAACGCTATTCATGGCTAGCTGATACCTTGTTCTCATGCCAGTGTTTTCCTTCAGCTTAAATGAAAAGCAGGCACAATTAAAGAGCACTTAACTCTAGAGCCCTGGAATTGATATAAGGGTGCTAAAACCAGGTCTTGAGATGGTTTCCCTCTCTGAACTGTTTGCAGTATATCAGTCTTATCCCCGAACCTTTTATTTCATTGCTCTAAGCAGGCAGTGTTCCAAAGCCCTGCATACCCCCTGCTCTAGCATCCTGCTAACTTGCTTCTGTGTCTCTTCCAGAGAAGTACATGGAGTTTGACCTGAACAACCAAGGCGAGATTGGTGAGTGACTCTGAGGGGTGCTGGTGCTGGGCTGGAAGAGCAGCAGCCTGCTGAGGTGGTGTCTGCTGCTGTATCTCCTGCTTCCCTCTGCACTCATGTTGCTGAGGAGGAAAACCTGTGGGCTTTTCCTGTGTCCAGCCTTGCTTGGGTCTTGATTGCCAGCCAGGGGCTTCCGTGGCTCTCCAGCCCCTGCCTCTCAGCTTCCTCAGTCTCTCCTCACCTGCTTCAAGATCTAAGCTCTTCTCAGTCCTGTTCTCCTCCTGAGTCTCTGCTTAGCTCCTCCACTTCTTTCTGCTCTAAATGCTTTTTTTTCTTCTTGCAGTTTCTCCACCAAGGCTGCCTTCTCAATCCTCAGCATTTCCAGAGCTGGGAAGCTGCAGGGCTTGGATAATCCTGGGTTTTGCCTGGCTTGAGGCAGAAGCTGTATAAAACCATGAGCACTTCTAGTGCAGAGAAGCTCTTTGCTTTGATGGGAGGGGAGTGGAGGGAAGCAGCGGAACTGGGTGTGAGTCTAGCTCAGCTGGGCGGTCCTGGTTTGGGCCCAGAAAGCACCGGTTACGTAAAGATCCAGCCTTCTGCAGGCCTGGAGCTGACACTGAAGTGTGCTCACTCGCATGCTGCGCCCTTCCAGGAGGCTGCTGCCTCGCTCTCCTCCTCCACCAGTCCTGCAGCTGAAGCAAAGCCTGTGGGGAGCTGGAGGAGGCTGACTCAGGGCTGCGCTGGGTTTCCGGGAGGGAAGGGGCCGCAGGTCTCAGCAGGCAGCAGATCAATGGAAGGAAATGGCCTGTGGCGATGGGCAGGGGCACCTGCTCCCTACAGCCTGTTTGTCTCTGGCTTTAACCCCAGCGTTGCTTCTCTCCTCCCCCTCATCCTTGTGATTCTTGGCACCATGCTCTGAGCTAGAGAGCAGTGTCCCCACGTATATCTGGAGCACTTGGAGAGTTGTCCCTCTTCTGCGTGTGTGGTGCTTTTATCTTGAGCTGCACAAATGGGAAGTGATGCTCTGTACTGGCAGTACAGTGCTGGAAGGCTTCTCTTGGCTTTTAGCAACAGCTTAGTGCTGTCAGCCTCGGAGTCCGCAGACAAGGTGGGAACTCATGCCTGTATCCCTGGGGTTGGTCTGTCCTCAGTCTGGTCACCTCTTGACAGCACCGATTGCCTTGCTCTTGCAGATTTGATGTCTGTCAAAAGGATGATGGAGAAGATGGGGGCTCCGAAGACCCACCTCGAACTGAAGAAGATGATCTCTGAGGTGACTGGAGGGGTTAGCGAGACCATCTCGTACCAGGACTTCGTCAACGTGATGCTTGGGAAACGCTCTGCTGTGCTTAAACTGTGAGTGTCCCTGGGAGGGAGTGGGGGGTACACAGGACTTGAGCTGGCGGGTTGGGGGAGCCGGGAAGCAGGGGCTGTTCTGCCTGGTGGAGGTGGAGCTGTGCGTGCTTGGTGTTCGTGGAGGGGAGACAAGGACCCTCGTGAAGTGGGAGTTTGCAAAGAGACACGAGAGGGTGTATAAGTCCATGTCTAGGCTGAGCAGTGGCGAGCACTCACAGCGGAGCTGCCTGCTGTGTGTTAGCACAGGCTTCCTCCCACGTGCTCCGTGCGGAGCGATTCCCCTCCTTTCCCGAGGGTGTGCAGGCATTCCGCACTGTGGGACTTCTTCCTGTCTCTTCCCTGTGGCGTCTGCTGGCTTTGGGGACACAGGCTTCCCCAGTGAACAGTGGCAGGGCTCGAGTGGAATGATGGTCCTGCCAACACCAGTTGGCTGGCTCCTATTTCCTGCAGGATGCTCCCTCGCTGCCTGATTTTGGAGAGATGGGCAGTAGATGGAGACGGGACACATGCTTGAAACAACTGGCTTGTGCTGGGAGAGGTTTTCTGTGGTGCAGGCTGCCAGCACTAGCCTCCCACGGTCCCCTCTGCCCTCTCAACAGGGCTCTGAAAGTCCTGCTCTAACAAATGGCTTCCGAACACTTGCTTGGCTCCATCTGCAGCCCATTGAAGCCTGGCTTTTCCTTTCACAGCCACAGAGTTTGGCCCTGCTTTTGTGTCTGTAACCACCATGAATAGGAGCTGCTCCCCTCCATCCCCCTTACCACTTTCTGAAGGCAGCTTTAGAAAAACAGCCAGCTTTCAGGGCAGGTTGGGAGGAAGGATCTTGCTCCCACCTCTCACGCAGTCCCTCTAAGGTGGTACGTGCTTGCTGGCCATGAGTCTCTCCTCTCCCCACTGAGTGCCTGTGTCTGTGTGTTGGGATGTTCCTCTTCCAAGCACACACAGACTTCTGACACCCCTGTTCCACCCTTCTTTCTCCACCGGAGCAGGCTGAGCCTGCAGCCTGTCCCATATCTTCCGTCCTTCCTCCCAGCCGCAGCAGCTTTCACAGACGGGTCCCTTCTTTTGCGAACAGACGCCCCATTGTCTGTTGGACTCCTTAGAGCAGGAGCAGAAATGTAAAACTCGTCCCAAAAGCAGTGCGGTCCTTTGATCCAGCGTGGCAGCTGGCATTCCCAGCGTAGCTGCACTCCTCAGGGAGGAAGACAGCGCTCGTGGTTGCAAAATGCTTGAGATTCTTCTAGCCAGTGGTTTGCTCCTTGTCTCTGCCCTCTTTCCTGGCTGTAATTGCTATTGCTTGCTTGGTGTTGGCTTCTGAATGTTCTGCTGTGTGGCTATGTACAAGGTGGGCCAGGGACGGTATTTGTGTTTATGCATCAGGAGCACTTGGCATGTGTGCCCAGGGGGATTTTGGAACTGGCTGTCGCTGTCTAAATAAAATGTGCTGATTCTCTGGGCTCTGAGAGGAAAACCAGCAGAGGCTTTGGGGGAACCCACTCCTGGAAGCTGCTGGAAGAGCAAAGCTGCCTGCCAGGCTGGCAGCACTGCCCTCTGTTGGCTTTCCCTCCTCTGTTCATTATCGGATGCCCTTCGCATAGAAGGCAGATGCTATTTTTCAGCAGATAAGATAATCCCACCCCCAATGATGGGTAAAGATGCACCTGCTCTTTTCATTGGTATTATCTGTTGTGTTTTGCAGGGTCATGATGTTTGAAGGAAAAGCCAATGAAAGCAACCCAAAGCCTTCTGGTCCGCCTCCAGAGAGAGACATAGCCAGCCTCCCTTGAAGAGGACAAGCTGAAAAATTAGCAGTGTTTGCTTTGCTGGTCTGTAACGGAGGTTACCTGTGCTTTGTTACTCTTTACTGTGGACAGTCCTAGTTCTCAACTAACCTGCTTTAGAGGAACAGCAAGGGAAGCTGGAGACCTCCAGCTCGCGTCGTTCTGCTGCGTCCCTTAGCCAACGTGATTTGTTAGACAGAAGCTGTAGCACCAAGTGTGATGTGAGACAAAAAAAAAAAAAATCCTGTGATCTTACTCTTTCCTCTGTCCCTCCTGCATTTCTCAGGCGGGGAGCTACTTTCCTCCCAGCGTATGGATTCAGAACTGTGCTTGTCACGACAGGTTCCTAAAGGGCCTTGCTGCCAGACATTGAGCGCTTCTCTGGCAAAGCCCCCGACAACAGCTTTATGGGCGCAAAGAAATAAGTGCCTTCTGTGCTCCGTCCTACGCTTCCTGACTTTGGACTAGTTCTTCCCCTCCTGACCTCACCAAAACACAAGTCAGGCTCCCCCCTCTGTGGCCCAGTCGCATGCTAGGCAAAGGTGGGAAGGAGCACGGACGCAGAGGTCTGCCTGCAGGGCCCCTAAGCTCGGAGGTGGGCATGGCGGACTGCTGTCCGCTCCGTGGGTTCATCCTGCAGTCAGATCTCGGTGGTTCCAACACCAGCCACTGCCAGTGGTGATTAAAGCTACCTTAGGGCCCCCCTTCCTGATAAATCTCTCCTTGGATCTGATCAGGAGCATAAACTCTGAACGGGTGGTTGTCTGTCCTGTCCGTCGAGTGCAGAAATAAGCCTGCTGTTACGCCTCTGCAGCCCCTCAGGGAGGCCTAGGGGAAACCAAACCTTCAGGTGAAAGGAAGCTGGGTGACTAAACTGTGAGCCCTGCCAGACCAGTTGCAGATGAGGATCTGTCCTCCTGCAGCTGCTCTGTCCCTCTGGTTTTTGCAGACATCCCTGTACATCTTTCAGCTTGGTCCCCCGGGGCTATCGGGTACATTTCCCCAATGAATAAACCCTCAAGTCTGCAAAACAAGAATGGCTGTAAGTGTGGAGCAGGAGCTGGGATCCAGATGTAGCTGGCACTGTGCTATCCACACTCTGGTTACTGCAGCGACTCTTGCTCTACACACAATTTCTGGAACCCAGATGTTTGGTCTTTGCCCTTTTCTTACTCTTTTCTTAAATGTTCTTGGCAGCTTTTAACTTTTTAAAATCATGGTTTAATAAATAATTTTTTTAAAGGAAATATGGATGATTAACTCTACTAGGCTGATTGTGCCTGCCAAAGGCTGCACTTTTAAATAAAAAAAACATTCTCACTACTGTTTGCATGAAAACCAAAACTGTAATGGAGAGAAAAAATTATGAACAGAAGCAGCACCGGTCTACTTTAAGGACTGAAAATAAATCTTCTGAAGCTATGCTGTGTGTCAGTGTATTTAGTTTAGCTCCTCTATATCTTGCTTCATATGATTGGTTGCAGATTAAGTGAGCTGGTTTCCAAGTCTGTTAATATAAACCCTTAAATAGATCCTAGAGATAGGTTTGGACTGTCTTGATCTGATCTTTATCTGCGATAACTGACCGAATGCCATGGAGTTTGTGTTATGAAATGCAGACACCACCTCCTGAAAGCTCTTTTTTTTTTTTTGACTTACTGAAAGCAGGTGGGAGTGCTTGTTTTAAGGAATAACTTGTTTATCAAGAGCAGACACTTGTAATGCTTCTCTTGAAAGACTATTTTTTTTTTCATCCTCTCTGCTCTTGAAGCAATTGCCTGAGGTTCTTGTCTGATATGAGTTATCAAAACGGGGACCAGGCTTCCTGGGGGAATGACTGGGTTCACTTTTTTTCCATGTGTTCCTCAAAAGGACAGAATTGCCCTTAGATCAGAGCCCTGTGTCTGCTGCCTGTTAGCCTCTGGGAATGCACCTGCTTTTCTCGGCTATGTGTGCTAAAGCTGCTGTTCGGTTAGAAAATAAAGGGAGCATGTTACATGAGGGAAATTTGGATGTGGTTTGCTGCGGTTCAGGTCACTGCCTGAAGCCATTGCTGCTTTTGTCTCTGCGGAAATCCGTGTCCTTCTGGTCCTGAAAAAGAGAAGCACAACCTGCTAGAGCTAGAAACAGCCCTTCTCAACATGTCCTTGTCCTCACAGGGCTAAGTGCTAAGGTGATGCACCCCCTGTGCTGGTACTGAGTGGGGGCCAAACCCCGGGCACCTGATGGAGGAGGGAGCAAGGCAAGAAACCCGGGTCCTGCTGTGACCAAAAAAACCCACGTGCTGCTTTTGCGGGGCCCTGGAGCGCAACAAGGCTGCCCCCGCTCACAGAGCTTCCAGCTTTCCAGCTCCACTGCAATGTGACTGGAGGTGTACGGGGACCGACCCGAGTGCTGGACGGTGGGCTCCCGCTGCAGTCCAGGCTAAGGGAGGGGGATTTGCTTACAGCCGCAGCAGTGCTGGACCTTTGCCGGGGAAAAAGCATCGGAGCCCCTTACCGAGGGTTGATGGACAGGGTGGAGCAGCTCCCTGCCAGCCCCCACCATTGCGCAGCTGGGAGAGGGGGCCTGCTGGCAGCCAAGTCCCATCCCCAGTGGGGCCTGTCCCCTCAGGGCCCCGGCGGCAGCCCCGGCGGGGCGGATCTCCTCAGGGCGGAGAAGGGCCGGCGGGTGCGGCCTGCAGCACCCACCGCGACCGGGCCTGGCCCCACCTCAGCTCACAAGGAAAAAAAAGGGTTTATTAAACACAGCCGCTTGCTCAGCCTCGCCGTGCGGGCCGGCTCTCTGCCGTGCGGGGCGGCCGCTTGCCCTCCCACCCTTCAGCCCCGGGAGCTGCGGCGAGGCGGGGCCCGCCGGAGGACTCCCGCCGCCGAGCATCGAGAGCTGTGGCTAGAGCGGCCCCGCCGGAAGCGGAAGTGAGCGCACTGGCGGGCGCGCGGCGGTTTCCCGGCTGCGCGCAGGGTGGCGGGGACCGCGGGCCTCGGGGCTGCCGGCGCCGCCATGGGGGACGATATGGACGTGATCCCGGAGCGGGAGATGAAGGTGAGGGGAGGGGGAGGAGCAGGCGGACTGTGAGGGGGCAGCCCGCGGCGGTAGGGGGGTTGACAGGCGCTTTGGCTCGGGCCGGGGGCCTTGGCTTGGGCCCGGAGGGGGCCATGAGGGGAACGGGGCTTGGGGAGGGCTTGGCCTGGGCTGTGAGGGGTGATAGAGGTTATGGGAGGAACTTGGCTTGCGCCGTGGGGCTGACAGGGCGGTGGGGGGGTGGTGTGGCTCGGGTCATGGCAGGGGCCTTGTGAGGCATCCTTGCAGGGTTTGTGGAGCACTGGAGGACTTTTCGGCGGAGTCTGGTCCAAGCCTGTGGGGTGGAAGAGGGAGAGGCTGGCATGGCCTGTGATGGAGGAGGGTCTTGGTGACACCTGGGGAGGAGAGGCAGAACATGAGAGTTGGAGGAAGCTTATTTTGGGAGAGAAGTGATGTGTTTCCAAGTCCTCCTGTCAGTGTTCCTTGTGCTGGGAATCTGCTGCTTTTGGGAACAGCACGTGTGGTTGTCTGCTATGGGACAGTGTAAACTGGAGTCTTGCTGTGTGGTGCCAGCCTAGCCCATTGCTGTGTCTCTCGGAGTGTTACTGTGAGGCTGCATAAGCAGGGACATGGGGGGATGGATTCCTGAAGCCCACGTGGATCTTTGTGCCCCTGGTTTCTGCTCAGGCACCTTCAAAAACAAGGGAGTTGGGCTGTTTGTTTTGCAGAAGTTTATGAGTTCCTGCAGCCTCCTCAGGTTGCAGGAATGTACTTACTCAGTGCTTTGGTAATAATGAGGAAATAACACTCAGATGCCTGATTTGAGTTACTGGTGTTCGATCCAGTGCTCTGTTCAACAATTGGCACCTTGGGAAGAGAGACTCGTTCCTAAGGGGGACCTCGGGTTTTGCATGGTAATAGTGCAGCTGCTGTTTCTTAATTCAGTTTGTGTTTTTGGAGTTTTTGTCTTGCTCTGCTTTTCTCTTCCTGCTTTTACAAAAGCACAATGTAAATTATGAAAGAAACAAATGCAAAAAATAAGTCTGATTATACAAAGTAATTACTGGGGGTGGGTGGAAGGAATAACTGTATCTCTTCTGTGCATCATAAATTACAGTAGCAAGCAAAGATGTGTTTAAGCAGATGTGTGCTTTGTAGCTTTGTGGCAACAAGTTTTGTTCAATTGTGTCATATCTCTGCTTTGTTCCCTTCTCTTTCTTTTTTGTTTTGTATCCATTGGCTAGTTTTGGTATGTTTCTGAGAAGGTTAGATGTCCTGGACAGATTCAACTCCTACAGGTTTTATGAACATGGGCACTGAGTGGAAGAGAGATTCAGCCAATGGAAAAAATGTGGTGTGATCTCAGTCTTTCTTAGATGAGACAGAAAATGTGATGGGATGGCCATTGACATCATGGGTGTGGACTCTGCCTTGGCAGGTGTTTTGCAGCTCTCATTAAAAGGCTTTTCAACTTAATGTCTTAGAGCAATTGAAGTAAACTATTCCTCTTTGCCAGCATATGTACAGCTACTTCCCAACTCTTTTACAACAGGATTTTCAGTTCAGAGCACTGAAGAAGGTCCGCATCTTTGATGCTCCGGATGATCTTCCCAAAGAGCGCTCCAGTCTCCTTGCGGTGTCTAACAAATATGGGCTGGTCTTTGCTGGTGGAGGAACCAGCCTGCAGATCTTTCACACTAGAAACCTTCTCATGCAAAACCAGCTGGGAGAAGATCCCAATAAAATTGGTAAGGCACACTTACATCTCGTGGTCTTTGCAGAGACAGCTTTATATGGGTTTTTATGATACGGAGCTCTGGGGTTTTGATACAGTCTTCGTCATGCTCTTTTGTGCATTACCACGTTTTCTTGTGTGAGAAGGCAGAGACAATAGTTGCTGTACCTCTAGCTGAAATGAAGTACAGTTGTTGGGAACATGTCACCAGGATGCTCTGTGCTAGCTCCTGTTCAAGTGTCATTCAGGTTTGGTCACCTGTGTTCAGTGCCAGACAGCGAGGCTGGCTTTTCCTAACTGAGAATGTACCCCTTTCCTTGCAGCCACTGTCTTGGTAGCCAGTCTTTGAGCTGTGAACCTGTGTATGCATCAGAGAGGTGTGTGAGTGAGGGACAGAGTTCTCACACTGAGTTATCCACTCTGACTAAAAGACTGTCCTGCAAGGGAGAAAGCAGTAGCTGTTCCACCACCTAAGTGCAAAATGGGTTTTGTTCTCTTGTCCTTAGTAACTGTACCACCCGAGGTATTCATATGCATACGTAAGTAAAACCAAAAATCTGTCCACTTATTGTTCCTCCAGGTTACTGAGGAAGGAAAGTGGAATTTTCTTTTCTTAGGAATTTGGCAACTCTTGAGACTGTTCACAGAGATGAAGGGGTTTGCTGTCACTCAGTTTTTCTGTGTTAGCTTTGACAGCTGCTGTTAATAGGACTGGTGATTTTTGCATAAACTCGTTCTGATGATGTTGTTTTACAAGAACAGTTCTTGCTATTTAAATTTGTCTCCTTCATTCTGTCTTTCTTTCCTTTTGTGTTTTAAGTGGAGAATGTTCAGAGTACCTTAGTTCCCATGAAGTTTCCTGTGCAGCACCTTGCTCTAAGCTGTGATAATCTCACGCTGTCCGTCTGTATGATGTCCAGTGAGATCGGTTCCTTCATTGGCTTTTTTGATGTCCGCACGTTCTTAAATCAGGTAAAGTATACGCAAAATGGCTTTTAAATTTTTTTTTCAAATTACAGCAGGAGGAGAGGCATATCTCGGGTGGGATTTTGTGTTTCTCTGTGGGAGGTGTCTTGTAAAGGATTTGTTCAGTAAACTCAACATCTGCTTCTTATTTTTATCAGTCAGTAATTTATAGAAAGGTCAAAGACGCTTTGGATTATGACTTTGGGAGAACTTGGTTTTGTGCTCCGCTTTGACTGTCTCATGTATATGTCTTTCCTAAAAGGCAAAACAGCAGAAACGTGCATTTGCTTACCACAAACTAGCCAAGGACTCGGGAAGCGCAGCAATGGTGAATGACCTGAAGTGGAACCCTGCTAGTCCCGCCATGGTGGCCATCTGTCTGTCCGATGGCAGCATCTCTGTCCTGCAGGTCACGGACTCTGTGAAAGTGTATGCCACGCTGCCTTCCTCTGTAGCTGTTACATCTGGTGAGTGGCAGCCTACAATAGCATACAGAATGTCGGACGCTGAAGAACTGAAGCGAATTGAGAGGTGTAAAAAGACAGGCTATTTGTCTGGGGAGAAGGTTTCTTCAAAAAAAATTCTTCACAGAAAGGAAGGATTTAGGCTCCCTAAGACTTGGAAAATGTGTTGCAATGTAACTGCTCTTCCCCAGTTGATTGGAGGGGCTGCATCTTGTGAATTAGAGTCAAATGTGCCCACCTGTGGTTTGTGCTGTCTTGACTCATTTCCAAGGAAGCATGCAAATAAGAGTCATCATCTGTTGGTTTTTGATCTGTGCAGTCTTGCTTTCTCTCTGACTGGATGACTGTTTAATTCATGTTTTTTTGCAGGGGAAAAAAAATGCCGTTTTAATTTATTGGTCCTGCTTTTGTGGGGCCTTGTAACTCTCCAGTTCCTTAGTGCTAATGAAATTCTCTTTTTTGCTTAGTGTGTTGGAGCCCGAAGGGAAAACAGCTGGCTGTAGGGAGGCAAAATGGCACCGTGGTGCAATATCTGCCTGTAAGTATTATGTCTGTTCACTGCTTTGCAGTATGCTTTATTTTCTTTGCATTGCAAGCTACAGAATTTGGTCAGGTGGCACACGGTGTGAGCCATGTGAAGCTGCCCAAGCCCTTCAGTAATATTAAGGTGTCTTAGACCAATGCTGGGTTTAGTTTAAGGTTTGCGTCTGCCACTGAAAAGTCATGATTTCAGAGTGGCACATGATGAGTGTTAAAGAGCGGGTGAGTTGCTCTAAACCAATGCTCTGGGCTTTCTGCAAAACTTGCAGTTGGCTTTGTTTGGTGGCTTTTTCTTTGTATTTAAGAGTAGTTTTATTTGCAGAATCTGCAGGAGAAGAAAGTAATCCCTTGTCCTCCCTTCTATGACTCAGACAATCCTGTTAAAGGTACATCTTTGTATTTCTTTTTAACTTGTTTTCTCTTTTGAAATATTTTTACTCATTCCTCCTTATGTTGTTTTTAGTTATAGCAGCTGTATACTGCATTGGTTATGTAATTACAGTGTGATTTTTAAATATTTGGGGGAAGAAAAAAAAGCTTTATCTCTGGGTTGTGTAAAAAAGTTACCAGTTGGACAGAGTCCTTGTCTATTTCTAGAATCTTTTGAATATGCATTTTAAAAGCTATTTTTCACTTATCAATGTGATAGACAGTACTGTCACAAGTAATCTCCCTTTAGCGTGAAGAATTCTGGATATAAATCCCATTCTCATATTTCGTGTGAGTTTCATCTCATCATTTTGACTCTTCAATAAAATGTCAAAGCAGTAAGTTTAGAAAAGCAGAAACACTTCATTTGGATATGCCAAAACATCATCCATGTTTGAAAACACTGGCGTTGTCTTGCCTGTGATATCATCGAGCAAATCAAATATGTTCGGCTAGTTTGCGTTTGAAATTTCTGGGATCAAATAGTTTTCTCCCCTAATAAGATTGATGTTCTGGAGACAGATCATTGAAATTCTTTATCTTGGTAATTTAGAAGTTAGTGATTCCTTATTTGTTTCTTTGTCATTTGCTTTTGTGTGCTGTGCGCAGTTAAAATCAACATACAAGGAAGGATCGTTCTGAAGTGTTTCTGGCTGAGGTGTTTGTTTCCTTCTCTTTCAGTTTTGGATGTACTGTGGATTGGCACGTATGTCTTCACTATCGTATACGCAGCGGCTGATGGGACACTGGAAACACCTCCAGAAGTGGTCATAGCCATATTGCCTGTAAGTGCCAGCAAGTCACAACAACAGAAATGTTTATTGCTTGTTTTTGACTTGTATATTACAATGGCAAGTTGCTTTTATTATTCACATTGGCATCATGTAGAATTTGAGTTTGGTACTACTGTAAATCATGGGTTTGGGCTTGGGGGGGGATTGAGTGGAGGAAGTAATATCCACTTGAAAACCGATCAGTAACCTGTTCTCTGCCAAGATCAAATTATGACATGAAGACTTTTAGCCTCTGAAGTAAACATTTGGGAAGAAAACCTTACCTGATGCAGAGTCCTGATATTTTTTTTTTTTTTTTGTTTAGGTTAGGGAGATTTTTAGGCCTGAGGATATGCACTTATTTAGTATCAGGGTGTTTATTGCTGGGAGGGGGGGGGGGTGTGTGAGATCTAAAGTCCCTGGAATTCTCACCTCTTTCTTGTCCCTTTATCTTTTGGAGGAGGGGTTTGGTTTGTTTGCTTTGTTCTTTGTTTTTCAAGTGGTCTTATGATGCCTGTTCTCTCTTGAAGTGTGTGGCAATTATTGCTGTACCCCTATGCAGTCATATTTATGGGAGATTACTTGATTTCTGCGTTGGAAGGTAAATTATCCATGTTGGTCTTACAGAAAAAGGAAGAGAAGCGACCAGAGAAGTTTGTGAATTTCATGGAGCCTTGCTATGGGAGTTGCACAGAGAGACAGCATCATTACTTCCTCAACTATGTTGAGGAATGGTGAGTAGCAGGAATCATGGCAGAGTCTTTCCCTTGTTATGCATGTCTGAGTGGTCAAAGCTTCTCAGTGTATTGTGTTCCTCCCTTTTGTAAACTACATAATGCCTGAATACAAGACAAATGAAATTGTATTTTGAAAATGCTTTGTGTAAGTACAGCTAATTTCTCCTGCGTGCTTTGTCTCCATGCCAACATACTCATTTGTCTGGTGAGAATATGTATTATTGTTTAAAATCTGTCATAACAATTTCCCTTGAGATTATAAGTCATTGGTTGGGTAAAGCATGATCTTTTGTCTCGCTTAATTCTGTATCTGTGTGAAGAAGCTGCTCCTAACTTTTTGACTACCTGACTTAGTCCGTCATTATTTATGATGATAGAGTGGCTGTCAAATCATTGGTTGCCAGAGGGTTTCAGCCCCTGGTGACTAGTTTTTAAAGAAAAAAAAAACGGTCTACAGTGATGTAGCAAATCACGTTTCCTTCATCTTGGGAGGAAAAGTCAGTTTCGTATTGTTATAATTGTATTCCTAGTTATGAATTCATATAGGTGATAATGAATTGTGGGGCTGGGGACCTTGCTGTAGATTGTCATGTTGGTTTTAACCTATTTGTGTCCATGCTTACAGGGATCTAGTTCTGGCAGCTTCAGCAGCTTCCACAGAAGTCAGCATTCTTGCCAGGCAAGGGGATCAGGTAATATTCTTGTTCCTGTTGCATTTGTGCATATGTACCTCCTCTTTCTTGAAAACCTAAGCAAGTATAACCTATGTAAGACCTGGAATACAATGAGATGGTATAATTTTAAAAAACACCCCAAAACAACAACAAAAACCCCTGTTCTTTTTACATCTGAGTTGTACAGAATCTTAAGATAAACATAATTCTTAGATGAACAAGAGATCTGAGTGACACAAAAGAGAAGGGATAAACAGAAACACAGTATGTTGTGAACCAAGTACCAGAAGTCTGTTTTTCATGATTCACTTGGCAGCCTCAAAATTTGGCCAAGCTCACTATGATAAAGTGATTCGTGTGAGGTCATCAGTTGAAGTTAAACGTTAAAACTGTCTGGCCTTAACTCTGACGTGCAGTGGTGTCTGAGAAGTTACACAAATCTGTGAAGGGCCCTGATACTTCTGGCATTTGTTAGTCTGACCAATTTAAGTAGATGCTCTCTAGCTTTTTTGTAGTCTTTCAACTGTAGTAGGCTGGAGTTCTGCAGAAGACTGATCACAGGAAAGCAGTAGTCAAAATAATGATCTTACTTTTTCAGAACTGGGAATCATGGGTTTTGGAGGACTCCAGCAGAGCAGAACTTCCTGTGACAGATAAGAGCGATGACACTCTGCCTGTTGGCGTTGCTGTAGACTACACCAGTAACATGCCTATCCCGATCAGTAAGTCTTGTCAGTCTTTCTTGTGGAATAGTCCAGTAATAGCGATATATGAGATATTTTTGAGGGGCAGCCTGGTTCTCAGGGTTCTAGGAGATCATTCTGAAAGGGAGGCCAGCACAGAGAATACATCCTGCCTTTTTGTACCACGCCCACAGCGCATGTGGGCTTACTTCTGTGTAAGGATTCAAATGGCAAAGTGGTAAATACAGTTCTTCCTCAAAGCTTTCAGCAGCCTGGGATACTACGCTAACAGACATGGCAAACAAAGCACCTGAGTTATGTCTGTGTTTCACAGAGCTGGGATAATTGTGAATTTAAAGGAGTCGTATTCTAACACTGGGGATTTCAGGCTGCTGGGGAGGTTTTCTTTATTCTTGTAGCTTATGTCGTTTTGCAGAACTGTTTTGTAATGAAGTACATTTGCACTGATCTAAAGGAAAAGTGGGTTAGTTTCAAAGCCAGAAAAAATAAAGGTCATTGAGGTGAATCTGTGGGTTTTAATTCCGCATTAAAGCGCAGGGCCTGTACTGACTGAACCCTGCTGTGCTCTACATCTAGCCAGTCACATTACTGCTGTATCTTCTGTGCTGCCTGAAGGCTCTTCAAAGCACCTTGTCGGAGGCTGAAACTGGAGACACATCTGAGCTGTTGTGTTGTACCTTAGTGAATTCTGAAAACTCTCCCTTGAAACCTAGAGACAGATTGAAATAGAGATGCCTTCAGGCAGAGTGGAAGGTGCTGCAGTCAAGAGTTCCTGAAGAGCACAGGAGGGTGCCGATTAACTGAGAACTTTACCTGAATGAAAACCTACAGTAGGGAATTGAGGTCAAACTTTGTACTTGAATGCAAAATTGAATTTGAAGCATGTTCTCTGTTAATCTACACAGTTATTGGATTAAGGAATCTGTCAGCACAGCTTTTTTTTAAGCCCAGGTCGTACTGCCTTAGTTTTTAGAAAGGTTTTTGGAGAAGCGTTTTGCTAACACATTCTCTGTGTTCTCACAGAGTGCAATCAGCTCGGTTTTGGCTGCACATTAATTGGCTTTGCAGTTCACAGCAAGTTTGGATTGCAAAGAAACCTCATTTGTCCTGGAGCTTGTTCCCATGTGGAATTAAGCACAGTTAAACCGATACAGAAAAATTTTTAGAAATACAGGGCGTAGTTTGGGGCCTTTAATTGTGCTGAGAATATTTGAATTGAAGCGGACTCTAGGCTGAAAGCTGCAGCTGTGCAAAACGCAAGTATCTTATATCGGAGGTTCAGATCATCAGGATGTTTGTTTGATGTTGGCTTTCTTTAAAGTTAAAAAGCTTCCTATCTAGCAATTCTCGTTTGTACTTTATGTATATGAATGTTAATGATGGACCCAATGGAATGTGGGGATTGCCAAAAGGCATAGAGGGTTGAAGGAAGGAGCAGAGTATAGGTGGAAAAAAGGACTACTTCAAAATATGAAAAAGCTTGGCACAGGAATTCATGGTTGAAAGTTGGGCTTTGTCATTCAGGAGATGACATTTGATTGTCAAAATAACCCTTCATCTATGAATTTCTGAAACATGAAGTCAGGCATAGGAAGGAATAAAGAAGGAAAAAAAGAGAACTGGGCATTCACAGAGAAGCAAAGGAGTAAAGATGCAAGTGAAAGCAAGAAGGGAGAAACGTAAGAAATCATGTTCTAAGCAAGTCACATGAAGGTGCCAATGCCAGTAGGAACAGAACAGGAAGCTTTGGCTGCAGGACTTACATGTGTGGTCTCTGGCAGGTGATGAGAAGACCCTTGCTCCAGCTCCAGTTCTGATCCTGCTCTCTACGGATGGTGTGCTCTGCCCATTTTACATGATCAATCAAAACCCGGGGGTCAGATCGCTTATTGTGACCCCAGAGCCGTTGCAGTTAGTAGGGGAGAGGGTTCCAAAATCAGCAGGTAAGTGCTCCAGTGGGTTAGGGAGACATTTGCATTTATGGATCTTTGTCATCTTCGTCTGTAAGTTTGGTATTCACACATGTATGTGGTCACATAAAATAATTTTTTTCTTTATAATGATAGTGGGGAGCAGTTCTTGAGTGTTTTGTGCTCCCAGGACTGTCCTCTGTCTTTTGTGCAGCAGTGTGAAATTGTCTAGTCCCGTTCATTATACGGGATCTCAAGCACTTTGTGAACTGTGCACTTAGACTCTGCTGTGCAGTTGACCTTTGGGGAACAGGGCCAAAGAAATTCTAGGAGGCCTTTGCCCAGCTTTAGGGTGTCTGACTAGAACTGCAGCAGTGACTGCAGGCTCTGCTTGGGGACAAGGATCAAGCACTGCGCAGACCCAGAGCACGGTCTGCATGCTGCAGAGATGTGATGGTTTTCCTCCATATATTTTGCCACGGGAGGCCATTATATGAACTAAGGTGTTTGGCTGCAGTAAAAGCTTATTTAAACAATAGCTTTCTGCAGCACTCTGAAAATTGCGTTAGTGGGTGAAGAGTAGCAGTTTTATCAGTTATATATATGTTGCCATATGCCTTGTGAAGTAGGCAGTTTCCTACACTGGGGTAGGCAGGTAAGCTGATTGTTTTGCTTGTCTGCATGCATGCAGTAATAATTGCAAACCCACCGTTTTCTTCCCTAAGCCCAAATTTGCTTCTCCTTCCCCAAACAGAGTGTTTTGGTTTGGCAGCCTGCCTCTCTGCAGCACTGGCTGACTTGTGTGCTGACAGCCTGCTTTATTTGAGATGGCAGGAACCTCATCAAAATCAATGGAGAAAGGTGAAGCCTTTTCACAAGAAATTCCAGACAACGTTAATCTAGACAGACTGTAGTATTGATCGTGGCTTGGACTTTGTGCACTTTCTATATCACTTACTGGGTTTGGGGACTGGAAGCCCGGCTCTGTCATCTCTCTTCCTCACTGTACTGTCTGTCCAGTGGGCGAGAGAGCGTTGAACTGTCCCCGTCAAATAGCGTTTGGCCTTGCAATACCTTCTGCCATTAGTCAATACAGCCAAATGAGTCTCTTCCTTCCCCATTTGTCTTTCTGCAGGAAGTACTGCCACAACTCCAACCACTCCTCCAACTTCTGTAAAGCCTGACGCTGTACCAGGTGTTGCTCCTACTGCACCTGCCTCAAGTCAGCCTCCTGCAGCGGGTGGAGCGGCTGCTTTTTCCTTTATACCTTCAACTGTGAAGATGCCTGGCGCTACGGGCAGCGATCCGCCGCCTTACCCCTTTGCCACTGATGCCTCCAGACAAGCCCTGGCTCCCGGTCTGACTGGAGCAGCAACGTTCTCTTTCTCCTCTGCTTCTCCTAAGGCATCTGTGACTCCTGCTCCTTCTGTAGGCACCACTACAGCCACTGCCACCTCCTTTTCGTTTGGATCCATGAACTTTAAACCCGCTGCAGACAGCTCGCCTGGGCCACCACTCTCCACCACACCTGTTGCACAGAAGTCATCTTTTGCACCTTCAGCTTCTTCAGTCAAAGTGAACCTCAGTGAGAAGTAAATAGATACAGTAGTTAATGCAGTGGCTGGATACTTGTTAAATTGCTCCAGGCATGAACAATGTGAGGTAGTTCTGAAGAAGGTTTCTGGCTTTTTGCCCTGACAGCTGTTCCCCATGCTCCCAAGAAAGCACTGAGAAAGCCTCTCGTTATCCAAGACATAGCCATCTTGGCTGTGAAAACCCTCAGTGCTTCCCATGCTAGGGATTATGTTCGTGGGCAAAATATTAATTGAGGGACGATGCCAAAAATTAGACTGATAATTTGCCAGAGACCTAGTGTTTTCATGTCTTTGCTTCATAGGCATCAAACGGTAATTCTGTGCCTTGGTTTGATGCAAATCATGGTTAAAGACTCTTGGGGAACACTGGTGTTTGAAATTCTTTATGTCTGGGACTGGTTTAGTGTGGTGGTGGTAGCACAAGTTTCTTTGACTGTTTGAAGGTTCCTTACCCCCAACCTAAAGAGTAACTCGCGGAGCTGAGAGGAAGCTGTATCCATAGCTGATGGATTTCTTTTCCACTCCTGTGTTCAGTGGAGAAGGTGCCAGACCTTTTGGTTTTGTTCTTAAATGGATGCTTGGTCACTGAACACAGGATCTGAAATCTTCCAAGCTTGTTGATGCCAACTGAAAGAAAACTAATATTGATTAGAAATGATCCAAAATGGATTTGAGTGATGAACGTTCTCAGATTTCATATACCCACTCTTCCCTCCAACTCCTGAGACTTGCTCTTTTTTAGAAAGAATGGTTTAAAACACAGAGCTATGTTAATTGGAGCTGCTTGCTATGGAGAGCAATTTTCATGTAAATGCTTCATAAGAAATTTCTGATGGTTCAAATGATTATTTTTTTAATTAGAAAAATCTTTACTACACCAAGGTCTGATGGTAGCTCTTATGGCTTTTTAAATTTTATATTTTGTGTATAAAGCAAATGATACGCTTGTGAATTGGCTGAATATTTAAATTGGCTGCCTTGAGGAGCTGAGTTTGCAGATGAATGGAAATTCATATTTTCTTGCAGAATTTCTGTTTGAGCCTCGCTGCAAGGATGATATTGAAGGGCAGCTCAGATTTGCTGTAGTTGATGCTTTGGTGGAAAATGATGAGGTGCATTTTGAAGCAGAGTAGTACTTTTTGCTGGCATTTGGCTTTTGCTCACTGTGTGGGTCTCTAGTAGCAGTCTTTGTGGTTCCACATATTCAGAAATGATCCTGAATGGCTCCTTCCCACTATCTCCAGAAGCTACACTTGTATCTGGAGCTTCAGTTGTTGCTGATCCCGGAGGGTGCTAATTAATTAGAACTTAGTCCTTCATTTTGAATGGAGGGAAACAGCCAGGACCAGTTCAGAGCTGAAAGATGTTCTGCTTTCTGTTGCAGGTTCACTGCTGTAGACACCTCTTCTCCCACTAGCAGCAGTGGTCAATGCACTTCCACAATGTTTTCATTCTCAACCACTTCAAAAACTGCTTCTGGAGCGTCCACGCCCCTCACAGCCTCTCCTACCGCACCACTGAAGGCTTCAACCCCTGTGCCTGCCACAGGTAGGAGTCTGATGCATAGTGTAGGGAATAATGCGTTATAAACAATGTTGTAAAAGTTTTAGGACATAGTGAGCTTCGTTTGGCTTCTTTCTTTCTTGTTTTTCCTGCTGCTTTTATTGGTGTACAGGACGTCCTGTTTTGCACACCACAACAATGTGATGGACTTAGTACTGAAACTGAGAAGTTTTTCCATTTGTGCCCTTTGTTCCCCAGAGAGCCATATGTGAAATGAATGTATTCAGCCTCTTACAGTCATCCAGAAGTTCTGGCATTTTCAGTGCTCTGTAATACATCTCTGATTATGAATGTTCCTGGGCAGTCACACAAACCAGTGCCTTATCTTGCATCTGGAGTGACTAGAGTTCAAAATGGTCACAAATGAGCTTATATTAGATAGCACTCATTTGTTAGTAGAATAATACTCCATCTCTCAAATGATCGTGTGACTGGGGGTCTTGAGGTCCTTCAGGAGTAGTACAGCCAGATATCGGAGAGTGACAGTTACCATTAGCAGAGAAGTTGGATGGGAGTAAAACAGCACCTGAGGAAGGAGTGTTCTTGCGCTGCGGCCCATACCACTATTGCTTTTGGATTTGACAGTGGTGATTATGGTTGTGTCTGATCGCAACCTGTTTTCTCAAGCTTTGTATAAGTTCATAAATTGCTGTTCCTCTTTTTAAATTCCAGTGGCACGTCCTGCTCAAAATATGCCTTCAGCTTCTTTACTACAGAAGACAGCCAAAATCACCCCGTCTGCAGCAAAGCCAAGCTCTAGTCAGGTAATGGGAACTTGAGTGGATTCTTTAGAAGGTGAATGTTTTATATGGCCCATGAATTGCTTAGAATTTATTGGACTGAATGACTGTTCTTAGGTCAAGAATTAGCTAGCTTTTGACATTAAAATAGTAGCAAATCTGTGGGATTAAAACTGTGTTCTATGCATGGCTTTAGAGAGCTGTGTTTTGATGTATGTTGTCATAATCAGAGCTGTAGAAACTAATTCTTCCTGTTGTTATGGAAATGAGGTTTCACAGCTTTCCTAGCTAATAAGCAGCCAAGAGATGCCTTGACCGTGTATTAAGAGAGACATCAAGTTTGTTGGATATTAAAATCAAAGCAGTAATACAGAGCAGCACACAAAGATTTCCTTTGCTTTCATAAAGCTTTAGCCACATATCTCCAGGTAGTCCTCAGTCCTACTTCAAACATGCACATACCAGTCTTAGTTTACTGTGGAACTGGTATTTATGCTTATGACAATTGTCTCCTTGGTGACTGGTGTCTGAATGGAGTTTCTAACAGCAGGCCTTTTTTGATATTCTAAGCTCCCTGTTGCTAAGGAATATCCCTAATAGCGTTTTTGGTTTTGGTTTGGGTTTTTTTCAGGGCAAATCGGCACTCCCCAGCACAGCTTTAGAGAAACAGGCCCACCAGTGGAAGGATTCAGACCCTGTCATAGCAGGAATCAGAGAGGAGGTGAGATTTTCAAGCAGTTTTCTTCATTTTAGAAGCTGTAAGACCACTGTATAGGTCCACAGGCACTAATTTTCAGTTCACCTATGTTCTGATGGTGTCTGTCGGCAGTCTAGGAATCAGAATGTAAATTTTTCCCAAGATAATCAGCCTGGTTTGTAATTGCTGTTTGTGTGTCCTGTTCAGTCATCTTTAATTTTAGTCACTGTGCTGGAAAAATTGAGTATTCTTTCCTGTTAATGTTCAAGAAGAATTTCCTCCTTTGGCTGCAAAGTGACAGGTGTTTATGGTGTAGTAGAAACATTATCCAAGAGCTGCGACATTTGTTCCAGACCCTGCTATGTTTCAGTGGCTGCACTTTCTGCTGCTTCCCTTTGTAGATTGCACATTTTCAAAAGGAGATGGAGGAACTGAAGGCCCGGACTTCTAAAGCCTGTTTCCAAGTTGGTACTCCAGAGGAAATGAAGATGTTGCGAACTGAGTCAGATGATCTTCACACCTTCCTCTTGGAAATTAAAGAGACAACAGAGGTGAGCAGAGTATCTTCAAACTGTTTAGCTCCTCAGCAATGACTGTTTCTCACCTGATGTTCCTGCTTAACCTACTAAAGCTGAGCTGATGTAGATGGAACATCTGACTATGCTGCTTTAATGTGAGGGTGACGTTTGCATTTGTGCTTTCAGGCAGACACTTGCAGAAGCCCCTGAGCTAGAGATGGCAATGAAAAAATGTTACTTTGAACCTTGTCCCATCTGTTCTATTTCTATTTGCAGTCACTTCACGGAGATATTAGTATTCTGAAGACAACCTTGCTGGAGGGATTTGCAGGGGTAGAAGAGGCTAGAGAACAAAATGAACGGAATCATAGCTTGGGGTATTTACACTTGCTCTATAAGAAACCTTTGGATCCCAAGAGTGAAGCACAGCTGCAGGTATGAAACATGTCAGCCAACTTATAATCGGGAGTTTTAAATAAAAGAAAACTGAGACTTTGCGTGTGCAACTGCCCAGCAGTTTTGTTCTGCCCTAGGTGTTTGCTGTTTCAACATATTCTAGTAAAAATGTGATGAGCTTTGTTTTCCATGAGTTTGCAAGACATGCTGAAAATCCTCTCCTAAAGCTCCTCTGTGTTCTTGCAATTTGCAGTGCTGGTTCAAAACTCCTGCTGAAGGGAAGTAGTTCACCTGAGATCCAAGTCTATTCTAAGCTTAGAATGTGACTCTTGACATCCTGTTCCTTCTCAGCCCGTGGTGTTTGCTCAGGGATTTCAGTTGAAAGAAATTTTTTTTTTCCAACACTGTAGAAGAGTTCTTGGAATTATTTTTATCTTCAGCAAGTGCCTTATGGAACAGTTTGATGATTTATTATGACTTAGAGAATTGTGTGGTTAATTTCATGGATGGTGGAGCGTAAAGCTAAATGATATTCTAAAAGCTGGGGCACAAAGGAAAATAACCAGCAGTACATAAAGAGGCTTTCAAAGACATGAAAGAAGCTAGGGGTGAAGCACTCTTTTTTTTTTTTTTTTTTTTTTTTGTTTTTTTGTTTTTGTTACAGCTCTGGTGATGAGAGGGCTATTAACCCTAAGCAAAATAGAGTCAACGTGCCCTACAAATGATAATTGGTCTTTTATACGCTTGTAAGTTCCCCTCAAGAAGTTTGACTAGCAGGCTGAAGACATAATTGAATGCCGTATTTGTTACAGTAGGTATCGAGCATACACACAGACAGTTACTAGAAATCAGCTGACATGAAGTAATTTCTTTTAGGTCTGATCTCTAATCTTCACCTGGATTCTGTAGATTGATTCACAGTCTTAATCGTATGCCTGCTTTCATGTCCAGTATGTCTCTGTGACATTTCAGGCTTGAAATGCTTGTTTCGCTGGTCTAGAGAGAGGATCATGAGGAAAGAATAACAGAGTCAGAGAGAAGTGGAAGCGGATTGGAATGTAAGGAGAGAGCTTTCAGGTCAACTTTCTGAAAGTTTACGAGGAAGACAGCTCTAGTCTGACTCTTAAATTTTGTTCAGTCTACCTCATCCCCATTCTCCTGGGTGAGAAAAGCTCACTTAGTCAACTTCGTGTATTAGTTTTCAATGAAGTTTTAACGATCTTGAGGCTTTTCTGATGTCCAGCCATATTGATTTGCTGTCCAGAGAGTTGCTGCTATATAATGCTAATAGTTGCTGAAGAGAGGAAACCTGTGCTTGTAATGTGTAAAGCTGAGCCCACAGTAGGACTGGATTTGGTGTCAGGTTGGGTATGTCACATTAGAATTTCATGCTGTGTCTTGAAAACAGTTGTAGTGGAATTTTTCCCAAGCTGTGTTACTTGGCTGCTTCATCATTGTATTTCAGTGAGCGTTCTGCTGAGATGAGCTGAAACCAACTGCAGTTTCCATTTCCATTTTATGAGTTCAAGACATGTTCATGCCATGACAGGCTGGAGGGGTGACAACTATGAGACTGAACGCTGGTTTTGTTTAGGGAGCAGGGCTTGTAGCCAGAGGTCTCTGGCTTAGTTGTGCCAGTTGTGCAACTCTGTGGTCGTGGATAACTCACTTTACTCTCTCTGTGCCTCCTTTTTTTTTTTTTTTTTTCCTACCTATAAAAATCAAGTTAATTCCTTGCCTTGATGTGGGAGTTGTGAGCATTTGTGAATGCTTTCATGAATCATAGTCTGTGAACGCTGGTATCCTAGAGCCATGTGAATAGCCTGCAAAGCTTTGATCACCTATAATTGTTAGAAGTTTCAACACTGTAAAATGGGAGCAAATGACTCATGTTCTGGAAATGAGACTTGAAATAAGGTTTGTTTTGTATAATGCCTGATGTTTGTAAAACCCTTTCTGTAAAGACCTGGCAATGTTTTGCAAACATTATGGGAAGTAGTATTTCTGGTTGAGAGCTGGGATAAAATGCCCAAGCCAAGCCCTGTGCGTACCCCATTGATGGATAAGTAGGATAAATAGAATTTCACTGTGTTGGGTTCTGTTGTGCTGATAAAACTTTCCAAGCAGAAATATGGGAAAGTGCTGCATGGCTTGGACTGAATGAGCCCAAAGGGTCTTCAGCTTCAACTGAAACTGAGATTTCTGAGGTGAATTAAAAGCTGACTTTATTTTCCATGGTAGGAAATTCGACGCTTGCACCAGTACGTGAAGTTTGCTGTTCAGGATGTGAACGACGTTTTGGATCTGGAGTGGGATCGGCACCTGGAACAGAAGAGAAAACAGAAGTAAGTAACTGAAATTGGAATACAGAACAACTGTAAGGAACATGTCAGTGAATTGGGCATTAGTCTCTAATCAACAGACAAAAGCCTCTTTCCATTTAACAGTATGATCTTTTTCAAGGGGGTCTAGGAATAGAGCTTGACTAAGACATCTAATGGGAGCTATAGGTTTCATACGTGTTACAAGCTTGCTGCATCTTTGTGTACAGTGTGAATAGTGCTTATAGAAAAAAACTATAAAATAAGCTTTGTAGAAACCAAACGCATCCATTGGTGGTAGCTAATAAAACCTTTCTAATAAATAAAACATCTTGAAGTAAATGAGCTAAATGAATAAACTTGCAGCATATCCAAAGGAGAAATATGCATTTGAGATGAACTAACTGATTTCAGTTCAATTTCAAAAATTGCTTCACTGAAAGGATGGTCAGGCACTGGCACAGGCTGCCCAGGGAAGTGGTTGAGTCCCCATCCCTGGACGTATTTAAAAGACACGTAGATGTGGTGCTTAGGGACATGGTTTAGTGGTGGGCTTGGCAGTGCTGGGTTAACGGTTGGACTTGATGATCTTAAAGGTCTTTTCCTACCTAAACGAGTCTATGATTCTGTGTTTGACCTCATGGAGTTGAAGTAGCTAGAACCACTGAACTACTTTGTGTATGCATGCCTGCTTGTGGCCAGATATATAGAATGGTCCTTATCCCTGTCTCTTGATCTTATGTCTGAAGGCGTCTGATAGTTCCTGAGCGAGAGACTTTGTTTAACACCCTGGCTAATAACCGGGAAATAATCAATCAGCAGAGGAAGAGACTAAATCAGCTCGTGAACAGCCTGCAGCAGCTCCGACTGTATAATCGGACATCTCAGTGGAGTGTTCCCAGTGATACATCTTCTCTTAGCAGTGCTCAAAGGTATGTGAAACATGAGTTCCTGAGAGGTGTTGACACTCCTTCTCTCTTGCCCCCAGCAATGTGCAAGGGTGCATCCTCCAAAGAATGATGGTTTGTGGATGTGGTAGGGGAGGACAGGTTGTCCTAAAAATGATACTAAACTATACCCAGGTAATACAGAAGCTCATTGGTTATATTCTGTGACACACTATTCGATGCTTATCAGAAATTTCCCCTAAAAGTTATGGTTTTTATAGTGCACAGGATAATAGAGCCTCCAGGCTGAGGTACTGCTAGTTGTCTGTCTGAATTCAGGGGAAGTAGTGAATGGCTCTTAGAGTTTCCAAAATAAAGATGCATGTGTTTAAGTAGCATAGTATCTAGAGGAGCCAATTTTTGTTCCAGATAAGTCAATGGTTCTCATAGCTCCTTTAGCCCTCTTTTGTTCCTGATTTGGTTGGTTTCTTTCTGCTGGTCATGGTTTTTCACTACTCTGCCTTGTCCCAGTTTTGACAGTGAACTTGAAAGCCTGCGCAATGCCTTGATGAAAACTACCTTGGAATCGCATGCCAAACCTCTGCCTAAAGTACCTGGTAATTTATTCTTCCTTCCTGGCATTCACACCATAAATGTGAATTACTTTTTTTGATTATAGTCTAATAACTGTCTTTGGTTTTCCAGCTAAATTGTCCCCTGTGAAACAGGCACAGTTGAGGAATTTCCTAGCCAAGAGGAAAACTCCACCAATTAGGTCTACAGCTCCAGGTAAAGCTTTAGTTACTGTAGAAGTCTGAAATGCTTTCCAGGAGGGTGACTTACCTGCTGTGGGAATCAGTCCTGAAGTTAGCTTTTGGCTTTTCACTCCTCAACCCATACTTCTCATTTCCTGTTCCCTCATCTGCTCTGAGTAAGAATTTCCTTTGGTTACCATCTTGTTGAAGGTTGCCTTTCCTGGCAGCTAAGAAGTCAAATCCCATCAATGCAGGATTAAAACAAGCCAGTAGAAGAGCATCCTAAAATAAGGTGTCTCTGTCTTGGCTGTTAGGCTGGATGGTTCCCTCAACTCAATACACAAATGTGATTTTGTTTCTGATATTGCAGCAACTTTGTCCCGATCTGCCTTCTTGTCCACAAGATATTATGAAGATTTGGATGAAGTCAGTTCAACATCCTCGGTTTCCCAGTCGCTGGAGAATGATGATTCACAGGCAGTGGACCAGGAAGAAGAGGCTGCTCCAGTCCAAGTCCCTCGTCATGCTCCTGTGGTCCGTACTCCCTCTATCCAGCCTGGTTTGATGGTTCAGTCTCCGTCCTTTGGGAAACAGCACCTCTCCCTGGGTACTTTACGTGAGTTGTTTTTGCAGTGTCTCTCCTCTTCTGCTTGTGTTCTTGTCGGTGTCTTTAAACCACTGTATCCGTTGCCAGTGCTTCAGGTCCTGGAGAAATGAGATTGCAGCATACAGATTTACATTGCCAGGTTTCCAGAAGCAGTTAGCAGAGTGGCATTGTAACCTCATGAGCTTGAGCTAAAAGCGCTAAAATATCTTGACTCATTGACTATGTTTTTCTGATAGCCTGTCTCTTTCAGATAATACTGGCCATAGGCTGCACTGTCTTCCTTTAGAAATTTGCCTTAAGCGTATGCCATTATTTCTTAAAATAGTGCCTGAAGACCAGGAAACTGAAGTACTAGTGCATTTGGTTGGTGTGGCCAAGGTTAGGAGTTCTGAGCCCAGTGAGTCACAGTAAGAACTATATTTGCATACACTCAGTTTTCCTTGTGCAAGAGAGGTGTGTTTTTTTTAATCTCTGTAGCCAGAGAGAAAAATAAGGTGTCAGCAGAAGTGTCTGTAACAGCAAACTGAAAGTCATCTAATGCATTGAAATGACAGCGATTGAGACTTACTGAATTCATTGGGATGTACAGAAACTGCCAGGGACAGATTGTGTTGATTGCTTAAAAGGCCTGCGTGTCAGTCTTGTCAGAAGGAAGCTGTGTGCTTTGAGGAACTGTAGTTCAGCAAAGCCTTTCAAGTCTCCCTGATTTGTAGAGATACAGTGAACTCTAATATTTTTGTTTGTTTGTTTTTTAGTGCCTACGACTTCAAACAGAATCATACCACAAGGGGCAGACAGTACAATGCTTGCAACAAAGACTGTGAAACATGGGGCCCCTGCTCCCACTGTCACTGTTCCAGCACCACAAGCAGCTGCTGCTGCAGCTCTGCGGAGGCAGATGGCTAACCAGTCCCCAGGTAAAAGGATGGCTAATTGCCCAAGTGACCTCTGAGCAGTTGAATGTGGCTTTCACAGGAATTTAGTGCTCTCAAAGAAGATCATCAAAGAAAATGTGACGCAGATCTGTATTTGTTGCACCTCTGAGCTATCCAGTGTTTCTTTGTCTTCCTTCTTCCTGTAAGCTACTAGCACAAAATGCCCGAGAAACTCCCACCTCAGGTTTCTTTGTGCCCCTTCTCATCTGTGCAGTGGCAGAAATGTCAATGACCCTTAGGAGATCCTGGCGTGGCAGTTGGTCTGTGTGCAAGAAACTGCTGGAGAGCAGAGAAAGGATGTCACAGGCCTATATTAATAACTCTTCATTATTAGCTGTGCAATTAAAGATTTGAATTGTAAAACAATTTTAATATTGAAAAGTTAAAGGTGAACTGTTCAGTTAAGCCTTGGATCTGCTTGTAAGGTTTTGAGTTGACAGGAGAAAGGTTCCCCAATTTTAGCTTTTCTTGTTTGGTTTTAGACATTTCTCGGTGCTTCTCCAGTATTGCAGAGTCAATGCAGAAAAGAAACAAAATTCACTCACTGGTGGAGGAATTGGAATAGTTTATTTTCCTTGCCCAAGGGAGAGCGTAAGTGCAGAAAGTGGACTACTGACATGAATTCTGGCAGAGGCTGGGGTGTAACTAGGCAGGTCCTTGCTGTTAACCTAAGATGTTACAATGTAAGGAAGGGAAAGTTTGGAAGAGTAATTGGACTTGGTCAGCTAACAAGGAAAAGTGTACCAACTCTCTATTAGAGAAAGCTGCCCACTTCTTTGGTGTCCTTATTGAAGGCTGAGGTATCAAACATTTTGGGTCAGATAGACCACATACCTTCTAGAAACTTGCATGGATTTCTTCTGGAGTTACTCATAGGCACCATATTGAATGAAATGCTTAATATGAAGATCATCTTTACCTCTCTTTTTTTTTTCTTTTTTTCTTTTTGATTTTTTTCTTTTCCTTAAAGCTGTAAGCACCTCCTTGACTGAATCAACTCTGAAGAACGTTCCTCAGGTGGTGAATGTGCGAGAACTCAAGACTGGTGCATTGACTCCAGCTGTCTCCGCGGTAATAGGGTGAGTGAGCGCTCCTTTCTGGTAACCTTAGGTAGCACTTGCAATAGAGCACATCTACCGGTGGGGAGCAGTAGTAGTATTTTACATAGTCTGACTATGTAAGGCCTAAGGTGGATGCATTTATTTAGAGAAGAGTCCTGGGTTTGTGGAATGAAAGGAAGAAATACTTTCTTTCCAGGTCATTCAGGGATTTGCTAATGGCTTGTCCTGAACAAACGACGAGACCAGTATTAACCTCCTTCTCCATTGGTCTGTGAAATGCATTTTAGTGCACCCCTTCCTTCTGGGATCCAGTGGTTTCACTGCTAATATGTACTTTGAATCTGGTATTTCTCCAGTCACTACCTCTGTTCTGCCTCTTTTTGTGAGAGAAGTGCAACCCTCTGTTGCTGAGTGTGATCTGTGGCCTTCAGCTGTCCAGATGTTGTTCCTTGTACTTCATCATCCACTACAGAGAAGACCTTCTCTGGAGTTATGCCTCTTCTATCTGTTCCTAGATTCACGCCCTGAGGGAGGGAGAGCTGTGCTCTGGCTTTTCTGGAAACTTGTCTCAAATCTTTTGACATCAGAATTTTGACTGAACGGTTGGGTGTCAGTAGGGACCAATCACTTTGGAAAAATACAGAGCTGCAAGGCTGTCTTCCTCATGAGTAAATTATGAATGTTGTCTTCTGATATTTAACCTTGAATTTGTTAAGATTTCTTGTGAGTTAGCTGTAACGCTTGGCTTTCCTACTTCTCTGCCTCCTCCAGACAACAGCCAGCTCGGCTCATTCCAGAGATTTCTGTCTTATCACCAGGCTCTGTCACCAGCCACAGAACTAGTCCTTTTCCCTGTCGTTGTAAAGACCTTGAAACTGTCTTTGCTTGAAGTTCCTACTATTGCTTAAGACCAAGATAATGCATGGCCATTTCTGGGCTGGGGAGGCAAGGGCACTACTGAAAAGACTGAGCAAAGTTGGGCTTACTGCATAAAGCAGGATATAATCAGATGTATGTGATGAGTTTAAGTCCACATGGAGTTGCAAATGCTTTATCTATATGATTGCGGGCTATGCGTGCAGCTCTTGGAACAATTTCTGTTATTGCATCACTTCTGGTTTTCATACATGTGTGTATGCTCTTCACTGTCAAAGAAAAAAGGTGAAATTCCTTTGATGCAGCTTTTCAGAAAGGGAACAGAGTCTTACAGTGGTGGTACGCAGCTGCTGACCTTGAAATTTACTTCATGGTTTCTTCTGCATTTTAATTGGGAAGTTTTTACTCTTTTATTTTCTCCTAAAAGTGATAAATTGAGAGGGGGAAGGGCAATGCTACATCTCCTGAAAGTAAAATTTGCAAACAGCTCTGCTTGGGAAATTTTGCTAATAGCAGTGTTATGACCAGGAAGAGTTCTCCACCCTTTGTTTCATCAAAACTGTGGTGAAAAAAAGACTACTGGCTGTACATAGACAAGGACATGAGTGAGCGATACATATCTGAGATTGGTTTTCACTTGAACTGTAGTTAAAGACCTGTCTTACTTTCAAGTAGTTTTAGACTGGCAGTATTGATTGATCTCTCTAATTTATAGAGCACCAACTAGCTTGATATCTTGAAGGCTTTTTACAGTCTTATTTTATAGCTGACCTCATAAAAATGTACTCTCTAAAAATTCTACCCAAATGAACCATGCTTGCCAGTCAGATTCAGCACTAAAATAAAGCGCATTCACCCAGCAAAGTTAATTCATCAGTTTTTGCTACTTCAGACATCCTGGCTCTCTTTTGCAGCCACAGCACACTCTTCGGGTTGTTAAGCAGTAATGGTTTTTCAGTTGTTATCAGTTGTTCAATGGCCTGTGGCTAGGTGTGTTGGTGTTCAGTTATTATATATAATTTTTAGCGCAAAAAAACCCTCTTTCCACAACTGAAGTCAAACCCAGCATTTTCACAGCCTTGTCAGAGAACCTGTGGGTCAAGTGATCTTGAGACTTTTCTGAGGAAAAAGTCCCACCGTATCATGAATTTCACAGACCTTCTGTTGTTTTCTTCTTTGTTCATGCTTCATATGAACTTGAAATTTACAGCTGCACCTTCCCAACATGGACTCTTCCTAGTGCTAATCTGAAGTTTTCCTTGTTTGCTTTACTTTTGGTCTGGGCAGAGGGCAAATCCAGGCCATGCGACGTAGAGGGGGAGCACTCATTGCTGGAAGGAAGGACTTACTAGTAATGCAAAGCTGTTTAAGGCACAAAACCCTATCCAAGACTAAATGTTTCATGAGTGTGTCCCCTTCCTTTGGAATACAGTAGGAAATTTCTGTGAGTTGGCCTGTAGCTGACCAAATAGTAAATGCAGTTTGGGAGTCCTCATGCTTTAGGAGATACACAGCTTTTGATGCCCAGATTTACTTGCTGTCTGGGATTTGCAGCCTCAGCCCTTTCTGTAGTGTAGCGATTCCTTATTGCCTTAGGGAACACATGGCCTGAGTCAAGATGGAAAGAGCCTGCTAGGGTAAGAGAAAGTTGGCCTTTGCCACCAAGAGAATGCAACCAGTGTTGAATTTAAGCTTCCAAAAGCTCCCGGTATTGGCCATTTAAGCTGCTGAACCTGGTGAGCCACAGACTTGAGGAGGTGCTAAAACTGGATGGCTGTTCCCAAGTTATGGTGTTTTGGTGTGTTAATGGCCCACAGCAAGTAGGTAGGATGCTTCACCCCAGGCGTAGCTGCTGTTCTGCAGCAATTGTCTGTGGGCTCTGATGTACGATTTATTTCATGGTCAAAATTCCCAAACCTATAATGTAGAATATAGGTTAATTTTATCGCAGTTCTTGCCATGACTTCATTGATGTTTACCCTACACTTTAAAGACGTGAAGCACTTCCTTCCCCTCACCCCCAGCTTTGTCTCCTTCCTCAGCATTTCTGAGAGTTGCATGTACTTGTCTGGGCTCCACACTATAAAGGAAGCTTCTTAAATTTGTTATCCACTAAGCATAAAATTGTAATCCCCTTACCTGCTGATTTTTCATCAACTCCTTGTAAAATAGAAAGGCCTGACTCTTCAGAGACAAGAGTGTGTGAAGAAGACTTGATCGTTTAAGGCTAGGCTTTAAACGCATTTGCAGACTTCCTTTGTTAAATGTGGCTGATTCATTTAAGAGGTTTATTCCCTAATCAGATTTGTTCGTTTGGACTTGTGTGTGGAATATTTAGTAGTGGCGGTTGTTCAAGACTTCTGGAAGCTGTGCTTTTTGAGAGGCGAGGAAGTCCTCTTTTAGACTAGTTGTTCATTTAACATTTTAATTTTTCTTTTTAAGATCATCTGTACCTCACTCTGCAGCCCAGGCAGTCCACCAAGTTTTGGCAACTGTTGCTACAAATCAAGCTAAACAGGTATCTTGATACAAAACTGTTTCCCTGTGGAATACTGTACCTGGGCGTGCTCAGCACAGTTTGGGGTTTAATTGTTGATGAACAGGTCATCTAAAAATCTCTTTTCACAGCTTGCCCTGCATTCTTGGCAAACCGTTTCTTTATCTGTGACCTCGAGAGCGTGATGCCAGGCATATCTTTGTTATGTCTTGCCTTTTCTCTTTTGAAGACTTGCAGCTTTCTAATGGCCACAGCCTTGCAGCAGTAAGGGTTGCAACTAACAACAAAGGAAACTGTATTAGGTAGATATTCCTAAATTTCACCAAAAAAAAAAGTGCTAGGCAATCAAGGGAGGGAGTAGTTTACCTATCCTGTTATTCTACTGAAAACACTTCCTATTGGTCAACAAGCTGCCAGGTTTTATGCCCACACATCAAAAAATCACCCAGCAGTCTTTGTCCCCTGGAATCATTGAGCTGTTGCCCATGGAGGCTTACTGGCCTCTGCAAGATACTTGCTGAAAAAGTTGAGTGTTGACCCCGTATTTAAGTGTCAACACATAATGGGCCCAAGATTGAAGGGCACTTTTAAGTGCTTCGATCACCTTCCTCTAGTTTGTTCTTAAGTCATTGCATGACTCTCATAATACCAGACCAAGGTCAGAAGGACCTTTGTTAATGAACAGACTGCACTGACCTGAAGTGGTGTTGTGTTTTTAGACACCTCTAACAAGCTCGCTTAAGGGACAGACTCCACCTTCTGCTGTGTGTGCACCCTGTCCTATGGCATCTACAGCTGGTCCGACATCATCTGGCAACAAAATCTCAGGTAAGTTGTCTTTAGCAGAGATGGAAATAAGGCCTGGATGTCTCTTGCCACCTGTCAGGGTGCGCAATCCAGAGAATGAAGACACTGAGGAAAAAAGATTTGCCTCCACTGAGAGGCTGCTGTGCCAATCTTGAGGGAGAGAATTTGAAAAACGAAGGTACAGAAGAACAGGAGAGTGTTTTTGTATACAGTCCTGCATTTTGTCTCTGTGCCTGCATCTAGAATTCAATGATACAGTTCCTTGTTCAGAGTGGACTCGGAATCTGTAACCCTTATGAAGAAATGTTGAAAGCACATCTGCCAAAGGCTACTGTGGTTTGACAGCAAATCAAAAGCAGCCATCTTTGCTGTTTTGTGTTTTAAACATGAAAATCATGCTGTTTGTAAACATTTTAAACATGCTGGTTTGATTTTTGTAACATGCAGCACCATAGGAGTACCTGAACTAGCTTGAAATGAACTAATTCAGGTATTGGGTCTGTTGAGCATTGATCTGTACGACCAACTTCAAAGCCAGTTCAGATACTGTGATCGGTCGCACATAGTTTAGAAGCTTCTAAGGAAAGGAATGCTCTGTTTACATCATTCCGTGCAAATGGGAGAAGAGGAAACACTTAGGGATGGAAGGAATTGATTTTTAATGTGTATTAGATAATAATGGCTGCATTGGACATGGTTTTATAAGCCTCTTGCATAAATGTCTGAAATCCATCTCTGTTGGTCTTCTGCCTTTAATCCATGGATGTAGGTTGCCTCTTTGCCAGGGGTAAGAAGCAGTAAAAATAGCTAGGAATCATATTTGACTTGGCAAACGCTTCTTAAATTTTGGTTTATTGAAAATGTCAGCTCCTGAATTTAATAATAGCACTTCCTTTTTATTTGAAATGTGTTTTGATGTGTTGATGAGAGATTTTACCAAGGATTTCTTGATTTTATTGTTTAATTTTTACTGTCAAGATGATGACACTTATCTTTGTTCTCATCTGATATATGTTATTGCCTTAAATCTTTGAAATAATTCATGTGTTCTCTGTCATTGTAGCAGTAGCAGGAATGTTTCTGTGTACAAATATCAGACCTGGTATAAGTGGCAAAAAACCTTTGCTTCCAATTGAGAAAACTGCAGACTGTGTGTGCAAACTATTCCTTCCTTTTCTGATAGTTGAATGACAGGGTGCTTTTTTTCTTTTTTGTAATGCTTGTTCTTGTAACTTACAGGACAAGGGACAGTAAAAACAGTTACAGCTGTGACTTCTTCTACAGTGACATCAGTACAAGCAACAACTGCACAGCTTAACAAAGCCTTCTCGTTTTCTTCTGTGGGGTCTGTATGAATGTTAAGATTTCTTTGTAGTTGATGTTAAATATGAGTATCGGCTGTTACAGCAGGTGCTACCTACAAGCTGCATACTGTAAAATATACTGTAAATGCATATACTGTAGAATGGCACCTGGAAATGTTAGATTGGGAGGGCAGGGCTTGCACCAGAGTTCTTGGAAGACCTTCTTCTTTGTGGAAGCCTACCTGAGTGAGGTCTGAAGGTCTGTGGGAGTTTGGCACAGTGTCATGTTGCTTTGAGATTTTTGTCTGTAACTAATCAAGAATAAAGAATGACTGGCTTTCTTCTTGGGTTTATCTATAGTGGACTATTGAACAAGTCATACGCTGTGTGGACTGATACTTTTCATCGTCAGGTGATGATTTGAGATCAGAGCAATATGACTGTGGTTAAAGCATCTGCTCATGGTCTGATGCACTGGGTTCACTGACTGTCTTTGAGTGCACATCACCACTTCTCAGAGAGTCAGAGAAGAACATTTATGCTGTATCTTGTATGTTGGGGTTAAGGAAAAGGAAAAAGAGGCAGACCATAGCAAGTTTTAAACCTTGTTCTTTATTTAGTGAACAAAGAGCAGTAGCAGGAAAATCATCCCTAGCCAGTTGTGCAGAGGCATGTGAGAACGAACTTGGGCTTTACAGCAGCAGTAGAGGTTGAACACTGGAGGCTTCTGCTCCCAGAGAAGAAGAAAGAACCTGAACATGGTCATATTAACACTTGTCACCTCTGAAGATGGGTTCCAAAGAGAATGATGTTGGGTTTTCTAACCTGGGCATACGTATGTGGGTTTCAAATGCTGGTAGAGGTTTGAGAGACAGAAGTGCTGGAATTCCCAATTAGGACTTGAAATTTGTGGCAATGGTCAAACTTGCTGAATTACTTACCTATTTTAGTACAACAGAACAAATTCTGTGTTTTGGTTTGAGAAGTAGTCTGTTCGTGAAGGTGACTAGAGAGTCCCCATGCCATCTGGTGATTTCTGTTACATAACAATAACGCAAAGCAAGGCGCATGTTATGAACATACAGTTATTCTGAAATCTCTCTTATGGAGTGTTTTTTCAGGAATGACAAAATATTTCTTTGGTCATATCTTATGTTTGGGGCAGAGGGATGACTCCTTAAAAATGATGGTTTGAAATTCTGCATGTTTACCTATTTAATACTCGAGTGAGTTTCTCTTTATGAAGTCAGTAACATTAAGTATTTCAGAGCACGCATATGTTCAAATGGCTGGTTTCTTTCAGTGTTAACCGTTTGTCAAGCGGATGTTACCCAAACACCTTGCTGTGCTCTTCAAAAGACTCAAATAGTCCTTTTGAGAGACTGGAAATTCAGATTCAAAAAGCAAACAAACCCTGCCTTTGTCCCAGGCTGCAGTGCCTTAGTCTGTAAACCATATGCTAAATACAGTGCCTAAACGGCCTGACTTCTATATCAGCAGCTGGTCCTTGAGAATCAGAGAAAGCTTAAAAAGCCTCGGGGAATGAAGGCCTCTGGAGGACCCCAGGGCTCCTTATGAAAGATCACAGTATTTTTGCACGACAGAATATTTTCAGTGTGAAATAGTCACTGAAACTTTTAATTTCTGTCTTGTGATCTCCTTTTTGACGGGTGGTAGTATCCATTTATTCCCTTTTGTACATGCACTGTCTCTGACCTTTTAACTCTCTTTTGAATAAACTCTAGTTGCCGCTGTGGCTTCTGCTCTTGCTAGTCTCCCAAGAGCTATCAGGATTTGATGCGTGGTGTTCTGCTGTCGAGCTGAATGGGGAAGAAATATACAGCAGAAAGGAAAGAATATGGAGGATGCGGGGTGGTGAAAAGAACTCTGAACTCTGACTCTCTCTAACCCTCTAGAAGCTTTGTTAGAAGGGAAACAAATGGAGCCCAGTCTGCGTGCATGCAGCTCTCTGCCTGTTTAGTTGTTAGAGAAACTGTTCTTATGCCTATGTGCCTGACTTTGTGCAAGTCTGTACTGGAAATCTGGGTCTCAAAGTTGTCTTAATCATGGGGTTGGAAGTTTCAACACTTTGAGCTAAGTGTCATTCTTTCCCTTTCTCCTCTTTCCTCCTAGGTCTGGATTTAATTTTGGTGTTGTCACATCAGCTGCTTCATCACCGACGCTGCCCAGCCTCGCTTCCTCACAAGGTTAGTTTGGAAGAGTGTGCAAACAACATCTCTTCCCTGCTAAGAGCATGCTTACTCTTCCTAAATTGTGTTGTTCTTGTTTTATGTTGCAGTTCTATTATTAAAATTGCAGTAGCTGCAATAACATTATATACGTATGCTGGATTATGCCCTGTAATGCACAGAAATCTAGGCCACCTGCCTTTCAATTAAGAGTAAGCAAAATGTTTGCTGCCAAGAGCATCTAGGAGGTACTAGTTTATGAAAAGGGTAACATCTGTACTAGTTTCCTCTGTTGTCTTTAATCTGTAGATTTAAAGTTGCCGAAGTGGTCTGGCACAGAAAGCTGTCATTAAGTGGAATGAGCATTTAGTAATGGGAGGGGAATGCTTGGGATGGCTTTGTGTTGCTTCTAAAATTGAGTTGACCATATATAGGCTGCCTTTCCATTTCATAGGTAGACCGTATTTACCCGGTCTGGAAAAAGGGGACTGATACATCTGCTTTATAATAGTCTTGAAGATTTCTGCCTCTATTTCAGTCTTGCAAAAGAGATTGTGTGGTCAAAAACTCACTTCCAATGTTGTTGGTTGCTCTAATAAAAGATAACACATCTTCTTAGAAATCTTGGCTTGCTTGTATACTTAGACCATCGCAGCCACAGCAATGCTACTAATACTCTGTTGATGTTAAGCAGAGAGAACTAACTTGGCTTAAAACTTGAAGATTCAGTTAACGTAAAAGCTTAGGTAAATAATACTGAATATAGGAGGAGCGGGAGGTGCGGAAGACAGACTTGTAAACCACAGCGCCGTGTGAGGGCAGTTACTTTGTGCCGCTCTGTGAAATGGTAGGAGCACCTTTGCCTCTGTTAGCTGGTGGTGGAAGAAGAACACAATGAGTTTCAGTGCCTCAGGAGGAAACATGCTACATTATTCTGTGTCGGTTACTAATATTCTTAAATATACTTAATATACTTATAGGGTAAAACACAAGGATAATACCAGCTGTGCTAAGAAGCTTTTGCTCTTTGTTATTTGATCTCTATGTAGATTTCCTGTACCTTGTCCAAATCAACCCATAGTCCAAACATGAATGCAATGTCTTCAAGACAGAATCTGTGTGTGTTTGGTGCTCAGGAATGAAATGACAATATATCGAATAAAACTAGTTCAGTCTCCCTTAAAACTTGAGCAGTTTCACACTGTTGGACAGCAGTATATCTTAGAAGTGGAGCTGCTTTGGCAATTACATTTGAGAGCTTTTCTCTAGTCTTTCAAAGCTGAAAACAGGCTGCATAGAAACTGGTCGGTGGTCTATAAATTATTGAATTTGTAAAGACAGATTTGATTCTGTAGAGGATTTTTCAAGTGCCAGAAAATATTTTTATGACCCAAACTCGGTTCTGAGCCATTGGTTTAAACAGAGAGTTCTGTAGTGAATGTCAGGAATTGGTTAGCTGAACCAAGTAAGAAGGGGTGAAAATGGTGTTAACAGCAAATGGTCTGTAGTAACCGGGTCTTTTATGTTTTTATCAAACTGTTGAAAAAGAGAAGGGAGCCAAAGGCTGAAATTGTCTGTACTCAACGAGAAGGATGGTTAAGTGGAGGCTATGACATGAAAGTAACAGTGTTTGTCACTGCAACTCTGCCCATAAAGGCTTCAGATGTCACTGTTGTCTCCTGAATGCACATGGAAGTGGCAGTCACCTGATGGTCAGAGGCTTTACAGTTTTGAGGCAAGAGCACTGTCTAACAGTCTGTGAAGCACTAAAGCATGCTATTATTGTAAGAATGATAAATGAGCTTTGCATACCATACCTCAACTTGTAACTTCTGTCTCTCTCACTGACAGCCCCCACTAAAGAGTCCACCCAGACCGATTCATTTTCGCTTGCTGGGGCTTCCAAATTTGGAGTAGTCCCTGAGGGCTCCTTTGCTTTTGGGTCCCTCAAGCCAGCAAGTGCTCCAGGAGCCTTAGTAGGAAATAGCTCCTCAGCAGATGGCACCCAGTCAAACAAACCTGCTGCAACAACATCTTCTGCTCCCTCCACAGCCTCTGGCAAGCTGGATATCCCTCCATCTAAACCAGGAGATCACTTGTTTCAGAGCAATCTAGCTGGGGAAACTCTTGGGAGCTTCTCAGGACTACGGGTTGGTCAAGTAGATGACAATGCCAAGACCACCACTAAAGCACCATCTACTAGTGTTGCAGGAGCACAGTCAACTAAAGTATCTGCAATACCTTCTGGGTTTACTTTTGGTGCTCCCCTGTCATTAGGAAAAGCTGGAGAAGCTGCTTCAACGTCAGTCACATCGGCTGCCACGGCATCCCCATCCATCAGCACTAGTGCCACAGGCAGTCTCTTTGGCAATGTCCAGATAACCAACACAGGGTCTTCTGGGGTATTTACTCTTGGAGGCTCTAGTGGCAACAAACCCACCTTTTCATTTGGTACTCAGCAAGCAAACAGTATGAGTACATCCACCTCTACCCCTTCTACAGTCTCTGCTTCAACGTCCCTCTCATTTGGAAGCTTCTTGAGTTCATCACAAACTGCTGCCCCTGCTGCAACTTCTAATAAGGGTGCAGGGGATGCCAAATTACCGTCTGTGTCAGAAAAGCCATCTGAAAATGAAGCTGTAGCAGCTGGGTCTTCACCTCCAATGACGCAGTCACCACAGCCTCAGATACAGCTTTCAGAGTCCGTTAAAGAACTGGCTTTGCCCCAGGCCACAGCCGGGGACACCGTCTCTTCGGGCTCTGGCACCACATCATCAGCACCTCCCCCTGATGCCATTGCTACTCCTGCCTCCACAAGTGATTTGAAGGCACCAGTGTCTCCTGCCGTCTCTGCATCTGCCCCACCAGATCAGAATGTCTCAACGACAACCTCTGCAACAAACATTGCCTCTCCTGCAGAAGCCACAAGTGCGTTGGCTGCTACCTCTGACGTTACTACATGTGTTCAGAGTCCAGCTGTTGGTGCCTCTGTGTTTGCCCCCACTTCTGCAGGCTCCTCTGTGTTCTCTCAGCCTCCAAGTTCCAGCTCTTCTGCCTCAGCATTTAGCCAGCCTGCTGGTGATACAACTGCTACTCCTTCCACACCACCTGTTTTTGGACAACTACCAGCAGGTACCACATCATCCTCTCCATTTGGGCAACTCACCACCAGTACCTTGTCCACTGCCACCGCTACCACACAGGCTGCCAGCTCAGGTTTTGGTACTTCTGCTTTTGGCACCACCACTACTGGGGGCTTTGGTCAGCCAACCTTCGGACAAGCACCGACCTTTGGGCAACCAGCGAGCAGTTCTTCAGGTGGTTTTACCTTTAGCCAGTCTGGGTTTGGGACAATGCCAGCCTTTGGCCAGCCAGCGGCTTCCACAGCAGCCTCGAGCAGTGGCAATGTTTTTGGAGCACCGGCTAGCACCAACAGCGCCAGCTCCTTTTCCTTTGGACAGCCATCTGCCAGCACTGGAGGTGGGTTGTTTGGACAAAGCAGCCCTCCAGTGTTTGGGCAGAACACCGGCTTTGGGCAAGGGGGATCCGTCTTTGGTAGTGCTGCTGCCGTTACTACTACAACGTCATCTGCTGGGTTCAGCTTCTGCCAAGCTTCAGGTAAGAACAAACTGCAGGGAGATGCCATATCCCAGCAGTGCTGTCTGGCTGAAGTACAGAGAGTAGTATATCACTGGGGAAAGTAGGATGTTTTTTAATGCCTTTTCTTTTTTTCCCCCCCTGTGGCACTTGATGGTTTTTGTTTTTTTTTTTGTGGGTGTGTTTTGGGGTTTTTTTTGGTTTTTTGTTGTTTTTTTTTTTCCAATTAGTTAAGAGTAGGAGCTGCAGTGTGTGTGAGGGCGAGGCTAATGTTGGAGACCAAAGAAGCTTTTGCTCTGCTTCACTATTCATCAGTAGGCCTCTGAATGTAGCCTTTTCAATCCAATCTTGCATTCATTTTATACTTGCAAGTCTACCTTGACTTAATTTTGAATTATGTATCGTCCTGCCTGTTACACAATAAGTGTGTTGGATTCAGCGTAGTGTAAAAGATCTTAAACTAGTCTGTTGTTGTAAATTGTTACACTGAAGTGGCAAGGCAGCTCTGAGACCATCATCAAGGCAATAAGTACAGATGCCTTCTTCCTTCAGCGGGCTGCATTGAGTACGTGCAACAGTGGGTGTATATGCCAGGTATAGTACTGTATCATGATCTGGGACGGCAAAAAAATTTTAAGCCCTCAAAGTGATGGGTTAGCAAGGAAATAATCTGTTAAATCCGATTTTGAGATGTTTCCAAATGCAAAAGCAACTATAGCGGTAACATGACCATCAGCTACCTGTCTACACGGTTAAATTGAATACTTACACAGCCCAAACCTTCTTTGTCAGTCTCCTTTTGTTCTCCACATTGCTACAATATATTGTTGGGTTTGTATAATCTTCAGAGAGCTCCCAAGGAAAAGTGAAAAGTACATAGTAATAATAGGGAACATGTCTTTCCAAGGAAGAAAAACTAATTAGGCTCATTTAATTAAAAACGATGGCACCGTAGGCAAACTGCTTGCTCATTTTAACTACAGTAACAGAGAATAGTTAAATTGGGGGAAGTGAACGCTGCTTGAGAAAGGTGTTCCTAATTATAGAAATGCAAGTTTTATTACAAAATGCACATTTAAGTGAACTGGGAAATGGAATGGGGAGTTCTTTTTTTAATCAAAACATTTCATTATCTATAACAGGAATCTTCAGGTAACAAAGCTCAGATCCTCCCTCCACAAGGGAAATCAGAATGCTACAGTGCTTGTTCATGACTTGCAGCATTATAGCAATGTTAACAGAAATCCAATTCTCTTATATTGTTAGCAATAATCCCACAAGTGAAAAGGCCTTTTATTTTCTGCTTGTTTTTAAGTTGGCTGAAGAGAGAAGGAGAATGACTTTCAAATAGACTTTCAATGGAATCTGTTATTTGTGTGTTGGCACATACTTTAAATTTGTCCAACCTAGATACGTTTGGTAACACCATTTGTATCCCTGTCTTTTGGCATGGGAGACCTGTCCTTCCCCTGTTCTGGACTAGTGTCACCTCCCTGAATTGTCTTATACCCTAGTAATAGTTCTGGTGGTTTATTTTCCTTTCTTTTCTTAGCAGGTTTTGGTTCTAGTAACACAGGTTCTGTGTTTGGGCAAGCGGCTAATACTGGAGGCACTGTCTTCGGCCAGGCAAGTATTTATTGCTTTTGTAGAAGTAAGGGACTGGTATGTATAGTGGACTTGTTCAGGGTTCCCTACCTATTTCTGATACATGGAAAAAAAAAAAAAAACAACAAACCAGGAGATACAATTTGACATGCTTAGTAAAAAGTGTCCTAGTCTGTACCAAAGATATTTGCTGTTGTAGTGGGCACGTTCATCAGCCCCTTCGTATATCCAGAGGAACAAGCCAGACAGAAAAATCAGCCTTGGAGGCATGTGCTGCTTTGACTTCACTTAAATCCTTTTTTTGTCCTTTTTGTGTTCTAGCAGCCATCTTCTTCCAGTGGAGGCTTGTTTGGATCTGGAAGTGGTGGGAGAGGTGGAGGCTTCTTCAGTGGTTTGGGAGGAAAGCCGAGTCAGGATGCAGCCAATAAGAATCCCTTCAGTTCCTCCAGTGGAGGATTTGGATCTGCAGCTTCCCAGAGTAAGTGAACAAAACAAGAATACAAAATGTGCTGTGATTTTCATCTGCTTTTGCGATCCCGTCTGCTTTTCTGCCGTTAGTTGCCTTTGAGTAAATTCTGTGTTAACATGAAAGGCTTCTAGCGGTAACAGAGACCAGAGAGTGTGCATGATGTGTAATCTGAAATTTTTCTTTTAGGTTTATGGAAAACAAGTAGGGAAGCCATTGAATCAAACAAGCAGATGCAAGAAGTATTAAGAATATCTATATTCTGTATGGAATTCTTGGCCAAATGCTTCTTTAAAATTGAATACTCTAAATTCTTGTCACTGAATTTCTTCTTGCAACTTGGTTGGAAGTTAAAAAGCTTTGATTATTTCTCATCTGCCCTAACACTGTAAAAATTGTTAAGAACCCTATGCTCAAGAGAAAGCAGGTTAACAAGTATGTGATGGGTAGCAGTTTCCTCAGCTTTGTCCTAAAAATGGCTATCTTTATGCAGCACATGCAAGATATTTTATCAAAATTTGCTATAACATATGGATAAGCTCTTGGTTGCTTTTTGTGTCTAGGAGCAGATGTGAATTCTTTCAGTCACATCAATGTAGTAAAGAAAAATAAATATGCTCGGTGGTTGGTTTCGGGAGGTAGTTTGTTTTGGTAAGGTAGCAGAATTATAGAGTTCCTTTTATCAGTTTTTATCCAGATTTGATAGACGGGGTGGGTCTCTGACAGATAAACTTGTAAAACCATCGTGAAAGCTGGGTAGATGAGAGGAATTGTGTTAAAGCCCTCTTTGGGAGGAGGGACTCAGCACTTGTCCTTTCTTTTGCTCCAGTTGTCAGCTAAAAGGTATCAGTCTGCACGTGTGTTTTAGCTAAATCAATCTGCACGTGAGGTGCCACACCAACTCTCCCACATGTTGCTTCTTGTGCAGCCACCGAACCTAACAAAAGGAGGCATGAAAAGTAGTTAAGAATACATTAAAGCTACCCACAGGTTCCTTTGAACCAGGGACTTTAAGGGATTATTAGAAATTTTTTCTAGAAGCTATAAAGGATTAACTGTAAAGGCAGGAATCAATCACTGTCTATTAGTGTAAAGATTTTTTTTTTTTTTTTTAATGCCAGAGTCAAGTTAAAAACACATTAGTCTTGAGTTTTCTGGGCTAACAAGTCTTGGTAATACTCTAAAATTTGAGCTGAGATGCATGTATGCCGTTCTCTGCTGTAGCAATTAGTTTGAAATAGTAGCAGGCTCTCTCGTGCCTTTTGTGCGCAGGTACTGCAGATCTGCGCTTGTTACGTACGTTTGTGTGTCACATGTAATGATAATCATAATGATTTCTTAGCTGTGGCTTTTATTTAATGACTGCCCAGCTTCGTTATTTCATCACTTGTGACTTGGGTTTGGCAGAAGGGGAAAGCAGAAGGGGTGGAGTCCAGCAGGTAGAAAGCACAAAGAAGGGGAAGCAGTGGCTAAGACATAAAAGTAGGGGAACAAAGGAAAGCTGTAGAATGAGCTGCAAGTGGCTAGAAGTAGCACTTCCAAGTCTTGGGAGAGCAAATCCATTTCTTTTATTACATCTTTAATGATCCATTGGGATTAATGGTTGAGGTCAGTTCACTAACCTTGCTAATTTAGTCCTCCTTTATTGCAGTGCTGGGTTTTATGATGAAATAAAATGGATGGTTCACCAGAGAAAAGCTTTGGTTATTCTGTGTCTTGCTACTAGATGCTAAAACTCTCTGTAGCCTTGTGAAAGATGAAAACTTGAGTTATTTCTCAGTAAGGCTGGAAGAGTTTGGCTCCTACTTTAAGGTCCTGTCAGATAGTCATGTTCAGAAACACTGGCCATTGTCAAAACAGCTGAGAATCTTTAATTTGTGGTGGACTGATATTTGTGTTGTCAAGAGAGACTGATTCTAGCTGCTGTGATTTCTCACTTGAGGGATTGTCTTTTAGTGACTGCGGCACAGGATGCAACTAAACAAATCATCCATTGCTGTGATTTGCTAGATCGCAGCAATAAAGGGTTGTTAGTGGTCCATCGAATCCAGAATGGATCTTGGTGGAACTACAAAGCCCTGTAGGAATAGGGGAAAACTCGGCTTCTCTCTGCAGAGTGCTGTTTTCAACGTGGTGTTCATTTTGTGCTTGGGGGTTGGGGAAATAAAAGGTGTTTCCCTTTTTCCTGATCCAGTTAATGAAGTGTAATGTAGAATATTGTCTGTTATGAGCTTCACAAGTATTCTTCATCTCCCCAGATTCTTCTAGCTTATTTGGAAACAGCGGAGCGAAGACTTTTGGATTTGGCAGCTCATCTTTTGGAGAGCAGAAGCCTACAGGCACTTTCAGCTCTGGTGGTGGAAGTGTGGCGTCTCAAGGCTTTGGGTTCTCCAGTCCAAACAAAGCAGGTACTTTGTTAATCCACCCACTATGAACACCCATGCTCATCTGTGAGATATTTAGTAGAGTATTCTGTCATTTAGATGTCTACAGCCTGGCCTCAGTACGTGTACAGGAATTGTCTCTGAACAATAAAATATAACTAATGGCTTAGTGAATGGAACTTTAGCTGGTGGATTCAAGGCAGAGACTTACAATCTCTTGTGCAGAAAAGCATCCAGTAAACTACATTTTCAGGTGTTCATTCCAGAAATTCCTGTTGCAGCTTAAGAGCAGAGAGCTGTGTGAATTAGTTCTGGTGTTATGTACCATACAATGAAGAGTACAGAATATGGAACTGAATAAATTTTTCCTATTTTTGATGCTTCCTTGGAATATTATCTTCCAAACTTCACTCTGGGTTTTGTAACCCTTTTTGTCCCCATTTCTTCATGCGAGTGAACGCACAGATGTCTACAATGGGAAAGTTTCCTCATAAAATTCATATCAGATGTGCTTGAGGTCCTTCTCTTTTGAAATCAGCCTGACCTGTCATCATACTTTCTTCTGTGGTTGAGCTGTTATTCCCTCTGTCGATTGAGTTAATTGAATCAAATATTGGAAATTTCACAAAACCTCTTTTCTTTTTACTGCCCAAGGAAAGAGCCACAGAAGTAGTGGTGACTGTGATATGTTCATTAGAACTGAATCGCAAAATGTTCATTTTGTTAATTACCAGGCAAAAATGGAGGCCCGAAGTGTCAGGCAGAGCAAAGCTTTTTTTCCTCTATCCTCAGACCGCTCTTACGGTGAACATTGGTGAAGATAGGTGTTCTGCTCCAAGTGTGTCTATTGAAGCTTCATCACTGGGGGAAGTAGGGGAGGCTTGGTCATCCTTGAAGTTGTCTTGAGACGATGGTGCTGAAGAACTCCCTTTGGAGAAGCAGTGCTTTGAGAGGAAGCATTCTCTGCTTTGACAGTAGCTGTGCTCTCATGTTAGTGAAGTGACTGGGAGCATAGTGATGATGCTGTCAGATCCAACAGCCATTTGTAAGGGGTGTCTCCAAGTATTGCATTCCACTTGGTAGCCGACTGAGTTTCTTGTCTCAGGCATACTTCCCTTCTGTTATTTTGCTAGAGGAGGAGAAAAGCATTGCTGAAGGAAGTTCTTCTTTCATTCACCCAATGACTCTTCCCTTGCTTTTGCTTATTTTGGTTTCAAAATTCTTCTTGAGATAGGATTTTCAAGAAGTTTCTGCAGAAGGCACGTCCACTCACCCAGAGCCCCTCAGTTCATTCCCTTCTCTGGTGATGTTTGCTAAATATTGAAATGAATGGTGTGTCTTCCTCTCCCAGCTGCAGTGGAAGGGTTTACTTGATTTGAATCCCCCTTTGTCCTGGTTTCACTACTTACATGTTTCCTTTCCCTTTCTTCACTATTTGTTAATATGCGTTGCAAAAGAGAGTGTATGCCAAGCAAAGCTTCAGCCCCTGTGATAAATACTCTAACTTCCTAGAGACAGAGGTAACAAGATATCTGATCTGTGTTTAAATAATTCAGGCCTAGCATTTATTTTTTTCCAGACCTTTTGTGTTTACAGCCAAACAGTATCCATTACCTTGACATGGACTGGAATTTCACCCAGGGTATTAAAATGTGTGGTGGTATCCCATCCTCATCCCTAGTCAAAAGAGCAGGTGTCCTTCACGTTCCACAGTGTCAATTAGAAACAGGCCAATAATATCAGCAGATGAACACAGAATAAAATAGTCTGGGTAGAAGTCCACTCAAAGCCGCAGAAGGCAGCTAAACCCCAAACAGAAATTGCCAAGAGCAGAGTTCAGTTCTTGATTCCCTGCAGGAATCGTGCAGTTCCACTGACCTGGCATTTAATCATTGCATCTTAGTTTCCACCACTTAAACCAGGATTAGATAATACCCTGCCTCCTGAATCTTTCTGCATCACTGGAGCACCTAAAAACCAAGCTTGCTATATACTCGCTGATCCTAAGAGATGGAGGAGACTGGGGAGTTCTTCCAGTTTAAGCACTTGCGTGCATGAAGTTCTGTCCGCAGGACACTTGTATGTCCTTCCAGAGCTTTAGGTCAGAAGCCAGGGTAAAACCCTGCGACTAAGCCACAGCAGCAAACGTTCACGAAGCTGACCTTTACAGGAGACTTTTCATTCTGCATTGTTGTATGCAGTTCCTTTGGATAGTAACTTGTTTAAATGGTGATGAGCAGAGCTTTACTTTAAAACTGACTACATAAGCTAAGCTTTTTTTTTGTTTTTCTGGTGCAGAGTGCTAGCTTTATGGTGAAGGATGGATATGTCTTTTTTTTAATAATAATAAAACCATTAGCCTAGCACCCCTTGTATGTATTTTTACTATAACTTGGTTATTGTGCACGCTTGCTATCTCACAATTAAGATACTGGTCTTTTTATATACAGCAAGCAGAGATTCCTTCACAGGGTGCAAGCATGTACGATATATTGCCAGAAGCACAGCTCTGGGAACTGAGTTGATCTTGTGCTCAAGAGACCCAGAATGTGGTTTTCTTCTGGATAGTCTCTTAATTCGGTTGCAGTTTTTTGTATGCATTCAGGCACTTTTCTTATCCATGTCTTTTGTAACAAAATACCCTGCAGTTTGGAAGCTTTGTGGCAATTAGTTTTATAAATAATGCTGTGTCCATATAAGATGAACAGCCCCATTATGGAGATTGTCTCCTTGGAAATCTAGTTTTGGTTTTCTTGTTCTGCATTATTGTTTATGTGATGTTCTTGTCCCTTTTGCCTCTGTTTTGCTCAGGTGGCTTCGGTGCTGCTCCAGTGTTTGGCAGCCCTCCCACTTTTGGGGGATCCCCTGGGTTCGGAGGGGTGCCAGCATTCGGTTCAGCCCCAACCTTTTCAAGCCCTCTGGGCTCAACGGGAGGCAAAGTGTTCGGCGAGGGTACAGCAGCAGCCAGCGCTGGAGGCTTTGGGTAAGCCAACCCGGGTCCAGGGTTTGGGAAAGCAATATTCTTGCATGACAGAAACTATTACGCTTAGTTACCTCTACGTTAATATGAAGAGTGTATTCTGTGATTGATTGCTAAGCTCTAAGTCCTTGGTTTGCTTGTTTGGTTTTTTTTCTCATTTATTTTTTAAAGGCATAAAACAAAGACTTTAACCCCAGAGGAAATTATGTTTATGATCTATAATTTTAATGCTGAAACTACTATGTTGAATCTTTAGAGATGGGGGGTAGGGGAGAATGTGAGTCATCTTGCAAGTGTCTAAGGGAATGCAGGAGTGTTTTCTGCGTGTACACTTAATGAGCTCAAATCTAGGCCTACGAACTATGCCTAGCAAAGAAAATAATATAGTTATCTGTGACTCTGTGTAGCCACCTTATCCACTTGGGAGATTTGGGCTAGAGATACTAATGAGAATTCAGGCTGGTCTGTCACCTTTGAGGGGTGGGATGAAACATTTGTAACAGCCTGCACTCCCAGAGCGATTTGCATTTATCCCACACTGATTGTTTTTTACCTGCTTCTTTACCCCTTAAGCCTATGCTTGGCACCGGAGTAGACAGCACTTTATTCCTTGTTTTATTCAGCAAATACAGAATTTCAAACCTTGCACTACCAGCAAGCAACTCTCCTTCACACGCTACAATTATATTCAGACCGAATAGACCCAATTAAAAAAGAAAAATTTCCAGTGAAAAGAGGAAACAGGATATCTTCCCAATCTTAGTGTTTACATATTTCGCAAGTGTTTGTCTTTAGTTTCAGGAGGAACTGCCCTTACGTAAGGCACATTAGAACATCCAGAAGTGTAACTTGTTAATTCCTCATGAGGTTAGGCAGATACCCATCTGCCAGGGCACCCCTGAGCTGTGGGAGGCTTCAGCTAGGTTCTTCTGCTACATCCTGAATTCTGGTGCATCCAGCTGGAGAGTCCCTTTGGAAAGGGTAAAAACAGAGGCAGCTTAATTAAATCCCCACAAAGAAGGGGATGACTTAGCTTCAGCTCAACTGATATTTTGCTAAGTTCCAGCTTTCAGCTGTTGTGCTGCAGGATTTTGTACTGCCACTGGATGTGCTCAGTGACAGTGTTGGAAGCTTAAAGGTAAAATGGGGTTCAGAGCGAACAGCGTGGTGATGCAAACAGACAGCTTGCATAAGGAGTCTGCAGACTCAAGAAAGAATTCAGTGGCTTAACTTGTGGGAAGTTTTGAGAATTTCTTCTCTGTTAGAAAGGTGCAGACTCACTCTGATATTTTCAGAGTTGCCTGAGGAATTTGATTTTGATTTTAAAAACATCAAAAGAGTGTGCAAAATTCCCAGGCAGCTTTACAAAAATCCAAATCTCACGACAAAATTTTGAGCAACAGTTTAATTCTGCAGTATAACGTAGCGTCTGTGCAGGACTTCCTTTCTGCCTTTCTCTTGAAGTGAAACTTTAAAAATCCTAAATCCAGAGAAGTTACTTCTCAGTACGTTGTGTGGTATTAGCTCCAAGTTCCTGAGAACACACTGCTAACTTAAACACATGTGGTTCATTGCTGCTTCAATTCTGAAAAATCTGCATCACTTGATCAATGACTGGGGTATCAAAAAATAGAAACCACTACACTTCTTCAAAGTCTGCAATTCCAACTGTTTGTGAGCAAATAATGTTTTGCTTTCATAAACTAGCCTCAAGTGCCTCTCAATTCTGTTTTGTGTAGGAGCTTTACAAAAGACCTGAAAATCTGGGCAACATAGGTTTGATTAAATTGTTACCAGGCAATGACTATCTCATGTCTTTTGTATGTTTAAAAAAAAAAAAAAAATCTATCCCTAGCTTAAGGTGTTCTCTTCTGCTGCTATGCTTAGCATTTTTCACCAGGCATGATGTTCTAGTTGCGACTGAAAGAAGCAGTTTGAACCACAAGTTTCCTTGTCGCTGTTTTCACCTCCACTTCCTTTCACTGGGTAGACATGATTTGTGTGTTTGGTGGCATAGTCCTGAGGAGATAGAGCACTGTAAAAACCTCTTGTTCCAAAACGCATCACCCCATCTTGCTGCTTTTCAAAAAGAACAACAAAACCTGTTCTGCCCTTCCTGAGAAAACCACATTTGTGGTTCTGACCTGAAGTTGTCTGCAAGGTAGATGGGTCAAGAGCCAAACCACAGGCACAGGGGATGGTTAGCAGGGCCAAAGATGCAAAGTCACTGAACTGCCCATTGTATCTAGTGCGGTATATGGAAGCAGTGGGTACAGTTGACAGTGTCTGGGATAGGAGAGGTGATGTCCTTTACCAGGTGAATTGTTTGTCACGCTGCTACAAGCATTGTCTTTTATCTGGAGAGATAGGTTTTGATGTGGTGGTTTGGTTTTTTTTTTAAAGTCTACTAGATCTGGATGGATGGAAGGGTGGGTTAACGTGCTGTCAGTTCATATTTTAAGTCAGAAATAACAGGAGCTAGCGTGAGGCACAGCCTTGCAAAGCTGGGACGCTATTTGACTGGCCAACTGTCTGCTCAGGGGAGGGCTGGTGCTGGGTTAGCACTAGTAGCATTGTGCACTTGCAGAGTTTTAGTGGAGCTTGTCATTTGAAAATTTTGTGTCTGCATTTTGCCCAGTTTAAGTTAGGGAAACACTTGGAGCTCCTTTTTTGAGCGTACCTATTACGTTTAGAATTGGGAGAAGTGTATGGGGGGGAGCAGAGAACCATAATGCATATCATGGTCTCATTAGTGTGTCGTGCTGATAGCTCTACAATGCCTGGTTGGACGGAGTGGGTAGAGAAAGGAGACTAATTTCCGTATATAAAAGTGTCTCTTATTTCAGTCCCCAAAAGCAATTAGGGAAGTAATCCAAAGGTAGTGGGGAGAAGTGCCAGGTAGGTGCAGAACTTCAGGAAAGCACTGGGATGGTGTGTGGTTCAAAATGGGCTGGGGAGAGAAGGGGACTGAGAAATCTGCGGGCTGTTGACATGGGCAATGGGTACGGTACCACCGGAAAGCTGGGAGTCTGGGTTCTGTATCTGGGCTCTGCTTTGTGCTCTGGCCATGAGCCACTCAGACCAATTCTGTATTTGCTGCCCTGTTTGTGAAACGAAACGATGCTGTACTTTTGAGCTTAAAGGGTGAAAACTACGCACAGGTGAGTTAATATATTCCATTTGATGGCTGGAGCTGGTATTTCCAAGCACTTGAAAACGTATCCTGTGTAAGCATGAATATATTTGCCTTTCTGCCTGCTGTACGTTATGAATGGGAGCTGAACAGATGTTCGTATATACAATAGTCTTTCCCAAACCAGAAAATCCATTTCCAGAATGAACAATTGTAATTATTCATATCGGGCGGACTCGCTCTTTTGATGTATCCTCACTTAAGGATTGCACTGTTATCATTGCGGGTATGGGGACAAACTTCCAGTGTGAGATGCTTGCAAACACAAATTTTCTCTTTAAACTGCAGGTTTGGTGGTACCAGTAACAATACAGCGTCGTTTGGCACGCTAGCAAATCAAAATACACCAACATTTGGATCGCTGTCGCAACAGGGTACCAGTTTCGGCACGCAAAGCAGTGGATTCTCCGCTTTTGGGACAGGTGGAGGAGGTAAGAGAAGCTAGAATACAATGAACCGTACAGGCCCTGTGTCTCCAGTTTTTTGTGGAACTCAGGTGTGACGACTCAGCTCCCTGTCAAAAATCTGCCTGGTCCTGGTCCTGCTATAGGGAAGGCACCATGGTCTGGAGAACTGAGCTGCAGGGTGGGGTGTAGCATCTTCTCAGACCTTATCTCGTAATTCCATCACTGATTTGCTGTGTGGCATGTCAATAAATCACTCTTCTTCTGCACACCTCATCGGATTATTGCTTTTCACCCCTTTTTGTGGAGTTGTTCTTTCTCCTCAAAGGAAAATATTGAGAAATAATGAATATCTTTTCAGTACCATATGCATGGGTATCTGTATGTAAGTACTTAGTGTCAAAAGAATATGCACTGCAAAACTGAGCTAGGACACCAGTAGCCAAATTTTTATCTGATGTAATTCAGTGAAGCTGCAGTGATTTACACAGGGCTGAGAACAGAGCCTTTGAGAGAGGATACGTTCACTGGTGGTCTGCCTGTCACCGCTGGCTTGCATTAAGCACAAACTCCATCTTCAGAAAGCAGCCCGCTTATTTTCATGGAGAGGTGAATAAACCAGGCACACTGTATGCAGTTGCTACTAATGAATGGAGCTAGCTGATTAGCAGTGAAAGCAAAGCCCTCTTAGGAACCGAGGCAAGTCACTTTTCTTCTAGATGGAGATTTGACTTTCATTGTCTGCCCATCACTCTTTCCCTGGCCTAAGGCAGGAAAGAAATGTTTTTCAATCTGTGTGTGGGAGGGGACATTTACTACAAATCTTATGCATTCATTTTATCTTCCTTTTAACGATTGTTTTTCTAATCTCGCATTTCTTTCAGGGTTTGGTTTTGGATCATCTAACACGTAAGTACCATTTTGTGTCTAACTCTTCATTAAAACCACAAATAGAACCAGAATAGAAGAGTTGAAGGGTTTACAAGAGCAAGCTTTGAAAGTAACAAGTAACATACTAGTTCTGATTTCCTTTTTAGTGGCACTGCATAGAGCTCAAAGTCCAGGCTCTGAATGTGTGCTTTCCAGTGAGGTTAATCTTTCATATAAGAGAGAATTTTCAGTTAGATTGTGCTTTTTCTCCCTGTCTCAGGCACATGATGTGTGTGCTCCAGCTGTGTGTGTGAATCTAATATCTACTCCATTTGTCAGGTTGAAACAAGGAATGAAATAAATTGGTACCTTTCTGGCTGAATTGAGATGCTTATTTACCGTTAAAGAATGGGACTAAGATCTGAGGTTACCTCTGTTATCCACTCTGCCACGGGCTTGCTGGATTACTTCTAGCAAGTTTCTTGACTTTGTTTCCCTGTCAAGTAGAGAAAGCATGCGTATCTCCAGACAGTAGGCTCTAGAATAAGCATAATTACATCTACTTAGTATGTGTTGATGCAGTCTTGGGTAAAAGATGCTGGAAATACCAATGCGTTCTCATAATAAGTTTCTGATACTAGGGAGACTGGAAGTTGTTTGAGATCTGCTGAATTAATACTGCCAGAGGGAGACTAGCACTCATTGCTGGTTTGGGTTTTTTCTTGCTCCACAGATCTTCCTCTGGATTTAGTGGATGGAGGAGCTAAGAGCATCCTGAACTGTCCTGTAGAACTGTGCCGCAGCTCCTGCGCTCATGAGTCACCTACATGATCGATATCCAAACGGCTTTTCTTTTAAATACGAGTTCTCAGACTTTTTTTTAAGAAAAAGATTTTGCTTATTTTTATGCAACTATTGTTCTCGCTCTATATTAAAACTATTTTATCTGCCTTGATGTTATTTGTGTTGGAAGGATTTATCTCCCTGGATCTAGAAGAAAGATGTATGCCGTGGTTACCAGCCCTGTACTGGACTTAGCTTTCTGCTGTTCATCCCTTGCCTAGACAAGGGAGTAGCTCAAGTTGGTTCCTGATATAAACCAGCACATTTTTCATTGAAGAGAATGACTGATTATCCTAGGCTCTTAAGAAGGGGCTGAAGTTTGCCCTGCTAATTTTAAGTATAGGATGGGGCACATGCTTATCTCGCTGAAGTGCTAAAACTGAGTCATGTGTGAGCCAGAGGCTTAGTGGAGAAATAGGAAATTATCCGAGAAGAAACTGGCAGTGTGCAGAACACGTTCCCATGGCAGTAACATTCAGCAAAGAGGTGGGAAGTAAAAGCTCTCCTATTTTTACCTTTCTGTAAATTTTACAGAACTCAGAAAATGCAGCTCAGGTGACAGGGAAAACTTCTGGCCCTTGAATTAGAAGTGCCCTCCGTCCAGAGGCATTAGTGATTTTGCAGCTTGTGGCTTGGGCTGTTGGATTCTACTGTCAGCTGCATTTTTTTCTAACGTGTATGAGATTGTACTTTTTCCCTGTAGCTCTTAGCTTTAGTCTATAACGTTTGTGAAATTCTCATATGTTTCTACTTGAACATACTGAGCAAATGTTTTAAAGAATGCCCTGAAGGCATTCTGGACAAACACTTTTTCTATTTGATGCATCTGACCTCCGTGAAACCTCTGATGTAATGGGTTTTTGTTGCTCTGTGAAAAATGCATTTGAAATAACAACTTATGTATTAGTTGAATACATGCAGATTGGATGGTTTTATCTTGTTGGTCCTATTAGGACATTCTGGGATACTTCTGCTTTTTCTATTTTCAGCAGAAACATTCTAATGTTTCTTTTTTTTTTTTTTTAATACCACACAATACGATGACGACTGTCATTTTTTGGTTTGGTTGGCAAGTGGGCATGTGGTCACCTTTTGGAATTGTAAATAGCTGATAACTGCTTGTTTTCACATCCAGTATTATAAACTAAATAGTTGTATCTATCAACAGTTCCTGAAGAAATCGCTTTTTTCAAGTCAACCTAAAAAGTTAGCGTTCGACCTAACTCCTGTCCTAGATGTGGGAAGTGTCCTCCCTGTCTCTGTTCCTGGGAATGACGTTACGTAGGTTCCCTTTAAAGAGGAAGACCACTGAAATACGGGGAATCTAGTGTACAAGGAGGGCTTACTTTTAGATGTGGAGAGGCTTTGCAAGGCTATAGGCTCTAAGGCTTTTGCATACGCCCTGGATTTCTGCACTCTGGCGCGCTGCATGTCGTGTTAGAGGCAGCACTGTTGGCAGGGGTTTGTTCGTAACCTCCCTTCCCCTCTAAGGGAAGCGAGCGAGTGCTAGCGATCCTGGGACCGCAGCGCTGGAACAGAGGGGATTTTCTGAAATTTGCTAGTTTGGAGATGGAAGAAAAAGCTGAAGATAGGTTGAACTGTGCCCTCCCAGTATGTTCTCCTTGACTATACGACATTTCTTAAGGCCTAGAGGTGATACTGCTGTTCTGCTTTCCTTCCTCTTTATAAATAGCAGCTGGCCCAAACCATTGACCTTAAATTCTTTGCATTAATCTCCCCTGGCTGTGGCATGCGACACCTCCTAGCAAGGCCGTATCAGCTGTGCTCCCCCAGATAGCTAATAAACCTCTTGCTATGGAGAAGATTGGCTTGGTAAGAATGCGATGTTGGCATGCTGAGCCATGTGAAGTTTCTTTTTTGGAACGATGGGAGCAGTTGGGGGTTGTCCCTGCTGTGGTGCTTGGTACCTGTTTAACTCCTTTACCCTCTGTGAGTGAAGGGCCGTAAGAATTAATCCAGATCCCGACTGAACACGCATTTTCTTGCAATGCTTCCAAAATCATGGCTGCAAACCCAACCCCCTGAACTATCTGCCCTCGAGAAACGGGTGCTGCTCCTGGTTTCCATAGTAGCTGCTGGAGGAGCTGCTCAGCAGCGTAGAGAGGCTGATCGTGACCACAAGCCTACAGGAACGCGCACGAAATGTAGCAAAGTCGACTTTGAAAAATCTGCATTTTTATTAGATGACTCAGGGACTTGGCAAGCGCGTGTGGCACTCGCTTGGTGGTTGCCAAAGCTGTTATAGTCTGTCGTCTGTGTTAGGTGGCCTGTGATCTCATGGCCTCTGTCCAGGTTTTTGTGGACAGATGTCCACCAAAGAATAGAGCTACTAGCACAGAAAGCCCCTGTCTGGGCAGACCTGGTAAAGAAGCCAAGGGCTAGCTGGGCTTGGAGCCCTCGTTTCATTAGTTATCTTGTCCATGCTGGTTAATCCTCAAATAACTAATAGCAGCCGTTCCAGGACTACTCTGAAGGAGCTTATCATTTTGTCTGTGCTAATGTGGTTGTGCCTTTTTTTTTTTTTTTCCCCTGCCACTTCAGTATGAGAAGAAATCTTCCCAGGCTTTTATCAAAGGTGGATTCTTTAATTATTTCTAATGTAAGAACACATTTTTCCCTCCCCTGAGACTACACCATGGTCTGGAGGCAGTGGAAAGCCGAATGCTGGTGATGCTGTGCTGTGGCAGAGCCTTAACGGTGGTGGTACAGACTTGGTGGGCAGAGGGGGAGCCCGAGGCACAGCGAGGGTCTCCCCAAACCCGTGGAGAGACCAGACCAGGGATTTCTGCTCCCTCCAAGGCTAAAGGAGCAACAAAGAAAAGAGCCTTTTTCTGGAAAAGGGGCGAAATGTAGCTTTGTCACAAAGAGGCACAAAAAGAAAGAAAAATTATTTAATCTCCTGTTTTAAAGGTTTTTACCGTATAATGCTTGGTATTCCAAAATACGGGTGTCTCGCAGGGTACCGGTGGTCTCGGCTGTGCCACTCCATCCGGATCCATCTCCTGGGAGGGAAGGGCATCGGTGCTCTGTCCCCAGCGGCCTCAGCCCTTCTGTGCCACCACGGCGTGTTGGGGAGAGGCGACCAGGGGACGAGCGCTGGAGGCATCCCTCTGCTGCCGAACCGAGGAGGGATCGCAGGGCTGAACTTCATCCCCTGCTGCTGGGTTATATCCCTCCCTCAGCTCACTTCATCCCTCACGAGCGGTGCCGGGGGCAGAGCTGACGTGCCCCTGACCAAAACCCTGGCGATGCTCCGTGGGAGAGGAGCATGTTTCTGGCGTGAGTGTCCTGCTCGGGATGGGCTTATCGGCCCCAACAGCGAGCTGCCGTGGCGTGTTTGTGTGCGGTGAGTCTCGGGGATGAGTGGGATCCCTGTGAGAGATGGGGGAGGTTGGAAACATACTGCTGAACATCTCGGACCCTTGCTCCAGCCGCTGGGAGCTGGGAGTGAGGCAGAGGAAAGGCGAAGGTGAGTGGTGGCACCACCTCTCCTCCCACCCCTTTGCCCAAGAACTGGGAGAGCGGCAGTGGTCGGCACTGGTCCCTGCCCCTTGCCAGCAGCCCCGCGCAGAGCTGCCTCCCTTCTCCCCGTCAGCCCGTGTACGTGTCCCTGCTGCTGCAGGCCCAGAGGCTGAAGTGACATTTTATTTATCCCTTCTTAGTTTTCATGTGTCCTGCCTTTGTGCATTGCTTTCCGCATTGCTTACAAGGAAAAATAATCCTGCGTGAGGCGCTGGCATGAGCGTGTCTGGTAGTGCCGAGGGAGTTTTTGTTCCTAGATAAATGTCGTGTTTGTCCCCGGGGGCCGGGAAGAGGCAGCCGCAGCTCGGCGGGGATGAGCAGCCCTCAGTCAGCGGTGAGACGAGCCCCATCCTTCCGCCCTCTCGCAGCAGCGAGGCCCCAGCGTCTTGCAGCCATCGAGAAAAGACCGGCTCTTCCTCACCGAGGGATGAGCTTGGATATGTCAGCACGTTTTTCAACTCTGCACACCCACGTGTGCCCGTGGGCTTCTGTGCCAGCTCCCCGAGGGCCCCGCAGTTACGCTCAGCATGTTCCCTGTCTCGCACCATCCACACCTCATTTTTCTGCAACTTTCAGTAGGTCACAAAGCTGCTCCTCTGCAAACGTGTCTCTGGCTCCTGCTGCAGAGCCAGGACTTCTCCGTATGCGCCTTTATCACAGACGGGCACACTTTGTGCTGCCAGTGCTTGTATCTGAACTCGTACCGTTCCCCGAACACGAGATAAAAATGAAGTTGCGTATTGTCAGCAAGCGCATTGCTCAAACAATACGGCAGGGCTGTCGCTCAGCCCTGGTGCTGCGGCACTGTTCCTGGGCGCACGCAGCCGCGGGCTGCAGTCCTGCCTCGTCGCAGCGTCCCGTTCCAGCGCTGGAAGGCACGGGTCTCCCCCCTTACACCACCCTCTCTCGGAGCAGGGTGCTGGAGTCGCTCCCAGGTCAGTGCTCCTTGCAGAACCTCTCTGCAGCTCTGCTCTGCAGGTGCCAGGAGCTTCAGCGCTTCGAATACGCTGTGCTTAAATCATGTCAGAACGGCTTCTGCGTCAGAGGTGAAATAAGCTGTGACTCTGTTTTGAGGGGGAAATGTGGGACAACCCCAAAGTTATGAATCGTGGTAGGGTCGGACCTGACGCTCCAGTGCTGCTCTCCTGCGTTTGGACACGTTGCCAGGACTCAGGGGACATGGGTTAGTGCTGGGCTTGGCAGTGCTGGGTTAACGGCTGGACTCGATGATCTTAAGCGTCTTTTCCAACCTTAACGATTCTATGATTCCATGACTCTGTACCCGATAGCTTTGTGGGAACCAGTGTGCAGAGGTGTTACTAGAGGCAGCCTTGGAAATCCTGATGCAGATTGTTTGAGGAGCTCTGTCAGAACTATGTGTATGCAACACATGACACGGTATTTTTTATTTTTTTTTTAATAGATGCTTCAAGGCTCTTCAGTGCATTGCTAAAAATATTTTGCTTTGAAACTTGAAAACGTGAAGGAATAAAATGAGTGTTTGCAGCTGCTGCACGTGAACAGCTTAACAACATGTGAGACAGAAGAAATAGGAAACAAAACTTGATTTGCATCAGCAGAGGGAAGTCCCTGCAAAAAGTTTCGAGCAGGGACCGTGGGGGCCAGGGCGTATTTCCTCAAACGAAAGAACTGTTGCCTCACCCTGCTTAAAACCGAGGTTAGAAAATCACAAAGCCAAGTGACAAAACCTCTAGAAAAGTGAAGTTTGATTTCTGGCCTCAGCATTCACCAACGCACTGCAATGACGGACTGGCGTTGGTGTTACCTGAAGCACCAGAACTGGGCTCCGCCATTGCCTGGGCTCTGCCGGGCTCAGCAGCCGCTCTCCTTCCCACCGCCCTCCTGATCCTTCCCGGGAGGCTTTCGAATGTCTCTGTGCAGACAATAAGTGACCGGGTGCTTTCGGCTTTTGCAGGGTGTCACCCAAAACAGCTGTGAGTTGGCTGGCGTCCCCTCTCCACCCCTCCCTCCCTCCAAAACTAGGACATCTAAATTTAACCTGCTATCAACAGATGAGGCTGGAGAGTTTCCACCGTGGAAAGGAATCCCACTCCGAACCTGTCCTCTCCTCTGCTCAGGCTCCATCCGTGCGCGTTCCTTTCCTCGAGCCGTGACCGCCCGTACGTTTCATTCCTCCCCTTCCCCTCCTGCGCCTGGGTTTGTGTCGCTGCTACGTGCTGGTGGGGCTTCCCGAACAGCCTGTGTGGCTGTTGGTGTTTTACGCGGGCACACACCTCGGTGGTTTGGGGATGATTTGTACCAGGTTTCCCCGCTGCCTCCGTTTGTACCAGGTCTCCCCGCTGCCCAGCAGCAGCGTGCAAAGGGCTCTTGAGCTGCAAAGGTTGGCTACAACCTTTTAAGGGGCAAAACGGCCTTGTGCCAGGCGCTTGCTCACCCCGGGCAGGACCCAGCGAAGGGGAGACCTCGGTGGGAGGTGCACCTTGTTGGGGGTGCCCAGGTCAGGGTCCAGCCCCTGTGCTCAGGGCAAGCCCCGAGCGTGGTGTGGCTCCTCCAGCCCGACCGGGCAGGAGGGTCCCGGGGTGCTGGGTGGGAGCCGATGCAGTGGCGTGATCTTGCAGCAGACAGAGCAAGTCCTTGCTGCTTTTTGAGAAGCCTGGATGCTGCTTTGGAGGCTGGATCAGAGAGCAGCAAAACTACTGCAAGAACAACAACAAAAAAAAACCCCAAACCTGTGCCTGTCTTTGGGCACAGCTGGTGGGAAGGGGACGCGTGGTGGGATGGGCCCATGGCAAGAGGAGCTGGAGCACAGACCTGGAAGGGGCCAGGGTTGGGCCCTGCGGATTAACGGGTGAGCACGGGAGCTGCGCTGGCCACTTGGCCAGGCACCCCCGCTCTCTGAAAAGAATTTTGCCAGTTGCCTTTACTGAAAAGCAAGCAGAACCTAAATATGAAAAACGTGGGGAAAAATAATGACATGAATACAGCGTGGTATTTGAAACCCAGTCGTATACTGCAGCAGCTTTTAACCTCTTGTTTGCCCAGGTCAGAAAGGGCAGGGCTGCGCTCTGCTGCCCGGGTACCGGAGCCTGGCCGCGGGGCTGCCTCTCCCCAGATGAGGTATTTACAGCTAACATCTGACCAGGCTTTTGCTAAATAAGCAAACAGCATCAGGAAACTGAACTGTGCAGAAGTTCAGCTGCTGCCTGCGCCAACCGGCTCGGCCCTGTCCTGCCGTCACAAGATGCACAGCAGCCTGGTAATGAAAAATGCAGGATGTCGGCTGGTATTTTTAACCAGAAACCTCCGCACTCTATCTGATGCAGCGTAAGAGCTGAAATGGAGAGAAAAGGCACTCATGGTAAATAGGGTGTTTATCACCGCCTTGAAACGTGAGTGCAGAGGTGGTGGAGCTGTTCGTTTAAAAACAGCCGCCGCCCAAACGACTCCAGGCAGACATGTCTGAAAATTTCACTTTATTTCTCTGTCTGTTATAAAAGCAGGGTTTTGTTTTTTTATATCTCTGTAAGTGTCCAGACTTGGTACATCTTGGTTTTGTTTTCACAGTATCTCTGCCAGACCAAGGACGATTCTTATTGCTGCGCCAGGAGCCAGGGCAGGGAGGGACGGCGGTGCCGAGGCTCGGGCAGCCCTCGCCTTACCCCCTGCTGCCGGACCCAGCCTGGCTCTGCACCGCGCCGGCTCGGCAGCTCTACCCCTCCCCATCGCTGCTTAATCTCTTGGACGCTCCGAGGGGCTGCCCCTCTCTCGCCATGCTCGTCTCCATGTCAAGGGTAGGAAACGAGAACCAAATGGCCCGCGAGGCTGCTCGGCGCGCTGGCCGTGCTCGACGGTGTCTGCCAGCCCCTGCCCTGCTGCTGGCTGGGGGGAGAGGGTGCAGGTGAGTGTCTCGGCCAGGGCTCGCCCCACTGCTTCCCACCCTGGACCACTCTGGGATTTTTGACAGGGATGGTCAGGCTGCACTCTCACCTCCTGTGGAGATTTAGGGCCAAGAGCTGAACATCATTGATGAGAGAGGTGAGGCAGCAACAAGCTCGCGTACATCAGTATCCCATGTTGGTGCCCTGTCACCTTCCCACCGTATCCTTTGTGCATTCCTGGTTCTGCAGAAAGCTGCCAGAGGAGGAGCTTTATTGACCTCTGCTTATTTACCACCTTATTCGGTGCAGGATGCACCAGGTCCCCAGACGTTTAAGTCCCCGTTGGGACCCTGTCAATCCCCATTCTAACCACATGGCCATTAACCAGCCGTATCAATAGTGATGGCTATAGCACCTGTTACTTCCAGCCACTCTTCCTTTTATATTCAATTTGTCCCCGTCAGTTTTGTAATGAAGCAGCATTGGAAAAACATCACTTTTAATCACAACGCGTGAAATTTCAAAAGAGGCAGCATCACTTTTCTATGCCGTGTCTGGTGATGCGAATGGAGGTGGAGGGGCATGTTTCAACCTAGGCACGGGATAAAGGCATTCTTTGGGGAGGGAGAAGTCCATGCAAAGCCGACCCCAACGTGAAATTTCGATTTCGTATTTACTGCTTAGCTGGGTCTGTTCAGTGCAACAGGACGAATTAGCCAGGAGGTTACTATCAAATTGCATGGATGCATCCAGTCCACCAGGTAGAGGGAGTAGGAGAAACCAGATTTACTTAATGCACTGGGAGACTAAGTCCAACACAAAGCTAAGTGGAAAAGGACGTAGGTGTTCCCTGAATGTGGTTTTTGGTGACTGAGAAGAAATCTTTCCTTGGAATTCCTTCGTGCAGCTAATTAAGACAACTGGGTCCGATTTCTTCGACCCATGCTGACATCAGTGAGAACTGTAAGTACTCAGCACCAGGAGACAAAGTGAATACCAGACATAAATACCCCTTCTGCTCCCACCCGCCCGACTGCCCAGAAGTGCATCTAAGCGGTAGCCGAGATGCGTGCAAGCGTCGTCAGCTATTCACCCACAGCTCACATTTTGTCCTCTTCTGCAGGTATTGCCTAGGAGAAAATACAGACAAGTTGCAAAGGGCTGTGCCAGTAGAGCTATAGTTAGGATTTGAATCCATGTAAGAAAATGGAGAAATGGAGAGTGACTGTGCAAGTCAAAGTCCCCCTAGCTTCATCCTTTGTAGTCCCAAAGCCTAGATTTAGGCAACCTTTGGCTCGTGGATTTGGGTTTGATCCAGTCTGTTTGTTTGCAAGCTGCTTGTAATGCTGGACTTTGTACTGCAGAGATCTGCCCCTTGGAGAGAGCAGCTCCGCGGCTGAGCATCTCTGACAGCCAGTGCACGGAGGAGGGTGGTCTCCCCTGGGAATGGGGGTACAGCTGCAGGGACCAGGATCCTTCTTTGCTGGTTTGAGACTGTCGCGGGGGGGCATATCTTCTGGGAGTGCTTTCCCCAGGCAGGCGGCGATGTTGAACCTGTTGCCGAAGTAGATGGTGTGGCTTTGGAGAAGTAAGGAAGGATAATTTCTTGCTGGTAATGTCCTATGTGGAAGATGAAGACGGCAATAGCAGCTAACGGGTGCCTCTCCGAGGGGAGAGCCTTTTGAGCAGCGCGTCTGTGGTTGTGAGACCTGTTCAGACCAGTTCAGCAGGGCCAGGCTTGTACCCGGCACGCTGAGCTCTCTTCAGTCCTAGCTCTTGAGGCAAATTGTTAGTAAGAGAAAGAAATGTCTGGGGGAAGGAGCTGCAGAGGGGAGGGAAGCGATCTGCCCCAGGCCATGTGCTGGAGCAAGAGCACAGATCCTCTGCTCCCGTCCCGTGCCCTGTCCTCCAGATGCCACCTCTACCGCAGAACTCCCGCTGCCTGCAGACTGTGCCCTTCCCATTCAAACGGCTTTTCCATACTGCCCTCCTCCCCAGAAGTGCATCTGGTTTTCTCTGAAGCCATCTGGACAAGGTCCTTATTAAAACCTACAGGTTCCACCTCCTGCTCCAAATGCACCTTACTTACTGGAGGATCTACACCCAAGACTCGGGTGTTGCCCTCTTGCACCTTCTCATGCATTGCCCTTTGCTACATAGATGTTTGTGCCATCACCAGACAGATATGGTATCGTGGTCCTGTCTGCACCCCGTTCCTGACAGTCGTGTAGATCGTGAGGTCATTTGGAAGAAAATCATCTACTAACCCCAACGTGATTTCTTATCATGGGAAGAAGAGAGTTTTTCATAGCTTTTGCTTCTAGTGTTTGCTAGGAATGGGTGCCTGTTATTTTCAGATGTGGCTGTTCCTGAATTATGGATATTGCTGGGTAGACTTGGTAGATAAGATCTGCCCTCGCTTACACCCATGCATCTCCAATGACTTCAGAAGGATCCTTTTTATATCCTGCTCTTCTTACAGCACCATCATTTGGATTTCATGGGAAAACGGGGCAACAGAGCTTCACCCAACAACAGCCGGTGCACGAGCCGTTGGCTCTTACGCCACGAGAAGGTGAGACTGTGGGTTAGCTGGGCAGACATCTGCGTGTCCTAAAGACAACCCCAGTGAGAAATCCCCCCTCTTGGTTTATGTTGACTCCCAGGGCCACAATTCTAGCTGTGAGATTATCCCATACGATAATGCTAACAGGAGACTGAGATCGCCAAGTGTAAGCAGTGCAAGCTCGCTTGCTACCCCTTCTGCGAAGCAGGGAGATGGCCTAGTAGCTCCCACTCAAGAGCCATCCTACAGCAGGTTTGTTATTTGCATTGCTTTGAAACTGAGATTATTTCCATGGTTCCTTGTTCCAGGTTTTAAAACCAGGAAGATTTTCTTTTTATCACGCTTCTTCCAATTTCATGCCCTTTTCATCTGTCAGCCCGTGACACACTGACAATCTATTCCTTGTTCCAAAACTTTCTCCCAAAAATTCTGTAGAAAGGACATCCTGCCTGGTGGTGTGTTTGTTGGTTTTTCTCAAACATAGCTTTAAGGCAAAAGTTTGGCAATGCAAAGCAAAGTCTACATAAGGCCGCATGACTTGGATTTGCAACTCAGAACCTTATAGCTTAAAAAAAAAAAACCAAAACCAAAACTTCCTTATCTTAAATAGTCAACTTTTTGCTCCAGGAGCTTGTTTTGTTCTCAACCAAAAAAAAAAAAAAAAGACTCTTAAAATCCCAAATAAAATGTTCTTATTGTTCTGGGCAGTCTGGACAAGCTAATGAGACTGAAGTTCGAAGAGTAACTAAAGTAGGGAAGAAAAAAAAAAAGCTATACGGGTAGACATCAGTGTTAGTTTCTTCCCTTAGGAATCCAGTGACGAGACAGACCCCAATCAAAGGTCTCCTCTTTAGCTTTAGCACAGTGAAATCCGTCCCAATGGGAGAAGGTAGAATGGTTGCATTTGTTGAATGAATAAAAAGTGCATTTTGATTTTGCTCAGATTATACATGTGTATTCTAATACCTAAGTGATTGTTTTGCTTCATTTTTTGTCTTTTTTTTCTCCCTTTTGGTGCCGGGACGCCAGGTTTATATTATCGGTGTTTTGGAGGTATCACCACAAGTGGTGGTCCATCCTTTGGCCTCCACATGAGTACCTGAGCATCATTGGCATTGGGTTTGACAAGGGCACTGGGTGGTATTGGCTCATTCTTGCTAAGGACCTGGGGCTGCTCTTGAGCAGAGGGCTCCTGCAGCTTGGCACGCTGCCCCAAGGGTCTGCTGGGATTTACCTCGATGTCCAGCCTCATGCGCCATTTGATAGTCTGCAAGGTCACCATTTCGTTGGTAGCCGTGTTGGTTGCAACCAGCCAGGTGGTGAAGCTTTGATCCCGGTGAATGCTTGTTAGTTTGGCCACGTTGCTCTCGCTGACGGGCACTGCCCACGTGACGCTTGGGTAAAAGTTGTCGTTCATGCTGATGTTGAACTTGGACTCCTTCTTTGTGGGACCCACGATGGTGCAGGTTTCTGTCGTGTTTCCATACCAGGGATAGTTCACTCCATCTGAGTCACTGATGGCCTGGATTTTACCATCCAGTAGATCTGGAAGCTCCCAACTTGACCTGATCAACAACAAATTATGGATAACGCATTAATTAATTAGTTTAGAAACACACCGGACTTCAAGGAAGGAGTTGTGAACGCATTCCCCCTTTAGCTTTTACTGGAATTTGTGCCTTTCGCGCCATCCTGCCGAAAGAGCTCATCCCTGCCGTTAAAACTGTGCCTGCGCATTTCCAGGACCGATCATGAAAGGCTGTTAAACACCACCGAGGACCCATCACCCTGCAGAGCCAGGGCTTTCCTTGCAGGGACCGGTGGCTACCTGGAATAGTACAAAATACGTCAGTGTTTATGTAAGGGTAGGTGCTCAGGAAAGCTCCGGCGTTGGAGACAATCCAGCGTTGCAGGTATCCTCCTGCAGCTCCTTGGCTGCTTGAGCACGGCTGAACGCAAGGACTCGCTCCAGCACCGCGTTCAGGATCTCCACTCTTGCGCCGGTGAGAGCAGGGCTCAGGGCTGAGTTTCTTTCTCTCAATAGCACAAAATTCCCCGTGTTGGCAGAAGAACAGGCAAGCTCAGAGCTGGCCCTGGGGCTGAGGTGACAGGGGAGCCGACCTAAGTGGTGGAAGTATGATCAAGGACTCAACTGGACCATAAAGCTTCCCACTGCCCCACTCTGTCCTTTCTTTTCAGTCCCTACCTGCAAACACTCATTTTTCTCCCTGGATAAGCCACTGTCCCCCGCTGCTGTCTGCCTGGCGCTGGAAGTGTAACCCACCCTTCTGCAGCCCTAGGAAGGACCCAGTTCAAAGGCTGCACACCAGGCTCCGGGCTGGGGATGGTATTACAGTAATCAGAGAAACCGAGGTCAGCCAGCTTGTAAAACTGCCTGAGCCGGTCGTCTGGGTGCTGTGCTTGCGAGACTGACAGAAAGGTCAGTCTTTCTGGCAAGTAAGTAAGTGAAAACGGTCCTCCGTCACCTTGTAATGCTGATGCACAACTTGGATTTTTTTTTTTTTTTTTTAACTTCCAATTTAATTTTTAAGATTAGATTTGCCAATAGAAGCAAACTACTGTAAATGCCTCAGAAAAAGGGTTAGATATTTGCAGAGTAAAGGCACTAAGACGGCATAACCATAGACCACGTGCTCAGCGCATGCCGGGTATTTTAAGGACATTCTTTTAAAATCCAGGCTGGTAGAGGTGACTCTAATTTACCTTCTCCCTCTTGCTTATAAATCAGCCCTCCCCGCTACCCAGAGACGCTGTCCCCGCCATCGAAGTGGCAGAAGGGGCTCGCTCCCAGCAGCTCGCTCCCAGCAGCTCCCAGTGTGGCATTTGCACTTGACCCCGTCATGGGGCTGGGACCCTGGGCTGTGCACCAGCCCCCCAAGCCCTGCGGCTCCCCGCTGCGGGCTGTGCCACGGGACACGGTTTATCTTGGGAGGGAGACAGAGGGGACGCGCTGAGGCTCATCAGGGTAACTGTCCGAGCCTTTAATAAGTCCAGTGCTGCAGCTTAAAATAGCCCCTTGACTGAAGCGGGGGCTGCGGCCGGGCGCAGGCAGGCGGGGGGCACGCGTCGGGCCCGGCCCGCTCTGACGCAGCTTTGGGACGAGCTGCTCCTCTCCACTGGCCAGGACTAATGGGACTGTCTCATAAGGCTGTTCTGATTGTTAATTAGTTAATGACCGTGAAGCGCCTCCATGTCTGTAACCACTGGATCGTTCAGCAGTTAGCTGTAAATGCCTGGCTGTAGCTAGAAGATACCAGGGGGGAGGGGGGTTTAAAGAGCTCATTTATCTTTTTTTTCACGCGAAGGGGGGGTCCTAGCAAAAATCTCCCCTGTGCCATGGCAGGCGTTGGGCGAAGGGCCGCACCGTGCGGGAGGCAGCTGGTTTGCAGGTCGGGCGGCCTGGCGGGAACCCGGGAGGTGAAGCGCAAGGCGGGACGCGGGCTGCTCCGGGGATGCAGGGATGCTCTGAGCAGCAGCCGGGGGTTATGCAAGCGCAGCATCTCCCCGCGCAGATTCACGGGCTGCTGTCAGCTACGGCACGGCGGCTGCAGCAATCCTCCCTCCTGAGCTCATAGCCAGCAGGCAGAGGGAGTCCTTTGCCTGGAAGAAAATTTTTAGTGAAGGCAGCCAAAAGGAGATCCCTGAGCAGTCCTGCCAGGACCCCCGGCCACCGGAGAGATTTTTATACGCTCTGCTCTCTAAATCGGAGTCATCCTGGCTCACCGTGCCCCACGCTCTTCAGGGCAAGCCGAGAAGGGAAAAGCTGCGGGGATGTTGGATGAAATCAGCCCTGGGCGGGCGGAGGAGCGGAGGTCGTGCTCTGCAGCCCCCACCTCCTCCCCGCCGCACCGCCCGGCTCTGAAACACCATCTGGGGGCTCTTTCTCTCCCTCTCAGCAGATGGTTTAGGATTATTTTCCATTCAGACAGTGGTCGGTACTCAGCTTGGCTGTCACCCGGGGATGAGATGTGCCAGTTTCCCGGAGGTTCACCCTGTGACAGACACGGTGCTAAGGTGCAGCCACAGCATCTCTGTGGGTGCGGAGGTGCCAAACCAGGACCCGAGGTGCTACGAGAGGCTGATAACCCCCCGCGCTGCTCCAGCCTACTCACATCAGAGGCTGGTGGGCAAATGGCAGGAGAATAGGGTAGAGGATGCTCAGAAACTGCACGTCAACTAAGATCTGCTTGTCCCCATCTTCATTCCTAGTAGATGTATCTGACCCCAGACCAGTACAGAATTGCAGGACCTTCTTGGGATTTGCCCAGGGTTCAAATGAGAACAAAAAGGTGGAGCTGTGCCAGGGCCCGGGCAGGTTGCTGAAGGGAGGATGCTGGGGGCAGAGCCTGAGAAACCCCACCGCAAAGCTGAGCGTGTTCGTGAGCAGCACGGCTGCGCTCAGGGCGCCTCAGAGGTGCACCCTGCTTCAGAAAAGGCGTGGGCAGGAACGGGGAAGAAGAAACTGCCCTGCGTGTCTTTCTGGAGCATGCTGTGCCTAATTCTAGTGAGTGTGGTTAACCCCGGGGTTTCAAAACCATCACGCCTTATCTGCACAGCTTAGTAACGAGAAGAAAAATGAGGCCTTGTGATGGTCCCATGACTGGAGCGAAAGCAGAGGCTGCACGATGGTTGCTGCTGGTGGTGGTTGCCCCTTGCCTGCTGCTACAGTAAAGCCTGCGGGCCAGCCAGGTTAGTAGCCTTTGCTTGCATAGTATGGCCGTGTTAAATAACATGCCAACAACTGCCCTTTTGGATGATTTTGGAAAGAACGCTGTGGAATGATCTTTGGCTGCATCAGCATCTTTCTGTGGCGGTGTCGAGCCAAGGCAAGACCAGAAAGTGCCCAGTAAACACTTTGCTGACAATAGCAGGGAAGAGGCGTGAGAAGAAACCAACCTATCTGGTTTCATGGATTCACTGTAGCTGATCAGCTCCAAAATCAGTAGATTCTGGCTTGTAACACTGACAAGCTTGCTTCTGCTGCTTCGGAAACCTTCAGAGTCAGTACGGGCATCACCAGAGACTGGAGCTGCCAACAAGCCTCTCTTGACAAATGTCTTCTTGCTACTAGGAGAAGGAACTTCGAGTTATTTCTTGTGGCACAACCGTAGCCCCGCTGCTGAGAGCCAAGCAGCTTTATGTAGGTTTTAGCCTTCTAGTTCTCATTCAGATACATTTTTTCCTATTCTGTCACACGAAATGAAGCCCCGGCTTATCCCGAGCCCTCCAGATGGCTGCCCCACCGCACAAACCGAAGCAATCACTGCAGTGGCCTGTGCGGTGACAGCAAATCCAAGCACAGCAGCCTACAGCCCCGTGCATCCAGCAGTGACAGGGGTATATTCAGTTAACCTTTCCAGACAGGCACCGGGCACTATTGCATCCTCAGCCCCAATTCCTTAAAGCCGGCTCCTAATTAGCCACAGGCCCGGTGGACTTGCATAACCTCATGCTTTCCAGCACCCTTCCTTTCCGCCAGCTCCCTAAATAAGAGAAGCCCCGCTCAGACGCAGACTGTGCTCGGTGCAGGTACCAGTGCAATGTGTGGGCGCCATGAAAAGTCATCTCGGGTATTCCACATCCCTGCTCCTACCTGCCTCCCTCCACCGCTGAGCCTGCGCTGGTGAAAGAAAGAAAACCTGATATTCAGAGCTGCTTAATTTTAAATTGTCCTTTACAGTGTCTCTCTCACCTACTCCGGCACGTCCAGCAATTCAAGCCAGGGTTATAGCAAAGCACAGGAAGGAAATTTAAGATGTTGCTCCCCAGGTGTTGAAGCCACGCTGCTGTGGTCCCTCTTCCCCCCATCCTCCAGCAACACGTTCCTGCCTCGTCGCTTGAACCAGCAGTGATGTTTGATGCACGCTGGTTCAGGGAGTAAAACTAGCAGAAAACTGGCATTAAGAAAAAGAGACGGATTTCTGACCGTTTAGCTGAGCAGGCTCAAGTCAGACGGGACAACCTATTTAACTGGGCTAAGGTGGGTGCTTACAGCGCGGGTGAGGGCCAGGGGCCACATAAGGGCAGCGAAGCCTTTTCCTCCAAACCCCTGGAGAGACAGCTCACTAAATTCCCATGGTGAACTGACCTCCCTTCGCATCCCATGGAAAGCATAACCTTTTTTTCCTTTGACGAATCCATTTTTGATTGTATTTTCCCTCCCAAGGACTGGGGGTTTATTCTCTTGACAAGTCGATTTCTCGAGTTCATTGTGTCTCTGCTGCAAGGTACGGAAGATTTAATCTTGCAAGAGAGAGATGCCCGGTAACGTAAAGCAATGATGCAATGCTGCCCAGCTGCCCCATCGCATCCTCCTGGGGAGAAATATCTACCTGAAACTTCTCCAGATTCTTGGCTGATCATATTCAAACTCCGATTTATTTATCTCTCCGTTTTGCATATCTCCATCTGCACCGCTTCTTGCACATCTCCATGGAGATGAAGAAACAAGGCTGGATAATGCCATCCCGGCGTTGCCCAGCCGCTGACATGGGTCCCGCCAGGTGCTGCACAACCGGGTGCAGAAACCAGCGCCCACCCCAGGAGATCCCAGCGGGGCCCTGGTCCGGCGTGTCCTGCACAGGTCAGAGCTCCGCGGCCTGATCCTGATGCCTCCCACTGCACAGCGGCCTCCTTCCCTAGGGGCAGAGGGTAAAGCCCTGCTCGGGGGGAGCAGTAACGCAGCCATGGGGCTGGAGGGGAGTTTGCCCCAGTTCTGCACGGAGCAGGGGGGTCAGAGAGCACATCCTCATCCTCGTGCTGGGGGTTTTCATGTTCCCGGCAGCATCTTCTGACTTACACGTAAAATGCCAGCATTTACTTGTTATCTGAGCTTTAATTATTTCCCTTTACATTTCAAAACGCTGCATTTAGCCCCAAAATTGTCAGCGCCACTTTAACCACGTGTGTCGAAATGATCCCCTCTGTAGCTAACATCCCTATAGGAGCGTTATGCACAGCTCCATCTGCTCCAGTATTTCTCAGCTGTTTCTATCCTCAACGTAATGGCCAGCTTATACACGGCTAACAACTTCAGAGCATACAAGTGAAAAATTAATCTAAAGCCTGCTGTAAGTATTGATGCCCCAATTGCCCGACTGATTTTTTTTATTTGGAGTTTTCTGTTTGCCTGTCAGCACAGTGACTAAAAATATGTATGTTGCAGTAGTCTCTTCATCATGGAAAGTTGGGACAAATACATAAATCAATGCAGCTCCATGGAGGTCAGTGGGATTACGTTGAGTTTACGCCAGCTAAAGGCTTGGCCCATTCTTCCAGGTAGGTCTGTGTCCTGTCTCTCTCTATATAAAGGTCTTCCAAGAGCATGTTTCAATGGCATTAAAAGAAGCCTTTCCTCCCAAACGCCTTTATTTATAGCTTTCAGATGGCGGCGGGTCTATAGAAAGAGAGTGGAGGAGCAGACCAATTCCTACTTATGTTTGGGTAACTCTTTTTTTTATATCAGTTAAATGTCAATGAACCTCCTAGGGAAAAAATCTTTGTTCCCATGATTTTCTGGCTAATAGCTCCCCTGCATAGCTGCAGTGTTTAATTCTCACTACCTGTTTACAGCACTTAGCTTGTAGATACAACTTTTTTTGTCTCGAAGCATTCCAGCAAGGGAAGACTGTACCAAATCCTCATTTTAAACACAGGGAAACTCAGGTGCAGAGAAATAAAAGGACACGTCGGGGTTTGCAGCCCACAGCAGCACTGGCAGAACAGCTCTCTGCCCAGTCCTTTCTGTTTCAGTGGATGTGAGCTGTATTTATGTACAGTGGACTCTTCTGTTTTCCTTTGCAGCTGGTCACTAAAGACAGGATTTCTAAATGAGCCTGAGAATTACACGTGCAAATCCCAAAGGCCTGGAACTGAGAACATCTGAGCAACAAATTGTCCTTGCTAAAGACGGTGTTGGAGCCAAAAAGCCTACAGATTTCGGGTCTGTTGTAAGTACTTTTAAAATCAAGATAAGCTGGTCTGCTTCCTCGCTGAGCCTCACTGCTGGTGTTTGCCAGGTGCTAGTTTGCTTCTCAAGGCACTTTCTGCTTGAGCAGAGAGGGGACGTAGGGACAGAAGGGGGGGACAGTCTGCCACTTACGGCTGCTCCTCGGCATGCCCTTTCCTCCGGTCCACATCTTACAACGCGTATTCGCTTTATGTCTGAGATGCTGAACCCGTGTCCCCTTCTGGGCTCGCAGGCAGAAGGCAGGGAAGAAGGGCTGTGCAGATGTTCAGGCCTTCAGGAAGGCGCTGCATTGAGTCAGAGTTTGTCCTGCGCTCCAGCCCTGCTCTGTGCTCCCGTCCTCCCTCAGCCCTCCTCATTCACCATTTTTTAAGCCACCCAGCATGGCCCTTGCGGGGCTGAGCCGCCATCCCCCTGACACAGGGCACTTGGGATGAGCAGACGGGAGGGTTGCTTAAACCTGACCTTCTCATCCTTTCTCCCTTGCCCCCCGAGACCTGGCGCCATCAGCACCTCCAGCCACCAAACCTTCTGCCAGCAGCAGGCTCTGCGGTCGGGTTTTGTCCCCTGCTGCACCAGGAGGCTGCACCCGGTGCTGCCCAGCACCGTGAGTTGCAGAATTGCTGTTCTGTGCAGGCGTTTGGAGATCAGGTGCTGTTGCTGATTTAACTACGGGCCAAAGCCTGCAACAACGTTTGCTGAACAACCTGGTGGGGGACTGGGGAGAGATGACTTTTCACAGTAGGGAGGTGACATTTTAATTTGACTCATTCCCGTCTCACTATGACTGTCTGACCAGTAACACAGGGTTTTTGGTGTGCAAACGGCCCCTAGATTCCCCCTACCTTACATATATGCCAATATATTCCCACTCTTACATTACCCAAAAGGAGGGTAATGTGAAATTTTCACCCTGCTCCAAGGGTGGTGCAAAGGGTTTAATTATCAGTGGGTTAAACCCACCTTGTTCTTCCCCCGTGGGCTGCCTGCTACCGTGGGCAAAGCAAGCAGGATTCCTCCTGTGCCGTTAAAGCCTGCTCCCAGCGCTGCTGGGCTACGGAGCTCGCAGCCGTGGCCCACTGCAGCAGCGGTACAGCACGCTGGGGACGGCACCGTGCCACAAGTGCCAGCCCTCGGGTTTCCCTGGGGCTTGCCAAGGCGCAGTTTTACCCCGTAAGGGATGGGGAGGGATGCCGAAGAGAGGAGCTGGCGGTCGGAGGAGCCCCTCGTGTAAAACGCGTATCAAACAGGGGTGCCTGTCGCGGCAGGGCTGACCTGGGATTTCAGGATCTCCAGTGCTGCTCAAACGCTGTTGTGAAATATTGGGTTGCTTTTGGGTTCTTAGCAGAGCAAGTGGGTTTTGGTTAGGGCTTGGGCACGTTCCCATTAGAAGAGAACACCTACTCCTTTAAAAGGGCAGGGACAAGCTCTCCTGTATTTTAAACATATGAGAAAGTCCTGTTAAGTTTCAGAAGAGCTGGGTTTTAAAATCAAACCAACTGGATTATCATTTTTGGCTTAATCCAGTATCTCCCAGCCAGGCCACGGTCCTCCCGCTCTTTCTTCCCGCTAGGCACCCGCACCCGCTCACGCGCACTCTTGGAAATACTTACATTCCCTGTTCCCCATAGTGATTGTAAAATTCCATGTGGCTGCAAGCCTGGATCCAGCCCACGATCCAGGTCTCCTTCTTGGGAACAGGGGGCACCAACACTTGGGCGGAGGCTCGGAAGTGAGGGGTCCGGTAGCGCAGGACCACGCTGGAGGACTCATCGATGCTGGTGGGAATGGGATCGATGGAGGCTTTGACTTCAATCACTGAAATACTTTCCCGGAAAACTTTGGATTTGCAGCTAATACTCTGAATACAGCCCATGGCATACCCCGAATACAGTCCGACGCAGCTCTGAGGGTACTCCAGCAATCCTGGGGAATATTAGGCATTGAAATTATCTGGTGCTAGATCAATTACAGATCTTCTTGGTTTGTAATCTCAAAACTGATATCCATAGGATAGAAAATTCATCATGTAAAGCCTTAATTTGAGTATCTGTCTTACAAGTACTGCTCCTATTTTGAGGTTAGCTGCACTTCAGAAGCAAAAGGGCCTTTAAAATTTTTTTCCCCTTTTAATGACCCATTAAATCTCTCGCTCAAACAGTCTTTGGGTTAAAAAAAAGGTCTCTTGAGTTCAATAAATAACGGTGGTGTTCTTAGCTGATATATTTAGTCCTTCCTTTCCTCAGATGAGGTCTGTCATTCACCGTCAAACATAGGACTAGCCGGTATTTCCCTTTATTCTTTGGATGAAAAGCAGAATGTTGATAGACACATCTATATAAATAATGAAATAGTTTTTAGCCCCAGCTTGTCACAACCGGTGTGGATTTCCACTTCCTGACTTGCAGTTGTTCATAACTTCCTTTCGCACAAAATTACAATAATAACAGAAAGAAAGGACGGGTGGAAAATGCAAAAAGTAGCCAAATCTCCGATTTTGGAGGCTCCTCCGCCAGCGATGTCAGGGCTTTGGGGTTGAGGATTTTTTTTGTTTTTTTCTCCCCCCTTAGAAATAGCCGAAACCACGAAGCAGAGCGCGGAGCTCCCGGTCACGCAGGCGGCCGCCGGGGGCTCCGCAGCGGGGCAGCAGGAGGCTGCGAGCCTCCCCCGCCGCCGCCCGGGGCCGCGCCGCTCCGCGCCCGCTCAGCGCCGCGGAACCGCCGCCCGCGGCATCCCGCCGCCACGCACCGGCCCGGGGGGCGCCGGCCCCGCGGCTCCCCTTCCTCCTCCTCCTCCTCCTCCTCCTCGTCGGCGAGCGGGTCTCCGCAGGGGTGTCCGACCTTCCTCCTCCTCCTCCCGCTGCTGCCGCCGCTGCCGGGCTCACCCGGCGGGGCTCATGGGCGGGCGGCGGGGCTGCCCCGCACACGCGTGGGCCCCGCGGTCCTGCGGGGCGTCACAGCATCCCGCGGCGGCGGCGAGCAGCGCCGAGCACCGGCCGAGCCCCGGCCGCCGCGCACCGCGCCGGGCTCCCCTGCGCTGCGCGGGGGCGAGGTGCGGCGGGGGGGGGCGAGCGGGGGGGAGGCTCCTTCTCTGGCTCTTTTTTTTTTCCGCCCCCCCCCCCCCCTCGCCTCTTTGCTAGATGCTCGGGGAGCGGAGAGGAGCAGGATCGGTGCCTCCGCCTCCTGGCTGCCGCAAGCTTCCTCTCTCGCAATACATTCATGCATACGGGGACGGCGCCGGCCCCGGGTCTCAGCCTCGCCGGTGGAGCAGGGGGGTGCGGGGGGGCTCCCGCTCCGCTCGTCGCCGCAGCATCAAAAAGGCAACCGGGTCAAACTTTGCAGAAACTCGTCCGTAGCCGTTCCGTGGCCCCGGCCGTGCCCGGCCGCTGCCGCCGGCTCCCGGGCAGGGACCCCCTCATGACAGCGGCTCCGCGCCCCGGCGGCGGGGTCGGCAGCAGGTCTCGGCCCCCCGCTCCCTCCCTGCCTCCCTCTCCTCCCTCCTTCGCCCAGTCCCATCCCTCCCCCTGCATTTCGCTTTTAAACTGCAGCTGTAGAAGCTAAACCTCCTTTGCAAAACCAGCATTTCCTCCCACATCTCCGTGAATTGTGGGTAATGTAGTTTTTTTTGAAACGTCTTTTTTTCCTTTTCTTTTTTTTTTTTTTTTGTGTTTTTAATTTAACTGCAGTGTATTTCCGCTTGGTTTTTCAGATTAAGATTTGCTTCTCCCAGCTGCAGCTTGGTGGATAGATTCAGCAAAGGGCTGGTCTCCCTAGTTGAGTATCTCCCCTAAACCCGCAGCCCTAGGCTGGATGGGCTGCGATTCCAGCGACTGGAACCGCAAAGCTCTCCGTAGCAGCGGAGGGTCTAAGGAGCAGCTGGAATAGCGAGAGAAATGTCTGAGGCAGCAGCGGCCTGTGGGAAAGTTGTACACTTCTACTGCAGATAGTTTTAGGAGCAACGTTGCTGGCTGGTCCTGCTGACCCTCAGCCAGCCGAGGAGCCCAATTTCAAGAGCTGAGCACCAGGTGAGGTGCGTGTGTCCAGCTTTTCGGTCATAGCTGCTGGGCGTCGAGCGTTGCGCAGGGCTGTGGGTGCGTGTGTCCTCCGCGACTTGTTTCTAAATAGAAAGCCTGGGGAACTGAGAGGTAAAAATTGCTTTGCCGGTGCCACTGGCGGTATGGTACAGCAGCGCAGAGCTAAGGAAATGCCTTTCAGTCCTTCCCGCCCCACGCTCACAGCAGGCTTGATTCGCTCACGCCGTGCCTGGCGGTTTCCAGCCCTGGGGACGTGGGGTCTGCCCTCGGCAGGAGACCGGAGCTGCGGGGTGATCCTGGCAAGTGAACGCCACGGGACGAGGGGAGGCAGGTTTGCTCTTTTCCACCCCCTTGGCAAGGGGGGGAGAAAACACAGTGCATGGATATGTTTTTCTTCTGCACGTTTCTCAAAGCATTGGTTAAGTAATTGTTTTAAACTGTCTCTGTGAAGGGCACAATTATAGTCACTAGCCCTGCAACAGATATAAAAACTAAGAACACGGTCAAGTCACAAGCGCAAAAGAAAGAAAGAATGAAATGAGCATCTCTGAATGAAATATCCAGTTGCTTCAGCAGCCTCCAGAAGGTGCTGAAATCCTTTGACATTTCCAAGACTCTTTCACACTTTTCAAACAAGCTTGTCACAGTTTCTCGGAGCATTATGAATCTGGTGAAACTGCATATTCTGCAACTCTAGTTTCACTGAAGCTTTAGCCAGGTCTTGCTTCAACTTGGCTGTCTCTGGTGTTCTGGTCAACTAGGAAATTGCATTATCTCATTCTAATTAAATCAGCTTTTCATCTTCAGCTGGAGTTTTCTTTGGGTTTTGGTCATGCCTGTCTCCTTCACGCTGCTTTGAATGATGAAGGCATTAGCACACTCCATCCCAGCGCGGCTGCATGAAGCTGTGCGCAGAACGGTTCCTGTGCCCGAGAGCGTGGTGCTCGCTGATGGAATTGCTGGAGATGCGAGGCCAAGCTGTGATAAGTAAGAATTAGGAGCGTCTGGTGATGCTGTGAGTTGCGTTTCCTTCTGCTGCTCATTTGATTCACTTGTCCATGTCTCATCGTAGCACGGCCATGCTCCGTTCCTGCTATTGCTCCCCCCAGCATCATGGCCTGCACCGTGCCTCCGTGTCCTTCCAGCACGTTTTCCAGGTTTACTGAAAGGCAGGGTCTCCCCTTCACCATCTGAGCAGCGGCAAATAATACCAGCCCACCAGAGGCTACGCTGTGCTGTGCTAATGGGCCTGACTGGCACTGCTGCGTGTGCTGTAAATGCTGCAGAATATTATATTTTATTTTGGCCAAGCTTTCTTTTTCACCTGTAGAAGAATCCCACCCAGGAATGCTGCGAATCTGCTTGCAAGCACTTTGGCTGCAAGCGCTGCTTCTTGGCCAGCTGCTGCCGGAGGCTGGGATGCACCAAAGCCGCCAGTGAATTGCAGCGAAAGGGGACGTTGCTGTCCCTCCCGTCCCACCGGCATCTCCCGCGTGGTCTGCGTGGCCATGCCAGCAGCTGATGCCAGGCATGGCCGTGGCTACGTGGGGACTTGTGGCCGGCAGCCCCCAGCCCCGGGGACTGCAGCACCGCAGGCAGGCAGGGGTGGGCAGCAGGCAGTGAGCACAGCCGGGACCGAGCCGACACGGTGCGTGGAGCGTGCCAGATTTGTCCGTCCGGATTTGTCCGTCTGGGCGTTCTCCGAGGCGCTCAATGACCTGTGTGGATCGGGTGTCAGGCCTGGAATAGCCCCGCCGGAGCAGGGAGCCTGTCTACGGGTTTAGCAGGGATATTTATAAACCCCTGGTTTTGTGGCTGTTTTGTGAGCAGAGCGCGTCTCCTCTAAGCCTGCCTGCGTCCCTTCCTCCGTGTGTGCGGCGGGACAGTGCTCAGCGTGGGTGTTACCCCCCCGAGCTCAGTTTCTCCAGCTGGGCCCGGCAGTGACAGCCTGCCCGGCTGCAGGAGAGACCAAATTGCTTTCCTTTCCCACTGCACTCTTGAGAGGGGTTTGCGAGCCCTGCCTCCGTCCCGCACTGCCCTTCCTCCTCCATCCTCCTCCCGCTGGGGACTGGTGCTGGGGTGCGAGGCGGGATTCCCACGCGGAGGCTGGGGCAGCTCTGCGTGTAAGGAAGAGAAATTCCCCCATATCGGTGTCAGCAGAAGAGGCAGGCACCAGATTAAATTAACTCCCTTGGGGGAGGGCTTTCAAGGTATTTTTTTCCCCCGTGACAACTCCTGAGGAACATGCTTAGCATGTTCGCTCAGCATCCCCAGCACAGGGCAGGACAGGAGGGAGAGACCAGCCTCCCTGTTTCTGCAGGCTCCTGGCCACCAGCGCTTTAACCCTCTGCTCGCAGACGTTCGCAAGGAGCCCCGCACAGCAGCCACCCTGCACGGGGTGGGAGAAACAGGGAGGGCGGCCAGCGGGGAGGTGACAGCCATAGCCAAGTTAACGCAGTGACAACAGTTATCTGGCCGACTGATGTCAGGTGGGATGAGATTTTCCGCATGCCTTAGAGCCAGGCAGCGGGATGAGGGCAGACAAATAGGGACAGGGCGCTGACGTCCCCGATAGCGTGAGAATGCCGCTGCACAGCTGGCGATCAGACGGGAGCTGGTGGGTGTCGGTGATGTGGCAGCGTCCGTACACGCTCCCGGGCTGCCGTGGCCCCGGATGGTACCTGAGCTGAACGGGGCTGTGGTTTATGGGCTGGGTAAGGGCACCTGAGGAGGGGACGAGCTCTTCCCCTGGCTAGGATCGTCATTGCAGACTAGGGGCAGGTTTCTGGAGGGTGTGATTCAGAAATAAATTGACGTGTATTATTTTCCTTTGATTCATTAGGGGGAAAATATGAGCAAAGCCCAGGGGCGAGGGCTCCTCAGGACCTCTGGCACTTGCTTGGCCAAGCATTGCCCTCACCTCTGGCCAGTCTGTCTGTGAGATGGGCAGAGGCTGGATGCATAGTTCATCCAGAGGATTTTGAGATCTATGGATAAAAAGTGTGAAGAAAGTGCAAAATTTTTCTTATTATCTTAGAAAGCCGAGAACCACCATTCATTTAGCACTTAAGCTCTCCACTGCGTTTTGGACAAGACTTAAAGATACCTGGGCCAGGGTACCTGTGCAAATACTGACCTCTGTAACTGGCCATTTGTGTAGGCAGATGTCACTGGCACCAAGAGACGTGCCTGTTCTGCTCCTCAGTGCATTACTCATCTTCTCCACTTCTCTGTTCGTGGGGGATTTCCAGCCTATTTGCATAGGAATAATCCTGTTCCTGGAGCACGTGGGTGGTGCGGAGCTGCGACAGCCCGTTGCCCAGGGAAGGTAACTCGGGGATGGCAGCCCGGGTGGATCTGGCTCAGGCGGTTGCTGCAGCCGGCTGCTGTCCTTCGGGCAGGAGGAACTGAGATGGACGGTCTCTCCCAGCGGTGCGTGAGGCTTAGATCCACGCAGCTGCAGTTCAGGGACTGTAGCAAGATCGTTCAGACCTGTGAACTGGAGCTGCGAGCGCAGACGGGAGGTTCTCGTGAGGGCTTGCCAGCGCTTGTGATCGGCGGGTGGGAGATGTCTCAGAGGGGTTCACCCCAGCTGCGGTAGGGAGCGGGGAGGTGGGAGGCTGACGGCAGCCGTGAACAGACCAAGCGATGGAGCACAACGCGCCACGGCAGGAGAGACAGCACTTCTTCCCTGTCCTCTGCAGGAGGAATCCCCAGGGCCTGGCGTGAGCCTTCCTCCTCCCCATCCCGCGATGCCCGCTCCCCTGCGGCCGGTACCTGTGCTGCTGATCACCCTGCAGCTCCGGGACGTGGGCACCGCCTGTCACCCGCTTTCAGCGTGGGATCCGCGATGCTGGATGACACGGCAGAAACGTGTGCGGTATTGAGGCCACGCTCAGCGCTGGGGGCAGGGGGATGGGAATTCATTAGCGGCGCCGTGTCTCTCTTAATCAGGAGGCAGGTGATGCTTCTCCTTGGGTCAGGGGACGAGGTGAGCGGTGGAAGTCGCTGCAGGGGTGCACCCTGAGCAGGGAGAGAGGATGGGGCTAGTGATGTTTGAAAGGTACCCATGCCAAGGAGAGGAAGGTGGTATTTAGGGTGCGCTAGCAGGGGTGAATGTTGCAGAACAGACAAATCGAGAAGATACCCAGGGAGAGCCCCTTGGGGGGAAGCTCCCGAGCAGTGCCCAGCCTTGCAGCTTGCAAAGCCAGGCGGCACAGCCCACCGTGGGAGCAATACCAGCTGCCTTGGGGAGGCGGGGATGCCGTGATCTCCTCTGGCTCTGACTCGCCGACACTGAAATGTGAATTGTAGTGCAAAAAACTACATTTCCCAGTTTCCCTTGCAGCCCAGGGGAATAAGCAATTGGAAGATTTAAATAGACCAGGCCAGAAGCAGCCAACCTTTGGCACAATGTTTTTCCCTCCTCTTCTTCCAATCTATTGGCTGTTTAACCTTTTTCCCTGGCACTGGAGTGGCTGCCAAGCCTGGCATTAATTTTCCTTCCAAGCTTGCTAGGCCCATGAAGTAAACAGCCATGTGCATTCCTTACTCTATATTTAACAGCTGCAGTCTGTGCTGGGGGCAACTGCAACAGAGGGGAACCTTTGTAGCTTCCCAAATTCACGGCTCGTGAGGGTGGGAGTGGGGGAAGCTTTCTGCAGGGAGAAGAGGGATTTCTCTCCTTCCCGGTATTTGCAAAGCAGGTTGCGTTAGAGAGAGACTGCAATGCCAGCATCCCAGCCGCGGTCCAGGGCAAGAGACAGGAACAATGTCCTCAACAGGGCTGAGTTCCTTTCCCTGAATCAGCCCTTGAAGGGGAACCAGGAGAGCAGGAGCTCCAGCAGAAAGCAGAGCGGCCAGGCCGGGGCAGCTGGTGCCCAGAACAGCAACCCCAAGGAGCGGAGGCAGTCGCAGCAGCTGCCCGAAGAGGACTGCATGCAGCTCAACCCCTCCTTCAAGGGAATCGCCTTCAACTCTCTGCTGGCCATTGATATCTGCATGTCCAAGAGGCTGGGAGTGTGTGCCAACAGAGCCTCCTCCTGGGGTGGTGCCCGCTCCATGATTAACCTCCTGGGGATAACGGGGCACGGGATCCCCTGGATTGCGGGTACGCTCATCTGCCTGGTGAAGAGCAGCACGCTGGCAGGCCAAGAGGTCCTCATGAACCTGCTGCTAGGTGAGTGGCAAACCTCCCTCCCCGCCGGGAAAGCCCAGCCCTGGTCAGAAGGGACAGCGGCACCGGGACTCCTCCTCTGACTGCTTCCGCCACCAATGTGGTCAGGAAGCAAGGAGTGACCTTTAGGGTGAATGCTGCACTTATTGGCCGTCTGGGTCCTGGGTACCACAGGTGATGGATGTAGCAAAAAGTTGTCTAAGAGGGATGGAGTAATCCTGATAGCTGGTGACACCCACGGAGTAGGGGCAGGTCCCCGGTCCTGCATGGGGCAGGGTTGTCCAGTCAGACCAAGGAAGTGCCTGTGATGCGCAGGTGGATACCAGCAGCGATGTCTTTTATTTAATCTATGGTCTTCTGCCTTGGTGGTTTGATAGGTGGGGAAAACATAAAGATGTTAATCTTTGATATCTGGATCAATTCCTGAGGATATCCTTGGAAAAAAAAAAAGATTTCCATCCCCTCACCACCTTCTTGAACAGACCCTGGCTCCACATCTCAGCCACCGCGTGATGGAGTCCTGTCTCCTTCCCTGCTGTGATTTAATCTCGCATCCTCCTTCCCATGAGGACCTTTCTTGCTGCTGTCCCCATTTCCATGTGCTAATTTGACCCAGAGGCCGTGCAGATGGGCTGGGATCTCTCTGGCTCTCCTGCTAGTCCTTTCTTGTGCAGTGGTCGGTGTCCTTGTTTCTGGAGGTTGAGATGTGTCAAAGGAGTTGTCTTCTGGGTTGAGCAGGGCCCATCCCACCCGTGTAGACTGATGTCCTGTCAGTAACCAGGCTGAGCTCTAGGTGTGACTTGCCTTAGATCCTGGCCTAAACCCACCCTGGCCGCGTCTACCTGAGGACCTTGCTCTTCTCTCTCTTCTGCCTTTGCCATGGGGCCCAGTTATCAGATTTTTCCTTGTGACAAGTTACTGTCTCATCTGGCTGTGATCAGCCCTAGTGTTTCACGCTCCCCAAAAAAACAGCGATCGGAGCTCCTGCTTTTGATTGGTAGGAGAAGTATAAAACATTGGATGTAGGCCTTTGGTTCTCAGGGAGTCTTTTGGGGGGACGTAGGGACATTTTATTTCAGCGACACCACAGGAAAGGGACGTCCTGTCTGCGGGGGCTGACTGTGATGCGATACGGGCTCTGTGTCATGGTCCCAGGTTCTTTTTCAGAAGTTCATCCTTCGGAGAGGGCGAAGGTTGCACCGAACTGGCTTGAAAAGCACAGTGGTAGCTGCCTTTTCTCCCCTCTGCCTTTGAAAGAGACTGTCCTCATGTTGTGACATCTAATGAAGGGAGGCCATCGCGGGGAAGAAGCCAGAATAGCATCGGCGTGATGTGGAGCCCAGCGACGTCAGCAGTTCTTCCAGGGGCTCCTCGGTGTGCTGGGTCAACCGCTCACGGAGAAAAGAAGCTCCATTTAAAAGGGCACGAGAATGAAATAGTAGGTGACTAACATCAGCTGGCACAGCTTCCAGATGTCTCTTGACCCGAGAGCCTTTGACCGTTTTGGAGCCTGAAAACTGACCTCTTTTTGACTCCAAAATATTTGAGATCCTTACAAAGAGCTAATGCCACCTTTGGCTTAAAAACAAGAAAAGTTTTCTTGCTCTTCTGTTGCCATGTGAGGAGGTCAAATGCAAAACCACCTCCAGGTTGCACTGAAACTTTGAGTATCAGGTGGTCGCTGAGAGAGCTCAGCCCTGCACCACTACCTGCATCTCCAGGTCTCCTGAGCTCAAATGTGGTGCCCGGGGACAACTCGGGGGGGGTTCTGAAGTCTTGCTTGCTTGCCTAAACACACTACTCCCATCCCTCTTCTCCACCTGCCAAGAAAGAAAATAGTTAAATTGTGTGAAGGACTGGTTTACAATGTGACTTGAGAGCTCCGTAGGTCTGGCAGCCTCCAAAGAGCTCCACTTTGCCCTGCGAGTAGACAACGCTGACTGGTTGGACTGACCAAGGTGCCCTGAGCCTCTCTTGTGAGAGCTTCCTCAGCAGGACTTGTGTCACCCCGCAGAGCAGATCTCTGCTGCGAGTGTGGCCTTGGTTTGATATTTAAGATTGCAGTCAGGAGCTCCGAGTATCTGAGTAGCTGCTGCTGTAATACCTGCATTGCTGATGGAGGAAGGAGTCTGGCTGGGGAGCGTGGGGCTGGTGGACCTAGACAGATCCCATGAGAAGTGGGGTCTCAGGAGTAAATAGGAAGGGTATGGCATGACTGCTGCATCTGGCATCCTTGGTCCCTCTCGCTGCTGTCTTCCTGTGGATCAAATCCCTCGGGATGTGGTGTAAAGCCCTCCTGGGTAGGGACAGGTCAAAGGGAAGGGAACCTCCTGGTGCTTCCCTGGTGTCCTGGGAAGAGGAAAGCAGGGAAGTTGGGGCTGTCTATGGTACCCCTTCCCTACCTCCCCTGGCTCTCCTCCCTTCCCCCTGCCTGCTGAGAGTTTGATACATCAAGCAGAATTTCTGATGCAGTCTCTGGGCAGGGAGCCAGCCCATCATAGAGCACTTGTTTAGGATTTGCAATCAGGCTTTCAAGGCGAGGAGACAGGAGACTGCTGAAGTGGGACCAGGAACCTGGCAGAAGCACCACTGCAGATGGAGGGGGGGCACTTGCGCCTGAGGAGCTCTTGGCGGGAGCTTTGCCAACACATGCGGGAGCATTTAGGGTGAGAGGATCTGACCCTGGGATGCTCCATCCATCCCAACTGCAGATGTTGATTAGCAACCCCAAGCAATGTTTTCCCTCCGTGTTTGTCATCTGTGATGGAATTTATTGATTCTCCTCATCGTAATCTTTTCCAGCAAATGCCAAACAGCCAGAGCAGCACGCTCACAGCCTGTTACTGAAAAGATGGGAGAAATCAGATATCTGTGCCCACTATAAAAATCCCTCTGCCAGAATGTGCTTTCAGGAAGACTATCTCAGCATTGCCAGCCCTGGCTGTTGAAGAGTCAGGAAGAAAGTCTGCACCCCCCGGCCAAATCGAGAAAACCATAACTCAGGAAACCCCCCAGTTTTAGAGTTCATTTTATTTGTCTGCCGGTGTTGGAACTTTTAGGACCGTTCAAGACTTTCTCTGCAATCACAAGGATTTCATGAAAACTGAGGTGCTTCTTAGAAAATCGTTTGAACTTTTCAATCAGGCTTTCAGGGGGAAAACTTTCACTAAAATTCCCAGATCTGCTTCAGAACCAGACAGAAACTCCATTAAACCCTGGGGGAAGCAGCACCTCGGTTTTTGGTTCTGATCCATCTGGTGAGGATGTGGATCCAAATTTAGTGATTCATTGACTGCAAAGCCAGCAAAGAACATTTGGATCATTGATCTAACCCACGGCAAAATACAGGCTGTAGCACATCCCTTAATTTATTTCTGTTCAATTTGTTAAGGGAAAAAACCCAAACACTCAATCTGATGTACAATTACAAGCGAGGGTGAACTTGTCAGAACCATTTCTATATTACTGCAGTGGTAGGTAGTCTCACAAGCGCCTTGCTTTTAGTTTGACTCTTCTCTTCCCTTCATTGCGTCTGCATACCCTTGTCTCTTCAGCTGAATAGCTCTTTTAGCCAACATCTCTTCTGCCTTTCAATATTTTGGATAGTGCTCAAGTCATTTCTTCCCCTCCTATTTATTAAGCTAAACAGATTGATCTTGTTAGACTGATGGTCTTTCCAGGTCCAGGCACCTTCTTACTGCGATGGGGATGGACTATGGTCATCTACCCAAAGTGGTCGGTCCGGTGAAGTCCAGCTATTGTGTTTAGAGCCAAATTGCCACCTTGTTTAGTTATCTGCAGTCCAGTCGTGTGCCTTTGCTGTCGGAAGGTATCTGCTTGGTTAACCCTTGCACATAAAATACGTATTTGTGCTCGGTTTGAATTACCAGCCATTAACTGGTTCTGCTTTGGTCATGGCTTTCTGAAATAGGTATTCAGAGTAGGAGAAGAGAAAGCCCTGGTCTTCTCTTTGCCTGCTGTCTCAGTGACACAGGTCCCAGTCCTCATCCATCACCAGCTGGCTCTGCATCCCGCTTCCGAGGGGCGGGTTGGCTCTTTGGTGCTGTCACTAAGCATTTATCGCCACCAAGTGAAGCAGTGCCGCAGGGTGTGGACGCATCATCGCGAGCAGCGTGGCAGGCTGAGGATGGGTGGCTTGCCACAGGAGGAGGAAAGGAGGGGAGCCCAGGGCCACTTCTCCACTCCCGAAAGTCAGCAAGAAGGCAGTTCTTGCTCTCTCCAGCCTTCTCCCTGAATACTGACCTAGCTTTAGTCTGACTGGGAACCAAGCCATGGTATTCTGAGGTGTAGTCCCCTGCAGAGCTGTGACTTTATCCTGAACCATAGATATATTTATTTAAAATATATAAAAATACATATATATGGCCAGGACTCTGCACCCCAGCAGCTTCCAAGCAAGACCAGATTGGCAGGTGGGTTAGGAAGGAAAGAGAGCGAGAAATGCCGTCACCAGGCCCCTCGAGACCCCGCTGACCCTGCTCTAACAATACGGAGGTGCTTCAGGGATTGTCATGCTTTTTTCTTTGGAGTCCGTGTGGTGAGACTCCAGATAGTACAGCCCGTTGCTGGTAAAGGTCACTGAGTAGATTAAATGCCCGGGCAGTACAGACAAGCTCAGCCTGTCGAGCCTCAGGGCTCGGCAGCCCAGACCCAGGAGAGAGGCCGGGGAGTTGCACGGCAGATGGATCAGTCTGTATGCAGCAGAGCTTGCTAAGCCGAGAGCTCCAGAGGTGGTTTGGGGCCAGATGTGTCTATTTTTTCCCCTCTCATTTTCCCACTGTGAGGCTGGGGATTTTCTGAGCCAGACAAGGCAGATGATATTTCAGCAGGGAAGGGGAGAGCAGCTCGGGAGCCGGTGCCCTGCATGAACCGGTGCCCTCCTTGTAAAACCTGGCACATGGAGGAGGTTGAGCCCCTGTCCTGCTCCCCTCCTAGCCCTGCCAGTGCTCCCTGGGATCTCAGCAAGTTTGCAGCACGTCTGCCCAGTGAGGTGGAAACGTTTAAATGTCAAGTGACCCAACATGACTGACCCATGGTGGGGGCCAGGCAGAGGGAACAACACAGATGCCCACTCCCTGCATCCAGACACAAGTCCAGCCTGGCATTAAATATCCCTCTTCTATCACATCAGGCTGCTAGTCTGCTTCTTGTTGTCCTGCCCAGATAGAGCAGTTTAAGTCCCTGGTCCTTTGGTGGGTGCCGTCCTCACCCTTCATCCCTTCACAGCTGATGAGCTCAGGCATCTCTGAACAGCAAGCGATGCCCAGCTCTCCCAGCTTCCCTGACCCCTTCCCTTTCTCGCCTGCTTCCTCTATAGCAAACGGATCCTGTTCACTGCAGGGCAGGCTTGCAGGTCTGCAGTGTCCCTTCAGATAAAGGACAGTCAGTGACAGGCTGCGACCCGTTTGATGGTGGCCGGAGCAGGCAGGGGGTATTTTCAGAGACCCGCATAGGGCATCTGTCAGACCCATGGTCTGATCAGCCCCTTGGTAGCAGGCAGCATCGAGGAGCGCAGGTCCTGGCTGGCTGCTTGGTGCTGAGGATGCTGCGAGCCCTGCAGCCGTCAGCGTGCAGCCCTTGGGGAAACTGCAGTAAGCTGAAATTCAACCCTCATGCAGAGCGAGCAGGCGAAATGTTCCAGAGCCTGAATGCAGAGTGAAAGAGAAAAGAAGTGTGAGGGTTGTTGAATGGGAAGAGGGGGAATAAACATGGGAAATGAGTCATCCTTATGTCTGTCACTCCGGGAACAGCTTCCCAGTGCCCCTGCCTGGAGCTCAAAGGGGACAGTAGCTGTTTCACTCAGGCAGAGCCAGCCCTGCTGGAGAAGCTGAGCCAGGCTCTGGCCCGAAGGGAGATCCCGAGAAACGGGTGAGTGTGTTTGCCTCTAACGCGCCTTGACAGGAGCAGTGGTTGGGAAGAGGAAGGTGGAGGAGTGTTGGGCAGCGAGGTGAGTCGCTGGGAGGAGCGGCGGGCAGAGAGAGCCCATCGGGTATCCCGCTCCGGGCCAGGCTTGTTGATGGGAGAGAGGAATCGGATGAACTGTCTCTTTTTCCTCCCGTTGGAAGAAATCTCCATGTTTTCACCTGGAACACAGTTCTGGTCTCGCTCTCCATTTCCATCTATACAGGAATGCTGGCAGACATACCTGATCCGGGTCTAACGCACCGTGAAATGTGATGTTTGGAGGCCTTCTGAGCACCACAGAATCAGCCCCAAGTTGTTGTTTGTTTTTTTTTTTCCGATTTGCCTTATTGAAGGCAGCAGGGTGTAAACACAAGCCTAAGCAGCGCTGAGTCCGAGCGAGGAGCCCAGCCTTTGTGAGCCGGGAGATGCTGTTGGTCATCAGCCCAAGGCAGCTTTCTTCCTCCAGCTCATCCCGTACGGTGCCGTCGTGCTTGTGTGTGTTGCAGCGCGTGGTTCTGGGATGTGTTGATGCTCCCTGCCCTGCTGCCATAGCGTACAGGGACATTGCAAGCTGTCGGAGCCCTTCTGGGAGGCAGCTGAGCCATCCTGGAGGCTGCTGAGCTCATTTTCCCCATCAGCACGAGCCCTTCTCTCTGCGCTCGCCCTCTCGCCCGCGTCTCGTCCCCAGGCCGTGCAGACCCCCAGCGAGGCAGCCCCGCTCAGTAATTGATGCTGAGATACAAATGGCCCAGCTCCCAGGGGCACAGTATTTCCAAGGGGAGAACTCCAGGCAGCCTGTGTTTGCACTCGGGGCTGTTTCTAATCATCTAGGATATAGCGGGTCTATTTTTAGTTGTTGGGTTTTTTTTAATTAATTGCACAATGCTGCTTTCCACCCTTTTTTCACCTCCCCGTGGCCACTTACCCCACTCTGCTGCTTGCTCAGCCAAAAAATAACCTCCCCCCAAAACGCTGCAGTGTCTGATTCATTGGTTCTTCAATGTGTCATGCCATCTGTGCCTTTTGTCAGCTCTTACACCTAATAGTACCACATTTGGGGAAGAAAATGGAGTAGAGGAGTTGAGCTCTTCCAGCTCCCACCGACTCCACCGGAGAGAGGGTGAAGATGCGTTTGAAACCTGCATCTTTCCTTAATGTCAACTAGTCAAGGCTGCAAACAGCTCATTTTCCAGGTCAGGGAGCCTAATGCCTGCGGGAGATTTGGGAAGTTCAGAAGCAGTAGGATGGGGCATGTAAGTAAAAAAAAGGAAAAAAAAATTAATTCTAATTGTGGAGCAAAAGGAGCTGTTTCCTGGCAACGGTGACATTTGTCCAGGGTTCACTCCTGAGTGAGGTTGGCTAATCTGGGAAATACAGGACCTTTAAAGCCAGCCTTGGCCCCACACGAGGCCTCGGTAGCTGTGGCAGGGAGCACTTGCCATCTCAGCGGGGTTGGTGCAGGTGGGACCTGGGTCAGAGCAGGCTGCAGGCTCTGAAGCCCAGGCAATGAGTTACTGCCAGCTTGTCTCTGCTTTAAAACGGTACCGGGGCTGGGCAGAGGGGGTTGTCTGATGCACATCTGCTCCCACGCTTGGGTGCCTCCTGAGCTCACGAGATGGGCTCGCTCGCCGTTCCTGGGCATTTACCTCCCCCTTGTCCTCTCCCCGTGTGCTCAGCCGTGGCGCTGGGAGGCTGAAGTCCAGCTTGTGACTCTTTCTGATCCCAGTCTCACAGGCTGGGCTCTGGAGAGCTGCCTCGTCTCATCCAAGCAGCCCCATGTGCGTGAAGTCATGTGAATCACGGCTGCAGGAGCAGACAAGGCCAAGGGCTTTTTTGGCTTTCCTCCCCCACCCCATTCGTAGCACTGCACCCGGCTTGTTTTTCAGCTGCGGTTTTGATAACATGTTTATATAAACATCTCAGCTGGAATCTGCCTCCATCCCTGGAGATGCTGCCTGGCTCTGACCTGGGGCAGGCGATGCCCCTGCGGGTGCTCTCCCCATCCTCAGCCTCTCTCAGCCCTGCTCCGTAAGGGACAGCAGCAGAGACGGCACCTCGGGCGCTGAGACAGAAGGGACCTTATGGTGACAGGGGACGTCCAACTGTTTTGACTTCCCTTAAATACCAGCTTTGGGGTTTGGCTTGGTCCTGCTGCGGCGATGCTTCAGGTTCGTCCTTGTGCCCTGCCTGTGCAGGGCTCGCCTCTCTGCTCGCCTCTCCACTCTTAATGGGCTCCCAACATTTGGTGGTAGGAGCAAGGCAGATAATTGTTTTCCTTTTCTTATTAATAGATATAAAACGTCTGCCCAGGGGGCTCACTTTCAGCTCATTTACTGTGCATCTGATGCCAGATGTTGGCTATTTACAATACCAAGGTGATCTCTGATGCTAAAATTGTCGCAGGCAGACAGGACTTGCTCTTTGGGTTTGCGCTGTAAGGAACTTTTAGATGTAAATAGAGCTTTTTGCGATCGGATGGTTTTGCAGTGGAAATCTGAAGGATTGTTTCCCTTTACAGCCAGGTCAAAGGGGAAATTCTGGATCTTTTTCAGAAAAATGTGAAAGGAGCAATGGGCAAGAGCTAATCCTTCCTTTGCTTTTTTAAATCCAGTGCTACCTGGATTTTAAATCCAATGCTGCCTGGATCTGGGGGAAGGGCATGATGAAAAAATGCTTAAAATTAAAATTTCTTGCTCCTCGCATCTCACCCCTTGGTCAGGTGGCACTCTGCCGTCTCTGCTATGCCTCTGACAGCCCCGGCCGTCTCCAGAGAGCAGCGTTGTGTGAGTGCAGGCTGGTAAATCAGCAGCAGGCTCCCTTCTGCGGTCTCTCCCGGGGGTATATTTCCTCCAGCCTTCAGTCGCGTCGGCCTGAAGGAGTTGCACATCTCTGCGCTAGGGACAGGGGAAGGGCAGAGCGAAGGTTGACGATGCCGGTTTGCAGGTGGCTGGGGCTGCGCTGGTGGGTGCAAGGCTAAGGGGCTTCGGATGCAACCGCTTCGGTAGCCAGCAGGCACCTTTCCCAGTGCAGGGACACCCACCTGCAGCTGGACCCACCAAGGATGCCTGTGAGAAAGTTAACCCCTTAGCTGCGTAACGCCGGTGCAGGTGTGCCCAGCTGAGGAGGGAGGATTTGGTTTGCATTGAGCTGAAACAACGGAGGGGAAAAAGCAAGCGAGCCGAAGTCCAAGCGGGTATGTAGGTCAAGGAATTGCAAGGGAATAGGGCCTGGGGCAGGGCTGCTGAGCGACGGCACCGTCTGTATCTGTTTCTGAAGGATGGGCCGCTGGCAGCACTGTCGGCAGCAGTGCTTCGTGCTGATTCACTCTGGCAGCGCCTGGCCGCCGGCGGCAGCAGCAGGAGAAGGCAGGGGCGCAGCACGGCGCCCCGGGGCTTTGCAGGGGCTCTGCTGAGACCCAGAGCTCGGCGAGGGCGGTGGGACCCCCCGTGCCTCAGCGGCCGGGGCAGGGCAGGCTGCTGGGGCTGTTTCATAAAGAAGTTGCTTCATGGAAGGAACAGAAAGTACAGGGGGAAGTGACAGAAAAAGCACCAGACGGAGGGATCTTTGTTTTTTTTCTTTTAACGGCAAATTAACCCCCGGTTTTAATGCTGTCATGCCTTTAGATCTTGAAATGTGGGCAAACGAGGCTTTCTGCTTTCTGTGCATCATTTGACGAAAATCAAACCTAGCAGTACTGAAGGCCCATTTTATTCATCTTCTGAATGAAAGGATTATTAAAACAGCTCTTTGGCTTGTTCTCCATGCTCTGAACATCTCCATGTGCACATGCCTGCATCCCTCAAGTTGCCCTGACATCACCTTTGACCGGAAAAAAATCTTGTAAGGGCAAGATACTGATGGGCAGTGGTGAACACCACGCGTCGCTAAAGCACACGACGTTTGTGCTACTGATCTACAGGCAGGTTTGGTGGGCAACCAAATCTGTAGTGGGTGTATTGAGCACCACGGGAGACACTGGGGATCCTTCAGGGTGCCCAGACTGGTTCCTGAGTCAGCAATGCAGTAAGCTGCTGACTTCAGCAGGAGCAGCTTGGGCCAGAGTCTTCTCTTGGCAGCGCTGGTGCATCATCTCTCTGAAATGAATGCGCGAGTCTGGGCTCCCGAGGTTGCATCCCAGAGCTTCAGCTCATGCCCAGCTCTCGTCCAGCCTGAGATAGGACTGATGGGCAATGCAGATGATGAGCTCTGAAAATCGGCTCCTGAAGCACTTTGCTGAATCAGTGCTGCGGGGGTCACCTTGGTGGGGTGAGGAGCTGGGCTGGGGGTGATGTAGGAAGCCCAGCGCTAGCAGAGCCCCGTAATGGCCAACCAGCCCCAGTGCTTCGCTACCCTCGGCGGCTGCGAGCCGTGCTGACGGCATTCGGCCTTAACAGGAAACCGCGGTGAGTGGCTGCTGCAGGGCTCTGCAGCCCCTGTTTGAAATTCCCCTCTCTCTTTCTCCCCCCCGGCCAGCCCCTTAAAATAATATCAGCGAATCTTAAAGCGCAGAGAACTGCTCTGCTCAAACAGCATCGGGGTCCCCCGCCACGGGCTGCAGCCCTCCCCCTGCCCTCTCCCCATCTGCTGGTCCCATCGGGCAGGCTCTGTGCAGAGTCCCCGGCTGTCCTTGTCCTCCTAAGCCCATCGCTACCACTACAGTGTCGTGACCAACCTCCTTGCATCCCCCTGCCAGCTGGAGCCTCACCACCTTGTTGCAGATGCCACCTATTAACCTTTCCTTCATGTCAGCCTCCTGCTTCTTGTTGTGTTTAAGCTGGAGTCCTGCTGCTGCCTGTGCCGCCATTCCCGCTGGCGAGGAGCTGCTGCCCAGACCTTTTCCTCTGCCCCATCTCCCCTCCACAGCTCTGAGAGCTCAGGAGTGGCTCAGGCAGGTCCTGGTGGGCAGGAGGTCCAGGGAGGTCCTGCTGTCTGCCATCCCCACACAAGATGCCCTGCAGATGGGGAAGAAAAATAGCTCTCCCATAAGGTGAGAGTTTGGCCAGGATAAATATCAGCTCCTTCCCAAAGCGGTGCCGGGGGCTGGCCGTGCAGAGGTGGCACGCTGCAGGACGTGGGCGAGCGGAGCCACCGTGACAGCTCCTCGCTTCCCAGCTCCTGCCAGGTGCCAAGCAGGCAGGAGGAGCCGCCTGCCTCGGATGTGCTGCCTCATTTCCCATCTCCGCCACCGCCGCACTCCCATCCATCCTCCTGAAACCTTGTCAGCTCTCAAGGGATGGTCTTTATCAGGGCCCGGGAACCAGGCAACTAGCGCCTCGCATTCCTGCCGAGGGAGCAGGCTGTGATCATGATGGTATATATTTCCTTGTCATTGCTGCGAGGAGCTGAAATCAGCACTCTGACTAATTAGGAGGGCTGGGAAAAGCGGAGGGGATTAAAGAAAAATAAAATCGATGCTAGGAAATAGAAATGACAGTACCTGTTGGCTGGGGCAAAGAGGGTGGGATGAAGAGGAGGATGATGAAGACAAGTGCTGATGGGTTTTGCTCCCGAAGTGGTTAGGGAAGAAAGGTGATTTGGTGTTGATGCCTGCAGCAGAAGCCCTTTTTCTTAATTGTATGGCTTTCCCCTTGGCTCACTGTCTCTTAATGCTCTTTTCTTAGTGAAATCTGCCAGTGCAGCGCGGTCCCGCTGGCTGGGTCTGGGCAGGAGGGAGGTGGTGGGCTTGGGAGAGGACAAGGGACTACACAACTCCCTTGAAAGGAGGCTGTAGCGAGGTGGGGGTCGGTCTCTTCTCCCCAGTAACAAGCGATAGGATGAGAGGAAACAGCCTCAAGCTGCGCCAGGGGAGGTTTAGGTTGGATATTAGGAAAAACTTCTTTACTGAAAGGGTAGTCAGGCATTGGAACAGGCTGCCCAGGGAAGTGGTTGAATCTCCATCCCTGGAGGTATTTAAAAGACGGGTAGACATGGTGCTCGAGGACATGGTTTAGTGGTGGACTTGGTAGTGATAGGTTAATGGTTGGACTCAATGATCCTAAGGGTCTTTTCCAACCTTAACAATTCTATGATTCCAAGGGACAACACCAGAAAGTGCTGTGGGGCACCTTTCCTCCCACTGACTGCTCACTGCAGCCTGGTCACGCCGGCGCAGAGCCACTCCAGGCAGGGATACATCTTGGCTGCATGAGGTTTCTAAAGCGTGGGGTGGAGAACAGAAACAGAGACACCCAGCCTGGTGGTCTGAGGGCCAAAAGAGTTTTAATTTTAGCTTTGCCAGTTGCTCTCTTCCTCCCCAGGCGGGTTGCTTGCCTCTGCGGTTTGGGTTTCTCCTCTGTGAGATGGTGATAATGGTACTTGCCTTCTCCATGGGTGAAGTGGAGAACTGTGTTAATTAACATTTGGGTGGTGATCTGACGATGAGGGGGGTTGCATGCAGCTGAACTGAGGACACCTGGCTGGAACTGAATCCAAACCTTTATTTAAAGACAGCGACAATCCTTGAATGTTCTGCCTTGAAAATTGCCCTCGGCTCTGCTTCTCTCTGTGACCTTTCCCTCCTCGTCTCTCCTTTTGTAGCCCTGCTCCTGGACATCATGATTGTGGCTGGTTTGCAGAAGCTGGCCAAGCGGAAGGGCCCGTACGACATCAACCCTGGCTTGTTGGACTACCTGACCATGGACACCTATGCGTTTCCCGCCGGGCACGCCAGCCGAGCGGCCATGCTCTCCAAGTTCTTCCTCAACCACCTGGTCTTGGCCATCCCTCTCCGGATCCTGCTGGTCCTCTGGGCCCTCTGTGTGGGCTTTTCCCGCGTGATGATCGGACGGCACCACATCACAGATGTCCTGTCTGGCTTTGTTTTTGGCTACTTACAGTTCAGGCTGGTGGAGTTGATATGGATGTCTTCCAACACATGTCAGATGTTGATATCCATCTGGTGAACATGGGGGACTTGACGCCTTTCCACTGGAAACTAGCAGATACTTTAAGAGTCTCCCTCCCTGCAGTATTTTCTACATGTTGTTTGTTGGAAGCAGTTGTAACTTCCATGAGTAGTTGCGTTTTTTAATGTTGCTTCCTCACCTGAAAAAAAAAAAAATGTTTCTTGTGATGGATTGGGTTTTAGCAATCAAGGGCCGTACCTGTGTTTTGGCCATATTCTCAAACTGTGTTTGGACAGCAGCCTAATTAAGCTTTACGGGTGAGAGAAATGAGCTACATGTCTGCCTAGTTTGGATGGTTCACGTTGGCACCTTGATATGCCCTCAGGATGGGCAGCACCTGAGAGCTTCCTGAGAACACGTTCGTTAACTTTTTTGAGGCTAAATGATTTTGGCCACAGTGCTTTTTCTTTTTGTGAGCCCAGCAGTTGTGTCTTGTACAGAGTCAGGACACTGCCGGCACTTCACAGATAATAAATAATCGTAAAAATCCTGCCCTGTTTGGTTCTTATAATGAGGGAAGGGACAAAAGCCAGTTCCGTGTAGCTTTGAGATACGTGTTCAACTTGGAGCAGGTCCTGCAGTCTTGCTGACCGAGGAGATGCAAGCGATCACTTAAATGGTTTGCGTTGGATGGGGTGGACCTAGATGGGTGCTCAGGCTGCTGAAGGTGGCATGCTGAAGCCGGCCTTTCATCTGCTGTTCAAAAATGTGCTCTGTGAGGGTGTGCGTGGGGTTTTTGGTCTGGTAAAGGACAAATACAAGTTGCCCGTTTTCATCCTAGTAAGGAGTAATTGAATAGGCAATGTGCTGGATCATGGTGATTTTGCAAAGCAGGTCTAAATACACAGCAAAGAGTCTTTTTCTGTCTCTTCACAGCCATGATTTTATAATTATGCTAAATGATGCTGTGGATGGGAATTTCCAAGGTAAGTCTCTCACAGCATTGACTGCTTTCTGGTATGCCAGCAATGTCGGTGAGCTAGAGGGCAGGGAGGCAGGACTGCCCGTACCCCTGCCTCTGCTCGCTTGGCTGTAACCTTGTTACAGAGGGAAATACTGAACGTTTCTGTCTCACCTCGTACAAAATGAGGAGAGTGCTCCTGACCTTCCTTGATTGCAAAGCTGAGCTAATTGATGGCTGTGAACCAGTCTGAGATTACTGAATATAGAGTTTGACGCCCAGACACGGTGCCGTTCCTTCCCATTATTGACAAGCGGCCACCTTGAAACCTGGCTGGTCTTTACCCAGTTGATGGCCATGCTCAGTGTGGTGTCCCTGAAATGGATCATGACTGTCTAAGAAAATCCCATATTTTGCACAGAATCTTCCAGTTCTCTGTGGTTTCTCTGTCTTTGATGTTTGGCGGCTGATGGACACTACCAGACTCAGCGCCTTCCCTGGCTGGATGCATCCTGCAGAATGAAGGGATCCCATCATTCCTGTCCTCCTGTCTATCCCAAGTGAGCAAAACAACACACCCGGCTTGCAAGGCCAGGGAGCACCCAGCCGGGTCCTGTGCTCTCATCTATCCCTGCATGTTGGGGAGCCTCTTCCTACAGGGGCTGCTGGTGAGAAGGAGAAGACATTCAGCTAATGACTGCTGCAAGCTGCTAACATTTGTTGCTCTTTGATAATTAATATGAAAAGAAGCTAAACAGAAAATCTATCCCTGGCACGCGTCTCCAGCTGGGATGTCAGCGCAGAGCCCTGGTTGCCGCTGACTTCCCGTACTGCCTGCTCCGAGGCTGGAGCAGAAGCGTGGTAAGGAGGGCTACCATGTCCTTTGAAGACGAGCCTCCCGCGGAGCTCCCCGGGGGTGGGCTGTGCGAGGGTCCTTCGGGAAGGGCTGTCACTGAGTGTGTTCAGGAGAGGGGAGAGCTCTGGGTCTTGCCGGTTATCCCCGCAGGCTGGCGGGTTGGTGCAGCAGCAGGCAGAGCAGCGGGGGGGTGTTGGGTGCTGCCCTGCTGCCCTGCTGCTGCCTGTTTAAGCGGGGAGCACTGCTGCAGGTGGGAGCAGAGGCATGCTACTGCGCCTGGCCTCCATCGCGGTTTTTCTTTGCCAGCCTCCTTCTGCAAAGTCTTATGTGAAGAAGTGAGCTATGGTGCTTTCTCTTTCTTCCAGGCATTATTACACTTGGCAGAGTTTATCCTCACCCCTAGGAAGGATGGAGGCATGTTACTCTGACGGTGTGTGTATGCACCTACGCGTAGCTGGAGATGGTGGGTACCTGAAGAGGCAGGGAGCAGGGGAAGACTTTGCCTGATTGCTTTGTGGGAAGCTCACGCTTTGCAGCTCTAGGTTTTCTTGAACCTTTGCAAACAGACTGGATGTATCCACAGCCATGCTGGGTCCAGGTCTCCTTGCACTCGCGTTGTCGTCTTCTGGTATATCCAGGATGGCTTTGGAGGAGTTACTTGTGGTCTTTGCTGGTGTGATCAGGAGAGCGTGGCCTGGAGAAGCTGCCGTGGTGGGTAACATCACCTCAGCCATTCCCATCCTAGCACGTGGTTGCAAAGCGAGGCAGGAGAGCAAGGAGAGGTGAGTTGGGATGACTCACTGGGGTAAGTTGGGGTTCACAGTACAGGGCTCACTCCTGTACAGGGCTCACTCCCACACAGGGCTTCTCCTGAGAGCCTTCCTCCTCAGCACCCCTGGAGCCTGCACCCCTTCGCTCCCCCAGTGCTTCAGTGCCCAGAGCGGGGGAGCCCCGGCGCTCACGTGCTCACTGCAGGCAGGGAGGGTTTGGGCAGAGCCCCCATAAGGTGAGTGCAGATCTGGGTGCAGAGGCACCAGGAGAGGCCCAGCAGAGCTTTGCCTCGGCCATGCCCAGCCCTCCCGGTAAGGCAAGTGGCATGGCACCACGCAGCATCCCTCGTCCCTCTCTCCCGGCTGCCAGCCATGCCGAAGGTATCGCTCAGAAACAACCAACATCGCTGTGACGAAAACCAGCTTCTGTCTCTATAGCAACAGCGAGGGATGGCGGTACCCGCCGTGGGGCTGCCTGACCTGTGTCCTGTGTCCCTACCCTCCCTGTCACCCAACAAGCAGGACAGGCTGTGGCTGGGTTAGCTACCAGCTCCCGGGGGAGGCAGGAGACCCCCAGCCTGGCCGCCCTGGGGACGCAGCCACGTGGGTGAGGGCACATGGGGAGCGGTGGCAGGACGACCCAGATCTTCCACTGACAAGGTACAATCTGCAGGGACTGTCCTCAGCTTTCAGTCTGAGTAACACCGCCCCATCCATCCTGCTGCGGGCTGTGCAGGCAGGATTCGGCCCCCTGTGCTGCGCTCACAGACATCCAGGGCTGGATCCTGGGTGTTTTGGCTCAGAGGCAAGGAGGGCACAGCAGCACAAGGGAAAGGACAATCTCCCTGGGCTTTGGGCTTTAGATCTGTCTGGATGCCATCTGCCTTCCAGCCCTCGGTTCCTGCTTGCGCAGGGGAGCGTGGATGCAGCACGCCTCTCCCTGAAGCCCTGCAGCCTGCGGAGGGGTTTCTCCCCCCTCAGAGGGCGTTAGAGGAATGGGGATGGGTCTCAGCCCCAGCAACGCTGCCAGACCGTGGGCTCCTGTGTAATGTGCTGGAGGCATCGCCCAGTTGTGCTCTCCACCAGCCTCACATTTAGCAGTGGCTGTAGGAAACACCAGTGGGTCTTGCAGGCATGTGTTACGTGTAAGCCAGCGGCTGAGGCCAATAATTTTTGTGCCTCATACTCTGCTCCCCTGGAGCTTGTGCTGATGCTCACGCAGAGGTTTGGCCCTGGCTGTCCTGGGTGAGCTGGAGCAGGACACCGGGGCTGCTCTGTACAGATGCCCACCATGGCCATGTGGCTGCGGGGAGGCAAAAGGCCAAAAGGTTTGAGATCCTCCAGGCTTGCCCAGGAACATGAGTGTTTTCCCTGAACGTTCAAACGCCCAAATTGAGCCGTGCAAGGCTCAGCGTGAGGCTCAGGGAGGAGCGGTCCTTCCCAAGCCAGGACACCTCTCCATCCCCCTGACTGGGGCATCTTCTGCCTTTCAGTTCATCTAACAGATGAATTAAGAAAATGCCCCAGAGGAGGCAAGTGCAGCACCTGGGTTCGGGGGCTGCTGCCATCAGCGCTGCATGTGTCCCTGCAGCCAGGGGAGTCCCAGGCTGCGGTGGCGGTGATTTCATTTGTGATCCTGCTGCATACAGTGAAAGGCCCCTCCTCCCCTCGCCCTAATGCTGATTACGCTCAGCAGCAAAAAGAGATTTTAATTTATTAAAAAAAAAGAAAAGGTTGCCAGGGCAAGTAACAAATCTGGATTATATCTTTGGGCATATGTGGGAATCACAGCTGGGGTGTTTAGTTCCCCCCTTCCTAAGCTGCTGTTTTATTCCAACAAGCTGTTTTGTACATTCGTAGCTGGGGCTGTGCTGAAATGAAGGTGGGACAAATCCCTTCCCGCATCAGGGCTGCACTGCCCTCCCTGCGATGGGGCTGCCGGGGGGGTCCTCTCTGCTCTCCTGCACCCAGGAAGGGGCGACTCGGGCCCCACGTCCCCCGGGATGAGGCAGGAGGGAAGTGTGGGTGCTGGCTGGCACCCAGAGGGCAGGCTGGAGATTTGAGGACTCGGGGGGAATTAGGAAGGCTGTTACACAAGGTCTCCCTGTAGTAGCACAGGTGTGGCTCTAGTTCACCCCGTGCTGGGTTTTCCTGGGCAAATGCACCCCTTTTATTCACTCTGGGGTGTTTCTGATGGGGGCGAAGGGACCCATGGGCTTAACCGGCTCCCAGCAGCTCAGTGCAGCAGGCACAGCCCCAGCACTGCTCCCTGCAGCACCAAGTCACGCAGGATGGCCCCAGCAGCCACAAACTCCTTTCTGGGGCTCAAAAGTTTCTCCCCAGTTAGGGAGAATCATTCGCATGATTTTCAGTTAAGTTTTTATATTAAAGCGACGTATTAAACCATGTATTAAACCATGTCATTTGCAGGTTAAAAGTTTAATATATTGGGCAAAGCCTAAAGAAATGGGAAGGTTCCTCCCTTTCACATGCGTGTACTGCGGAGGGTGCTGTCGGAGCAGGTGATGCTGCAGATGGAAGATGCGTGAACACAGCCCATGTCGTTTACACGTGTTTGGCCATCTGAAATAAAGACATGGCCAGTTCTTGCCTTGGCACGGTGGGCTGCAGGCCTGGGCATGGGAATGTTGGCTGTAGGGTGGGAGCAGATGAGCAAAGAGGTGTTTTTCTCTGGTGTCGACCCAAGTGTCCCTGGCTGACGTGCCTATGTCTGAATACAGTGCCTGATTTAAGGTGGTGCTGTAGGCTCTGCCTCCCAGGCAGGCAGGGATGGGGCTGCTTCGTTCCCCTCCTCACTGGGACTGAGAGGCAGCAAAGATCTCCGCATTCATTCCCCAGGACGCAAGAGTCAAAGCAGATTAAGGGTCCCTCAGCTGATCACATTTATTTCATTATTTGAGTGAAATCCCTTGTAAATACCGCCTCCCCCCCTTTTCTTTTTATAAAAATAGAAGGCAGGGAAGAATTGGAGATTTAGGAAAAGTTAATCGCAGGAGTCGCATGAAAACTGTTAACCTCTCGCAGCCCGAGTGAGGCCAAGCAGCACCCGAGCCCGGCTGCAGCGGGGAGATGCCGAATGGCCTTTGGGGGCCGGTGGTTTCCCCAGCCCCCCCAAAGCAGGGTTTCCCCTGGAAAATCCCTGGTTCTTAGCAGCGGAGGCATCTCCGGCTGGGCTGTATTACAGCCGCTTTGTTCACGGCTTGGCCATGATGAACTGCTAATTGCGGTTTTGGAACAAATTGGCTCAAGCGCCCAGGCGAGCGGGATCACGTCTCAGCAGCCAGGAAGCCCTGCGGCAAATGCTGCTGGCCCTGGCGCTGCCGGCTTAGGGCCATTGGAAATGCCAATGCTCTTCCCTTTACAGTGTCGTTACTCTAAGCCTCTCCGGAGGATGGGGATGGGTCTGGGGACCTGGGCATTGCACAGGGATCTCTCCCAGTTTAAGTATTTCTAGCAAATTTCTATCAAGTGGAGTTTGCTTCCTCACCCCAGAAACTACCCTGCCCTTGCAGAGTCCCCATCCCTCCGATACACCCTCGCCCATGGGACCCTCTACTGAATTTCTAACTTCTCCCAGGACCAGCAGCCTTGTGCAAGACCATGGGCGCTGGAAAGTCAGACCTGCAGAGATGAATTAAAATAAGAGCAATGGGAAGAGCAGCTGAGAGCTACAATGATGGATGTTTGCAGAACACTTGCCCAGAGACAGAAGTGCTCTGGACATTCAGTGATGTTTGCTTCCAGCCATGGAGCAAATAGTTAAATACACTTGATGTGGCGGTGCCTAAGGAATCAGCCTCTGACATCTGGGTGCAGGTCCACTGCGAGGAGCTGTGATGCACCCAGTGCTGATGCCCTCTTCCCACTGGGATTTGCACCTTGGAGCTGCCAGTGTTGCTTTGTCATGGTTTGCTTTCCTTGGCTGCAAGGGGGTTTTTATTTGCTTTAAATCCTAAACCTAAAGTTGAGCATTAATAGCATGGTAACGCACAGCTTTTGTGTCCAGCGCAAGCCAAGGGTTATATAAAACACAGATTAATGGGAATCAGCAAAATAGAGGAGCACGTGGAGGGGTGCGGTGAGGATGTCTTGGGAGGGGAGGCGGGAGGGAGCTGGCAGGTCCAGAGGGGAGAGATGGTGGCTGAGCGGATTCAGAGTGCTTCCTGGCAGGATTTGCTTCATTTATTGTTCTGCAGACCCTGATTCAGGACGTTTCCTGAGCCAGCGTTGCTGCGATGTGGGGTCTTTTGTCCCTGGGTGATGACAAGAAGGCAGAAAGGCGGTCTGAGAATTTGACTGGAAATGGCTGCTTCTTTTTTTTTTTTTTTTTAGATGACATACATCAGTTCTGCACCTGCAAACAAGCAAACAAACGACAGGCCGAAAGGTAAAGTAACAAGCAGCCATCCAAAGGAAAGGCATGATTTTTACTAGGTGGTAAATGAAACCCCCCACAACGTGGCTTGTTTCCCCTCTCCCATCCCAAAAAGCAAGGTGATACTTGGGTTAAGAAAGGCTGGGGATTGTCAGAAACTCCTTCCCACTCTTGCTCCCTGATGATCAGCGGGAGATCAGTGCTGGTTTCCAGGGACGCCATGCACAACCCAGAACAGCAGTGCCCCAGTTTTGGGCAGAAAAATTCCCTCTTGTGGACTCCCCAGCCCAGAAACATTCCAAATGTGCGGAAGGGGCAGCAGGGACACTAAACCAAACCCCTCCTTTTGCAGCTCCTCGGAGCAGGGGCAGGGCAGCAGAGATGAGCAAGAGAGGGAAAGCAACAGGTTTTTGGGCACCTGCCTCTGCTCATGACCTTCCCTGGGAGAGCACGACCGTCCGGACAGCTCTCCCCTCCGCCATACGGGAAGATGCCTCCCTCCCCGGGAGGAAGGCACAGCTGGACTCCAACCATCAATCATGTCCCGCCGGGAAGGGCTTGTATGGGTTGTGGGATTCCTGGTGGGGTTACTTTTTTTCAAAGCCTCCTGCAATAACAGCAACCGTTGCTCAGCTTCCTTTCTAGATAACCTTTTTCCTGCTGCCCAACATGCTTATCTGCTGCAGACAGACTGGCAAGATGAACCGGAAAGCTGATACCTTATCTCTCCCTCTCAAGGAGCTTATTTAAGTGCTGGAATGTGTTGCAATGGTAAATGATTGTTAAAATCCAAGTGAGGTACATGGACCTAAGGACAGCTCCTGCTGGGAGGGAGCACCTCGTCAAAAAGGAGACTCGGCGGGACTACAGTCTTTTATCTGCCAAAAGATGCATCGCCTAAAACGTAAAGTGTTTGTTTAAAACCAAAAGGCATAGACTGGGTTTCTCGCTAATCTGTGGGTTAATGCTGCAGGCTGCTCCCAGCTCCGAAAGGTTCACCATGTCCCTTCGATACGGCTTTATCTGTGTCTCAGTTTACTCACTGCAGGAAATATAGCGCTGTGGGTCGGCCTCACAAGGGGTGCAGCGAGGGTTAACAGTCAATGTGTGATATCGCATGGTACATATTCCTGGCTCACCCTTTAATCTGGACTCACTCGGTGCGGGAAGCAGTAAGATGCTAACACATCCATAAAGGTAAATAGGATTTGAGAGCTATCGGGCTAATTGAAATGAACGGGGCTCGGCTGCTCAGACAGCCTGATACAATGAAATGAGACCTCTCCAGGGACACAGAAGTCGAGCAGAGCTTCAGCACTTCACTTATTTCAGCCACTGCAAGTGGCAGCTACAGCGATACAATTGCAGATGCCGGGGTTTGAGCGCTGTGACAGCAGAGGGGCCAGGGAAAACTGGCGTGGCTGGGGTGATGTCCATAACAGCTGCTGAGGAGGGGTGAGACAGACTTATTTTGGTCCTGTCCTGGGTGGAAAAACAGATGGCGGTGCCGGGTGCCAGCCTGGAGCACACTGCCAGCAAAAGCAAGGGTTCTCTCCCTCCCGGTAGGCAACTGTGTCCCAGCGCACCTGGGGGGTAGGATGGGAGAAAGGGGAGCGGGGCCAGGCAAAACCACAAGCGAGCAACCCCACGCCAGTGAGTCCTGTGGCCCTAAAGAGCTCTAGGTGTGAGCGTCCGGATCCCAGCGCACAGACCAGCGAGCGATGGGTGCTCACGTGCATGTGAGGGGTCCCTGCACCTCCCCTGCCCTCACAGCCCCACTGAGGGCCAGCCTCAGGCTCGGGGATGGCTCTTGCTGCTCCAGCCGCTCTTGCCTGGTAATTGCTAGAGAAACTGTACGTTGGCGATGCACGCTGCTACCACGGGCTGCTGCATCCGAAAGATAAGCTGTTCCACATCACCGACTGCTTTTCCATAGCGATGCATAAGGAGTTGCCATCCCAGAGCAGACCTCAGCTCATCTGTGTGATGGTGATGAGTGCTTCAATGGAAAGGCAGGTGGCCCTGTGGCAGCCAGGATGGAAGAACGCACTTTCTGTGCAGTCTGATCCAGTCCCACACTAGCTAGAGCTGACCCATCCCGTGAGGCTTTTCATCCCTTGCAAAGCTCTTGCAGTTAGAGACTGTGATGTGTGTGTCTGCAAGATCCTCCAAATTCTCTTTGCATCTTACAAGGTCCTTGGCTCCATCCCTTTGGGTAGCAGCAGGACACCAGCCCCACTCACAGCCTTTTTGGGGGCTGCAGAGAGGACCCTGCAGGGAAGCAGGACTGACAGTGAAGCCTATGGTACTCATTTTTTTCCCCATTATGTGATTTGATTATGCTGATGGGGAGCAGGGCTGGTATAGCCGCTACGTGCTGACATAGCTGATCAATGCTGTGTGTCTCTGCCCCAGCCCTCCTTGCTTAATTCCTTTAGGGCAGCTCTTGTATTCTGGGCTCACTGCAGCTCCAGTCCTCACCCTGTGTCCCTGCTGGGTGCAGTGACCGTCAGGATGGGGCCGGGCTGCCCTGCGAGGCCCGAAGGTGCCCAGCTCCGGCTGCAGCCCCCACCCAGCTTAGCAGTTGTCCCTGTCAATGTAAAAAGTAGGAATGGGGGGGATCCATCTGAGCCACTCGGCGGCTGTGTCTTGTGATCCTGAAATCCAAGAGCCCCCCCTGACTCAGCAGGTTATTAATAACCCCCTGGCTGTGCTCCCGCCACAGCGCCTGCCAGCCCTGGCATCACCTGTCTTTCCTCCACGGTGAGGCGAGACGGGACACCTCGGGCAAGGTCAGGGGCTCCTTCCCGCCGGCCCCCGCACCCCATCACCACCCATGGGGCTGGGCAGAAGTGGTGCGAGGCTTGTGGAGGGGCACAGGGGAGGCTCCTGGTGCTGCCGAAATTAGCCTCACCTTGTCCCGGGTCCTCTGTTTTCTTGTACCTAAAATCAGCCCTGGTCCAGGCTGCAGGGCAGGTGAGTTGGGCTTCCTGGACCATAGCATCGGTGTTGCCACCTGCCCCTTCCCCGGGCTGGGACACACCGGTTGTCCCCAGGCTGCTGCAGACCCTGGTGGCACTTGGCCCCCACGTCCATTTGGACAGGATGGGGTCTGCCAGCCACCGGCTTTCCATCTGTCACTGCTGAACCTCTTGTTTGGTCACAGCCTTTGCCTTTGCCCATGCTTCTTCCCAGGATTGCGAGGGTGAAGCAGAGGAGCCACAGGTGCCTCGGAGACCCTCCAGGTACATGTGGGACCTGGGGGGAAAGAATAGCACATTCAGCAAAACTGAGGTGATGATGCAATCTGGGTTTGGGCTATTCCAGGGGGAGCACACAGGCTGCAGGCGGCCTTCTGGGGGTCCCTGTGCACCGAGAGGTCCCTGAGCACTGGGGGTCACTGCCAGCCCTGGGGCAGACCGACCAGAGCTGCCTGGGTCTCCTCCTGCCCCGGGGTGGGCTGTAGCACACCCACATCCCCACCACATTACACAAACAACCCCGGCCCCGGGGGGCTCAGCAAAGCTGCAAGGTGATTCGGTGTGAGGATAAGCCAGGCTGTGTTTCCCAGGGCTGGTGCTCATTAGCCAGGTTCATTAGCACTCCCTGGGCAGGTTTTAAATAGCAAAGCGGGAGCTGCCCTCTGGGTCTGGGGCAGCCCTAGCTGCAGCTGGAGCACTGATTTCTTCTCCTTCTCTCTTCCTTCCCTCTTGCTCCAGTTCTTCCTTCTCTGCTCACAGGCCCCCATGTGCTGTGGCTGCCCCTGCTGGGAACCCAGTCTGTAACACCCTGATGTGGAGGTTGAGGCTTTGCTCTCCCCACTGTAAATCTCCCAGCACTAGGAGGAGGCCCCAGGTGCTCCTCTGACCTCCCCATCTTCCCCCAGGAAGGCTGTGTCCTCTCCAGCCCTGCAGCTCACAGGCAGGGCTCTTTGCTGAGCCCTGGGGAAGCTCCCAGTGCCCTGGTGGCTCCATCCATGGTTTATTCCCCTCTCCCAGCCTCCTCCCTCTCCCCCATCCTTGGGCCTTTTCTCTTGCTCTCCTGCTGAGCCCAGCGTACAGACTTGTCCCTGCCCTTGGTGGGCACCAGAGCTGGGGATGGGGACTGGAGCCAGGGAAGGGGACAGCACTGACTTCCCCACCCGTACCCTGGGCTGCCCCAGCACCTTGGCTCTCCTTCGCGTCCTGAGACAGGGCACCTGGGCTCCCCACCATTGACGTGGCTGTTTCCATCCCGTCGTGGCCTGTTGTGAGGCCATGTGGACAGAAAAGGGAACTGCCCTGCAACATGGATTTATTTCATCAGTGTGGCCCCTTCCCTTCTCTCCCTGTTGCTCTTTCACCCCCTTCTCCTTCCTCATTTCCCTCCCAGAGCTCTCCCCCTCTTTTCCCATCCCATCCAGCTTTCTCATCCCCATTTCCCATCACCTCCTCTCCCCCCACATCCCCCCACATCTCAGCCCTGCAGCAGGTGAAGGCTTTCAGTCCACCGCACCAGGCGAAAACCCACTCTCACGTGGCGGAGCATCTACTCGATGCCTTGGCCTCCTCTCTGAGTACCAGCGGTAGGTGTGGGACCACCACACCGCAGGTGAGCTGAGCCGATATCCCCCCCCCCCCCGAGGCCTTTTGCTCCCGGGGAGAGATGCTGGGGCCGGGGCTGGCGGGATGCAGCCCTCGGAGCGGCCCGGGCCGGGGCCCGCCGCCGGCTCCCAGGCTGGATTTGTCGCTCCCTCTAGTGGGGACATGGAGGATGTCGCCGCCGCCCGGGATCCAGCCCCGGGAGCAGCGGGGCTGCTGCCCCTCGGACAGCGATGCCCCGGGCCGTGTTACACCCTATGCCCGTGTTATTCCCGTGGGGAGCTGCGCCCTGTGCATTATGCCCCACGCCAAGCGAAAGCCCCGTGGGAAGTTACGCCCCGTGCCTTGCAGCTGGTCCCAAAGGACTCCCCAGCAGGGCATCGGGATGAAGGGCCTTCGGTGGCTGGATCTCTTTGGGCTGAGGCTGCGTTCTCCTCAGCAGAGATAGCACAAAAAACTGGCTGCATGGCTGGGCCCAAAGAGTTGTGGTGAATGGAGTTAAATCCAGTTGGCGGCCGGTCACAAGCACGGGCTCAGTATTGGGGCCAGTCCTCATTAATACCTTTATCAACAATCTGGACGAGGGGATCGAGTGCGTCCTCAGTAGGTTTGCAGATGACACCAAGTTGGGTGGGAGGTGTCGATCTGCTGGAGGGCAGGAAGGCTCTGCAGAGGGCCCTGGCCAGGCTGCATCGATGGGCCCAGGCCACTGCGTGAGGGTCAGCAAGGCTCAGGGCCGGGTCCTGCACTTGGGTCACAACAACCCCATGCAACGCTGCAGGCATGGGGAGGAGCGGCTGGGAGCTGCCCGGCGGGAAAGGACCTGGGGGGGTTGGTTGACAGCCGCCTGAATGCGAGCCAGCAGTGTGCTCAGGTGGCCAAGAGGGCCAATGGCATCCTGGCTTGTATTGGGAATAGTGTGGCCAGCAGGACCAGGGAGGTGATGGTGCCCCTGTACTGGGCACTGGTGAGGCCGCACCTCGAGTGCTGTGTTTGGTTTTGGGCCCCTCACTACAAGAAGGACATCGAGGTGCTGGAGCGCGGCCAGAGAAAGGCAACGAAGCTGGAGCAGGGTCTGGAGCACAAGTCTTACAAGGAGCGGCTGAGGGAGCTGGGGGGGCTCAGCCTGGAGAAGAGGAGGCTGAGGGGAGCCCTCATCACTCTCTACAACTGCCTGAAAGGAGGCTGTAGCGAGGTGGGGGTCGGTCTCTTCTCCCCAGGAACAAGCGATGGGACGAGAGGGAACGGCCTCAAGCTGCGCCAGGGCAGGTTTAGATTGGATATTAGGAAAAACTTCTTCACCAAAAGGGCAGTCAGGCACTGGCACAGGCTGCCCAGGGCAGGGGTTGAGTCCCCATCCCTGGAGGTATTTAAAAGACGTGTTGATGTGGCACTTAGCGAGATGGTTTAGTGGTGGGCTTGGCAGTGCTGGGTTAACGGTTGGACTTGATGATCTTAAGGGTCTTTCCCAACCTAAACGAGTCTATGATTCTATTCTATGAAATATTTAGGAATTGTGTTAATAATTAAAGAAGAGACTGAACTCAAAAGGGACTCGTGTGATCTCATGAGACAGAAGGGACAAATCTAGTAATGAGAAAAACTGCTCACTAAAGCGTGGCATTATTTCATAAATTCTCCAAGAAAAAGGGAATGCTGCAACTCTGGAGATGTTCCAAACAATGGCCTTTGCTTGGGGGCGCTGGAAGTGAATCCTGCAGCCCCCGTTAATCACAACCTACCATTTCTGTCTCTGCACGTGTGCAGGATTCACACGCTGGACGGGCTGTGATCATCCCATCGCAGATCAAAGCCGTGCTTGTCAGGGATAGCGGGAGTCTGCTTGCTTACAGCAGGGGTTGCAGTTCTACCAAAATCACTTATTTTCATCAGCCTCATCGCATTCAGAAGCAGCTGATCGTTCCCTTTGGTGGGTGAAGCAAGATATTTTTGAACTGTGAAACAACAGCTGTCTCGCAACACAGGGAGCAGAGGAATCAGATGGTTGTGATTGAAGTTTGGAGCCGTGAACCCAAACGTGTCCGTGAACTTACATTCCTGCCACATCTGTGGTCATTACGAGGGTTTCAAGACAGGAAACAAAATTATGTGTTAGTTTAAATCTGGACTGAATATTAGGCATTGCAAAAGCAATCAATTACTTTAAAATACCTTAAAACTCCTTCAATAAATTTGGGGAAAGTATGGATTCGCCTATCCTTGTTTTCCATTTTGGGAAGGCTTCCCCCTCTTTGTCAGTGCAGGTCTTGTGGCTAACTCCAGCCTCAAATATTTGGCTGAGTTTGTCCCCGAAGTAGCCTGTGGTTTTCATGACTGGACGTACCAGAGTGAATGAAATGGCGTTTTCAAAAGAGTGGGGTTTGTTGCTAAAATATTCAGATCAGCTCTGCAGAGGTTTGGCTCTAGTGTTGTTTGGGACAATTGCTGATCTTCAGATTTAGAGTGAAATAAGACTGATATATATTTGCATAATCCAGTGATCTGCCTATGAATTGCCATAAAAGTTGGACAGGTTGATCTAACACAGGCATGTGTTGCCTTTCTCAGAACTGTTCCTTGTGTTTTGAGATACACCTTCTATGACCCTATGTTAAATAACTGGATTCCCTCATTTCTCTTGATTTTTTTTTTTTTTTTCCTTCCCTAACCTCTTTGAAAAAGGGGGCTTTGACAGAGCAAAGGTGCTAACTAGAAAAGCAGATGCTCCTAGCATGTTCTTCTCTGTGTTCTGGGAGTGAGTGTTGCATTGAAAAAACAGGTCTTCACCTGGCAAAACTTTAGTACTTGCACCTCCATCTCCTCATTTTCTCCTCCTTTCCGAGTGTGCTGAAAACTCAGCGTGTCCCCAGCAATCTTTGGGGTCTTTTGAAGAACACAGACTGTCACATTGTGAGAAAGATGCATGGTGCTTCTTGAATTTTTCTTGAACCTCTTGCTATTTAGGCAACCAAGGCTGTGTGAGGGCTTCCAAGTGGATGTAGTAAGAAAGGGTTTGGGCTTTAAAAGCTGCCCTAAGAACAGCCTTGTGAGCATCTGAAACAGCCAAAGGAAAAATCACCAAGCCAGGACGAGCAGCAGCAGTAGTCTTGTTTTGCAGTTACACACAGGGAAAAACTGAAGTCATGGCTGATGAAGTGCCTCCAAAATACTTGCAGTATCAGGCAACTGGTATTTGGTTCTCATTGCAGACAAAGCTCAGCACTAAAGCCAGCTGAAAGCAATTCACTTCTCATTGGAAGAATAGTTTCTTCCTTTTAATCAGCTCTGTTTTAAATGATTTCCTTTTTTAGTGCCTTAAATAGTCATTTTGGTTTGTCCTTCAGGCAGCCAGCATTCACTCATGAAGAATGGCGTGGGTCTGCAGACTTTAAAAGGACAAACAATTGTCTGGCAAACAGAAACGCTTCAATGGCATCTCATTTTTATACAGAGCCTGTGACACAAAGGATTAAAGAACAGCCTCCACCTGATCCAGCAGCTACAAGGAGCACTAACTAACTACTTGAATCTGCTCTCATCTGGGAAATTGGGGGGGGGGGGAGGGAGAAATAAGCAAATAAGACCAGAGCTGGGGGCACCCAGTCTCCTCTCCAGTAGGAAGGAACTGCAGTCAGTGGCTCTGTCCTGCCTCGATGGTGAGATTTGGTGGAGAGAACGGGATCATCTTAACTAAAGCACATTTTTTCATACCCACCTGTCAAATAAATCTTTGTACATATAATGTACAGTCATCTCAAGGCCAGAGTTGGATTCGATACCCTGTGAACTGGTCAGCTATTCAACAAATGCTGGGGGAAAAAACTAAGAAACTCTACAAACCGACTCTGAAAGCAGAGCTATCATAATTGCATTGCATGACACCAGATACTTAAAGCAGATGCACGGAGGGGACCGTGCCATAAGCTAGTGTGAGGTAAGAGTGAGCGTAGTGTTGCAGTCTTTGCTTTCCCTGATCACATTTAACCCAGTCTGGAGTAAAGGCCAAGATTCCTGGGGTTCCAACTCTTTTCCCATTCCCAGTATTTCATACTCTATTTCAGCTTGGAGAGGTGAGAGGCTCCAGCTTCTGCTCTCATCAGAACACCTTTTTAATCTTCTCAAAAGCAATTTTATGAAAACATCTCTATTCATATTGGGTCTTAAATAAGAGGGGAAAAAATTTAAACTTTTTATATTTGAGACCCTATGTCCCTTTGTTCTGTTTGAGGTCTAGCTTTCTAAGCTTTTGCTTATATTTGGATAACACAGCATCATACATGGGATTACAGAGAACTGCCAGGGCTACTCATGTCTTCTCTCCCACCTCTCGTACATGACAGCTCAACCCTACTGTTGTTCTTGCTGACCAGGTTTTGGGTCCCGAGGCCCTGTTCACTTACTTGCAGGCTTAAATTTCCCTGTATCTGTCTCAGATGAGCTAATGAAGTCAGTGCGGGCATGAGGCATTCTTGATCTGGACACAACTGAATTTGAAATGGATTTTCACGCTTCAGGGCATAAACCAGCTCCTACCTCATGGGATTAGAAAGCATGGTCTGCCGTGGACAGGGTCCACTGCATGTTTCTTCTGCAGCAGCTGATGTTGGCTGCTGAGACAGATGGAAAACTAGACAGACTGTGACCTGACCTGGTAAGGTAAATGCGTACTTTTTGCGTGCTGAATGGCCTCTGGATGGGGAACAGAGAGGATCACTTTGCTTTTTCCAAAGGGATTGTGGAGTTTTGTGAATGACCGTGAGGGCAGTGAGGCACTGTCTTGTGCTGCAGGTTGCCATTTACAGCTGAGCAAAGTGATACCAAAATGGCACAAGAGCATTTAGCCTTCAGTTTCCTTTGCTGTAAATCACCCTGCATGATGCAAGCCCTGGTCAGGGATTTGCAGCTTCAGAGCAAATTTTTGTGGAAGCTGTAGAATATAATAGCAATTATATTATCTCTAGGAAGCCTTAGACCACAAGACATTTCTGTAGATGCAAATTCTATACCAGGACTGCAAGCCCTCTACAATGGTTATTTTCTATTTGACAGGATTCTTCGTTAGTGGAAGGATGACACATACAGCAGGGTTTCTGCTCTCACTTGTAATTAATCCTGGGAAGAGGAAGCAGAACTCTTCCTGCTGCAAGAGAGTTTGACTCTCTTGTCCAGGGGATAATTTGCTCAGCTCTCTGGAACAGGTCAAAAATCAGAGTGGGCGAGCAGTCCTTCCAGAACGGATCCTGCATAGAGCTGTGCATTGAATTTCATCCAAGTGAAACTTGTTCACCAGTCTCTGCCCAAATCTCTTCTTGCTGTCAACACTCCTCTCTCACAGTCTGTTGCGGGTCTAATCCCACAGCTCTCCTCTTACACCAGTTGTTTTGGTTTATACACAGGCAGGTGCAAGATGGTGCAGGTCTTTTGAAGAGCAGCACAGGAATTCATCAGCTTATGCCAAGGTCTGATGGTGTCCCCATGGACCGGGATACAGTGGAGCCACCTTCTTCCCTTTGGTGGTAGGGACAAGCTACGTCCTTTCACTATCCAGGTCGTGCCCAGCTCTGAACAGAGAAGAGAAGCCTGGCCCCAATGCAGTCCTGAGCCATGAGACCTGCAAAGCTCCCTAGACTTGGCCTCATCACACTGCCGGGCACAGGTGGAAAAGCCATGGGTTTGTGGGGGCTGCAGTGTACACACCTGGTAATGAATGTAGAATTGTCTTTCATTTGTTTACTTTGGCCTCCTGATCTCCACAACAGGTTGCATCAGTTTTTTCTTTAGTTGGCGCATCTATTCCCTTGGCCTTGGATTGTTGCCTTGGAGATGCACAAGAGACCTTCGGAGAACTGCTTATTACAGCTGCAGGTGTGCATAACGCTGACCTGGACAAGCTGGTGTGAGTCACCTGCTGATGGTTTGGGTTGTAGGTGGCTGCATGAGTCATTGAAAGTGAGGGGATCCCACACTGCCCGGTCTCCTGAAGGGCAGCATTAATGCCTTTGGCTGCTTGGTATTGTGCATCAACAGCGTATAGTACACGGTGGTTCACTCTCCTCCTCAGCTGACATGGGCTGTGAAACAGAATTATTATTCTACAGAATATAATAGTATGGGCAGGAAGCAAGTTAGAAGAGCTCTTTTCATTTGTGTGTTCATGTGTGTACTTGTCTGACCAACAGAGAAAGAAAAACTAAACAGAGCAGGCTCATGCCCCAGCTGCCCGGTGAGTCGGTGCGAGTGGGAGCTTGCTAACGTCGGGAAGGAGGGTGGGCTCCTCCGGGCGAGTGGCTGTAAGGAGAGAAGTGGAGGGCATTGGCCTGCTGTCTTTAGACAGAAAAAACATGCTGCAGGAAAGATGAGAGGAGACACCAAAGGGGCAGGAGTAGAGTGTAATACTTTGATATCCAGAAAAGGAGGGGATGTGACAACCAGATGATGGTTTTCAGCAGCACTGGTGCGTCTCTTGGTAGCTCAGTGCCTGGCAACTTTGATAGCAGTGCAGATCAACTGTAGGAACATCACATATGGTCCAGAAAACTGTTCATGCATTTCTTCCCTCTGCATTACTCCTGATGACTGTTTGATATCAGACACGTCTCTCATGAGCAGCCAGCCATCCAGGTGCCAGGCCTGACACTGTTCCTGTAACCTCGGGAGAGGTGGGGACGGGTCCTCCTGAGTCATCGCCTGCACCAGGGAAATGTGCTGCAAAATCCCTCTGAGGCTACCTTCCCTTCATGGGCACGGACACGCAGGATGACAGCGCAGGACTGGTGACCCATGAATAAGCTAGAGCGCACTTGCAAGAGGCCAGCAAATGCCCAGATGCTTGTCCCACATATATATATACATTAGACACACACTCACATAGATATAAACATGTGCGTGTGTGCCATATTTGCAAACTGCTGGCCAGTCCCTAAGAAATAAATGCATGCATACCTGCAGTCTGGCCTTTCATTACCGAATGTCACACTGGCAGACACCCGTGAGAGCCTGTGACAGGGCAGGGCAGGAGAATTAAAGGGAGAATGGTCTGTCCTTGTGTGCGAGGAGACCATATCTCTCAAGCTAGGAAAGATCCCCTGGGCAGAGGAACTGCCATAGCAACTTCTATAACAATACCTTTAGTGCCAGTTTCTTGCCAGGAACGCTGCTCGCATCGTGTTAACCTGAAGCTCTTTTCGGCCTGGGCAGGGACCGTGTTTGCCTCGTGAGGCTACTCATATTTTATGGCTTGGTAGAGTTTTTTGGGACAGGAGTGACTGCCTTGCTCTACTGCATTCATTTCCATCATCATTAATGAGAGAACAAATTAAAAGGTATTTCTGGACTAAAGTCCTTCCAAGGGGCAGTTCCTCCAGGTTGCCTTTGAACCTGCTGCCTGTGAAACCACGGAGGAGCACCAGGGAGCCTCCGCTGATATCTTGCAGTCCCGCTCTTGCTGGACAGAAATCCCCACGGCCCCAGCCGGGGTCACCACAGCAAGGAGGCAGAAACTTGAGGGAAAACCCCGCTGTGCCCCCTCGGAGGCGGCCTCCCCAGCGTGTGCGGTTGGAGCTGGGGCAGCTGTGAGGGGATGAACCCCACAGCCATGAGCTCGGGGTCTCCCTCAGCGCCGCGGGGCCCAAGCATGGCGCCTCACGGGCTGACAGGAGCCGGGGTGCGTTTGGTGGCTCTGCCGTCCCCCAGCCCTCCTGCTGCCTTCGTGAGGGGCCGGGCACCCCGCCAGGCCCAGCTCCCTCCCCTCAGCCCGCCGGGGTGTGTGTGGGGCGGAGAGAGGGGCTGCGGCCGGAGGCAGCCGCCATGGCCGCGGCTCTCCCCCTCCCGCCGGCCCTCTCCCCTCAGCACCGCCTTCCCTTCTCCCCCCTCCATCTTGGGCCGCCCCTGCGGCGCCGGCGGGGCCCTGCAGGCGGCGCTGTGCGGAGGGCGGCGGCGCGGCGCCCTCCCGCGCGGGATTGACAGGCCGGGCCGGGGGAGGAGGAGGAGGAGGAGGAGGAGGAGGGAGCGGCAGCGAGAACCCGTATCGCCCCGCATCCCGCCGCCGCCGCCGCGCAATCCGCCGCCATCCGTCGCGCCCCGCGCCCATCGTCCCTCCGCACCCGGCTTCCCAGGAACTCCCGGCTCCCCGCCACCACCACAGGTGGGTATCGGGGGCCGGCGGCGGCGGCGGCCGCGGATATTTGGGGCGGTGAGTGGGGCCGGGGGGGAGGAGGAGGAAGGGGAGGGAGAGGGAAGGTGGGACGAGGCAGCCCTAAAATGGAGCCGGAGCCAGCGGCTGCGGCACCCCGCGGCCGCCCGGCTCGGCCCGGCCCGGGGGAGGAGGCGGTGGCGCAGCCCTGGCGGGTCCCCCGGGCCGGGGGCCTGGCGGCGGGGGCGGCCGTGGGGCGGCCCCCCCACCCCGGGCTGCTGCAGCCGCCTGTGTTTATTGTGCGGCCCCCCCGCGGGGATGGAGGCGCCAGGGGCACCGCGGGGCCTGCCCGGGCCGGCCCCGGCCCCATCCCCGGTGAGGGCCCGGTGGGCGCCGCCTGGGCTTGGGCCCCGTTGGCCGGGCTCCTGCCCCCGGGCCTGGGGAGGCCCGCTGCGTGCGGCGGGGCTGGAGCCCCCCTCCCCGGCCGACCCCGCTGCCCGGCGGGGTGCAGCAGGGGCTGGGGGCGAGGGGAAGCGGGGTGGGGGGGCTCCCCGCCGCAAAGGCAGGTTGTTTTTCTTCATCGTCTGGAGTGTGACACAAAGATATTTTTGTCGCGCCGTGTGTGTGTGTGTGTCTCAGCAAAACAAGGAGGGGGGTGGCATCCAGAAGGCTCGGTCGGTTTGTTATTGTGCGGGAGCCTACAAAAGGGTGGCTGAGGCCGAAGGCTGAAATGCGGCTTCGGGGCGGGGGGTGTGCGGGGCAGCTGCCGAGCCTGGGGGCCGAGGATGGAGTTTGTGCTGGGTAGGTTTGAAAAGGTGGGGGTTTTGGTTTACGAAGGAGTTTTTTCATCTCTGTGTGGGAGCAGATGTGCTGCAAGCTGGGGAAACCCTAATGCGGGTCCTGGGACACATGTGCTGTGCATCTTCACCGGGGGGGGTGGTTTGTTTAGTAGCGTTGGTTGTGAACTAGGAGGGTTTTTTCGTGAAAGTGGTTACGAGCAACCCCCCTGGTCCCCAAAGTCAAAGCTGGCCGGTGGGGTTTGAATGAGCTGGGAGTTGTGGGTTTTGTTAGGAAAGTTGTTATGTTTTGGTTTTGTCTTCTGAACCTGCAAAGGGCGAGGTACTCCTTCGAGTATCAGCTCATGAGATATTTGTATATTGATGTTACTGGTGTTTGGGGTGATAACATACAATAAATATAAATGTTTAGGACTTTAGTAATTTTGTTTCTTTCTAGGAGCGGGTATTAAGTATAAGCACATTGCAGTGCCTACATCATCTGCTGTAGTCTGCTTAGGGGGAAGGCATCCCGCCTCTTCCAGGACTGAATCGAGGTTTATAGTGGAAATTTTGTTTGTGTTAAGCCTTGTCTTGCAGATGCACGTGGGGCCTCCACTGGAGTGGGCCTTTTTGTGATGCATAAATAGCTGGTCCCTGCCTTGGAGAGCCCAAGTTTGGAGAATCAGTTCCTGATGAGTAGATTTCTCAGCTATAAAGTGGCAAGGATGTAGCTTTTGGATCTGCCTTTTCCATGCCTTTTGCACGTTCACTTTGCGCTGGGGTAGTTAAATCCCAGCGTCCTAAAAGCTGGTGCTCTGGGCCAGGGACTGGGGAATAAAGTCACCTGGGAGAGGTAGGGAGGAGGAGGAGGGAGGTTGAGACCATATTCTGAAAGTGGAATTTAAAGAGAGGAAGGAAAGTGATGGTTTGGGGATGATTTCTGACTGTAAAGTTGAAATATCTACCTGCATTTTTCACTTCAAATGAAGTATTGTAAATGGGCCTGGGTTTTATCAGGAGCGCATCTGGGGTCCCTGAGATCTTCATGGGTTCATCATGGGCGATGCTGCTTCTTTCAGGACTGTGGCCCGAGGGTCTTCCTCGTTGGCGGAGTCTATTTTTGGGGTATGATAAACAAGACCTCCCCTATATCACCTCTGAAATGGGCTGGTACATTTCTTTTTACAGTTAAGAAGTTCAGATTAAAAATCATACTCTGACAAATCACAAATACTGTTTGAGGTTGCTGGGGGTGTTTTTATTTTTTGTTTGTTTGTTTTAAATTACATGTTTCTTCAAACGAGTATGAGTACGTCTGCTGTTAGCTGTATTTTGATTTTGTGCTTAATTTGATATGTACATTGAATGTAAGTAGATGCTTTTTTTATTTGTTGGTCTGGTCTGCTTTTCTGCACAGCTTGAGTAGACTAGATGTCACACATTTTAGGATGCTTTCAGCAGTCTTTGCTGATCAGAAAATATATTTCTACATGACTTGAGCAGATACCTTTCCTTCAAAAAGAAAATAGTAAAAACACAAGCTTTATATAGGTGTCCAAAGTTGTCATTATATAGTGCCTTGGTGCTTTGCTTTTTCTAAATTTGGAGTATTTTTAATTTGGTCTTACAGTGCATTTTTTGATGAACTGTGGGCTTTTTTTTCTTTTTCTGTGTGTGCATGGGAGCTTAAACGTGAAGCTCAGCCAACTGGCTGAAGCTGGAAAAGTGAGTAAATAGTCCATACAAACGCTGGAAAGGAGGAGATGCTGGGTTTAAAAATATTTTAATAAATATGAGTCATGTTCCTAAAGAATTTTTATTAAAATGATTTAACTTTATAGTGACATTTTAATAAAGCCTTTTATTAAAGCTTTGGGTAAAACCTAACTTCAAAGGTTAATTTACTCGAACAGCCTCCTTCTAAAAGTAGGGGTGGCATTAGAGTCCGTATTTGCCTTGTGCCTGACGCGGCGTGCCGTGGTATCTGAGCGATGGTATAAAGACAAACGATCCTCAATCCTCGTGTGTGGCACTGATGCTTTTGCACAACACCCGATTCCTGTACCGTGTCCTCCTCGTCCTGTAGTGTATCGCGTCTGAGGTGTAACTGGGAAAAATCAGGACCGTGGTTTTGGCATGTCTGGTAGGGCTTCCAGTTTGCCTGAGCTGTACCGTACAGAGCCTGTTAGATTATCCATTACAGAATTACCTGCCTATTTAAGATTCAAAAGTGTTGGTTGCTCAAGGCCTTCGTTGTACTTACCTGAGTAATTGAAAGTATTTAAGGGCGAGCCGAGCTAACTTTCTTAAGTGCTGCTGCATTGAAAATAATAGTAAGCCATTTTATTTTTTCTTTTATGGTGATACTTTGTACAAAGAGATTTTGCTATAGTGGCATTTCCACTTGTAATTGTGTATTTTCTTCTTGTAAGAATAGAAGCAATATGAACAGGAGAAACTTACTGAATACAGGATGGTAACTTTAGGGGAGGGAGAGGGTTTATTCAAGGGCTGGACCTCTGGTCATCCCTGCTCCTCTTTACTAGATTCCTCATTTATTCTGCAACTTGGCAGTGAGTGCCTTGCTCTTCAGCTAATCATGCCTTGTAAGTGGGTTTTGTTTTTCATGTGGCACTGACTCATTCTCCTAATAGGTCGATAATTTCACAGCTCCTTATCACTAGTTTGTCATTTGGAACAGAAGAAATACAACTGTGAGTCTGTCAGGTATTAGACAACGAGGTGAGAGCACAGTGAACAGGTAAAGGCTGGGGAGGTGCAGCCGTCTCCTTTGCAGAACATCTTTTTCTAACTGCTGAAATTAAGTTACTTTGTTAGGGAGGTCCTGAGAGCGTGCTCCTGGAAAGCACCTTCTGAAGGGGGTTTTGCAGATATGGGCAAAACCCATCTCGTTTGATTAAAGAGTTGTTGTTCCCCATAGAAGGGAAAAATGGGGCTAAAGCAGGAGATTGTGTTATAATGTTAAGCCTCACTGAAAAGTAGCTCGGGCTCATTTTTAGTTAGTAACTTGTGCTGGTATTCAGGATGTCCTCTGTGTGCACAAGTGCTTCCTGCACAGAAGGAACTGAGAAGTTCGAGCTTATGGGCCGTTTGTTTCAGAGCAAAGCTGTTCGGATGGGTATAGCTGTAAATCCTGATCTCTTTTTTTGGTCTGGGATCATTGGGACCATAATTGAAGTGGACTGGAGGCTGCTGTAGTAGCCCTGGGTTGCTCTGTATTTACCCTGTGGCGTTGGTTCGTTGTGAAGCTGCTTGACTTGCAGTGCTGGGGGGTCTGGGAGGACAGAAGGTGGTTTTGAGGAGTTAAAAGGTGTGCGTGCAGTTCTGCAGGGGGCCATTGTACTTACAGCCAAAATACAGTGTCTGTATTTTGGTTCTGAGCACTTACATTTTTGGGAAGGTGCTGGTAACCTGGAAGGGCCAAGAGAGCTCACTGTTACATCTTTGTAAGACACTACAGCTATTAATTTGTGGAGGACTGGTGAAAACAATCATACCTTGAGTGAAAGGAAAGAGGTACTGACCAGATTTGAAACATGCAGAAGCAAAAGAGGAGGTGAAGGTGAGCCAGGCTTAAGTGCGAAGAAATACAGGAGAAATACCAGGAAGAAAGGGAGGACTTGCTAACAGCACCCTAGGGTCTGGCCAAGAGGACTGCTACTGTGTTGGACTGCAGTACTTCAATGTCCACAGGGCTTCAATTAGCTCTTGGGAGCATCCTCAATAGCCTTTGAATTTCAGGTGAGTAGCACTTAAGAGGAGTAAACTATATAATATTTGTGGGGTTTGCACGCTGTTGGAAGAGGGTTGGTGGAGGAATCCTTCCTGGGTAGCCGTTGAGACATTTTGGACAGGAATTGTAGTGATGGTGCTGCAAGGAGTGAATAGAGACATGTTTGAAGAGCTTGGACTGGGACTTTGCCTCCCACAGGCACTTCTTGTGTGGGAATATAGTGATTTTATTTTTTTTTCCCTAAGAGTTCTGCTGTGGGGTAGGTTCTTCAGCTGTTCCTACCTGTATGTGGGCTGGGAGCCCGTACAAAAGCCTTGAGTGCTCTTGTTCAGAGTTTGGAGTGGGCTGTGAAGCAGGCAGGGGAGTAGGGACATGCTCAAGACATGCTTCTTCATGGCTGGAATAGTATGAAGTATGGTTTTATCTTTTTTTGAAATAACCGAAGAATCAAGCTCCCACCTAGCAATTGAAACTTCACGAACCGTCATTTAGGAGCGGATTCACGAGATCTGAGTGTTATTACGGTGTTAAGTGTTCTGCGTCTGAGCAAAATGTTGCCTTTAGTGATGCCCGTGATCCTGTTGCAGTGAAAGCGGTGTGTGGGGTGGTTCATTTAGGAGATGTTCGCAACGTTCCCCGTCCTGGCATGCAGACCTGCTCCTCCAGAACTCTTCTGGAGCAGGGCTTCATGCTGCTCCTGGCCCCGCAGCATTAGGAAGGCACTGTGATTCAGAGGGTGGTTTCCAGCCCCAGAAATTGGGAGGTGAAGGGTCTGTTTCTTGCTCTGCCACTCAGTATAGCTGCAGAGTTCTGCAGTATCATTTTCCTCTCTGGAAAATAGAAGTGATGATGCTTACACACCTTGTCAGTTATGCACTGCAAATATCTATGTAAACTAAAGCATCTCTGAAATGTTTTTGCTTCCTGTCCGGGTCGGTGTAGTCCAGCTGTCTCGTGCATAGTCCGAGTTGCTTAGCTCTTCAGAAAAGCTAAAGCTATCTAAAGATACGTAAAGCTTTTTTCTTCAGAATACTTGAACCACACTGCATGCAACATTGCGTTCTTACCACTTTGTACCTGTGTCCTTTTCCCATCAGAATCCTGTTAGCATCCTTGGCATTCATTTGTAGTGCCAATGGCTCCTGTGAATAGGCTTCCTCTAAGAAAGGTTGCTGTGCAATGCTGCTTTGCTCTAGTGGTGTTAAAATTGGGGAACCTGGAGGAATACTTCCTTGGAAGCTTCAGCATCTGCAGTGTTTATGAACTGCAGGCTTGTCTGAACTGCTTGTAATCTTATTAATGGTTTGAACTGGCTGCATCAGTCTTGATGGCTGGGGGAAATCAGAGAAATTTGATAGAGAAAGATCTATTCAGCTCTTGCCAGGGCAGCTTTGTACCCTGCAGCGTGTGTGTTGGTGCTGGCCTGCCTGGCTGTAAAGGTGCCTGCCGGAGGAGCTCCCATCAGCGCCTTGGGGAGGAACAGGGCTTGAGGGGTCTGCTCAGCAGGGGTGGACAGTGTGGGATTGGCATTTACTGCCTGCTGATTAATGTCATTGGGTTTTATCTCTAGTCTCTCTCTTCATAAAGATAACCTTTTGTGCATAACCTGAATGGGAGCTGAGGCCCTGAAGTCAGCAGAGAGCCTGAGTGCGCAGAGGTGTTACCAAAGCCCAGGTCTGGTAGTGAGGCTCGTTGGCACAAGGTAAACACCCACCTCCCCATTCCAGTGTGATTCTTCTTGAGGCTGCAGAGAACACAGGGCTGCTTACTCAACAGTGAATGGCATTTGTGTGGAAAGGGCTGTATCCGTTCCTGAAAAAAGAACTGTTAGCCCTAAAGACTGCCAGTTTTGCTCTGATTTCATCTCTTGGAGCTGTGACATCTCTGATTTCCTCTCTGCTTGTTTGCTATAAAACCTATGTTTGCTGCTGAAGGATGGAGTAAGTTGCTGAGCTTTGGACTGGGTAAAGGATTTGTGAAATGTTTGAGAGTTCACTGGAAGAACTTCTGTGGTCACACCTCAGAATGCATCTGTTCCCTGGCAGCAGTCGATGGCGGTCCTTCCAGTTGTCCTTGCCCTGGCTGTGTAGGGCTCTCCAAGGTGAGCTACGTCTAACGACTCGGAGGCTTACATTTGGGTTCTGGAGCTGGCAGCACAGGTGTTCCACTCATGCCACTCTTCCTGTATCTCAACTCGGTTATATGGGTATCGTCACTGTGATGGTTTTTAAAAGTCTGTGTGGCACAAGTGTCAGGACTAAGGGAATTTCACAACCTTAAAATGCAGTGGTGTTCAGTTCAGTTGTTAGTGATGGAAGCGTCTTTGTCTTGAGCTGTCAGGCCTAAGACCTGATGCGATGGCCTGAGAACAGTTCATGCTGTGTGGGTGCCTCCTGCCCTCCTGAGCTCCTCTGAAGCAGTGGGCAGGATTGGTCTACTTTCTATTTCAGTGGACAGTCTCTTCCACTGGAAGAGATTGTTCTAGACGTGGCAGATGCTGCTGCGATGCATTCCCTCCTTGTTTGACTCTTCCTTACAACTTTGTCCATTGTGATCAAGAGCTGCATTTTCTTTGAGGGTCTTGGCGGTGCAGGTTTGGGTGGCTGGGGCAGAAACCTGAGCTCTGAGACCTCTAGTACTGCCTACAGTGTTACCTGAGCAAGCTGTTTCTCTGCCTCGGTCACCCAGACTGTAAAATAGGACTGATAGCACCAGCCCTGTTGCCCATCAGGAGATCCCTACCTCAGGAGATTCGCAGTCTGTTGTTGTTGCTCAGATACCTAAATGCCCAGTTTACCTTACAGTTCAGCTGAACGTTGCCAGGAGCTTTCTGAACAGGTTTTGCCAACAGAGCATTATGCCAGGGATTTCTTTTGTATTTGGATTTAAATTGCTTGCTCGTGATCAGCCTCCTTGCTTTGGCGTTGAGGGAACAGGTTTTGTATCTGTGTATTCTCTCCGGACATTCAGCTCTTGGAGGGACCTGAGCAGGGCAAAGTGGAAAGCAGAATCACTTTGGAGGATGTAGGTAGTGTGGAGGAGCTAGAGCGTTAAGTACAGCTCTTAAGGGTAAAGATCTGCATTTGAATATGAGCCCTCCTTTGTGCAGGCAGCTCGTGGAGATCACTGGGTCACTTCCCTGTCCTCTTGTACTGGAGCGGTTGGGGTCTGGATTTGTTGAAGCCACAGGTGGTTCTTGCTGAACTGAGCTGCTCTGTCCTCTGTGGGTTTTGCTTCCGAGATGTGAAACAGCAAAGAAATACGCTCCTTTATTTCTGTTGTGTCTTGCTGCAGAAGTGCCTACAGCAAGTCATGGTTTCTGAGCCTGGCAAGGTTTATAGATAGGGGCATCAGAGTCAGTTTGTGCTGGGTCTTGTCTCATTTAACACCTTTATGGTCTGGATGAGAGGGCAACAAGTGTGATGTTGGTAGTTGGTGCTTCATAAGATACCTTGCTGCCTCCCTGCAGTAATCAATTCCTGATTCTGAGGGGTGTGAAAGCCCTGCAGCGCTTCCTCTTGGGTCAGAGATACAGTTAGTCCTTCCTGGCAAGCTGGCACAAAGGGGTCAGCTCTTTCTTTACAGCATGATGGGGCAGATGGGGCAGAGGGGCTCTGTTTCTCTGGAGGGCTGCTGTAGGCAGACACTCCTTTCAAGAAAAGAATTTACTGCACACCTTGGGTTTTCTGCTGCTTGAAAAGGAGGGGGAGTTTCATGAGCACAGGATCTCCTAAGTACTTTCTGCGGGCTGTGGACCAGCTTTCTGGCTGGATTTTTTTTTTTGCTCCATGCCATAGTCTTGCATCCTCAGGATGAAGTATTTCTTATCTTTGTCTGCATCCTCAATTACTGGAGGTCAGGGCTCCTTTTCCGGGTGTGGTGTTGTCTGTCCAGCCCTTACAGAAAGGACCACAGAACTCGTTAATGTTTTTGTGTAAATACAATTGAGCTTTTCTCCAGACTCCAGTCTGCTTTATCTGTTTTACAGTAAGTTACAAATCCACCCTTTCTGGCTGCCTTTCTCTGCTGCCTGCCTTCCCGGAACTGGGAAAGCTGTTTAGGAGAGAGGTGAGGCTTCTGTATTTCACAGGCCAAACCTGAGATTATGGAGATCTGTCTTCTCTAGAACTGTGCAGTGGGTCAGTAACAGTAGTTGTGATTCCCAACCTGTTGGTACACTTATAAATAAGAGGGGGCAGCAGGTGAGCTTGGTGAAGACAGAGCTGAGAAGATGAGGTCAGGTCATCTTACAGGCCATGCCCTTTCTGCCCCCCCATGTTTTATCTCTGCCTGTACAGCTCCACACCACAGAGTTCGTGATAGATATGCTGTCCAGAAGACTTTGCCTCTCCTCCTCATGGTCCTGCTGCACGTCTCAAATCCAGGGTGGCTTGGCTTAGAGAGGCCTGATGATGGGGCTGGCCAGCGGGCAAGTCTTCTGGCAGACAGCCTCCAACAGTATTACTCAGCTAGCAGCATACCTCTGCAATAAATCATGGGAGACGTGATCCTTCTCTCCCATACCCTGTTTTTACAAGGAGACAAGGTTCATGGGAGATGCAGAGAGAAGCTGGAATTGTGCAGAATTAAAAAACTGGTATTGCCAAATATACCTGTTCAGCTAAGCAAGGAGGGTCCCCTTTTGTGAATCAGGAACTGTCTTTGCTACAGGGTGTCTATATTTTCTCTGCACTGCAGACTGCTGACTTGCTTCTCCCTGTCTGGCAGAACTCGGTGCCACATTCAGGGTCTCAGCAGGCCCTTTTTCAGGTGTACCAACAAATCTTAGCAGCTCCCTTTGGAAACAGTGCAACAGAATGACAGCAAGCGGCTTCTTGTGGCCTAGACTCGTGCTGCAGCCTCTGCCTGCTGCACAGCTCTTCTGCATTGATCCTATTGACTTTGTACTGCCATGCTGATACTCTCCTGTTGCTCCCCTCCTTACTAAGCAGTCTCTCCTAGGAACTGAACGCTTGTCTGCTCCCTTCCCCGCTGGGCTGATGATCCCTGCCTGGCCCAAATGGGCCTTCTACGGGATGTAAGTGCGTCTGGCACCAAGCCCCTAGGGCAGCTGGTCGCCCTCTTTCACCAAAGCTCTTCCAAGGGCAGCCAGTGGTGTCTTTCATCACTGAGGCTGGTGGTGACCGTTTCACGAATAGGCGATTCTTGGTGGGACGTGTTCCAGGAGAAGTAGTGGTATCTCCCTGTTGGCAGTTAAATGTTTAGCTATGAGAAGTACCAGCAAAGTTGACCGTGTGTATTTAAAGAAGAGCGAACATCACTAACCTTCTGTAAAACTATACTATGTTTTTTAAAAGGTTTCATATTACCAGTAACGTTAGAAACCCCAATAGATTTCAGCTTAACATCAACTCCAAACACTTCTCTTTTCTGAAAGAACAGTTCAGCTTTTGCAACCTGTGAGTTTCTGAACAATTTGTATAAAATTTCAGGTCAAAAATCTTCCTACTTCTGGAGAAAAGCCTTTTCACTGTTAATCTCCATCCTGTTGCTTTGTTTTGTGTTTGTGACTGCTGCTGTGAAGTGAGCAAGGAGTGAAGGTCTGCAGTGGTCTCAGGTCCTTTGCCCGAGTGATTGTGCTCAGTGTAGAGCTCAGTGGTGTGCGAGCAGCTGAAGAGATTCCTTCTAGTGTGTGTGTTACCTTTCATAAATCTGTTTGCCCTGCTCAATTAAGGCTGGCTAACTTCCAGGTATTCAAGCTCCATTGAAGTCTTGTGAATAAAACACCAGCAGCCCAGCCTCCTTCATACATAGATGTACAAAGAGCTTTGCAGACAATCCTGTTTGTCAGGAGTCTCTCCCTTTGGCTGTGTTTTCAGCTCGGGGGTTTCCAGTTGTTACCAGTGCCACTAACTCAACGTTTTCACATGGATCTTTTTGCAGGACAGGCTCCCCGTGCTCAGTAGGTCCCCGCTGTATCTCCAAGACAATCCTCTGGTGCTTAAAATGTCACTGTTGCTCTTTGGATTAGAACGTACCCCTTTAAAAGGCAGCTAGAGGGGGTCTATACCCACATGTGAAATCCAGGGCAACATGACGTGGATATGAAGACTCCTGGGTGGTGGAGCTCTCCGCCCAGGAGGCGATTCTGGTGCAGTTATTTGTACCCTGGGGTCTCTAAGGTAACTGGTCACACTGCAGTGTTTTCTGATTCCTCAGAGATGCTCAGATTTTGCACTCCAGTGCTGTCCCTGCATATTGCAGGAGACCTTGCTAGTCCTGAGAATGGGAAGAGCTAAGCTCCATGCTAAAACTGGTAGCAAACCTTCCCCCAAAGACCTCTATAAACGCAGAGAGAAACCTTGCAGAAACGCTGTCGATTTTTTTTTTTTTTTTAATAATTTCTCCACAACAGAGGATAATGCTTTCTTCAGGGTCAGCTATCGGGCACGGGGACCCTGAGCACAGGTCAGAGGCTTTGCCGAGACTGTCAGTTTTCAGTTGTCAGCATCGACATGTGCCTTCTGGTTCTAGCTCTCCTAATAATAAGCATGCAGGCTGGCAGTTCAATTCTTAATGAACTTCCATTTTTATTAGAAATGGCTTCGCTCTGCAAGACTGGAAGGCCTTGATGATCCCTGCCTGGATTCCCTGCTTGACTGTGTGGTGGGAAAATAGTCCAGTATCGTGACAGCCTTGGGAGGCTCTCTGGCCTTTCTGAAGTGCTGTGGGTGGGCCTGGGTGCCAAGCGATCCCCCTGGCCAGCACACCCATGGGCTAGCTCGGATCTGCAGCTGGCTCCTGTCGGGAGGGACAGGCACCGAGGTCCTGTGCCCACGGGATGGCTCCGAGGGGACTCAGCGCCTCTGCAGCCTCTTTGCACGGCGACCCGATGGAAAGTGTCTCACCTCTCCATGGACCTGTTTTCCCCTTTGGAGCGCGTGTGTAACGCACAAACAAAGCTGTTCCACGTTTTCAGCTTCAAAGCGTTGAAGGAATTCCAAGTAAATTTCACTTGTCCAGACAGCAGTTGTGGCTGTCCCAGAAAATGTGACAAGGGGCTTTATCCCGACATGTCCCCAGCTCATCTGCTCTGAAGTGGTTGTTTATTCCTCCCGCATCCTTTTAATGATATAAGATGTAATCAAGAGGCAGCTGAGACCCAGTTACATAACTGGTTGTCAGGGTTTCTCTTTGGCAGCGTTACCCTGCGTGCTGTTTGCATGCTGACTTTCAGGAACTTGGGGATTTTCTGTTAACCAGCTAACTCCTGAACCTGATGTGGTAGTTGTTTGTTGGTTGTTTGTTTTTTGTTGTTTTTTTTTTTTTTTCCCCCTAATGCCTACTGATTTTGCCTAGTTTGAGTTTTCTAAACCTCAAAGTGGATTTTATTGCTTGGGGTTGTGTGAGGTTGGTACAGGGTTGACGTGGTCCGGGTAGACCCCGCGCCGGGCTGGATGTACCTGTAAAAGCAGGTGGCTGTGCTCTCGCCAGCGCAGCTGAGGGCTGGTGTGCAGCACCCTCTGCTATTCGCTCTGCTCCGGGGCTCCCCACTGCTCCGCCAGTTCAAACAGGTCATTGTTCTCAGTCCAGCTTCCACTTTCCTGCCAAGTCTGTGCTAATCAGTGTTTTTTCTCCCTTTCTCTTTTATGTCTGTCCTACTGATAAAATACAGTGCAAATGGGCAAGTGAGGGAGGAGCTATTGTTTTCTCTGGCACACGGTGACCATCTGAGCAAAGACTGAACCAGACTGCAGCCAAAGATCTGTTTGCTGCTCTGCAGGAAAAGGTGCCTCAAGAACGCCGGCCAGCCCTCTTGCCTCCGCAAGCCTTCGTGCTGCGAGGCGGTCCAGCCGAGATGGCTGTGTGGGGCTTCTTGTGGAGCCCGGTGTTTTTCCAGAGCATCCTGTGGATGCTGTTACTGAGTGACAGAAAATAGTTTTCTTCCACTATCCCCAACTGTGCTGCTTGCTGCCCAGCGCACAGCTGCTTGCTCCTGCCAGGCCCGATTTAAATCCTGCAATGCAAGAACAAATGCTGCGTGGTGCCAGGTTTATTGGTCAGAAACTTGCCCCCTGGCAGCAGCCTTTACATGGGCTGTACTTGGCTAGTTGCAGATCGCAGTACATTCTCAAAACCGGCTGTATCCAACATGTTTGTGGTCTGCGCTTTATTTTGTATATAGTGCCTGATGGACTAATCCTCTTACCTGGAAATCACGTTTGATGAGGCATTGCTGGTGGAGGTTGTAGCGTCTGGGCAAATACAGTTTCTTTCAGAAAGAGTGATTTCTGACTGCATTCGAAACATGCTTTCAGCTGGATGAATTTCAGAAAGGGTGAAGGGTGGGAAGGTCCAATATATATAGCGTCTTACTCCAACACAGAGTTGCAACCCTAACATGGGACCTAGCAGATGGTATAATTAAACTGCCAGCAGTTTTAGGCTTGAAGTGGAGGCTTTACAACAAGAAATCTGCAAATCTAAATTACGTGTGAAAAGGTTAGATTAAGCTCCTAGATTTGAGAAAACTTAAAACAGAGAATTATGCTTGAAAAAATGAAAGAAAGGTCCATTGAAAGTAAGCAAAGTTTCTTTTCTGACATAAAAGTTGACCTACAGTGTTTGCGTTCCTCATGTTTCAGCTTTGTCCTAGGCTCCAAGAGCCAAAAAGTGAAAGCAAAGAGACTGCCTGCATGAAGGGTGTTAATCACAGCATGTTGTGCCAGCAAAGATCAGAGCGAAAAATTAACAAACCACATCCATTGTGAAAAGTATATTTATAGCTAAAAATGGTGTTGAAGGTGCCAGCAACAGAGAAAATGTAATCTTTTTTTATAAAGCATTTTCAGGATTCATACTAGAACTGCTGAACTTCAGGTTCAAGAATCTGAACTTGTTTCATTTGAGCAGTTTTTTTGGACTCCTTAACTCTCTCATGGGCAGCAGATGGGAAAAGGGAATTTGAAGAAATAACTGTTGCCTTCAGGTGATGCTTTCAAAGCGTTAATTGCTGGTACGAGTCATTAACTGTGGCCAGTGTAGAACCATAATCCTAAACATTAGAAACCTGGCTACCAGTGCTTCAGTGGGAAACCCAATGATAAATTCCAGTGTGGTATAAGGTAGTGCTTTTCTGTCATTTATGTTTAGGAATCCTTGCGCATAGCTGCTTGTTGTTAGACTTATTCTTTTAAAGCAAGGACTATGTTGACCACCCTCTTTTGTATTCTCATACTTAAAGAAGCTCACTTCTTTCAGCACTGGAGTGTCAGAAAAAAAAAAAGGATGCTGTGAGCAGTGTGTTCCTGCCGTTCTTTTCATTCAGTTTGTGAATCTTAAATCCCACAAGCTTCTTGCGACTAAAGAGAGGAGAGGGTTAAAACCTCGTAACTTAGTGTGTCTGCTCGCTGAATATCTCCAGTTCTAGCAGTTGTGCGTGTTTTACTTTTTACTCGTCTGTGGCTAAATAATCCGTTTGACGGCGTTTCCCTGGTTCTCTTTCATTAAAAGGCAGATCGGGAGCGGCGCAGAGAAATTTCCTTACTAGATGACATTTCATCGCAATGTCCGATCGTTTGGGGCAAATAACCAAGGGAAAGGATGGGAAAAGCAAGTACTCGACTCTCAGCCTGTTTGATAAGTATAAAGGAAAGTCAATAGAAGCTATCAGAACTACAGGTAAGAAATGCCTTCAGAAAGCTCCTTTTGGTGTCTTCCCAGAGTGTTGTTGCAGAGCTAATTCAGGTTGTTGGCCCTGTGGGTAAGATGTCCAGTGGGAAGCAGCTGGGTTGCAGAGCTGTTTGTGCTGGTGTCTAAGCCTGTGTTTCATTAGGTCTTTAAGGAAAATATGTGCGGTTCTTTGTGTTGCTGTTATTCTAGAGACAGGGAAGAATTACAGCAAAACAGCTGGGGGACTGTTGGCCCTTTTGTTTAGCCTGTGTCCCTGCTGCAAAGCAGTCAGGTTGCAGACTTGAGGGAAAGCCTTACCAGGGCCTTAGGCTATACCAAGACAGGGCAGTTAAACTGACTGAAGTGCCTTAAGTTGGTCAGACCTTGTGTGAGGTGAGAGTCAAGGACTGAAGCCTGTGGGCAAGAAACTGAGTTAGTTTTGTGGTGGAGATGTGACCAAAAGTAGATGGTGGGATCAGAAAAATGGAAGCATTGCCTGGACTGGCTCTGGATTTGGTGTGGGAGTAGAAAACCAAAGAAAATAAAATACCATCTTAATAAATGTGATCTGGTGGGGAGAGCTGGAAAATCTACACCTCAGGACTCCTGGGTTACGTTACCAGTCTGTCTGCTAAGAGGTGGACTTGGATGGCCATTTCCCCACGCTGTGAAAGGGTGATGCCGCTCCTCCTTGGTGAAATGAAAGGGGAGTATCTGCACAGGTAGCTAAAGACTCTGTGGGCGTTTTCTGTTAGGGAGAATTATTTCTCTCTCCCTCCCGGCTGTTGTAGGAGGCTGCCTGTTAGCCAGCTGCTATGACAGATGGCTGCTTCACCGTGGTCCTGTGGGAAATGACCTGTTTGTTGACATAGCAGCAGCGGTGCTGCTTGTCGTAGGGTTCTGTTGGGACTGCACCCAGCCACAGTATGCTAATTAAGGTTACTTATCTAGCAGGATATAGCCCTATATGACCTGCCATTGTTCCTTTCTCGCTAGTTATTCCTAGACATGGCTTACAGAGTCTTGGGAAAGTTGCTGCTGCCCGGCGCATGCCTCCTCCTGCAAACTTGCCTAGCTTGAAGTCTGAGAACAAAGGAAACGACCCCAACATCATTATAGTACCCAAGGACGGTACAGGATGGGCAAACAAGCAGGATCAGCCAGACCAAAAGAGGTAGGTAGAACTACTCTTTGCGAAGTTTTGTCAGGCAAGCGGCAGCAGTTGTGCGCTGCTGTGCTGTGTGTTGGACCTTACCATGATCAGGTCTCGGTTGTCCATGCCAGTGTAGAGCCAATATTAGCTTGATCATTTAGCTACTCCTATATTGCCGGAGTTGTTTGTCATCTTGCCTGCCTTCCCCTTTGATCTCACCTCTGCTGTCTCTTTTCAGTTCCAGTGCGACGGCTGCACAGCTGCAGGAGTCGCTGCCGCAGCAGGGTTTGCAGAAATCTGTCTCCAATTTACAGAAGCCGACACAGTCAATCAGTCAGGAGGTGGGTGCAGGCGGTCTCTGTGACTGCCACCCTGCTTCCCCTGTCCCCAGACAGCTTGAGGGTTTTCTTTAGTTGTCTGCATTGCCTTGCACAAGTAAGAATCAGCAGACTGCAAGTTACCGAACAGCTCCTGTATAATCAATTCTTGTCAAAATGATTGTCTTGACTCCCAAGTTACTGTGCCCCAGGAATGCTGTGCTGCAGTTAGAGTATAATTCTGTGCACGTTACCTCTGTACCATTCAAGTGTGTGCAGAAAATCTAACTTCAATCTAGAAAGAATGGCTGGAATGTGGGATGGCTGGTTAGCACTTCTAAACTATTTTACTTTGGGTCTAATTCAAGTGTCGCTTGGTGACAACAGATCCAGCTTTTGCTCCCAGCCTGATGAGACTTGATAAGAAGAGATCTGGTCATGTGGGAGAAGTAGCCAGTGTCAGGACCTGAAAAAGCTACTGGCAAGTAAGAAAGCTTCCCCAGAGAGTACAGGGACCTGGCCCCTCTGTGCTGCAGATTTCACACTTTTAGTTTAAAAAAATTTCCCAGCCCTTGAGGTTCAGGGAAATCGGGACAGGAGTTATGTTTTGAAGAGGAGAAGAGTGGTTTAATGTATGAGAAAGTAGGGTAGCCTTCAAGCTGAGGTGTAGCACGGAACAAATCTAGAAGATTGAGGGACCATTTGGGAAAATGCAACAGAACAAAGGGAAAACTTGATTAGAGAAGGAAAGCAAGAGGAATGGTTTGAGGAAATAGTTGGTGAAGATGAGTGGAGGAGAGATGAGAGGCAGGGCAGAGAAGAGGATTTTTGCTGTAGCATCGTAGCACACTGGAGTGGGGAACAGCTAACTTTAGCCCCAACAAGAAGCTGGGGAGACATGTGGTATCCAGTGACATCTGGGTGATCTGGAGGTCTGAACTATAACAGGTGCCAGCCAGGAAATGAGAAACAGTCATGAGACTTCACTGATCTGTGGGCGTTGGGGGTTTTTTGTGTTTTGTTTTGTTTTCAGAGTACAAATTCAGTGCCAGGTGGACCAAAGTCATGGGCACAGCTGAATGGAAAGCCAGCAGGACAAGAAGGTGGTGAGTATGATAAATGGAAATGGAGCTGGGTATGTGCCTACTTCTCTCAGGCAGGCATGAGATGGGATGGACTCCGTTTCTTCCTGCCCCCCCTGTCTAGACTGGTGCAGAATGGGACACAGCTGTCTCAGTTACAGTGCAGTGAGGACATATGAGTCTTGTTTTCAATCTCTGTAGTGTGTTGGCTGGAATGATGCAACTGCATCTGTTCAGGTCTGCCAGTGCAAGGCATAGCTTGAACAGAATGTGTCTCATCGCCACCTTGAACCAGAATGACTCATGCACTCGGGAAGCAGCAGGGAGTTCTGGGAGGTGAAGGTTTTGAAGGAGAAGGGAAATATTTGCCCCCTCATAAGCATCTTTCATCAGCCCAGAAGAGCATGTAATAAAGGTCCAGAAAACAGAGTGGAAGAGGGGAGGGATTGGTTTAGAAGAAAAGAAGAAAGGAGAAGAGAGGACATGGGAGACTGGAAATGCAGGCATCTCCATGGCTAGTAGCACGGGGAGCTTCACCTAATGAGGTGGTCAGAAGTGAGGCTGTAATGATAATACTCAGGGAGGCTGTACACAGCATCTGTGGTCCAAGGGTGTTACCGTGTCAGTGGCTGGAAGTGGCATTGAAGCTGTTGCAGGATGCACTTCCTTACGCCTTGGCTGAGGCCTTTCTATTAAGTCTCCCTGAGTAACTGTGCTGCTAATGGCTTCTGCTTGACTGGGGATCCTGAAGCAGTGTTAACATAAATTGGGAGTTTAGTTGTCTTCAGATGCATCCATTTCCACACTGCTTCCAGCTGCACTGAGTACTACCATTAAAACTGTAGTGAGAGTAACAGCTTGGTTCCACTGTTTTAATGTGAACAGACCTGGAACCATTCAGTTGTTGAGTGAAATTGCAGAGAGATTTGAAAGAATTGAGACAGCTGCGGATTGCAGAAATGGAGGGGACAAGCTTATGCTAAATTAAATGAGTCCCTTAATGAGAGGGTGTTTCTCAAAGCTAAATGCCAAAGCAGAGACTTGTGCGTGCCTGAGGTTGGTGGCTAGTGCAAAGACTGTGTCTTGTTTGGTTAATTGGTACTTTTTTCAGACAGTTGCTGTGTGGACCTCCTGTACAGTCATTTTGAAATCTGATCATCTAACAATGTTCTTAAAGATTTTTTGAAAACTCATTCTAGGTCACACTTATCAATATAGAGTTCTCAACCCAAGAAAAGAGTTGCATATGTGACTAAGAGCAGCTTAATTAGAAGGTAATTGAATCACAGAAGCACCAGAAATCTGGCTGAAAGGACTTCTTAGCGCATCCCATCCTCGCACCTCTTCTCCAGTGGCATTGAACAATTGCTTTTCCTTCTAAGCTAATACAGCAGTTCCTAATATTATTGACGAAGAGGAAGGTCTTTTGCTTTTTGCTCTCTTTTAGGTATTACTGCTATAAAATTTTTTTTGGAGGGCGTATCCTGAAGAAATGTGGTCTAGTAAATTAATTATGAACTGCTCCATGCCTGTGTCTTCTGTATAAGGGGCATTTGGAGGAAAAAAAAAAAAAAAAAAGATGCACCAAACTTTTATCAGTGTGCTGCTGCTTAGGGTTAGAGTGCAAATTGTTAATACCTGCACATTAACAGTCATTACATTGTGCAGCCTTACCTGGTGGGTGGAAGTCTCCCCTGAAAGACGCTTACGTGTTGTTAATATTCTCGTTGCCATTCCAGTTCAGTAGAATAATGCGGTAGAAATCAGAACTGTCGGCATATCTCAGATATTTTGTGGTGTATTTGAGAAATGTCCATGTGTATTCTCATCTGTCCAAAATATTTGAAGGTGTTGCGTGCAGCAGTTGCAATGTCTTCCCTGGAAATCTTCAGTTGGAAGGTCTTGTGCAGTCTGCAAGTTCCAGAAAGTGAAAATGACTTAAAGAAGCCAATCCTTCTTGACTTTAGGGCAAGGAAGGATAAAGATAGATGAGACTCTCTTGTCAGGTCTTCAGTACTCATTGCTGATACTTCTAACATGGTAGTTCTGAAATGCCCTTTTTAAAAAGAGCGTTAGCCAAGTAACACCAAGAAACAGTTCTCAAAAAAGCAATTGTTTTAATGATTAGTAGTGCAATAATGCTGACAATTGCCTTTTGATCAGTGTTATCTTGCCAACAGGTTTAGGAGAATTGCTGTGGGTTTTTTTCCAGTCACTGGCAGATCTTTAGGATGGACAGAAAGCTGTCACTCTAGGGTGGCTGGTGACTCAGCAAGACGTTTTGCCAATGACAGGAAATGAACCTGGCCTGATCCGGTCAGTGATCTGCATCTTAAAAATGCTGCAGCAGGGAGGAGAGCGGGGTATAGCATACAGCACTTGGTCCTTATCTGTGGTCTTTCACTGAGTATATTGCCAGAAATCTGAACAATAGACTTCCCCAGCAGAGAGAGATCTGAGCAGAAAGAGTCTGCTTAAAAATGTCAAATACTTGATAACAGGGTGTCACCTATAAGCGATCTTGCAGAATTTAGCTCTCTGCCTCAGTCTGAATTTTGTACTGTACAAAAATAATTGGAAGCTGAGAAAGTTCACTCTGACTTCGTTGAACATGAGAATTTAAATGAAGATCCCAAGTTAAGAGTGTGGGAGTACTGGATGAGGACATGCGTTGTCGTGTTGGTGACGGTGTCTTAGAGTGTTTTGGATGTGAGCTGAGGTGCTGGTACGATAGTAATTTGGGTTTAAATATGCTGGAGGCCTAGATTCTCAGGAAACGCCTTTCCAGGCTGATCTTGTAAGGGAATTGAAAGAGTGGAAAGATCTTTTCTGAGTCCCACACTTATTTGTCTGACAGGTTCAAGGGCCTCAAGCCGACTGTTATCCTTCTCTCCCGAGGAATTTCCGACGCTGAAAGCAGCTGGCGAGCAGGACAAGGCTGGCAAAGAAAAGGGCGCCTTAGATCCGTCGTATGGGCCAGGACCAAGCCTCCGCCCCCAGAGTAAGTGAATGATTGCATCTTTCTGCCTTATCCCAGCTCTTAACCCCATAGGCTGTGTTTTGGGCAGGGGAATGCCAGTTCACAGTATATCAGATATTCCGTCCCTACGTTTCCTTCTGTCTTTTTATGAGTTCACTTGTCAAGCTGCTTAGCAGATGACCGCCGATTCGCACGTAGTGCTGATGTTCACTGCCTGAGTTCTGTGGTCCAGACAGTCAAGTATGGACTGTCGGACTGTCGTCTACTAAGTTGTTTCATAAAAATTGCTGTGTGATGTTGCAAAGCAGCCCCCTTCCCCCTGGGCTAAGGGAGAGTCAGGAGCGAAATGAGTGGGTGGTGTAATGTGGCTTCTCTTTGAGTGTTTGTGCATGATCTAATTGGCCTTAATTCTGCAGGATAAGGACAGTGGAGATGGGGAGCAAAGTCGGTTTGAATTTAGGCTTATTGACAAATAAGAACACCACTGGTGCAGCAATTACTTAGTAATGGCTGATGCTGCTAGTCTCTTAGGAAAATAAACGCCTTTGGAAATTTTCCTTGGTCCCTGATGTTTTTCTACATGCTCAGTGTAATTAGGGCTTGACCAGAGTGTTTGAGTTTCGAGACTTTTTGGCAGAGTGGCTGCCTGCATTTAGAAATTAATTTAACATAATTATTACCTCCTTTCCAGATGTCACCAGTTGGAGGGAGGGCGGTGGGAGGAACATAACCTCTGCTACATCTCTGACCGCCTCCCCTGCTGAGCTGGGCAGCAAGACCTCTAGTACCGGAGACGGAGCCCCCTCCTCAGTGAGTGCCAGCGATCCGAAGGAGCCGTCTCTCCGCCCAGCTCAGCCTGTCCGCAAAGGGGCTTCGCAGTTCATGGGAAATGTCTACCAACCACCTACATACCATGACATGCTACCTGCTTTTGTAAGTTGCCCTTTCCCCACAGCTGCCTAACATCCTTGCCGCTTATAATGTGCATGTGTGTTGAAGAAGTTAGCTGATATGCCTGTTTTCTGGACTCTCAGTTGGTTCCCAGGGCTTGCTTAGGGATCCTTCTCTTGATCTATTTTTAGTTGCCCCTGTTGTGCAGTTACCCTTTCGTGCTAGAATGGTGTAGCACAGCCTTGCTCAGCCCAAGGAAAAGTTGCTGCTTTCCCTCTGGAGCAGGAGAGGGTAACCATTAGCACGTGGCCTGTTAGGCAGCCAGATGTGCAATGTTTGTTTTCCCTTTGTGCAAATGCAGCTACTGTGCTCGTGTTGTAGCCTAATCTGTGTAAGTCTTCCTGTGGCAAGGAATAAAACCAGACTATTCTGCTTTGCTGTGTTCCAGATGTGTCCACAACAGCCATCTGAGACCCCTGCATCGCTGGACCGAGGGTCTTTCCCCCTTCCTCAGCTCCGGCTTGAGCCCCGGGTACCTTTCAGACAATACCAGATGAACGACCAGGATGGGTAAGGCTGCCATGGCTGTCCCGCTTGCGAGGCAGGTTCAGCGTGTGACATGAACCTTAACCTATGCAAGAATTTGGGCCGAGGATCCAGTTGTGTGGGTGAAGCTGCAGGCAGCCACAGAGGAAACCTGATTTTTACCCAAAGAAGCAGTGCTTTGCTCCAGCTACAGCAGCATCTGAAATGTTGCAGGACTGCAAGTGCTGTGTGTCTGAAGAGCAGGTGGGGGTGAGAAGTAGCTGTGTGTGATCCTGGACTGGAAGGGTTGCAGCTCTGATCTGTAAGCCCTAGGAAGTAGGTACCTGGTAGAGAAGGGAAAGAAACTTTGTTGGACAGGGAGAGAAATTTGGAGCCCTTGTATGTAAGTGCATGGTAGAAAAGGACTGATTCACTGTTACAAACTCAGCTCTACATTCTTTTCTTTACTATTTGCTGTTTCTAACCATTTCTTTGCATTTCCCTGTAGAAAAGAGAACAGGCTCAGCCTGTCTCGCCCAACACGTCCAGTTCGGCAGCAAGTAGAGAGAGCACCTCGGCCCACCATTATCAATGCAGAGAACCTCAAGGGGCTGGATGAACTAGACACTGATGCGGATGACGGGTGGGCAGGTAAAGTGCTTCCGTTCTCTAGCTTCAGGCAACAGCTTAGGAGGTGAGGCAAAGTAGTTACTCCTCCCTGAAGTGTGAAATAGCCAGGATATTCTGGTGGCTCTGTTTCACTTCCACAGAAGGAAGGGGAGGGGAAGCAAAGAATGGTCTGTGTGGTTGTGAAATTGCTGTTGGTGTAAATGATGACACAATGGATCCTTCTGATCCTTCCATCACACTGTGCTCAGGGAACCGGATCTGAAGACTCCTAAAAGCTGAAAACACCAAACAGTAGGAGGATAGCAGTATGGCTGCTGGGAAGAAGAGTTAGTCCTGCCTTTTCAGTCACAGTGTTCAGTTTCCAATTACACACAGTCTAGCTTGGTGGCTGTCTCCTCATTTGCAGCCTCCATTCCCAGACTGTTTGCTGCTCCTCTTCTGGGAGCCCAGCTTTGCAGCAATGTGGGTCCACACTACTTACATTGTTTCCAGTACCTGTGGTGGACATTTCGTTTTCCAAGTAATTTATGCCAAGCCTGTGTGTTCTCTAGTTTAGTGCCAGAGAAGGCATAAGCTTTATCAGGACAAAGGACCTGTTTTTTTCCTCTCATGTATCCCTTCTCCCATCCTGCCTTTGTAGGCATTCATGATGAAGTGGATTACTCTGAGAAACTGAAGTTTAGTGAAGATGAGGAAGAGGAAGAAACTCTTAAAGATGGACGACAGAAGTGGTAAGAAGTGGCTGTATTGGCACCTACAGTTGTTTCAATAAAAGTAAACAGTACCGGGATCTCTTTAAAACTTGCTCTAAATGTTGAGGCTTGGTCCCCCGATCCATACTGTGACTTTGATGGCTCCACTGGCCACCATTTGAGTGGGCCTCAAGGATGTGCGTGGCTCTTGAAGCTGAGTGCCAGGATGCCAGGCTTTTTTCCTCCTCCCCTTTCTGTGTCTCACTGTTATCCTGCTGCACAATAGTGGTGTTAATCCTTATGCACCTTAGGAGGAAAAGTGCATTGCTTGTTCTGGTGGGTTTTTTTTGTTTTTTGGATCTTTACTTTTTGTTACAGTTAGTTGCCTTTGCCACTTGATAAGACTGCAAGCACTTTTTGAGGCAAGGAGCAAATATAACAGCAAAGCTGTTGATATGACAGGAACAGCTGGGATCCCAGAAGGCAGCGACAGTTGTCCCTGAGCTCTGCAGACAGTGCAGATGTCAAGCACACCTTGGAGGAAGGAAAGAATTGGGGCGACTCAGTTGGCTTGTCCCGGCCAGTCCGGAAAGTGCAGGATTCACAGCAGCCTCCGAGGAAGCTGAATGGCTGGAGCTCTGCATCTGAATACCAGGTAGGTTGAACTCATGTGAGTGGGCTTGTGCTGCTGGATGCGATGCATCGCTGTCCTTAGGAGGCTAGTTTGACATTTTATTGAAAACGGGATGCTGATGAATTTCTCAATTCTTTGTTTATATCCAGCTGGAGAGAAATCTATCTGCATAGCACTCCCACTAGAGAAGAGAAATTGAAGCTGGTCCAGAGCAGTGGGGTTGTCAGGCAGTGAGAAAATGGAGATGTTGAACCAGATAGCAATAACTCCCCACCAAAAGGGAGGGGGATTTGCATGAGGATAGAGGGGAGGGAGTCAGGAGGGGATTTTCTCAGTGTGGAATGCAAAGCTCAAGATACAGGAGATGTTTGGGCCATGCTTATTGAGGAATGTTTTTCCTTTGGCAGAAGCCCACACTGGGAAATATTCTCAGACAGCAGTCCCTCGAGGATAAAGAAGAAAAGGTGCCACTGAGACAGAAGTTTGTGCACTCTGAGATCTCGGAGGCTGTCGAGAGAGCCAGGAGGCGACGGGAGGAGGAGGAGCGGCGAGCCAGGGAGGAGCGTCTGGCAGCGTGCGCTGCAAAGCTGAAGCAACTGGATCAGAAATGCAAACTGGCTCAGAAGAATGGGGAGACCCAGAAACACACAGAGAACGAAGACCTGCGACCCCCAAGCACAGAGAAAAATGCTGTGCAAGAGAATGGTCATGCTTTCCGTAGAGGTAAAGAAACATTGCTTGCCTCATCATGTAAAAAGTGCTTTTTTGCTATTGTGCCAATCTCTTACCTGAAGTGTGGGGGGAGTTCCCTCCGAATGCTCCCTCCCAGGTACTTCAGTTGCACTGGAGATCAGCTGCTTCGTGTATTCTGCGGAGTATTTTGGATTGGTGATGAAGGTTCATTTAAAAAAAAAAAATCCTATTAAAACAAGTGCAGCCTTCTTTTGGTTGCCTTTGTCTGTGCTCAGTCAGCTGTGCTAGGAGAGGCCTTGTTGGAATAGGCCTCTTGATCTTCTCATGATTGGATGATGATATTAAGAAAGTGCTCATGGGCCACAGATCAGAAAATCAGTTATCAGTAAGTGCTGGCAGGTTTAAGGAGTAACAGGGGAAATGGCCTTTTTCCTCCAGTGCTTAAGCAGAAGGCTGATGGCAGAGGAGGATCTCGTAATTTATCACTAAAACAAGATGGACAAAGCCCTCTAGAGCTGTCAAGGCAAATCAGGGAGATTGTGTGATGTGCTATATATGATTCTAATAAAATTCAGCCGTGTAACACAGTCAGGACGTGCCCACACCTGTGTATGTTGTGATGTGGTGGTGCACTCACAAGCCCTGTCACAAGCAGGGCTCTTCAAGGCTTATTTTCTTCTCTGCAGCAACCCCTGAGTTTCACACACAGGACGTCTCTGTTGGCTATCTGGAAGAGGAGACTCCTGCCCCAGCAGCAGCAGCCCAAAGCAGCAGTGAGGAGGAGCTCAGAGAAGCTCCCTCCCCAGCACAGGAATTCAACAAATACCAGAAGTCTCTTCCCCCACGATTCCAGAGGCAGCAGCAGCAACAGCAGCAGGTAATAGGTGTGACACTCCCACCCCTCTTCCTTTGGACCCCCACCAAACCATTGTGTTTGCTTGGTTCTCAACACAATCAGCCCCAACTAACCAACCGTCTTTGGGCTGGGAGGTGGTAAATAAGAGTTTTACCCTGGCCTTTTTCAGTACTTTTGATCACAGATGTATCCTGTCTGACGGGGTAAAAGGGCTCTATACAGGTTACATGAATTTTATGTGCACCCTGTGATGCTGGAGCTGTTGTGGCTGGGGAGAGGCGTGGGCAGGCCAGGTTTGTCACTTGCCTGGGGGAAAAGTAGACACTGCTGTCAGAAATATCGCCTTGTCTTGCACGGTTGTCTGGGTGTCTCCTGCCAATGTGAAATCTTAGGACTACGTGGTTTGTAGCAGAGCTCTGGTTTGCAAATGTGTGTATGCAGGAGAGGCTGGGGATGTTTCCCTTCCCGTGTCCAGAGTCAAGAGAGCAGCAGTGGCTACCTCGGTACTTGCTGTAGGCCTGATCTGGTGAAGTCTCTAATGCCTTTAGCTGGCAGTGAACCTGGTGAACATCTGTTCTTATTTCCTGGCACAAGATGAGAGCCGCTGTTCTTCAGCACTGCTGCAGTGACAGGGAGCTGAATGTACAGGCCAAGGGAAAGGAAAACCTTTGGGGATCGGCTGCTTCCATTTCACTTGGCACTTGTTGTGCCCTTACCCTGTTAGCTGTGGGCAGCCATTTGCTTGCTGGGGCAAACTGTGCTTAGGTTGGCGGGTGGTTGGACTCTGCTCCTGGGCTGAATGTGAGACCTGTGAAGCGGCACACTTCTGGTTCCACCTCCTGCCTTTGCAGAGGAGAGGTGGGTCCTCTGCATCTGCTCTCATCTTCTACCTACCCAGCTCTTTTTCTGTGAGGCTCTTTCAAATCAGTATTTTCTTTGTACCATAAATGGGTTTGGTCTTAATTGTTTCACTTTTGTTTCACTGAAAACTCTCCTCTGGGGAGAGGCCAGCCTGAACTGATTTATATGTCTTGCCTCTTGCCTGGCCTTGCAGTGCTGTATGTGCCATACATACTGTTCAGCTCTTCTTCCTGATGCAGTGAGCCTCCTTAGGGGAGCAGAGTCAAAGCAAGGGACAGAATATTCAGGCTTGAGATAATGCAAAGTTAATTGCCATTCTTTGTAGAATAATCACTTGAAATGTGATATAATCAACACTGCTGCAAACCTTAGTGAAGAGCTCACATTTGGCTTTTGCTTGGAAGCTCAGTAATTGCTCTTTTATGGATGTTCCCCTGTGCTTGTTACTGGGCAGTTGACATTTTCATGATTCAAATGTACAGCAGCAAACGCTGCCAGTGTTACTCTTTAAAAGAGATGCTCTTAAACTAAAAATAATTGGATGTCTTTGCTGTCATGCTAATAATACCACAGGTCATTGCTACTGGAAGAACATGAAATTTTCATTTTATTTTCTCTTATCCTCTGTGTCATTAGTGTATATGAGGCAATTTGTATTTTGGCTGGCTTGTATTGCTGCTTTAGTAGCAATGGTTCCATGAAAAGAACAAAATAAAAAAGTGTTGGTATCATTAGTGAAATATTTTCTCCAAGGTACTGGAGCACTAGATAACTCGGATATAATCTTTGCATTTATCTGAGTTTCTCTCTCGCTGTAATGACGTGTCAGGTTCAGATTTAAGGGTGTCTCTTGCTCTGCAGTAGGGGATTGGCTTTTTTTATAAACAGTTACAGTATCTGACACTGTTGTAAGCTTAGTAAGAAAAGATGGTGGAAAGTTTGACAGGTAAATAGATGTATTTCATGTTAATTGGAGCTGTTTACCTTTTGAAAGCTTTCTTTGGTACACAAAGCTCCTTTCAAACACAGGTGGTTCTTGGACCTTTAGCAAAAGTTAAAGGTCAAATGGGATCAGTGTCATGACAGTCCTCAGCTAAAGGAAGGTGAGCTGGCTGTGTGGGAGATGGGGGACAACCCGAAGGTGTCAGCCCATCTCTGGAGGATGCACAGGAAATACTATAAAATATTAATAGCTCTCTTAATTGAGCTTAGGCTGTTCTTATCTAATCTGTTCGGCTAACATGAGTAGAACTAATATATATGCACACTAAATAACTTATAATTGCATTTCCTCCAAAGAACAACCTCATCTGAAGTGTTTGGTTCCAGTTAGGAAATTGTGTGTGACAGGAACCTGTCCTGTATCTCACAGAAGCGTTGAGAAAATGCAAACTCCAGTGTTGAAGCTGATCCCTTGCATTTGGCCATGTGGTGTGGCCCATAGTGGTGTGAGATTCTGACTGCAGCATATTCTGGCTGTTCTGGGTATTTGGAGAATAACAACTGCCACGTTCCCAGCTGGTAGTGAATCGCCCTTACCTGCTCTGCCCTCCCATCTGATCTGTTTCTGAGCCTCTAACACCTGGAATGTGTTTTCCTTCCGCTGGCCAGTTTGCAAGTGTGATTCCTGGCACCATGACCGTTCATGTCAAACGGCCCATCCTTCTTCCCTGCAGGAGCAGCTGTACAAGATGCAGCACTGGCAGCAGCAGCAGCAAGTCTATCCTCCCCCGTCCCATTCCCATCCCCAACGGACATTTTATCCGCCACACCCCCAGATGCTTGGCTTTGATCCTCGCTGGATGATGATGCCCTCTTATATGGACCCTCGCATGGCCCAGAGTCGCACCCCTGTGGATTTCTACCCTTCAGCCCTTCACCCTTCAGGTAAGGTGTTTTCCGTGTTTCCCTTCATCATGGCTGTTGACTTGGTCCATATCTGGAAAGTTGCTGTGCTTCACCCACCTTACCTCTGTCCAGACTTTGTGTCCTGGCTGGCTGTGATTGACCTTCTCTAGGGATGAGAAAGAGCCTGTTGCAATGAGAGCTGGTGAGGGAACAGAGGAGGTTGGGAGGGAGGACACCTGCCTGTCCATCCCCTGCGCTGCAATGGGAGATCTTCCCTAACAGCTTTGGAGCCTTAGCGGGTATAAAAGCAGATCTTGCCCCTTGGAGGAGAAGGATCAGTTTGGGAGTTACTGTATCATGTGACATCTTAATAGACCCCCTTCAAGAAATGTGATGGAGAAATTCTGTAGTTCCTGAGCTGTGTGCTCCCAGCACCTTCCTACCTTGTTACTAATCTTCAGAGGTGTGAATATAAACATCAGGATGTATAAATCGTTCCCTTGAGTTTGTGGTTTGTTTTCACACACCTGTTTGCTTCCAAGCCAGTGATGTTCTGCCAAATAGTGTTCTGTGCAGGCTGGGCTCTGAAAGCTGTGTCACCTTCTGTGCCACTCCAGGTGTTTTTCCCAGCTGTGTATTTCCCAAGCACAGGTTCCCCTCTACCAGAAAGGTTTCCATGGCTGCAGTCACTTGCAGCCCTGGAAGGGGAGTCAAGCTAGCTGTGGATCGTCAATTCTTCTTGGCTCTGAGATCCTAGTGTTAATGGTATAAACTCTGTCATGACCAGGAATTATGAAGCCCATGATTCAGCAGGACTCCATCGGTGGCAGCAGCTGTCGGTCTGAAGATCAGAACTGTCAGGCAGGGCAGGCAGAAAGGAAAACTGCTCCTTTGGATCCTGTGCCAGTGTGGGGCCAGGAGAGCTACACATCTCTGCAGAGCAAAGGGTACTCCCTGTCACATCAAAAACAGGCTGACAGCATGGCCATGGAGGGGCTGCATGCCAGGTGAGTGCAGACATCCCCTGTCCTCATGCATACTGTGATGGGAGGTGCTGCCATAAATCATCTCCTACTGAAAAGCAGGTGTAGAGTTGAGCCAAAGGATGTCTCTGAACAGGCCAAGGTAATGATCTGGTAGCACCCTTACACTGTTGAGTGTTTATATCGTGGAGGTGCTTACAGACTGAGCTATCCAGAGTTTTTCTCTATCTGATGCCAGTCGAGGCTGACCAGCTTGGAGCCTGTTCAGTAGGAGAGAGGCACTTGTCACCTACGTGAGTAGGTACAGAAAACAATGAGTCAAAAATTTTGATACTTTGTAGTTTGTCTCCTAATTCTTTGGGCCTTTCTGAAACCAATTCCTTGTTTTCAGATCTCCACATATGTTGGAGGCTGAATCTCCCTTTATTTCTTAAGTTTGCTGCCCATCATAGGAACTGCTTTCTTTATCCTCCATAGATTTGACAAACCAGGCAGTAAAGCCTGGGACCACAGCAGGTCTGCCCAGCATTCAGGTATTCATAGGCTCATTGCCTCATGACTTAGAACAAACCCCGATTTATTTATTTGTTTCCACCTCTTGTGCCCAGCCTGGGCCCTTGGAGATGTGCTGTGCTCTGCATTAGCTGGCTGACTTTTGTTTGTTGTTTGTTTCCTTCTCAGGAATGACAGTTACTCTGCTTCTTCTGGAAGGCCAGAGAGTCTGAGCACCCAGCGAGATCTCTTTGAGGAGAGAGGGGAGGAGTACTTGAATGCTTTTGACAAGAAGGCCCAAGCAGACTTCGATAGCTGCCTGTCTTCTCAGAGGATAGGCCAAGATCTCTTGTTCCAGCATCAGGAGACCGTGCAGGAAACCTGTCCTGCTGGCAACCGCCATGCAAACTTGAGGTGTTCACCCCTAGAGCCTGATTTTATCCAAGCAGAGAAGAAGCCTGAATATAATGGCTGGGATATCAGCCACCATCAGAAACCTGCAGAGACCGCAGCAGAAGCTGCCGAAGAAGTGCCCAGGGATGAGCAGTCATTCAGTGCTGACCCGTGGAAGAAAGAAGGAGCAAATACCAAACAGCCCACTGAAGAGACAACAGAGTGGGCTCCTGAGAACCGGAACACCAGTGGTCAGCACCAGGAGCAAATGGGGAGGACGCGGCGATCAGGCCCGATTAAAAAACCAGTCCTGAAAGCTCTCAAGGTGGAAGAGAAGGAGAAGGAGATGGAGAAGGTTAAACTGGAGGGAGAGGACACCTCACGCCCACTGAAGGAGAAGGCTGCTGTTCAGAAAGCAGAAAATGAGCCAGATGATTCTGCAGCCTTACTGAACTCCACGCGTTACCTGCTGGATGACAAAGGTTCTTCCCAAGCCAGCCTTGCCCGAGAGGCTGAGAAATCCCAGGAGGAAGAAGAGGAAGAAGAAGAGGACGAGAAGCCGGAAAGAACCTGGGAGAACAAACTATCCCGAGAGTCTGGTGATCTCCCTCCCACAAAAAGAAACAACTGGATCTTCATTGATGAGGAACAAGCCTTTGGTGGGAGAGGTCAAGGGCGTGGGCGAGGGAGAGGCTTCAGAGAGTTCACTTTCAGAGGCCGAGGCACCGTTGTGGGCAGCCGGGGAGTCTATAACAACCAGCGGAGCAGCCGAGGGCGAGGGCTTCGGGAGTTCAACCAGCCAGAGGACTTCCCCAGAGGCAAGCCAAGGCGCCGGATTGCGAGCGAGACGCACAGTGAAGGGTCAGAATACGAGGAGCTCCCCAAGCGTCGCCGGCAGAGGGGCTCGGAAAACAGCAATGAAGGCTCTGTGCTGGACAGGGAGGACAGTGATTTGAAAAAGGGAGACTTCAAAGAGTCTTGGAGGTCCAACAAAATCTATTCAGATGATCACAGTAGTCTGGATCCTAAGATGAGGGCTCCAAGAGCTTTCGGGAGATCTCTGCCGCCAAGACTGAGCAACTCCGGCTATGGGCGAAGGGGTTTCATGGGTAAGGAGCCCACCCAGTGGCAAGGCAGGAGCGGGGGAGCAGGGTGGCAAGAGTACAGCCACACCTCTCCATCAGACAATTTTGGGAGCAGGCAGCAGTCTGACAGGGACTACATTCAGGATTCTTATAAACACGTGGATTCCTTCTCCAGCCGGGTTTTTGACGAGAGTCATCTGGATGACAAAAGGCACTTTTTCCAGGAGGATTACTCAGCGGATCAGGAGAACATAGAGAACAGGCCATTCAGGAGGAGGCGTCCCCCCCGCCAAGACAAGCCCCCTCGATTCAGGCGCCTCAGGCAAGAGAGGGAATCGGTTGGCCAGTGGAACCCTGAGGAGGGAGGCCCCAACCTGCTGCCCAGCCAGTGGCCTGGACGACCCAAGCTGACCACCACAGAGAAGAGCAGCATCTCGGGCAGACGGTCTCCTGAGCTGTCCTACCAGAACTCATCGGACCATGCCAACGAGGAGTGGGAGACAGCATCTGAAAGCAGTGACTTCAGCGAGCGGCGGGAGAGGCGAGATGGAGTTTCAGAGAGCGAAGGCCAGCTGGAGGGTGGCCTCGGGAGTGGGAGCTTAGGAGAGAAGAGGGAGCTAGCAAAGAGGAGCTTCTCAAGCCAAAGGCCGCTCGTCGACAGGCAGAGCCGCAAGGCCGAGCCAGCAGGGTTTGCAGAGCAGTCCATCAGGACTGGTGTAGGAGCAGCTTCCAGATACGAGAGTCAGCAGAACGGGACACTGATAAAAAGCAAAAGGTAAAGTTGCATTCTGATGTACAGATATCTGTTATCTGATATGCAGATATTGGAGGAGCAGAGAGAGGCTGGGCTGTGGGTGAGGGGCTATTGGCTGTGTTTCTTTTCATCTAGTGCAGGTGAGTTCCTGCACTGTTTATCCAGCCTTATGACATCCAAGGGTTTCTTCATTGTCTGTTTTACAACTGATGGATGTCTTTGCTTCCATGCTGGGAATCCAGGTTTATGGAAGTTGCTGAGATGCTGTGGGCATGACATGTGCTGCTGCTCTTTACCTTAGTGTGGGGTCAAGATAGCTCTCTACTCTCTGGACTGCCTCTCACTAGAGGCATGAAAGATAATGAAGGAAATCCTGGTCCTTAGCTGCAGATCTGTTGTGTCCTTTCTCTGTTATCATGGGTCCCCAATGGAATGTAACAGAGCACAGAAGTGAGGGTTGGGTTCTCCTGGGATAAGGTGCTGTGAGCTGTGCGGGTTGAGCACCTGGATTCCCAGTAGTGTGGTTGTGGCATGAGCACAACGTGTGACATTGCCAGTCCTAGCTTTGCCTGAGCAAATATTTTCTTAGACCTTGGTCGAGAACGGTGATGAATAGCAAGCAGTGGCCTGGTGGGAGGAGTTCCTCCTGAGAGTATTTTAAGACAACTCCGACACTAGGGATTAAGTATTTCCTTGCAAATGTCTTGTGAAAAATCTGATGATCGACAGGATACTGGGTTAGGTGGGCCTTGGTCCTGGGCCAGTTTGACAGCTCCCTTGTTACCCTTTTCCTTTAACAGGAACAGGAGAAGAGTCTTGTGCAGTTGCATTGTATTGGGTTTAAAGCACTGATAAATAGGCAACTTGTTCTTTGTTTTCTGTCCTCTTGTGACCCATCTCCCTCAACTCCTGGATGTAGTAACTAATAGTAGTTTATATGGAAATAAGGGGGAGGAAGCTGATGTCTGGAAAGACGTATGCAGGTAGAAAGGGAAAGGAAGGGAAGGGGGGAAGCTTTTTTTTTCCCTCCTTCTTTAACCATGCCTCTCTTGTGAGTTGAATGCTTGGGAATGATGTGTGGTTGGTGGTCAAACGGGCAAAAAAAGTTCTGGGAGAAACAAAATGGGAAAATTATTGTTTTTTTTTTTTTTTTTCTCAATGTCATCAGCCTCTCCCCATCTCCCTTCCCCTTACCTGATGCTTGCCAAGAAATGTGTGTTAATTGCAAAGAGGAGCAGGGGTGCTGTTAAGCAGTGTCATAGGAGAGCAGGAGATGCTGTACAGAAGCGGCGCCCTCCCCATGGGGACAAGCTAGGGTACTAGCTTTGTTGTGGGGGCAGCGTGTTGGTTGACTCAAGAGTACAGGTGGTGTTCTCTTTCCATCCCCCTTTCCCAGTAACGTCCTTGTAATGGTCTGTGTGCCCAGAATTCAATGTCCACTTCAGTTGAGCAAAGGCTGGGGAAGCATGAGGTGTGATTAAAAAAAATGGTAAAGAAAATATAGCCCATATATTTTCTTCTTGCTACTTTTACTCATGTTCTAGTGACAGATCTAATTCCTTTCTCTTCTTTCCTTGTAGGTCTCCAGAAGAAGGAGGGGGCCTTGGCAACACCAGTGGTGGGAGCAGCCACTCCATTTACAGCTTGGATAGGGTCTCCCATGCAAACTCAGAGAGTGCTGAGGGGCCAGGTAAAAAGCCAGAGAAGGAGCCCAAATCCACTGCGCAAAGAACGAGTGAGAAGGGAGAGGCCTTGTCACAGTTTGAACTGAGTTATGGAAGTGAGTGTCATAATTAATTTGTTTCTTTAAAAGGATAACACATTGTGGCTGACTTCAAGCCAAACTGATTCAATTCAGTGTAATTTTAAATATCATGTTAGATTTTTCCATTTATTTACACAAACAATAAAATTTTAGTGTATCTGAATAGGGAAGACATGGAAGACAAAGATGATTTTAAATTTTAAACCCAAACTTCCAGCCAGCTCTGACAGTCTCTCAATGTTTCTTCTACGGAAAGTTTGGTTTTAGGGAGAATATTTCCATATTTCTATTTAAGATGTTAAATTTCAAGCCCAAAATACCTTATGTAGTGCGAAGGAAGTTGAAGTGGGGAATTTGAGTCTGAGCTCATAGCAGGGAGGCAAGAAATGAGTATCTCTGAAACTGTTGGCATTAGGCCATGACTCAGCTTCTTGCCGTTTGTAGAACTGAGGTTTTACATCCCGAGGTGATGGGTGTGTTTTCAAAAGTACATGTGCCTGTTTTGTCCTTGCTAATATTTGGAAAGGTGTGAGGTTTGTTTCAACTGATACTACACCTAAAGTTACCAGAGTTACCACATGGCTCACGTTCCCAGCTCTCCCAGCTGGAGTGTGCTCATCTTGAGGCAGAGGAGAGCAAAGCCCTGCAGGATAAAGTGACTGGTAGATGTCATCAGATTACCATGGCTTAGTTTTTCAAAGCTTAGCTGCAGTGCTGCTGGCTGAACTTGTTTGCCTGTAGCATGGATCCTATTTGGAATGGAATGCACTCTTTAAATGATTGCAATTATAAAGCTTTATATGCATACACACATGCACTGTTTTTTTCCCCGTCCATGCTTTGTTCAGGTACCATCATCGATAATCGGGTGTCGAACACAGCAGAAGAGAATGAAGTAGGTTCTATGGCAGGTGAAGGCTTCATTGAGGTTCTTACTAAAAAGCAGCGTCGTTTGTTGGAAGAGGAACGAAGGAAGAAGGAACAGGCTGCTCAGGTGAGGAATGGGAGGCAGAAGAAGCTTAACCTGACTCATTGTTTGGACTGCAGTCAGAGGAACAGGGCCCCAAAAAGTGTTCGGGTGAGCAGAAAAACATGCCGTTGGCCAAAGTAGTACAGATCCTGTATAAGGCTCCAGAAGCATATTTTGGCTCTGATGGGTAGGGACCATTGGTCTGAAAAGGATGGTTAGATTTCTGACCTTGTTTTCTAGCAGAATTGTTAATTGTGAGTTAAGGAGGGTTTTCTAAAGTGATCCTCAATCAGAGCAACTTGGCTCCCTAAGCCAGTTGCTGGCTGTAGTTGGTGGGATACTGGGCAGCAGTGAGCTGTGGAGGACCTCTGCGCTCTTGGTGTGTCAACAACGTGTTCTGGCTAGAACAGGATGTGGTAGCTTCCTTGCTGGAGGTGTCATGTTTGTGTCTGGGCACCTCACCAGAAAGAAACAAACAAACTGGAAGAAGCTCTGACAATTTTGTGTTCGTAATAGGGTAAAGGAGTTGATTTACAAGAAAATATTTAAGACTGCAGTGAGGATAGCTTAGCTAAGTAATGTTTATGAGGGGGCATTTGTCTATGTGTACTGGCAGCCTGCAGATTCTAGGGGGATACGAGAATATTTTGACACGAAAGGAGACTTAATGAAATCTGGAGGACTAAATGCAAATGAAAAGCATCGTTGGGAAATGCTTCCTGACAAGGAGGGCTTGTGGTAGGTTCAGAGAGTCTCTCAAGCAAAGTTATAAAAGCCTGGTTGCTTGGCATCTTTAAAATTAAGCTGAGGACAGTGTGTGAATGTGCAGTGGGAAAGGTCTTGCAGTTGCAGAGAAGTGCTCTCTTTCTATTCAGATCTTGGGTCTGTGAAAGAGCCATCTCTGTATTGTGAAATTACCAATCTTGCTTTAGCTGGAGTAAAAGAGAGGAATTAAGCAGCCCAAGTCTGTTGTAGTGTTAATTTTGCTTTGCTTTGTATCCTATCCCCCCACCTCCCCAAGAGAAAAAAAAAATCTCATGCTGCTGAAGGCAGCTTTTTTCACTGCCTTGTTAGACTGGGGGAACCTCCCAGTAGCCACAGGGTCCATGGGGGGGGCGGCAGGGGCGGGGAAGAGCAAGGAGGGAGTCAGAACTACTTTGCATGGTTCTGTTACATGATTTGGGGGGTTTTCACATTGCAGCATTTAGAAATGGAGGGTTTGAACTTGCCAGGAGCAGACTCTGGTTAGCCCAGTGTGGTGACAGGTCTTATGGTCTGTGCCTTTTCTCTCTCAGGCACCAGCTAAGGCCCGCGTCCTTCAGTCTCGCATTCCTCCTCGATTTGCTAAGAAGCAGAACAGCTTGTGCTTGGAGCAAAGTGATGTAACAGTTTCTGGAAACAGCCTGGGCACAGAGATCTGGGAGAGCAACAGCCCAGGTAAGTTTGGGTCGGTCTGTTCTGGAGTGTTTGACACAGCCGGGGAATCCTCTGGTGTGTGCAGGAAGGACAGGGTGTCTGTTCTTAAAAGGAGACAGCCTTCTCTTGTCTGATGCTGGAAGTGGGAGGGGAGCTAGCAGACACCTGGAGTAGCATCTGTTCAAAGCTGTACTGTTCAACCATCCTTCTCCTCTTGCTGACCACATCAGTCTCCTAATCTATTTCTTGGGTCTTCTTGTAACATCAAGATCCTACATAGCATTTTCTAGTCTGCTGGGCTGGATCTACTTCAGCCATTTTCTTACTTTGCCTTCCTCTGTTTTCTCATCCTCTAGCCCTGAATAGCTAGTACCTCCCTTGTTTCTATCTTTGCTCTTTCTCCTGTTGTTTTCATGTTCCTTAAGAAATCTCTTCCCTGTTCTCTGCCCTTGCTTTCCATACCCTGTCTTCTCTGTCCTCTGTCATGTCTCAGCTGAATGGGCAGCACTAGCTTTCTGAGACAGTGAAAAAGTCCTACCTCATGGCTAGAAACTGAAAGTTAATAGTGTAACATGCACGGTGTACAAGGTGTGCTCACAGTTGTGTTTCAAGCAGCTGAACCCTGCCCTCCGTTCTCTTCCAGCTCTTTCCGTTCAGTCTCCTGGCAGTGATTCCTGGAGCAAGCCTGTAAATACCTTTAATGGTACTGAATCTAGCACCGCTGAGGTAAGTGGCACCTAATGTGCTATTCAGGTATTGTGTGTATAAAATATTAACATAGGTGGCTTATGCTTCTCATTGCTCCATCTGTGCTTAGCGACTCTCAGCTCTGCTTGTGCAATTTTAAACTGTCTCTTTGCAGTTCTAATTTTGAGCTTGATGCTGCTCAAATCTTGACCTAGAGGGCCAAACACTACTTGGTGTTACATGTGGGTATAAATCTGGAGTAACTGTCTGGTAGAGCTATTCCAGGGTTATGCTCCTAACTGGACGCAGAGTGTGGTCGAGGATGGTGGAATCCCATAGGTCATGTTTGTGTGCCTCATGCCTGTGAGCAGTGTGTAGCTGTAGCCTTAATGCAGGGAGGGCGGAGGAGGACGTTCCTGAATGCTTCACCTCTGGAGACCAGAGTTCAAATCTGGTTTGGGTCACAAGTGAAATGAGTTTGGCAATCTCAGCCTAGTTGCTATGTGGGACACTTTTTCCTTATTCTAAAGCCATGGTCCAGTTGGTGCATTGGTTAACCTGTCTCAGGGTTGTGTAGAGCTGAAGCAGCAGTCAAGGGATGCTGCAGGTCAGGCCCAACTCCTTTGCAGTTAACCAAGAACGTGATTTGAAAAGGGGACACGGTCTTGCTGTTTTCTGGGATTTTTTTCCTCCTTTGTGGAGCTGGGTCGGAGTCTGGGGCTTTTAACACATTTCGTGCTTTGCATAGCAGGGTTTTAAAAGCAGCCAGGGGGATAGTGGCATTGACTTGAGCGCGGAGTCTCGGGAATCCTCCGCTACCTCCTCTCAGCGCAGTTCTCCATATGGCACCCTCAAACCAGAGGAGATGAATGGGGCTGGCCTGGTGGACCCAAAGCCTGACTGCCAGAAGGAGCAAGTGCAGAAGCAATCTGATAAAAAGGTAATCTGGATTTGCAGCCAAGCCAGAGCACATAGTGAGAGACCTTGTGAAGTGGTTGTGTTGTTCTTGATAGCATTTTTAAGGCTTGAGATTGGGTTATTCAGTCTTTGTGTCTCAGCCTCTCTGCTTTCCTGTTAAGGATTCAGATCAAGGCTCAGGACAGAACAAGGAACACAAGCCTGGACCAATCGGCAACGAACGCTCCCTGAAAAACAGAAAGGGTTCGGAGGGAACGGAACGGCTGGAAGGGAATATTCCCCCTGTTAATGGGGTGGAAATTCACGTGGATTCTGTACTTCCTGTGCCACCCATTGAATTTGGAGTAAATCCTAAAGTGAGGATTGAATTTAATTTTATCTTCTTGGTGATTTGAGCTTGTTGAGATATGAAAGGTGATTTGAGGCAGAAGGATTATTTAGAGGAAGCTTCCAGCTGTAGATTTGCCTTAGATTTCATTACTGACACAAACCAGGTACTCAAGATGTCTTGGCAAACACGTAATATCCTCTTGGATTGTCCCAGGGACCAGCTGGGGTGGTAACAGAGGTGAGGGACAAGATTATGGCCATCTAAGCCTTTGTGTGCCTCTGGGGGTTGCCTGCTGCTGAGTGCTGAGAAGTGTCTTTTTGTTCTCTTCCAGCAAGTCTTACTGGAGGACAATCTTTAGTTTCTAGTGTCATGATTCAGGCTAAAGTCATTCACCATGAGAAGCAGATGGGTGGCCCTTGGACCTGGATTTGAATTTTGTGTATTTTGATTTTTCAGGACTCTGACTTCAGCTTGCCACCTGGTTCTGCCTCTGGCACTGCAGCTAACCCTGTCACCAAGTTGCAGGATGCCTTGGCCAGTAATGTAAGTATTTCTTTTTTTCTTTTGGCATTGATTCATCGGAGATGCTCCTTAGTTAAACCTCAGATGCTTCCAAAGAGAGCAAGCATACTTCTTTGCAGTTGACTTCACACTTAATGCTTAGGCAGCACACATGACTAAAATCCATAATGGAAATCTGTGCCCTCAAGGTACCTTGATAAAATGGGCATCACTAGCTCAGAAGTGACATAGGGAGCAACTCCATTATCATTCAGTGACCTGTGTAAAGCAAGAGGTATTGCAGATCTGAGATCACCGTTCTCCTCCTGTGAGAAACAAAAGAGTGCTGGTAATGGACATGATGCAGATAGTGGCATTTTTAGGCCCGGACTGCCACCTTCCTCAGAAGGTCTCATCTGCCACAGTAAGGCAGAGAACTGTAACATTAGCCAGGTCCTGTTGGAGGTTTCCTAGCTTACTCCAGCCATCTGGGTATTTCATTATTATATGTGAAAGAGTGAGCACACCAGAAGCTCAGCTGTGGACAGCAATGTGAGAAACTCATAAAGCTGCTTTTGAAATGTCTTCAAGCTTGTAGGCCGTTTGATTTTGGAGGTTTGTCTTAAAGGGTGTTTCTTTTCAGAAGTGCTCTTTCAGAAACAGGTTTTGTCTGAAATGTAGGTAGGTTCCAAATACGGGACAGGAGGGGGAACTTCTCTGCAAATTGAAGTTACTGGGTCAAATTGATGCTTAAGTGGAAGCTGGTGTAACTTGACATAGAGGGTGTCATTGCACATCACCGAAACTTCATTTGTTCCAACAGCAGAATGGATTACGGTTGAATGTGGTACTTAACTCCTGCAGTACCACTGAGGATTGAATCCTTTGAGGTGTAGTTACTAGAGCTGCCAGCTGAGGCTCTGTCAGCCTTGGTAGCTTATGACATTCTCATAAGAGTTTATAGAGTATTCACCGTTTACGAATCTCCCCTCAGGCAGGGTTAACGCAGTCCATTC